>NC_050477.1:14964648-15596076 GCF_013373865.1 Monomorium pharaonis | reverse complement strand
TCGTACGGATTTTCCGTCGCAAAGAATTCCCTAATAATAAAATTCTATGGACATTAACTCTTGAAATATCGAAAGCCCTTCTAAAAACTCAATTGTAACTTGATCCTAAATACGCAATTTATCGAACGTGTATAATAAATATTTATTTTGGAAAATTAATAGAATCTGTTGTCCTACGAGGAGAAAATAAATACTTTAATTATATTCTGTGATCATAAAGTTAATGTTAAAATCAGAATACGTAAAGTCGCGATTTATTTACAACGGTGTGAGCTCAATGGCTCTTGGTTCCACCTAAAGGTTCGCATCGGCTCGCCGTGATAGACGTAAGGTTTCACGAATCCTTCTGGTCTCGGCACACCATTTTTAAGACCCTCTTCACCGTATTGATCATACACGGCCCTTCTAAGAGGATCCGAGAGCACGTCGTACGCTTCAGCTGCTAAGGCGAAAATCGCCTCGGCACCTCCGTTCTTTTGCTGCTCCGGGTTGTATCGTATGGCGCATCGTCGGTATCTGGGAAAGAAATAAACCGCGCTATTTCGTCGATGCGATACATCTCTCCTCTCTTTACTGCCATATTTTTTACGTGAACCATGTGATAACTCATGTAATACCGAAGAAATATTATGTAATGTAATACTGTAAAATTAATGTAATACTTTTTCCACACAAAATGTTATTTAATACTACTACAAAGAAAAGAAAGAAATATTACACATACACATATATAATTTTATAAAAATATTATAAATATCGGTATATATAATAAATGAGACAAATTCAATTTGAAAAATCCAATTGATAATTAACAGTGATTCCTGCTTCTGCGTGTTCCTACAAAAAGAGATTATGCTTACCCTTCCTTGATTTCCGTATCGTTACAATTCGACTCCAAAGACAAAACTTTATAATAGTTTATGCCATGTTGGGTGCATATGCATTTATCGCGTGGTGAATTTATATTCAGATCACTCTTCGAAGCTTGGAAAATCATGCCGGAAGGTGCAACGGTGCAAAAGAATAATGCAAATTTCTTTTGAAAAGTGACATTTAACTGCGCCGCACGTCATTTATTCCTCTCAGCATCGTTGATCGCGACAGAGGGACCGACAATAAGACGATCGGCCCATCGTTACGGTGTTTTCAACAACCGACGACAAGGGAAGTGTGTTTGTGTTTGCTTGCCGACGCTTCGCCATTATCAAGAGAGCATTCTTAAGCGCGGATAACAATACGCGAAATCGACAGGACGGCCAGGTCTTCGACGGCGGGTCTAACCGACGATCTTTTATCGCTATGGAGACTCGCGAATGTGTCTCGAATTTCACCGTAAAAGGTAAGCGCATAAAATCGCATTAGGCTCCTAAACATTTCATGACGCGACAATTGCTCGGAGCGCACGGCTAAACGCGCATTGAATAATGCAAAGCGTGAAATACCGCGTGAGGAAACAGTTCAAAGTAGGATAAAATATTTCATTCGAAAAATAAAGGACAAATTTAAAGAATGTAAAAATAGTGAGATCCGGCGACTATTAATAATAACGAGAATAATGCTTCGCTCGAATAGTATTATTTAAAAATATATCTATGAAAAATAATTGAGACGGTGTATCATATCCGTCGACAAAAAGATTTTTAATTTTAATTATGCGTTTTAAATATGCTTAGATGAACCGGTCGAAATTTCCGGAGAGAAGCAGCACATTCGTGACAGCATCGACCATGGAAAGGTCATCGTCGTGGTATCGCCAACTGAAACAAAACCACTTGCTTCCAATGAATATTTGAGGAATAAGAAGCTCAATAACATGAATTTTCTTAACGTTATCTCTTCTATGCATTCCCTCGTAAAGAAGAATTTCGATAACGACGATGACGATAAAGAAAACGTGATGTTCAAACGCATTTCCGGCGAGTCGAAGCAGTCGTGTAGCAACCGAGAAGTGGACAAGATTTTTCCTCCTCCGCAGCAGCAGCAGCAGCAGCAGCAGCAACAGCAGACACAGGCAAATCGATCGCCGAGACGCAAAAGCACCGGTATCCCGACGTTGTTGTGCATCGATGGCAACAGACCTGCGGATGCGGCGGTGACTGGAGTTAAACGCAAAATTCCGAGGCCGGCAAATGCTTTCATGCTGTTTGCCAATGAATGGCGAAGGAAACTCGCCGCGGAGAATCCTCGGGAATCGAACAAGGACATCAGCGTCAGGTTGTTTTAAAAAAAGAATATTTTTGTTTCCGTCGGATAAGCAAAGGATCTCTTTTTAATCCTGAAAATTAAATTTTAGGAGAAAATAATTGTGGCGAAGGATAAATAGTTTTCGTAAATCAAATACTTGATTTGTTATTAAAGATGTTAAGAGAGATACAAATATTTATAATTATTTTCTGCGATCTATATTTCTTTTGAAATCTTTGACGAAAATTATAGATTTGGAAATAAAGTGATTTTCTTTTATTCTATGTTTCTTTAGGTTGGGCATTTTCTGGAAAAACATGTCGAAGGATGTGAAGGAAAAATATTTTGCTCTGGCACGCGAGGTGGACAAGGAGCATAAGAGAAAGTATCCCGGTAGGTCCTGCAAAGAGGGAGAAATAGTTCTTTTCTTTTTTAACGTGAGCTTATATACCTATAACAGTTACCCGGGCGAATCGTCCGAGTTTTCCGATTTATCGCTGATTTATGGCGCGCGCGCGCGCGCGCTACGCAGCTACGTGACAGATTATCACATCCTGCCAATGCGAAGGATAGCGCGAACGATGCGGGAGAATAAGATAACGGGGGAAAGAAAGTACCGATAAAAATGCCTGGAATGTGTCGTGGACTATCCGCCGAGAGCCGGCGGGTCTCGCTAAAATTAGAAAAGCTTGTTACTTTCACACTCCGTGCACGACATCCCAAAGTGTCGGGCTACCGTCTATAAATAGTCCAGGTTGGATTAGATATCGATCGCCGGCGATAAGTCCGTCCGCGTTATCGTGCGACGAAAAACGGAAAGCGCTACCGCGGCACCCAGCGCGCCAATGTCTCATCCCCGGTGATCCCGGTCTTTGATCCAGGTGCGCACATATATATCGCTTGGTCCCATCGACCCACATCACCCTCTAACGTGACGTTACTTCGATCGGAAAGGGACATTACTTATGTATTGTTATTTGCCATCGCCGCTAATTAATACCATTCTAACGCAAGGTAATCTTCGCTCGGTAATGCAAAGGTAATCTTTGATTATCTTTACGGCCTATACGTGACGCTGCGACTGAAATGTCAGGTCTTTATTAGAGTTCATGTCAACTGAGGAGGTACGCAAGAAATCGGTGTCGCGAGTTTCTCGTCAACTGTAGGTCGCAAACGCGACGGCGACGACGACGACGACGACGACGACGACGACGAGCACAAACGATCTTCGTTGTGGGCGGTAAAGGGTGGACGCGGGAGGATGCGAGTTTTGCGGGTCGAGGTACAGGGTAGCGAGAGCGGAGAGAAATATTCTCGGGTGAGTGACGCGGGGAGAACGCGCGGGTGGGAAACGGCAGGCGGAGAGAGAGACCGGAGGTATTGATTGCGACGCGACTCTAGGAACCTGCCCGATACACGACCGCCGGCTCTACCTACCTACCTACCTACTGCCTACACCCACCGGGGGGGCCGAGCGAGCGAGCGAGCGAACGAGCGAACTAGCGAGCGATTACGCTTCGTACATCCCGCGTCGCCGTCGCGCGCGCACTCGTGCGCGAGAGGAACGTCGCACGCGCGAGCGCGTACAACAGGCGTGCTCGTTGCACGCCGAACGGCGAAGCAGTCCTGGCCCACTGACTTTCGCCCGCTTTTCCGCCAATTACGTTCATCACGTCTCTCTCTCCCTGTACACTGTAAAAGTTACCGTAATAATGATAATAATAATAATAATACATTTTGTCGAGAGACGATGTAAAAGTTTATTAATATCTTCTGCATCAAGTAATTGCAATTTTTCTAATAGTACATCTCGCACGGGAAGAATGGGAGAGTTAAAGTATATGAATCTACTTCTTATTGCATAGATTTCTCTAAATAGCAACGTAGGGATCGTCTCGAGAGCAGTTGGAGTGGCGAATTCTTCTATTTTTTTTTTTTACCTGATTATACAGGGGTGCGTCGCTCGAGGGATAGTAAAGATAGTTAACTCGTTAGATCGATACGTATTATTTTTGTCCGTGTCTCTTGCAGCCGATATTGTTCAGACGAATCCTTCGCTTCTTCGAGCAAACCGCAAATTACCGTTTCTACCGACGCGCGCGCGATTAACGTTGTAAGAATCGTTGACATTCTTACAATTTCATTATTTTAGTTTCGCTTATATGTGATCATTATTCACAGTATAATTAACATTTGTTTTTTTCCCCCCAAAATAAAGTTTTTATATATTTAATGATAAAAAAAGATGAATATATTTTAACGATTAGATATATTAGGCAATTAAACACGCGGAAACGTGATACTTGATACTTAATTCATCGTTTCGCGCGCATGTAATATTAATTAAGTATATTAGAATGTAGTACGAATTGAATGAAGAGGCGACATTTAATTGCACTTTTCGGCCACTCGCTCGCTGCATTTATCGCCCCGTTACTTTGCGTTAATGTTAAATTTTATTTTTGCGTTCCCGTATCCTATTTCGATTCGCGTATCGCCGTGTCCCGGCTTCGAAACGCTCGTTCGCTCGCTCGCGACAAGTACCGGTGCAATTTTCCCGTCCTCGTTTTCAACCGTCCGCCGATAATGTAATCGATGCCAATTTCAGTCGGGGCGGGCGTCCCGAGTGGTCAATTAAGATCACCGGGAAGCGGCGGAGACCGCATCGATGCGTCCTGCGCCGTCGGGCATCGACGGCGCGCCGACCGAATTCACGTGCATCTGCGCGGCGAGGGTGAAAGGGACGAAGGGTGGGCGTAAGGGAAGTGGAAGAGGGGGAGGGGGCGGAGAGAGGGGGTGGCGCGCAGTAGGTCGCGCCGAGAGAAGCCGTCAAAATGTCGAGGCCCCCCTGCATCCAGGCGGCACGACGAGCCGATGGTACGAGCGGAGGAGGATGGTGTCGCGGTGTGCACCGGGCTGATCGCCGGTCATCGATCCACCGACGTGCCGATGCGAGAGAGGGATGAAAGGGGGAGAAAGAGAGAGAGAGAGAGAGAGAGAAAAGCTCGGGTGCGCAAAGTGAGAGAGCTCGCCGTCACGACGGATTCACGGTGCGCGCGGATCACGCGAACGTATAATAAGAGAATATTTAATCGGCGGCGACGCAATTAACCGATCGCGTCCACCAATATGCATAATAATTGCTTAAGCGGAGAAACGGGGAAAAGAGAAGAGGAGGGGGGGGGGGGGAGTAACGTTCGTCGCGCTAGCGAGGTTGATAAATCGTAGTCGCGCGCCGGATAAGCGCGACGCGCGACTTATGATTAGGGGGAGGCTCACGGTGGAATGGATTATGCACGTTCTCCACGACCGCGACGCCGAACGCGTCCAGAAGACGTATTCGCCGAAGCACTTGCTCGACTAATGCGATATAGCCGCTTCGGCCGCCGAGACAGCCGAGTTAATCCTCTTCGGCCGCTCGATGCTCTTCGAGCGTCGATCTTCCGCGCTCTCAGTCGGAGAGAGCATCATCTGTCGAGACGCTCCCTCAAATCCAACGACCAGCAAGTGAATGCAGCAAATAAAGAGAGAAGAAGGGAGAGAGAGAGAGAGAGAGAGAGAGAGAGAGGGAAGGAGGGAGGGAGGGAAAGAGGGAGTGAAAGCAGGGGAGGAGAGAAAGAGAGACGAATTATCGACTCTCTCGAGGCGCGGGCACTGTACGCCGCATGCGGAACTGCGTCGATGCGAGAGCGTTGCACGAGGGCTACGGCTTGAAGCCGTTGAAGAAGGCAACGACAGTGGAAGAGAAGAGGAGAATTTTGCCGGCGCTTCTCCCCTCGCCTCTTCTCCTCCCAGTGACGGATTTAGGATCCGAGGAGCCCTAAGCGGAGACAACAACGTTACACCGCGAGTTCCACGTCTCACCGCAGGAAGGATTCTCTTAATTCCCCTTGTAATTCCTCGCCCATCAATAAATTCCCTTCATTTACCAATCACAAATGTTTCGCAACGATTGCTCGTACGTATAAAAAAGAAAAGAAGAACGTCACGGAGTAGAGTAGAGACGAGTGCAGCCGCTTTAGATGACACGCGGAACGCTTTCGGGATCCTTCGATAGCCTTCGGGGGGGTCCTAAGCGACCGTTTATCGATAAATCCGCCACTGTCTCTTCCACCTGGCCGCGGTTTTCTCTCTCTCTTTCGCTCTCACCGCGACACACCTCGCGACGCCCTCGAGAGGGTGGGGAATGCGCCCTCCACGCTCGTTCACCCCCTTTCGCGCCACTCCGGCTTGTCGATGACGAAACGCACGTAAATTCGTGGCGGCGGCGGCGCCGCCGCCACCACTACCACTATCACCACCTCCACCGCCGCCGCCGTCGCCGTCGCCGTCGCCGTCGCCGCCGCCGCCGCCGCCACCGCCGCCGCTACCACCGCCGGATGAAATCAGTGCGACTGGAGTGCACCGCGAGGGAAGAACGCGGGTCTTCCCGTGTGCGGCCCGCCGTTCCCGCTTGCGGCACGCGCGCGCGCGCGTCCGCCCGCCTGCCTGCCTGCCTGCCTGCCTGCCTGCTTGTTCGCTCCTGTTCGTCCGTTCATACAACCATTCTGTCCGCGAGAGTGACACAGCGGCGCGATGTGACACACAACGAGTGGGAAAACAGAGGGAGGCGTAATTAGGTCGTTGTGCTCGCCGAAAAACCAGGGCGCCGCGCTCCCAGTTAATTTCAATTAATATAGTAAACGACCTCGCGTGTTTCTTCCGGAAGCGGATGACGAACATGCACTCGTTCATTCATCGTAACCGAACACAGACACAAGCGTGCGAAATCGTTGTGATAGTAGCATAGTAGTTTTAAATGTATAAGAAGAGGAAAGAGATTAACGGGGGCATATGAGCGAGGGAAGCGTGCCTCGTGTTTTTAAAATTCTTTAGGATCGTTTAGGGAAACACTGTCGTCCGTGATAGCACGAGGAAACAGGAAGAGGAAGGAACCTGGAGCTAACTGATCGATGCGTCGCGTGGACTAGGTCAAGTGACTGATTAACAGGCGGGAGCAAATTAGAGCGATCGTAAACGCAGAGAGGCGTCGAAAGAAGATTCCGGGCGATTTTCGATCGAACCCCCAGTCGTCCAATCGCCCGGCGCGATATCGAGTCTGAAAGATAATTGTTTATCGAGCAAGAGAAGAGGAAAGAAAGGAACGGGAAAAATTCAACTGGACCGAATCCGTCGAAAAAAAAATAAAAACGGTGTCAACGAAGGCGTGGAAAAGGTCGCGCTTGTTTTCGGGGAGGAGGGGGTAGCGGCGAGAGAGGGACGTGTGCAGCGAGGGGGTGCAGCAGGTGCAACGCAGCTTCTGTCATCGATCTCGCCGCGGCTGCAGCGAGCATGGCGCGGCCCGCCGCACACGCCGCGCCGGACCGCGTCCGCGTGTGGACGCGTGGCGATCGACGTGGCATGACGATGACGATACGTTAATTAACTAATTTTGTTAATTGTTTACGACCGGTCGGTGGTGACGCGCATTGACTTGCCGGCGATCATTCCCGACGATGACAACGACGACGACGACGACGACGACGACGACGACGAGGAGGAGGTCGACGTCGACGGAACTGCGAGCTGCGTTGGACTTCCCAGATGCTGGAACGCGGGAGGCCGGTCGTACGCTTCCCGACGCATCCGCCGGCAGTTGCACGGCTTTCTCAGTGTAAAAAAAAAAGAAAAAACTTCCGAAAATCTCAGGGCAAAGGCGCGAAGAGGAGAGAGCCGTCCGGTGCCGGTGCGTCGCGCGGTCGCGAACCGCGCGGTCGGTGTTTACATTTGCGAGACGTGGACCCGCGAAATTGAGATATCGATCGCGGAGAGAGAGAGAGCGTCCGATTCAACGAAGATCGCGCGCGTCTCTCATCAGTGCTTCGGCTCACGAGGACGTGGACCTGTAGGATCGCCAATCGCCTCCGGCGGAAAAAAAGCACGTGCGTTCTTAATTAATAACCGCGATCGAATCCGAGAAATCGATTTGACGATTCGCGTGTCGGAAAACATGAAAATTATCAATCGCCATTTTCGGGAACACCGAGGGAAGATAAGCGACTTGTGGGACGAAGTTGCGTGCTCGCGTTTTATCGATCGAAGCAACAAATCGGATTCGATCTGTGTCGCGTGATACGCTGTAACCGAGAGATAGATCTCGGAGTCTCGCGCGATGTCTGCAGCGCGCAACGGAAGGGACGCAGTAGTCTGAGCGTATCGCTGGCAGGGGGGTGGGATCTAGATCGATACGTAAGGCAGCCCGGACGCAGCGTCGCGCAAAAATCGCCGAGATGGACTGCTGCAATTACATCGAGGGTTACGCGGCAGGTGGTCACTTTTATCAGCAGCAGCAGCAGCAGCAGCAGCAGCAGTACTTTTGTTACGACAACGGTAGCGTAGCGTACACCGGCTACGATGCCGCGCCGATCTCTAACGCGATCGACATTAATGCTCGGTACAACGGGGCGATACCACCTGCGTATCCGACAGGTAGACCGCCACGAAATGCATGTCGCACCGATACAATTTTCCGTCGCACGTATTCTTTTTTTCTTCCTTTATTTCAATCACTCAGCTCAGTGTAACAAAGGAATAAGAAAAGGAATATTCATGTAGATAAATTTGTTTGTATTTTCTTCTAATAAACTTTTTTTTTATAATTTTGTGTAGAAGAAATGATACAGTCGACAAATACGTTTGATCTGAAAATTAACTCATTCGTTGAACATTAAAAGAGAATGAATTTTATTTGTTCAAACAAAACTTTTGTTAACGAAAATGTTTAAATTGTTGACCAACATCTGCGTAGTATGTATTGCATGCAATTAGGTAATTTAAGATAATTGACGGACAGTTGCAATAGGATTCTGATTAAGATTTTTGTAAAACTTATTTTAAAGCTTATGCCAATTACAGCTAAAGCCTTTGGCACACGATACGATTTTTCCATGCTAGATCCGTATACGAGGTATCTTACTACGTATTTTCATTGGCTTATGATTGGTGACATAATCATCTAAGCCAATCAGGACACGTATTAAGACGTGGCTTAAAATTACACGAGCTTACATTACACGAAAAGAATTTCCTTTTAAAAATTACTCTGAAAATCGTGGTAATCGTGAGGCAACGTAAACTTTGAAGAATTTACTATACTTTTAATAAAATTTGGCAAAGTTTTAGTAAATTTTGTTAGAACTATAATAAATTTTATTAAAATTTTAGTAAATTTTGTTAAAAATACAGTAAAATTTTTCGAGCTTTACGTTGTCTCACAATTACCACAATTTTCAGGGTAATTTTTAAGAGAAAATTCTCTCCGTGTAGCGTACTCAAACAAACTTCTAACACGCTTGATCGCTTTTGTTATCCTATTAATTTTTTCCCTGTAATATGCATTGTTCACTGAGAAAAAAATTTTAATTTGACTAAATGTTTTTACTAAATTAAATTTATTTAATTCAAGTATGTATATACTTTAATCAAATATATACATATAAATACTTAAATTAAAGTTTAAGTATTTCAGTTAAGTACATAAATAGTTGAGCTCAAGAAATTTAATTCGGTTGAAAAAATTTTGTCAAGCGAACAACATTTTTTTCTCAGTGTAGATCTTTGAAGGCAGCGTAAAGAAGATTATAGCATTACATTTTGCGTTATCATATTAATAACGATCGCGTGTACGTTGTCACAGATTACGTGTATAATCCGAAGGAGGCGAGGCTACGGAAGGCCATGCGCGAGCAGACTCGCGAGCTGTCACGGCGGTCGATCTTGCAGAACGCGATCGCGACTGCGAACGCCCGCACGGCCGCGATTGGCGGCACCAATTCCGCCGTTTCTATGGCCGGCTTCCTGAATCAGCATCACCGTTTCGATTGCACGCCGATGCCTATGGGTCCAAACGTGAGCCCTCATCAGACGGTCGAGCCCTGGTTTCAGGCCGCGCATCGCATGAAACCCGCGCACTCGCCGCGAATTGGCGACTGGTACGGGAATGTTTGCGGCGACCCGATCGAGAGGCTACAAGCGATGGGCGCGATGCACCAGCATCACCACCACCACCAGCAGCAGCAGCAGCAGCAGCAACAACGCGATCTTGAAAAGCCCATCAAGGACCAAAGGAGCCAAGCGGCGGAGTGCGCCGCAGCGTCGTTCTCTAACGGCTACTCGCCGGATATCGCGGAGAGAGAGATCCGCCGTCAAGAATCCGCGGCGGAATACGCGGACTTCGCCGAGGGCCAGAAATGGCACCCTTATCAGGTAATACACCGACCGATACAGTGGTATGGTTACGGTGGAAAAATTTCGTTCGGTGTAAATTAGCAAATGTAAATTATCTTATTTTTCACAGATGAAACATTAGACACATCATTTTTTTTAACGCTTCGTTAAACGGAAAATCTTTCGTGGTTTTTGGCAACAAAACGTGAACAGGAATTTTTTTCCTTTTATTCCGTTATACAAATGTCTGCAAAATCGTCTGATATCTCTGATTGTAGAACAGTGCGAGTCCTCATCCACTTCCGAGAACGCCTCATCCATCACCGCAAATGGGTGGCGTTCTTCACCCGAGTGTCCAGAATACGAACGCGCATGGACACGGTCCATGGGGCCAATTTTGTCACGGCATGCTACCACGTAAGTCCCTCCACGTGAGCCACTTTGTTTTCCCGTCGCGACAATTTTGAAACTCCGACAGTCTGATTGTTTAATGTAATTATAATCGCAACTTAATTATACACAGACCTATAAGTTGCTATAAAACAAAATATCTATGTCGATTGATCGACGGATTGAGGAATTATTGCTCAATGATAACGTTTTATATGTGACATTTGGATGTATGCGATGTTCCAGACGTTCCAAGTGTGGCTCGCAACGCGGCGAGCATTCGGGGCCCGCGGCACGCAGTTTTCCTGCGGGACCGCACCCCGACCAGGCACTGCGCATTTTTGGAGGACGCGTCGCCGATGAATTATGCGCCGAGCAAATTGAACATTGATAGCATTCGCGCGTCTTATCCGCCGTCGGAGCATCAGGTATTCAATGTATACGCATCTACATTTCTGCGACTCGCGATTCACTGGGCATGACTGTCGAGTCATGCCCAGTGAATCGCGAGTCACAGAAATTCCATGACGACTAGGCCATAAATTTCAATGACGAGGAATAACGGAAAATTATAAAGGCGTTACGTCAATTTGATATTTGCCGCGAGTCAATAAGGAATTGTGTCTGCGCAGATGCCAAGGTTGCTGGGATCAACGGTGGACTCCGTCATAGACTCGACGACGACGACGACGACGACGACGACGGCGGCCATGGGTCGGCGCGAGGAGGACGGCGGGACTAGGTGGGAGCCAAATAATCCTGGAATGTCTCTGGAACTCGTGCCAACCTCCACGGTAAAATATGTCGCGTAACAAAACGAGTCTCGCACTTGAATTTACTGCGCTTACTACGTTCGTTGGATTATTATTGTAAAGCCGAGATCTTAAAGACTCGCCGATTTTAGCCGCAGCCGGAAGGCACGGTCCCGCGCGAGAAGGAGCGCGAGCCCCGGCACTCGAGCGAGCGATTCGAGCTGAGGAGGAAGCCCGTTTCGAAGCAGCCACTTCCGGGTTTCCATCAGGCCTTCGGCTCCACGGAGATCGGCAAGTTCTCCAGGTCCGAGTTCTTCGTGAACATGGTGGGCGAGAGTAGCAGCAGCGGCAGCGTTACGGCGGACGACGGCGACGGCGCCGACGGCGGCGACGACGGCGACGTAAGTAGGGAACAACCACTGTCGGAAGCAATGGAGGACAACGGCACGGCGGCGGCCGCGGCCGCGGCAGCCGCGACCGCAGCCACGGCGGCCACAGCGGCGGCCGTCACGGCCAGCACGACCGGCGCCTGCAGGATTTTCGACGCCGAGGACAGCCAGGCCGCGACGTTCGCCGTCGGGGACGACGACGCCGTTGGCGCGCCGCCGCCGCCGCCGCCGCCGTCGGTCGGCGCCGGTGCGTACTGCGGGGAACCAGCGGCGCCGCGCTGGCACAGTCCACACGTAGGTGTTATAGGTAGCGAAATTTAAACGTGATCGGCTGCGGTATCCGCGTACCCGTCTTCGCGACATTCTTTGCCATTGTGGGATATCATACGTTCGGGGAGCATTGGAATTTTTATATTTTTAGATTCAGTTAGGAGGCGAAAGGGTCGAATTTTGTTACTTATCGCGATTTCAAACGGCGATTTTTTGACGTAATTTTGGTGGTACTTACAAGTATCGTCGGCGCGGTGCAGAATACCGCCGCAGATCGATTTCAATAGGACCTTGTCCTCGTCTTTTTTTTTTTTTTTTTTTTTTTTAAGGCTAAAACGGTTCCCGTAGCTTTCCGACGCGTGACAGTTTGCGATAGGGTTGACTGGCGATGTATTGTATCTTTAATAGAAATCAGTTACAGGTGTAACATTGATAGTTGTATTGATGTGTAGCGAATTTTGGTAACGAAAGAACTGTCCGTATTTTACGTTGCATATGCCAACATAGGGGACATATCCAGAAATTGAAACCGCTGTAATTTGTTTGAATTTAATCGCCGATGTGAGCCTTATGTTTATTCGCGACAATGAAATTTCGTACGACGACACGAAAACACCAAATCTTCGATGATCCTGTAACGTCGGGAATCGAGCTTTGAAATCGCGTCGGTTTCAACCCCTGGATTTGTCTCCATGATGAAACCTCTGTCGGAACCTACAGCGCCGCTTGGAAAGTAAAAGCAGGACACGCGTGTCATGCGTAGCGAATGCAAGTGCATCGATTGGCGAAAGCTGTCGGGGATCGATGTTGGCGTACGAAACGTCCCGACAAACTGCGAACGTTCGTCGAGATTGTGCCTTCCAGAGGATCGGGGACGCGTCGGGGAGTTCTCTCGTCGAGTTCTCTCGCCTTATCGAAAATCAAAGCAGCACGATACACCGCGTCTCGTATGCCAAAAGGAAGATATAATCAAAAGAAATAACGCCGAGACGATCCGATACTCGATCGGCACCTTCCATCTCTGTTGTTAGATATCGTCGGTGTTATACACGTCGACAAGTGATTATATAAATAAATATATATATATATATATAATACTCGTGTGTAATAAAAAGGGAACGAAAACGCGCGACGCAAAGAGAGTAAGTTATTTAGTAGATTCCTTAGGTCGGAACGTATTGCCGCGCGGAGAAACGATCAAATAAAAGTGGAGTACGCCTGCGAGCGTAGGAAGCCGAGAAGCCGACAGGTAAACGCTCTTCCGCTTCTGGAAAATAATTGCGAAGGGGGATGCACGGTGGTTCGTGTTAAGAATCTGCATTTGAATATCTCTGCCGAGTTTTCCCTTCTCTCGAGTCATTTCAAATTGACTATGCAATTAACATAATTAAACGATTTTTTTTGCATACGTTGCTAATTAGTTTTAGTTGATTAATTAATGAAATATAATATACGTATTATGTATATAATACATATGACATATGATATGTATTAGTATGTGTATTAATATGTGTATTACTTAATCAACTGAATATGTTAATTGATTTAATTGATTAGTGAAATCTATACTTTCATATGTTCATTATATTTAAAACTATTTGTATTCATAAGTCAGTTTTGCACAAAAGTCAATTTTCTCGCATTTTTCGTTTCTTTGTATCGTTTAATCTGTGTAAAGCATATTTGTCGGTAGATTCTTAATACGCGCTAGTATTTGTATAACTTGCGTCTAGTCTTATATCGACCAGTTAATTGAATTGGGGATAAATTCGTGCCGGATACCTATGATGGGACCAAAAATTGAACGAAAAACTTTTATGTCGCGTTCACCGTCGCGCTTACGTCCTACGTATGGTCGCGTAAAAAGAACTTCCCTCATTCTGTTCGCGCGATCGCTCGCGAGTGAAAGCAAAACGCCACACTTCCGCTCCGAAATGTGGAATATATTCGACCGAATAGTACGACTACGTTGAATGAAAGTATATTGATACATATATGTATAATTGAAAAACAAATATATTCCACTTCTTGCAACGGAATGAGCATAATCTCACGCCTTACAAAACATATTTAGCCGTCAAATCGACGTGTGCGTGAATATCATAATCGAAAAAATGATGTTATCATCGTAGGACGAAAATTGGAGTAATTCTGAATACTATAGTTATCGATAGTATGCGACGTCGTAAAACAAAAACACTTTCTTGACGTTGATTGTACTGTGCATGTTGAAGGATACAGATAAACTTTAAATGAGAAATACTGTTTAATTAATCCGAAGAACATAAATGTACGCTGTGTGATACAATATCATAAGCAACGGTAGCTAAAGGTGATAGAACAAACCGACCTACAACAGACCTACAATGTTTTATGTAAAATAAATACCGCAAATGTCAAGTTCTTTTTTTTTTCTTCGAGGCCGGGAGTATTTAAGACGCAACGTCCTTTCAAAATGGAAAATATGTCGAATAGATAAATTGACATTTGCGGTATAATTGTCCTGTGATACGAGATGGACAAGAATTGATGAAAAATGTATAACTTTAACTCTCATTCGATTGGAACGATCGCGAGCAGTATGACAAGAATAAAAGAAACGGATGTCTGTGCGACAGTAAAGAAAATGGAAAACAAAATCGTGTGCCTTGTTTTTTTTTCCAGCCGATTCCGGAAGCCTACCTGACGAGTCCCTTGCTATTTCCCTTCCCACCGAAGTGCCACGGTATCTTAGACGCCAGTGCGATCCATGGATTTACAGAAGATCGACAGCTGATGTCGCACATTTTATCTAACGAGTGTTGTTGGTTTAAAGCCGGCCAAGCGATAGCCAAAATTCCCGATAGCCTCGTGGTAAAAATGATTTTTAATATCATTTCCAGATAACATTGAATTCAATATTGTATCTCAGGCAAAATTACAATTAGTCAGATAAATTTGAGAATTTTTAATTGAATTCGCGATGAAATTACGCAGACTTGTGGTGGAGCTTTAGCAGATTCCTCCGATCGGAGGGAGTGGATTCGGCAGAAGGCAATAATCTCTCATCTGATGGAGTTCCATCCGACGTTGCTCGGTAATCGGAGTGTAGACTGCGAAAGATTCATTAGCGATCGTGCACGACGAAACTACGCCGTTACCAGGACAAACGAGACTAAAGATCACGACATTCGGCGAAAGCGCGAGATTGTCAATCTGAAGATTAATCGGAGCAAGAACTCACTCAGCGACAACATGCACGAATCAAATAAGAAAAAAGATTGAAGAAAGTCAATAATTAATTATCAGCGTTAATTAAATAGCGTTTTTCCTAAATATTCATGTTTAATAATATTTTGTTTATAATTTACGAGTTATAACACGATAATTAATGTAAATATATAATTTCTAGAGATTACACTTGCGATTCTTAACTTTTACCCTTTGCTTTTCTTTATTATTCGAATTAACGTCGTCTTGCAGAAATCAACTAGTATTACAATAAAATCAACTCGCATAATAAATCGACTCTGGACAGCTAAAAATTCATTGTGCATTATCGTGGATTTCTTTTTAGCCAACGGTTTGATTGACGAAACGCTTGAGAGAATGTCGTAAATTAAGAGACTTTTGTGAGAGAGATAATGACATCTTTGACTGGTAAACGCCGCCGCTATCGGCATTCGGAGTGCATAACTTCCGCTAAAAATGTTCGGGGAATGATACAGTTTGTAAATACGAACGAACGCGCCGAAAAAGCCGAGTTTGGTGCGGTTTCAAAGCGGTCGTAAATACGGCGGTATCTCTCAAACAGCATAAACGAATGCCGGAGATCTCCTGACTCGTGCCTGAGGACTACCTAGCGGCAGGCTATGGCAATAATCAAGAATATCCCTATCGTAAACGCCTCTGCAGTGTTGTGCAGGTTGTGTAGAAGACGTTCGAGGTAAAAATTTTTATGATACGCCACCGTGCAGCGAACAGAACGAACGTAAACTCACCTTCGAAATCTCTTAATTTCCAAGTCGTATGTCAGCAACAAAGAGAGACTGAGACGAGATAAATATTCTAACTTTTTATGCTGGTGTGTATTACGTTAAAGATCAACAGGTAAGAAGAGAACATCTTTGTGAAAAGACGTAATAAAAACGTAGAGGGACATAAGTAAAAGTTTTAAGAGTTCTAGTGAAAGTTATGATTTCCACAATTGAAACTCGTACCTACTCTTACAAAGTTGTCAGATTTTGACTCCACCCCCCCCCTCCGTCCTCAAATTATCTCGTTCCTTTCTTTTTATCTTTCTCATAGCTTTTCTTATAAGCGTGTAGCTCGCATTTGTATGCTGAAAGTTATACGACCTGAAAAGTTTTGGTCCTTATACGACTACCAGATGGGTAGTCCTTCGGCGGTAAATACGACACCTTTGCTTAGGCGCAATTGATGTCACTGCGCATTTTACAGCCAGGACCGACGGGCACTCCTTGGCAAATCATTGCGGTCAGGCTGAAAATTGTAATTACCTTCGACAACCTCGGACCGCCTTCGATAAAGATGGCTCCGCCAACTCGAACTCCAGTGATGTCGCACGGCACCAGCGGGACGATGCGCGAGTACGTGCTCTCCGCACGAAATTGCTAGCACAAATAACCGATGGGGTTACGGCCGTCTTCGCGTCCCGGCGATTGCTGTCCGAAACCGCGCGCGATGGCAAACAAGAAGAGAACGGTCCTGCTCAAACATCTACTCGCGATGCGTCGTGTGGCGCTCTGTTGATTTTTGTCATTTGACTCGACCAGACGATAACACACCCTCCCATCCTCCCGATCGTTTCGCTCGTGATAGACGAGAAACTCCATTTTCATAATCGACAAATATTACAAATTGCTGCAAGACGTCATTTCCATGGACGGGCCTTGTTTTCGAGGCCGAGATGCATCGCGATGCCGTTTAAGTAAATTACTGAGATTTCAGTCGAACTTTCGACACCTTGCTGCACGTAAATTCCAAGAATTAAGTACAAGAAAAGGGAGTGACAATCAGACGCGGAGTACCCAGTGAGAAATAGTACATCGAACCGACATCGATTCGATGTCGAATTGATGTGAAATTCATTATCGTTTCTCGCTGGGTATAAATCACTTTGCATTTTTAAATTAATTGCTCGTCAATAGTAAAATTAAGAAAAACGTGCCCTTAGCTCCACTTTTTGCTAGAGATTATTATATATATATATATATATATATATATATATATATATATATATATGTATGTATGTATTATATATTATATATATATATAACTCGTATTAAAAAATAAATATTTAAGTAGAAATTTAGAAACTGACAATAAACCGATTTCTCGAGTCTTTTTTTTTTTTAGCGGGGACACCGAGGACCGTTACACCTCGTCAACGAGAGCAACACTTATCTGTCACGAGGAACAAATACGCGTCGCATACTTTCCTGAGCGCAACAGACCGCAAATATTAACTCGCAGAGGTGACATGTCGCGATTCGATCCGTAGTACCGCGACTCCGCGTGACTCCGGTCCGCGAAGAGGAGCACTTCCTCGCGTCCCCGGGGAGGAGACGGATGAGACGGTTCCTTCCGGTCGGCCGATCGCGCGACGCTCAGATGTATTTTCGATCCGGACCATGTTATTACGCGACCGATCGACGGAAATTAAAATCAAAGGCGTACGATTACGGGCGACGATTCGATCCACCACGTGCGGATCCGCGTACGTTGTCCACCAGGACTAGGAATCGAGAACCTGGCGACCGGCGAATGTGGGCGGACTGCCGAACGACGTGTGCGTTTGTCGAACCCACCAACCGTCGTGGCCCCGTAAAGAGGACTCACGCGTCCATTGGTGGAAGCGGGACGGCGGAAGGCGGCACCCGACGTCGTGGCGACGGGGCGACCGGTCAAGGCGTCCTCAGCCAATGGACATCGCAGTGGTACCGCCATGCTGCACCCGTGAGCTTCTAATTTAGCGGGTAATTAGCACCCGGCAAGCGCGAACGCGGCACGGACTCGGTGTGCCTCTCAACGGCGACGGCGGCACCGCGTACCCACCGAGGGAAACGGAGAAAGAGAGGACGCGAAGCGAGGAACAGAGAGGCAGATATACCGCCGGTCAGTCTTCGGCGAGTCTTCGCCGGCTAGTGTGAAATATCGCGCCCAAGTGTTACGAGCCTACGGCCACGCGGCGCGGCTTCTCGCGACGTGACCTATCCGCCGCCACCGCCGCCGCCGCTCTGCCGCCGACGGAGACGTCCGCTGCCGGACGACGACGACGACGACGCTTTTCCGTCCCCCTCCGCTCCCCACCGCGTCTCCGGTTTTCCTCGCGGGACGTCGCGAATTCGGGATCCGCGAATCGATCGACGGCGAAAGACAATCCGGATTTGCAATCCCCCTTCCCTTGCCGTGAGAGTCCGCCTGAGGAGAAAATACACCGCGTCGCACGTGTGGTTCCTGTTTGTTTCTCTCGTATATACAACAGTTTTTATTGTAATCTTCGATCGGGAGATTTCAGTTGACTTTTCGATTTGAGAATACGTCGGAGAGGGTGAAGGGATCGAGGTGACGTATTGGAGAACGCCGAAGATGCAACCGGCGGGCGCACCGCGAACGCCGGGTTCTCCAACGCGTTCCACGTGCCACGAGCGCGATCGGGAGCGCGAAAGGGAGCCGGAACGGGAACGCGAGCGAGAGCGCGGCGGAAGGCAGAATCGGACGAGTCCCGTGGACGAACGAGAGGATCGCGAAGAGCGGGGTTCGATCGGGAGGCAGAGCCTCGGACCTCCTGCCGCGATCTCGGGGAGCCAAGGATTGCCGCTCTCTCTGTCGCTGGAAGACCGGGAGCTCTGGACCAGATTCCAGTGCATCACGAACGAGATGATCGTCACGAAAAATGGAAGGTACATACGTGCCGGATTAAAGGCTCGAGAAATGTTAGTGGAATCGAATCGATATCGATTCGACGACGACTTGTTGAATCGTTTCTCGCTAGAGATAATCTCGAGATTAATGAAGAGTATATTTGATCTTGAAGAAAGTCTTCCAACAAGTTGATTGAAATTTTCTATCGCTGCGATTCATGCATCAGCGAACATTCTTCGGGTTTAAGAATGCCGCGAGAGGACGATCTCACGATTTTTGTAAGAACGAAATGTCGCGATTTTTCTAGCCACGATAGTACAGACGTCCGATATCCGATAGAAGTATCTGTTTACTTACTGGAAACAAAAATATCATTAACTAGAATCTTAAGGGAAAACCGGAAATTGATAATTAAAAATTGAGAGAATAACATCCTTTAATTTCTTTTTCCTTCTACACTGAACCAAGACTTGTACATAAATTTCAATGAAATATTCATTCTACTAATGAAAAATTTATTAAAATTGAATTATTTCATTATCATGACGTTTTATTTATTGTAACAAACAATAATTTGTTATATTAATAAATTTATTTGTGGCTAATAAAAACGTTTAATGTAATATTTATACTACTAAAAAAAGTTTATTATATCAACGAATTTTAGTCAATAAACGTCAAACATTGATACTATGAACAATATTTTTTTTAGTGTATTATGTGGCAAGAAAATTTTACCGTGAACTAAGTGTTAAAGAAACTATCTCAATCTAGTTACACATATACTTTTTGCAATTTTACTTTTATTTCGCATAAGAATAACTCTGTTATTTTATTTAATATTTTACATTAAAACATAGCAATAGCTGTCCGATAAAAATACATACTTTTAACAGTAAATTGATATGTTATTAACAAAGCTGTACATATAAAACACCAAGCGGCGCATAAAAAATAAGTAATAAATCTTACTAATTTTCTTTTTCCTCTTTTTTTTTAAGTCTACACTTTTTTTGGAGTCGGAAACTCCAATCATAAAAGATAAGAAGGTCGATGTCGATGAGATAAAGATAGATTGAGTCAGAATTTCTCGAAAAAGTGTTTGTCGAGGTCGAAAAAGTGTATAATCATTTCTAGATAATTATATATTACTTATTATAAAGAAATAGATCGATTGAGGCGTGTACTTAGGACACATCAAATGATAAAGGCATATGCGATACGTGGCAAGACGTGGAGTTCAAGATTATTGTGGGAAGATTCATCCGTCGGCAATAAAACTTTACGATCGTCTTGTAAAACGTTCTCCCGTGTCCCGAGCTGATGCCTGCGAGCAAGCACTTTACCTGCGCACCCGCAGTCGACAAACCGTAATCGTTTTTATTAATATGCGGCTCGTAAATGTATAGTCGCGCCGAGGAGGCACACTGTGTCCAGGTTCCGCGCGGCGGTTATCTTTTGATCCACGCGATAGACCCTACCGTCGGCATCGATCTCTCGCGCGCATCCCCGAAGATCTCTTTACGATCGGTGTCTCGCCCGTTCCTGACATGTCACTCTCGTTCGCAGGAGGATGTTTCCCGTAGTGAAGGTTATTGCACGTGGCCTGGAACCGGCGGCCATGTACACTCTGCTACTGGAATTCGTGCAAGTCGATCCCCACAGGTAAAATATATGCTTTACACCCGGCATCTTTCTTAACTTCGCGAAAGTAGTAATGACTGTTTTTCCATACTTCATATGTAAGTTATTAATCACTTCTATTCCGCTTCCTTTTCTCTCAAGCATCAAGCATCGAGCTTTTTTAAAAAGTATATACGTACATCAAGATTCAATAAACCTTTTTATAAAAATTCTGTTTTAAATTTTATTTTAAACTCTGTTTCATAATTTAATTTAAACAAAAATTTAACTTTTAGATGATGACAAAACGGTGAATGAATATAAAGAGTGATACAGTGGGTGCACTGACAAAAAAAGCGTAGAAAAAATACCGTGCACTATAAACGTAGTGTAAACTAGTGCAACTAGTTTTTAGTGCAAATTTATAAGGGAATAAAATAAAAATGTTTTATGCACCATTTCAAATAAATGAACCCATTTTTCAAAAAAATCAGAATAAAGTTTCTAATTTAGTACAATAAAATATATATGAAAAAGCAATTGCATCCACATTCCTACACATCACGGGAATTTTTGACAAATCTTCTATATAAAAATGAACCAATTTTTTTCTCCGTGTGATGAAATGGGATGGTCGTACACACAACGTATACAGGATCAATTTTTCATCCACAAACTTTGTCTTCTGTTTCAGAGAGCAAACTTTTACACATGATATTTTCATTTCATCACACTTTTCAAATGTTTTCCTTAAAAAAAAAAAAAAGATGTTAAAATAATAGACTAAGGGCTGATTGTTCCAACTTCTTGGTAAACTTACCTAATAAGTAATGTGTGTCTATCTTCATTTTTTCTCAAATAAACAAAAACACATATTTATCTGATAGATAAGTTTGTGAGTGTTGGAATAACCGACCCTAAATGATATAGGAGAACATTTACTTGTAGGATACGATACTTATTATGATTTTGTATAATGACACGCAAACAATTTGTTTCAAACATTACAAAAGTGATTTTATTGAGTCCATGTAAATATTTATACTGTACTTGTTAATCATACTATATCAGCTCTAAAGTTTAAATTTTGACTAACTCGGCGTTTGTAACTGAAAAATTAAACCATTTTAACCTTCTTAATTAATGACGAAATGAAATTGTGCAAATTGCAAAGTTATGCTGAGCAGAATAGAAAGCGCGTAACATCGAAATATTGCGTAGGTAGTAAACGGATGAGCGCGTTACCGATTTGCATTGATTTATCTCGCGAGCAGAAGGAAACGGGGGGTGCGAAGGACACTAACAGGTCGTAATTACCGTACCCCTTTCGTTCAAGCATCACGTAACGTTGCTAAAGTCGATTCTAAACTTGTTAGTACATTATTTTTAACTCGCCGGCGATTCGTCATCGGTGTTGAACGAACCAAGAGGCATCCGAGAGCCTCATAATAACTTTCGCAAAACAATCTCGGAAGATAATCGAAAAGAATACGAAAGACGATTCTTATTGATCCTACGAGTAATGTAAATTCTCTTCGCCATGTCGGCCTACAGGATTTCTCCGTTCTCTTACTTTTTCCGCAAGAGGAATACAAGCAATCCAAATCTTTTATTGGTAAAGAAAACGGGCATCTAGCACATAAATTTTTTTCTCTTAACATATTTACATAAATCATGTGTGTTGAAATACTCGTAAAAAAATTCGCTTTTTAATTGAATCAATATTAGATGGAAGTACGTCAACGGTGAATGGGTACCAGGCGGGAAGGCGGAAGTTGCTCCGCCTAATCCGATTTACATACATCCGGAAAGTCCAAATTTTGGAGCTCATTGGATGAAGGAGGCAGTGTCGTTCGCCAAGGTCAAATTAACGAACAAGTCGAATGGTAATGGACAAATCATGCTAAACTCGTTACACAAATACGAGCCGCGTGTTCATTTGGTCCGAGTGGGTGCCGAAGAACAGAGAACGGTAAGTGTTCTCCCTTCTCCTTCGTTTTCCTTGCGGTTTTTGATTTTATTTTGCATCGTTCTCTTTACGGCTACAGTGTCCACAATTACTTAATTTTGTTGTCACGTAATGTTATCCTGTACGTTCACATATGTAGGTTCTCACGTATCGTTTCCCCGAAACGCAATTCATCGCGGTGACAGCGTACCAGAACGAGGAAGTCACGAGCCTAAAGATCAAATATAACCCATTCGCCAAGGCGTTTCTCGACGCGAAGGAGAGGCCCGCCGATTCACAGACTTATCCGCAATGTAAGTTTGACGCGTTAAATAATGCAAGCGAATACTGAAATATTCGCAATAGTTTTTCTCAGAAGTTAACAGCAAATTGGCATTCATTATTTTATCAATATGTTTACAATTTGTTAGAACCTGCTCATGGAATCTGACCGCAGATTGGTAGCAAAAATCGAGCAGGAATCGCAAGTCTTACTCTATTATTGGCGTTTGCATGAGCAAGCTTTATCATATTTTCGATGACAATTTGCATCTTATAATATTATAGACTCAGCAATTTGTAGCTTTTTTACTGACACTTGACATGATTTGCTTTCGAAAGACTTAGCTTTAGGATTGTAATGTGAATAACATTTTGCAGATGCAGGTGCACTGTTTCTGCCGCAGCCTACAATGGGATACGAATACAACACCGCATCGGCGATAGCTGCTGCGCAAAATCAAGTATCGGCTTGCGTTGGCAATCACTTCTCTAATTCGTGCACCGTCACTACGTCTGGGCACAGAAGCACCTGTAGAGCAGCGCCATATACCTTGAGGCACAAGTACGTCCAAGATGGTACGTAAAAATTCTTTTACTCATCATTAATTGAAAACTTAATGAAAGCTTTGTCAAAAGTTTTACAAACACTGCAAAAAAAAAACATCTTTCTCTTGTTCGAAAAATAAGAAAAGAATTTTTCGAATAAAGCATCATTATTTTTTCTGTACACAGAACAGCACGCGGACGCTTACGCGCCGATGCCGCTCTTGCATTCTACAGCTTATGTCGCGGCCCCGGCATGGTCGCCGCGGAGTCCGGAATCGTTGCAGAATCTCAATTCCGCGTGCTTGCCGCCAACCGCGTCGCAAGAGTGGCCGACATCGCCGTCGCCATCGCCAACGTCGTCGCACGCGGTCCTTGGCAGAGCCGTGGTCGGTACCGCCTCCACCACGACCACCGTAACCGGTTGCACTTTGTACGTGCCGTCGAACTTACCCACCCAGGAGCAGCACGGCGGCCATTGCACTGATTCGTCTTGGATACATTCTAGTGCGCTGGAACAGCAGCAGCAGCAACAGCAGCAGCACCAGCAACAACAGCAATCCTATTTGAACTTGAATCTCCACCTTCATCATCAGATGTCCTCGTACGGTCCTGTCTCGCACGCAGGATTGCACCACGCAGGCTTACATCCGCAAAGTGCGGAATCCGTTCCTCCGGCAGACGCGAACGAATACGTTCACGAGTATCATCATGCCTCGCCAGTGCAATCAACTACCCCTGATCAGCATCGTCATCAACAGCAGCAGCAGCAGCAGCATCACTCCCAAGCGCAGATGTTGCACCTGCAGGCATTGCCGCAGACAGAAACGTCTTCGCCGGTCAGCGTAGAGTACGACAGTCCACCTAAAGATCATCCCCATATACAGATGGGCTATCCCGAGCAAACCGCAGACGCTTTGAACGATGTGCAGGCAGACGACGATAGACGATATCTGACTACGGTCGTCGACCGTCATTCTCATCATCATCATCCACACCACCATCACAACCATCATCGACAGGACTCGGAGATCACTGGTGAGCAACCGAACGCTTGGACACCCTTGACACCACCCCCGGCACCGCAGACTACGGCCATTTGACTCGAGTTTGTACACTGGAAATTATACACAAGCATTACGTACACGCGACAATGTCCGAGCTCACTATCGTGTGTAATATCATTGTCGCGATGAATAATAACGTCACAACGATATCGATTTGATGATACGTGGCAAATATATATTAAATAATTAATCAAAAAATTTTTATCGTGCACAATAGATTTTAAAACGCCCAATTTTATCGATCCGTCCTATACAGTACTTCAATTACTTTTAATTAATTGCAAATATTGATAGCTATGTATGTATGTCAGTATAAGAAAATAAAGTGCAGGTAACATACTCCTTCTTTTAAATGTCTCATCTTATCCAAGTCATAAATAATATTTTAATATTGTAAACGTAATGTATATACGCGTGTGAAGCAAGATTATTTCTCAACTATAAGAAAATGTTGTGCAAAGTATGTTACTTTTACATCTCATATTACTTTTTAACATTCTTATATCATTTTTCTTAGGTAAATAATTAAAGTCCATTTTTTATTAGAAGATATTTGTCATTTTAATAATAAGTCATTATATTATTAAAAAAATTATGTCGGTTAAGATAGATTATAATTTTTTTTGCATTTTTTTGCATTTTCTCTTTCAGTGTATTAAATATCTTTTTTTAAATTAAGATTTTCCAAATTTGAAGTAATTAAGTTTCTAGTAAAAATTTTATTAAAATAAATTTTATCTATAAAATGGACTAAAAAATATAATTTGTTATCCGTTTATATGTGATTCGCAAAGAATTTATAAAAAATTGTTTATATATTTTTATTTTATAATATTTTACAATTTAATTTATCTTATACGTAATTAATTATATTAGAGGAATTAAATTATCAGTATCTCGACATTTTTATCAAAACATTAATTTTTAATCTGCCAAAGAATTTGGTATAAAATAAAAATATAATAATAATAATAACTTTATGCATTAATTTTCAAGAAGAAATGAGCAAAGAAAGTGATAAATCAAAGACAATATGAAAGAAAATCGGTACATGCAATAGGCGAGGCAGCAGCTGAAGAGCTGATAAAGCTCCGGAATATTTTACATATACATAAATATTGAATGACAATACAAGATGATGAAAGAGACGCACAAATAACCAATATTACAATAATGGCAGGAAAAAGAAATCAAGAGAATTAAAAAAGTTAAAGTAATAATAGAATTATGCAAGTTACGCATGAGACTTGTAGTACAACAATATATAATTTATATGAGTATTGCAAAGTATTAAACGACAAATAAATTTATAAATATAGAACAACGTAAAATATACAGAATGTGCAATACTATGAGAAAATACAAAATTTATTGGCAGGCGATTTAATTTTAATTATCTACGATGTATCTCGGATTAATTCTAACCGAAAAGAGAAGAACTTGGGTATTGATCGGATAATAACAGGAAAAGCATTAAAAATTTTCCAACCATATAAGAGAAGAAACCCTGAAATTTTGATGTATGTACAATCAAAGTTGATTTTATTCTATATGTGTATTGATTATTTCTTTCTTATTAGCAGTGGGTAAGAATATCCAAGGATTCTGGACGCATTTCCTACAAGATAAAATTTTTTAAAAATCCTAAATTTCCATCGGAAAGTAACATACGGTAAACACGTGTATTATTGTTATATGATAAGAAAATTTTAATTATTTTAACTGCATTTCGTGTATATAATGTGCATTATATATTTACATGCATGCATAGATTGGATAGATATATGTATGTTTATAAACTCGTCTCATGTCAATAAGTAAGATATAAAAAAAAGTCAAATAAAAATTGAAAAAATAATTTGAATTATTTCAATATTATAAAAAATATAAAAATTACGTGACAATTTTTAATTCATAGTGTATATTTTCATCTTCAGAAATCAAACAGTGACCAACAGAAGCTATTGCGACATTCTACAAAACCATCTGAAGCCAACAATTTAAAAATACTATAATTACCTTAAAAGTATTTACTTTTAATATAAGATTTGTTTTCTATACTTCGCCTCTATTTTCTTCTTTATTTTCTTTTTTAAAATTTCCAAGTTTCTCATACTTTCTTTTGATCTAAAATTCTATTTAGTCTCTTTTTTCTTCTTCTATCTTAATCTAATTTTTATATTTTTTATACATTCCATTTATACCATTTATTTCATACATTTTATCTGTTCCATTAATAAAGTGAAATATTAGTATATTGTGTAACAACTGTGAGAAGTCGGCTACTACCTACGAGTGCGAAGAGTGGACGCACGAGCCAATAGGCGAGAAATATCCTGAATAAAATACGTGAACATATCTACGTGAAATTACAATGTAATTTATATGAAATCATATAATACAATACTTATTTAAGAAAAAAATCCACATGTGCGAAATACACCCTAAATGATAATTCAGCTTATAAATCCTCTTTTTATAAACGTGAATATGTACCTATATAAATTATATAATATCATGTAACTAATTAATTATAAAAAAATATTAACAAATAAAATACAAAAATAAATTTTCTATAAATAGTAAATAAAATTTATATAAATTTTTTATTTTCTATAAACTTTTAATAAATTTTTTATACATTTTTTATTAAATTTTCTATAAATTTTTAATAAATTTTTTTGTATGAATCCACTCTTAAAATAGGTATATAATAACACTTCTTATCTGTTATTCTAATTGAATTATTAATATTCTCTTGCTTGGCTTACTTCGTGTTGCTAATGTAAATGTCAGTTATTCCGAGAATTGAACATATATAGAGATATATCGCAATTAATAGTATTCTGTGACAGTTAGATGTTGGAGCAGTTTGATATAGTGTGTAATTATTAAAATAAGAGGTATTAATAATATAAGACTGTTAAACTACGTCTAAAAGAATAATGAAATAAATAATAAAGTAATGTAAGATATAACAAAATTATTTGTCAAATTTTAATATCTTTTCTTTATTGTTTATATATAGAAGTAAAGTTGAAAGTGTTAAATATCTCGAATTTAGACTAATTACTTTTTAGATAAAATTACTGCATGAATAACTCTCTTAATTGTTATAAAAAAGAAAACATTCCAGAAAAATTACAATTTGTTAGAAGTTCTTTGTAATATTAAAAATTTCTTTTTAATAAATATCGTACCATATAACTAAATTTTTTTCTACGTCATTTAGGGTCAGTTGTTCCAATTACTTGGTAACTTATTTAAATATGTTCACTCTGCATAAAATGTCTTATTCAAAAATAGTGTTTTGCATTCACAAGATATTTTATCGTAAATTCTGCTTTACAAAAATCGTGGCCAATACTTTTCAGTGCGATATTGAAAATAGAACCATGAAAACTTGTATACTTCTGAATCCTATAACAATTAGCAGAAGAAGTAAATCTTTTTCAGTGAGGGATTTGCATTCATTTGAATGTCTCTTATTGCGATTGAATGCAAAGAATGTTTAGACTCAAGTAAATTCTTTTGAATGCAAGAGTTAATATTTGAAATAAATTGAATTTTTATTCAAGCAGAATTCAAAAGATATTCAATTGAATATCTTCTAAATTCTATTGAATTCTGCTTTTTACAAAATGTCAATATTTTTTAATACTTTTCAATCCGATGTTTTATGCAAAGCATCTTCATTTTTTACCTATCAGGTAAATACGTGTCTGTCTTTATTTATTTAAGAAAAAAAAGAAGATAGACACATGGTTACTTGCGTAGACATTAGACATAGTATAGCTAGACATTCTAGACCGAGGATTGTTCCAAATTTCGAGGGTAGAGATATAGAATATATATCCTTCTTTCTTACACGTGTCTGCGTATGAGAGAGGATATACATCTTATATTGTCCGTCCTTTTCAAGCATAGACATAGTATATCTTCTGTCCTTTTTCTACGTAAGCCTATACCCCCACTCTTGAGACGAGCAGGCCTGGTTACTTGATAGAGCTTTCTCCCTTCCCCGTCCATATTTATGCTTGTCTGTACAAAATAAAATTATTGTCTTTTATCATCTTTCATTATTATCTTTTTCTGTTTATAACTTTTTTTAAGGTTTCCTGTAAGTAAACAATACTTTTTATGTTTTATTAGAAGATTGATAGAAATTGCTAAAGAAATTTACAACCCATTTGGAGATAGAGCCGTAATTCGGAATATTAATCAAAATTTTTTGTTAAATGTGCATCAAAAGTGACCCTTTTCATGTCACTTTTCTATGGGTAAAGTCGCGTAAATTTTTTATTACAATTTTAGTTTTTAAGATATTTTAATCAAAAGTGAATTTGACAGTTAAATTTTGGATAAGCTTAATAACATTGCGACATTTGCGCAGTTGACGTTCGCGTCACACAGTACGGATTTTTTTATGTACTTGGTTATACATTTTATGTATTATGTATGTACATACATACACTAACCAGCACAAATGCATGAACATGCATCAAAATATTTCGAGATGCAGAACATGATCATTTGTATGCATTGTATTTACATATTTGTGCATTATGATCAGATTATTCAAAAACCATAGTAAAGAGAAAATTAAGTTACGTTACTAGACATCGTCACAAACACTTCGCGCATTATTTAGTTTCTTACCTTTTATTTTATAAAAATAACTATAGATGGTTATAATTGCAATTATAACCATCTACACAAATTATCATTTGCTAACTCTACGATAACAGCCACTAATATTGAAATAAAGTTTTATTTCAATGGCCGCTCATGAAGTTAGCGCAGCAAGAGAATCAATTAGCGTCGCGGATAAGCGATGATAACAATTTAATAGATTCGATTATCGACTTTATTTTTTTTTAGAACTGGATTATTTATATATTTATTACAATCTTTTAATGCATCTTTAATATTTTCATATGTCTAGACATTTGTGTCATCAATCAACGTATTATGCTACGTATGATATAATTATATACCAAATATTTTGTCTTTAATATTTTAAATTTCGATAAAAAGTACATTTTATACTTTATTCTGTGATTTTGTTAATGTCAAGTGCAATGTTCTTCAAAAACGACTTATGTATGTACGTATATTATATCTAACGTTTAATCACAATCAATAATTTATATAATGCATAGTTTATATGATATTTATATATATTGTATGTGTGTGTGTTTACATAAAATTTATATTAACATTTAATTTTAAGAGACTCTAGTAAGGCGATTTATAATTTATATATTTTATATATGTATCATGTAAAATGTTGTTTTCTATTTCTTCTATTTTCGCATATCGACGTATCAGCCATGCCATTAGCAAAACATGGTTACTCGATCGTTTGGAACTAGAACTAGCACGTCGTTATTCGAAGTGTTCGGGTCTCAGATAACGTATACGTGGACCAATCCATGTAGCGACAGCACATATCGCAAGCATACATGTGTATCGGTATACACAATCGCGTGCGAAATTGCAAAACGCTTTTCGTCCACTGCCAGCATGCACGTTCGCTTCTAATGATCCATAAGCGCGTTACATATTACGCTTTATGTCCAATCTAAAAAGAGAAGAGATTTACATCCTTTTGTACGAAGAAATCGAAATGCAAGCGAATGATATGCCTTCTATATCCATTTTCTAGGATAGAAAAATCATCAAAATCTATAATTTCTCAGTTGGAATTTGGAAGATAAAAAATAATTATTTTTTAATTTTGTATCCATAAAAAATTAGAAAATCCTCAAAAATGGTCCATATTGGATACACGTGCCACTGTATATATATGTATATATTTTTATAAAAAATAATTGCTATTTTTCATTTATAATTTTTATTTAATAAAAATTTTAATAAAAATAACACAAAAATTAAAATGTCAATCAAAAGTACTATATAAATTTTTCATAAACATTCTTAAATTATAGAAGTATAGTAATATATCAAGTTTGACAGTAAATGTCACATACGTAGTTTTACGTTAATCTAAATCTCATATCGCTTGAATAAACAAAAAGTAGTTTGTTAAAAAAACGAAAACAATTCTTTGGTAAAAAAAAATTAATGCTTAATAAAACTTAAAATTTAATAGATTTCAATCCATTGTCTATACCTTCTTCTGATATATCAGGAATATTCTAAATTTGTATGTTTATTTTTGACGAAGTTGAAGAAATTGATAAATTTAAACTTCTTTTTGATGGATGTTTTTTTTAGATTCCTCCTTGTACTCCCAATGTTTTCCATATTTGCGAGTGGTAGCCAATTTTCTGCTTGATAAAAAGAATTCTCCGTAAAGATTCTCTTGCCACTTTTAAAGAAAATGTTTTTTAGAGGCATTCTTCGTGCAACAATTGTCTAAATTCACATAACAACTGCGAAACTTCATTGTTATTTTGTGTTTCTTGGTCTTGTCCTTTTGTGTACTGCTTTTTTTGACCATGAATGTTTTGTTTGTGACGGTTAAAATCAACTGTGGTATAAAATGTTGTGTCTGAAAAACAATTTTGTCATTGTAATATAAGAATATATTTAAAAAATGTATTAAAAATTATTTCACTGTATGTATGTGTGTATGTGTAATAATTAAAGTATATATTTACTGCAACACGTTTTTCCGGAAATTAAGCCATGAAAACGTTCATAGTGACGTTCCGGGTTATATCTTCTTCTTGCCATAAATCCATATACGTTGCATTTATGCCATTTCTCCCCGTCGATAACAATCATTCATTGACATCCATATCCAAAAAAATATGATTGTTATTTTACTAATAGATTTATTGGTAAATTCATTACTAATAGATTCATTGGTAGACTGCTCGATATTGTCTAATAAAGTGTTGTGTAATAGTATTTTTAGAACGTATTTTTTTCTTTGAGTATCCTCATAGCAAAGCACATTGGCAATATATTAGCTAATATTGGCTAAATATTGATTACATTGGAAATGCATTGGCCAATGTTTTCCCAAATGTTTCCCAATGTAACGCCATTATTGGTCATAAAATATTGGCTCCAAATTAGAATGCAATTAATGTCCAATATAAAAAATCGATTGGTTCAATATTGGCCAAATGCTGAACCAATATTTCTGCTTAGACAAATTGGCTAAATAAGATAAAGCGTAAACTTTACAATATTGGATCAATATTGGGAATATTGTTTTTATATTATTTTCCAATATTGCGTCAATGTTTTTTGCTACTAGGAGTAATTATTAATTACTAAATTGTTTAGTAAGTTAGAACGCCGGTTAAAATAACGTAAATTGTAACGAGGATGAAAGGCGGGGATCAAATCAAATAAAGTATACAAAAAAATGAATCTATTTAACTATTAATATGAATAAAAAATAAGTAACCAAATATCACAAAAAATACATATAAAGTAATAAGGCAGAACACAATCATTTAAATAAAAATAATGCCATAAACAAGGAACAATAACTTGTTAGAGATAGACCATCGCAATCACATTCCTGAACATAAAATACTGAAATTTAAAAGAATACACCGCATTGAAATTGCAAGAAGTACAACAGCATAGATATCAAGTAAAATAAGCAATCGCTCGTGCAAAATGTTCAATATCTTAATAGCTAGAAACATAAAAGAATAAAGATAAAGATTGTATAACCTAAATACATACAACTAAGTTAAAGATTAATGTTAAGTCGACGCGTAATGTTAAATCTATTATATATATATATATATATATATATATATATATATATATATATATACACACTCGATAGTCCGAGAGTCCGAGAGTCTCAAAAAATTGCCTTGCTATGCGTAACGATATCATGTATTTACACATGCAATTATTATAAATAAACATATATATATATATATATATATATATATATATATATATACATATGTGGTTTTATCTAAAACATAAGAAAAATAAAATAAAAAATGGTTGACCCAAATCATTTTTATTATCCGAATTTAAAATAATATCGCCAAATTTTACGGAAAATATTGCATAAGAACATGCAATACATGTTGACATTAAAAATAAATAAAATTTTAAACAAATTGTTTAAACAAATTTATAAAAACTGATAAATAAAAATAGATAGCTTCATCGCTACGAAAAAAAAATTATCAGAATTATTCTAATGTATGACACATGCTAAAACAATTTTTTTAAAATTATTTAAATAAATTGTTTAAAAAAAATTTATTGTGATAATATTTATATTTATTTTAATATTTTTATTACTTGATCGAACGAAATCTGCGACGCAACCATCGACATAAGGTATGGACTCCGCGATGGCGGAGAAAACATGTCCGACCGAAAGAGGAAGATAGCGACTGATATAGAGGTCAAGTGCTGTTTGTTTCGGTCTAACCAGTAGCATAGTGAGCGTTAAACAGAGAAAGAAATTGACCTACACCACTTCTCTTCTTTGTCTTTCTATCGGACACTTATCAAGGTTTTTTACAGGAATCGCGGAGTCCATACTTTACGTCGATAGACGTAACAATTAATTTAATGGCTGAAACTGTAGGTACTTACTTTACGTTGTAAGATTTGGAGTGTTTGGTCTTGTTGTCTGTATTCGAATACTCCTTTACGCTTGTAATATACCTCGCTGCGCAGTTCTACGCATAAACGAATCGCGAATATAATCACCAGCAATGCTAACACTTCAACAGGAGTGCGGAGACTGACTGGTCGGGGTTAGCGATCGCAGATTGCGGCTCCGGTAGCATACAGTCGCGTGGAGAAGGGATTAAGACTAAGGGCAAGGACCAATCATATTAAAGAATAAGTGAGTGCTTAGTATATGTTAGGTTTTTGCCCTTAGTCTTCATTCTCTCCCCATGCGACCGTATGCTACAATGCTACCGGGGCCGCAACAGGCCACAATCTGCGATCGCCTGAGCCCCAATTTTGTACCGCATCAGTACCGCATACCGACACCGATACTTGTCGGTAGGCAGTACAGAATTGAGCCCCTGATCGGGGTCACGGAAGTAGAAAGGCAAAAAAAAAATTGCGTTGCGACTCGCGGCTCTGCAATAAGTGCGGCGTCCCTTTAATGTATCGGTCTCTATTTGTTGGTCTGTTCTTTCTAGCTGCACTGTTGCACTGGTGCAATAAGTTAGAATGAGAAAAAATATACTTGTCTTACTTTAACTTATTGCACCGGTGCAACAGTGCAGCTAGAAAGAACAGACCATGATACTCATCTTTCTGTCTCTTTCTCTCTCCCTCTCTCCCTAATCCGTACATGAAAAGAAACAGGCGTACTACCAGATAAAAAAATAAATCTGATTAAGAATCGTCACTTTTATTTCTACAGTGTACTAGTTGAAATTTTTTTTTAACAATTGCCCTTTATTATGACTTATTGAATTATTTTGTTTATATTCCTTTCGATGAGAAAAGAAATTTATACTATACTATAAATATAAAATAAATTTATATCAACTATACATTCAAGAAAATCTTTACAATAACAGCTTTTCAGCAAGACACAAATCGACACAGCAGTAGTTTTGTCCTCGTCTCTCACTGAATATCAAACAAAGAAGTACTGCTGTGTTAATTTGTGTTGGAAAGTTGGAAAAGCTCTCTATTATAACTAAAAGTAATGAAACACTTTATTATCTGCTCGATAGCATCTTACTGAATATATGTTAGTAAAAAAAAAAAAGAAAAGAAAAAAAAAAGCCTGTATTGAAAATGGCCACATACTCAATTTGACTCATTCCACATTTCCAAATAGTTACACAACGAATTTTACAGATAACGCTAATATATCGCTCAGAAAGTCGATGCGATGTATATGAATAATACTGGCATGTTTAATTTGACATTAAACTGGCATGGGCCAATTAATTTGTAAATATTTGTTTTCTATGGCTTGCAATCACACTTTATTTAAATTGTGCTTTTCTAAATCTAAAATTTAGAGATAAGTTTTTACTTTGTGTGACTATCACATAATAATTATAAATATTCACAATTCATATTATTGTATTATAACTTTTTATTTATGCTTTTCAATAATTTATTTAATTTACATTTCTAAAACTACTTATTTTTAATTAAAGAAAAAAAATTCTTTGTATATAGTGAAATCATTATGGCCAGAGATACTACTGAAAATAGAATATATTTTATTATCATACAAAAGTTAAGATTTTATTATTGTATTATATTTACTGTCAATTTTCGAATTTAACGTTTCTTGTTCTTCTCTAACTAGTTGAAGCTTTTTGATAGATAAAAGTTGAGATAACATCTTATAGTAAATAAACGCAGTTTTGTTAATAATAAATTAAATAAATAGTTATACGTATCATTTTTCCATAAGTACGTTAATAAATGCTTAACTAAATATGTTAATTTTTTATTCCACATTAAAAAAAGTTTATAAAAAAGAACAAAATATATAACTGGGCCGTATTAGATACATGTGTAATCAACGTGACCAAGTACTACCTTATTTTAAAATCTTTATGCACTTATATAAATAATTATTTTTCAATTTTGTATTCATAAAAAAATTAGAAAGATAGTCAAGATAGTCCATATTGGGTACACATATCTTATATTGTATATATATCTATCTATCTATCTATCTATCTATCTATCTATCTATATATATATATATATATATATATATATATATATATATATATATGTATATATTGATTTTTATAAAAAATAATTACTATTTTTTATTTATAATTTTTATTTACCCATTTTAATAAAAATAACACAAAAATTAAATTTTAATAAATGTCAATCAAAAGTATTATATTAATTTTTTATAAACTAAACATTCTTAAATTATAGAAATATAGTAATATCAAGTTTTGACAGTAAATGTCACATACGTAGTTTTACGTTAATGTAAATCTCATATCGTTTGAATAAACAAAAAGTAGTTTGTTAAAAAAACAAAAACAATTTTTTGGTAAAAAATTAATACTTAATAAAAATAATAAAACTTAAAATTTAATAGATTACAATCCATTGTCTATACCTTCTTCGGATATATCAGGAATATTCTAAATTTGTATGTTTATTTTTGACGAAGTTGAAGAAATTGATAAATTTAAATTTCTTTTTGATGGATGCTTTTTAGATTCCTCCTTGTACTGCCAATGTTTTTCATATTTGCGAGTCGATTTTCTGCTTGACAAAAAGAACTCTCCGAGTAAAGATTCTCTTGCCATTTATAAAGAAAATGTTTTAGGGGCAATCTTCGCGCAACAATCTTCACGTAACAACTACGAAACTGCATTGTTATTTTGTTTCTTGGTCTTGTCCTTTTGTGTATTGTTTCTTTTCATTATGAACGTTGTGTTTGTGACGGTTAATCTTCTTTGGTATAATATGTTATGTCTAAAAAAACAATTTTGTCAATGTAATATAAGAATATATTTTAAAAATTTATTAAAATTATTTCACTGTATGTATGTATGTGTGTATATGTAATAATTAAAACATATATTTACAACATATATTACAACACGTTTTTCCTCGAAATATTAAGTCATTGTAACTTTTATTGGGACGTTTCGTGTTATATCTTCTTTTTGCTATTAATCCACATACGCTGCATTTATGCCATCTCTTCCCGTTGATCATAACTTCCCCGACATCCATATCTGAAAAAACATGATTGTTATTTTACTAATAGATTTATTAGTAAATTCATTACTAATAGATTTATTAGTAGACTGTTCGATATTGTCTAATAAAGTGTTGTGTGATAGTATTTTTAGAACATATTTTTTTCTTTGAGTACCCTAGTAGCAAAGTACATTAACAGTATATTAACTAAATATTGGCTAAATATTGATTACATTAAAAATGCATTGGCCAATGTTTTCCCAATGTTTCCCAATGTAACGCCAATATTGGTCATAAAATATTGGCTCCAAATTAGAATGCAATTAATGTCCAATATAAAAAATCGATTGGTTCAATATTGGCTAAATGCTGAACTATTTCTGCTGAAATATTTTTGCTTAGACAAATTGGCTAAATAAGATAAAGCGTGAACTTTACAATATTGGATCAATATTGGGAATATTGTCTTTATATTACTTTCCAATATTGCGTCAATGTTTTTTGCTACTAGGAGTAATTATCACTAAATAATTAATTGACAAGTGATTAAAATAAAAATTAGGTGATTAAAATAAAAGAACTGCATAATTCAGACTTTCAAACTGTCTAAATTCAGCTCGAATGTGTCCACGCAGGCCAAATAATGGGAGAGAGGGTCAATATATTTGTCGTATAACGAGTCAGATAGAAAAGATTAGAAGTAAGAGCAGCACAACAAGGACGAGACAAACATGAAAAGAGTAAATGATAAAGACAATAAGTACAAGAAATATGAAGAATGGTCAATGGAATGATAGAGAGACATGGAAACTAGGCATTGAACAACGTCAAAAGACTCAATTAAAATAAAGAGAAATTTATTAATAAATTTATCAGTTAATCATTATCTTATAACTATCTTAATTATTTTAATCACTTGTTGATTAATTATTTAGTGAATAATAATTATTCAAAAAAAAAAAAAATACGTTACCATAAGACGAATTTATTAAACGGTATCGAACAGTCTACCGATTTATCTAATAAATCTAATAGTAAATTTATATATATATATATTCTCGATAGTCCAAGAGTCTCGAAAAATTGCCTTGTTACACGTGACGATATCATGTATTTACACATACAATTATTATAAATAAACATACATATATTATATATATATATATATATATCCATCGCTATGAAAAAAAATCATCAGAATTATTCTAATGTATGACACATGTTAAAACAATTTTTAAAGAATTATTTAAACAAATTGTTTAAAAATAATTTTTGATATTTTTATTACTTGATTGAACAAAACCTGCGACACAACATCGACATAGGGTACGGACCCGCGATGGCGAAGAAAACATGTCTGACCAAAAGAGAAAGATAGCGACTGATAGAGGTTAAGTGCTGTTTGTTTCGGTCTAACCAGCATAGTGGGCGTTAAACAGAGAAAGAAATTGACCTACACCACTTCTCTTCTTTATCTTTCTATCGGACACTTTTCAAGGCTTTTTGCAGGGGTTCAAGTCTGTATCGCCTACCGACAAGTATTGGTGTTGCGCAGATATTTTATATGGCAAAGAACCTGCGGCAACGGCGCCGATAGCCGGTCGGTAGCCGGTACAGAATAGAGCCACAGGAATCGCGGAGTCCATACTTAACGTCGATAGACGCAACAATCAATTTAATGGATGAAACTGTAGGTACTTACTTTGCGTTGTAAGATTTGGAGTGTTTGATTTTGTTGTCTGTATTCGAATGCACCTTTACGCTCGTAATATACCTCTCGCTGCGCAGTTCTATGTAGTTCTATGCATAAATCGCGAATGTAAGAAAATCAGGGGTATTCCTTCCCAAGGGCCAGACTAGGGTACACGCACCGGCAGAAATAGTGTCCCTCGGAATCCAGCGCGGCGATCACCCACATACACGAAGCGCCGTACGTGCCTATGCGCGCGGTGAGTGGAGACGCGGAGGAGCAAAAAAAGTGGGGGTCGCGCCGCTGTTGCATCCTTCACCAACGCCACACGTTCAAGGATAGAGTTATGATGAGCGAGAAGATGTAATACCGATTCGCTGGTGTCCACATCTGTTTCATTCGCACTCAATACTAATGACGTTTTTCGCTTGAGTGCGAGTGAAACGGATATTGGACACCAATGTATCGGTCTCTTTGATACGCATCTTTCTGTCTCTTTCTCCCTCCCTCTCCCCCTCCATACATGAAAACAAACAGGAGTACTGCCAGATTGTACCTTTTCAACAGATTTTCGCAACAATTATTGTTACTCTTTTTATTTTAAATGCTCTCAGACAGCTCAAGGACATTAGATGATCAAGTTCAAGAACAGTATAAGCAATAAATCACACGCTCGCTTTGATGTGTATGTATATCCGCTGTGCTATTCGCAAAAATCGATCGCAGAAAAAAAGACAATAAGAGAGTGACATTATTTGTTGTCTTTCAATTTTAACTCACCATTCTTTTTGATATTTGAAGATTTAATTACTTGAAGATGGAGTATTATGCAGGATGGATAATGCAAAATCTCAGGTACTCGCAAGTTGTCGGCTCACGTATGGTACACGAAAAAAAAAGATTTAGTTCTCACAATCAGAAATATTTAGTTGTAAGCAATATGGCTACATTATCTAGTTATCTTTAAACGATAATCATGCATATGGTCATCGTTTAAAGATAACTAGATTGATATGACTTTTGACTTTAGTATGTCAACTATATTAATATAGCTGCGCGAAATCTGGTTGTAGTAACCAGTATATAGTTGGGACTTCTTTCCCATGAAAGATCCAATCTTAACCATCTTGATAGAAATATATTAGTAAAATATTTCACTAAAAATCTTTCTTATTTGATCGCTTTTCATTATTTATTAAGATTCATTAAAATGCATTAAAATTCATTAAGATTTATTAAAAATATTTAGCATTTATTAAAATTTATAAAATTTATTTATTTAATAAATAACAATATAATAAAATAAATTTTGCAAATTTTAAGAAATTTTAACAAATTTGAATGAGTATTAAGGAATTTTAATATATTTTAATAAATTTAATAAATTTCAATGAAATAGATCAATGGAGAGAGATTTTTAATTAAATATTTTCATTATTAGGACATATATACAATTTCTTATTTTCTACTTTCAAGATCACGCATAAATTTTCTAACTTTAAAAGAGAGATATCGCGTGATATATTTAAACAGTCAATGTATAAAGGTTTGAGCCAAATGCTATCCATGCACTACCTCGGAAGGAGTAGCAAGCAATGCGAACAAACCTCATGTTCGGCATGATCACGCGACGCGAGATACGTATGCATAAAAAGGCACATGCATAAAAACTCGCTACTGGTCATTTGCTTATTGTAAACAACTGCCGCAAAGCATGCGACAAAAACTGTTTGACTAACTAAGGTCCGTTTCTACTAACATAAATTAACTCTTTAATTTCGATTTAGCTTACACGGAAAAAACTGATATGATTGCCACAATAATATAAATAGTAAAATATGGAACAGCCATACTGTCGCGATGCGGCAACCACTTTTGTTGTAGCGGGAACTATGATATGGTTGTCACTCCCACAGTGCTGTGGGCATGAGAAGATCTATGTGGGTATGACAACCATATCATAGTTCTCGCTATAGTGTTGAGTGGTTGCCGCATCGCGACAGTATGGCTGTTCCATGTTTAACTATTTATATTATTGTGGCAACCATATAGTTTTTTTCGTGTACGTTTGATCTCTTTCTAATTTTTGGAATTAGAATAGGATAACAAATAAATTAAACTAAGATTAAAGTTAATCTATGTTGGTAGAAATGAACCTAACTGTCGAACTTTAGAGAATTATTTTGTTAGTTTAAAAAAACATTTTTTGCGAAAATTAATTAAGACATCAATAATTTTTGAATTATAAGTAATTGAAAAAAAATCTTTTCTTGGATTTCTTGGATAGCAAATTAAACTTTGTGGACTTAAAAAAATTAACTAACATAATTACATTCTTCAGTTAATTTCGGATATAGTTTATTTTTTATAATGCGTTATGTAAAAGTCTGTGCTTCCGCCCTTAACTATATTTATTAGTCTCAAATACGGATCTTTTAATTTTAACTAGAGGCTATTTTATTTAACATAATTTTTGGAATTATTTTTATAGTTATTATTTGTTTATAAAAATTATATTTTTATTTGTGTGTGTATGTGTGTGTGTGTGTGTGTATGTAATTAACAAATTTAATTTCTTCAACGTTTATATATGTATATTTTTATATTATACATATTAATAAACATAAAAAATGTTTATTATTCATATATAATATATAATGAACAAAATAATTTTATTAAAAATAATATTGTTTTTTTATTAATGAAATTAAGCAAATAATTTGGTTGAGTTAACTTAAACAAATATTGGAATTTTATTTTCTGTATAATAAATTTGGTTAGTATAAATAAAACGTTTTATACTACCAATCAAAACGTATGTACTAAATATTTTGGTTGCAATTAAGAAAATAATTTTTTTTGTATAAATCTTAAATTTTTTCTATAATGTGTATCTCTTTTTACGTCCACTTTTCTTGTGCAAATGTTTTTCGATTATTGAATCGAAGTCTTCCTTTGAAACAGAAATTTTGAAAGTCTGTTTCTGTATCTGTTATTATGCTATCTCATAAATTCTTTGATGACGCCGTACTATTATTCATCGATGACATTATACTATTATTGATGCCGATATTTTTGATGTCGCGTTAACACGTTATCTTTGTCGAATAGAATATTGTTAATATCAAAAATATTATTCATGGCATATGTATATAATGAATGCGGCTTGATTATTTCGTTTATTTCTTTTGCAATCTCATGCCAAACATTGTCATTTTTTGAGCAGATTTGATTTTTGTTTACAATATTACATTTATATTTATTAATACATTTTATTAGTAACTCCACGTTAACTTTTGGAGGCCTACCTCTCTTCATTTCGCTTGAAATGTGTTTGCTTGTCTTACTGCACTATAAATAAATCTGTAAAATTTCACAATTTACAGTGGAAGTATATCAAATTTTCTCTCATCTCTCATAACTTTTAGGAAAAAGATGGCACGTCTTATAAATTAGCGGAACGAAATCAGAATCAATTTTGTATTTTTATTTGTTGCTCATTTTTTGCTCTATATTTGCCAAAGAAAAGTTTTGCAAGACTATATATATATATATATATATATATAAATCAACAAAATTATACTCAATAATATCAGAATTTGATGGCAATCTGTTACTCTCAAAATATTTTTTATTTACTGTTCCCCAAATTAATTTGAATAATAGAAAACCGTACAGCCTGCAAAGTTACATTATTTCATAATTATTGGAGAAATTATAGCCATCTTCTCCGTATAATCATCATACCTTAATTTACAATTGTATAAACAACAATAAATCCTTTTTATACTGATAACGATAATCTAAAAATATCTTCGTTCAAAATAATTATCCCAAAATTAATTTAAACAATAAGAAACCATAAACATGCAAAGTCATAAGAGTAAATTATGAAAAAAATATGTTGCTCTCAAAATATGCAAGTTCCACATTTGTTGCTTGCAAATTAAGTCAAATGTTAAATGTTGTCTTCTAATTACACATTACTAAATATATATAATGATGTTCATATATCTATTTTATATTAGAAACTTTGAAATATTCGTACACTCAACACTTTAACGCAGCTATTAACATATTACGTTTTTTCGTAATTTAGTAGATTTAGTACATCTTTTTATTTACAAAATAAAGAGAATATAAATTTGTTTTTATAATATCAATACATTCAAGTATTTGTACACTTTTTTAATGATATAATTCTTTTTACAATCAGTAAATTACAATCAGTTGAAAATCACTGAAATTCGTGAAAATACACTAATTTCAGTGGTATACTTATAACTTAGCAATCAGTAAAATAAATACACTAATCTTTTGGAGATTATAATTCCGAAGTAAAAATCACTAAAAGTCCGTGGATAGTCACTAATTATCATAGTTATAAGTATATCACTGCAAATAAAAAAAAAAAACATTGATTGCAATTTAGAGAGTTGGAATCAGCGTGTTTATATGAATTATTTCAAGCAAGAAGAGTAAGAAGATTACCGATTGTGAAAATGTTGAAAAAGTTTCTTGGTGATTATTTTTTATGTATTTATGTAAATAAAATCACAGCAATCTAATAATAAATCTCATCTCACAAAACAGGTCTCACAAAATACACCTCACATGTTGAGAGTTATGACTTATTTTCAGTTTAAAATATAAAAATCGTAAAATTTTCGTTAATAATCGCAGTTTTATATAAGTATGATTTTATAAAAATACGTACTTAATGTAGATGCACTCACGTTATTTGAGAGAGAAGTATAAAAATCACTCATTGAAAGTATTCATTGTTAGCACTAAACAGGTATTAATAATATTAAATTTACTTGTTAGATATTTTGCCTCACTGTTACTGTCTTACTGTCAGAGACGAAATGGTTCGAGCACATTCCTCGCTTCGATTATATACCATTCAGGAAAAATCGGCAAATTGTTTGATCGCGATCCGTCAAAGAGATCAAACGTCTTTTGGTAATCGTTTAAAAGTTTAACTAACTAAATTTTAAAAAGACCAAATGTCTCCGGAAGTGATAGCGGTAACAAGGTTTGATCGCGATCCGTCAGAGACCAAACGTTTTTCGGTAATCGCTTAAAATTTAACCGCAATTGTTTTTTGTTTTTCTCGATTTCTAATGACAGCGGTAACAATGTTTCAATGTTTGATCGCCATCCGCCAAAGAGATCAAACGTCTTTCGGTAACCACTTAAAAGTTTAACCGACTAAATTTTAAGCGGTTAATCATTTGTTGACACAGTACGTGTGAGCCAGCCATACGATAACTTTGACGCTCTGTATCTTTTCCTTTTCAGTTTCTGGTTTTTCATTTATCGAAACAGACTACCTTCCATATGCAAAATAAATATCTGTCAAAATTAATCGAAAAAAGAGGTATGTCAACAAAGGGTTAAAAGCTTCACTTCGTGTTGAAAGTTATGAAGAAAAATTGGGTTCAGTACCATTACCTCTTAAATCAGTTATGGCGAGATGGAATGATTGGAACCAGCATTCTTTTATTCAAAACATCTCGCTAAAATTAAAAAAGTTTGTTTTTTTCTTCCGTTGTTAAAAATTAGGATAAAATTTATTAAAATAATATTTTACATATTAGTTATTTTTACTTCTAAAAACAGATAGTTTAATTATTTAATATGATGCAATATCAATAAAAGCTCAGGAAGTATTAAAAGATTAATAACTTGAATATGATTTACGATATCTTGATTTTAAAACGTTTTTTTTTTTTTTTAAATAAAAAGTTAACAGAAAAATTTATATGCACTAACTACCAGGATTTGTGGAAAATCGTAAATAACACATGGTTTGCTTGTTTCAGAAAGGCTTACATATATGTATATAATCTATAGGCAGTCTAAAAGGCTGCAAGATCTTAACACAATAAACTCAATGATACTTTGATTAAGGGGATCCTAAAGTCGTTGTCTTACTAACATTTTTTATTTTAACTACTCTTTTAATTGATTTCATAGAATTGCAAAACTCTTACAGAATTAAAGTACGAACCAAAATCTAGTGAAGTACGGTCGAAATTAATATCGAAAACGAAAAAAAATTTCATTTTTGGTACGTACAGCTGTCACTTGATGACAAATTGGCTTAGTATACAACTATACAAAATCTACGATATACATGTACAAAATGGAACCGTACTTCTTTAGGAATAATATATACGAACAATATCGTACAATGAAAACTATGATTAAAAGAGTCTAGAAAGAAAAATTAGTTTTAATAAATTTTTATAACTGCAAATTCAAATATAGATAAAAAAAAGAACAGTCTCAAAAACATTTCGTTTATTCTCGGTATAAAGTCCAGTTCATATGATGATATTAATAGGCGTACTTTAATTTTGGAAAAGGATTTCCAAATCCATAAGAGAAATACATATAAAATCTTGTTAATGATATGTATGAATAACTCTACATTATCGACCTCGATCAAGTTTGACGGGCACTAGCATTCTTAATTTCTTACCCAGATATTACCGAATTATGTTTAAAATCCGCATCTCCTCTAATAATCGTCGAGCTCTATCGAGTTCACCGCGTGATCGCAAGCAGTGACCGGGGCGCGCATCCCGCTTCGCGCGGGCGAAAAAGCTCTTGCCTCACACACATACACACATATATAAGTACCGGGTTTGTATGTCTTTATGTCCGCAGACCAAAAATACTCTTCCGAAAATACAGGGTTTTTCAGAAATAATAGCAGTAACTTTTCGAAAATAATTCCTTTTTTGAAACATCCTGTATATCAAAAAATCACATCCATGGCAGCCCTTCCTGTTTGGAAAATTTTGAGATTAGTTTCAAGAGGATTGGACCACAAAATAACGGAATAGTTCGCGAACATACAGACATACAGACTCGACTTTGTGCCGTTTACATCGGGTGTCGAACTCAAGTGTGATCTTTTCCAATACATGTTTTTACAAAACTTTTCATAATGAAGATCATGTTATAAAACCCTCTTTATAATAAAAATTCGAATCATTGGATCCATATACATGTTGTTTTATTTAAGAACCTACATTTCTAAAAGTTACGCCCATCATTTATAAAACACCCTGTATATGAAAAATCCAAATCCATGACAGCCATCCTCGAAAAATTAGAAATAAAATGAGATCAATTTCAATAAAATTGAACCACAAATGACGGAATAATTCGCAGTCATATGAACAAACGCATATCTGTTACTAATCAATATAAAGAAAATTTTGGAAAAAAAACCTGTATATAAAAAAAATAAACCCTTAATTTCAATCCGGAAGAAATGTGAAACCAAATGAGACCAATTACATGAGGATCGGACATCAAATGACGAAAATAATCGCGAACATACGGACAACTGTACTTAATATATATAGGTATAGATAAAACAAAATATTGTTCGATCAGTTTCGTAAATAATTTTATTTCTTTTAGTCCTGATTTCTTTGTAGCGTTTGAAAACTCATACATTTTAATCGCCGTTCGTACGTTCCTTAATATTTCTACACCTTGAATGTCAGGAAAGGAAAACACTTGTGCCAAGAATGCTATCGGTGACATAAACTTAGAAATATGAAGTAAGTCACTTTTCCGGGGTTTTTGGAGTGCTGATCACAAATTTAAGATAAAAATTTTAAAATTCAAAATGGTCGACCCAATACGACGGATCAAATATATGAAAATTTAGCTACCTGTGCATATACGTTTTTATATGACGAAATTCCTTAAGGAACTTTGGAATTAAAGGTTTTTGAGGTCATTGATTATAAACTTGATGGATCCGCGACCTTTAACTTTCAAAATCTGATATTAAAATAATCAGCGACCTCAAAAACTCTTAATTACAAAAAAAATTTTTGAAATTCGTCACATAACAAAGTTCATGCATAAAGGACGAAAATAGTCGAAATTTTCGAACACACGGTCCCCCATATTGGATCAACCACTTTTAATTTTGGAATTTTGACTTGATAATTAATATTCAGCAATTCCAAAAACATAAGAGTATGCATTGTCAGTTTAATTGCTGCACTGTATAGTGCAAAAATGATTTATTAATGTTATGAAATATGCGGATTTTTTCGGTATAAAGCACTTTTGGCCACATTTATTTTGACGGATTTTTTCGTCACTCAAGGGATTATTAAAAGTAACTTTATATAATGTAACGTTGACAAATAAGGTTTTATTTAAAAATTAAAATCATAAAGTTATGTCTGTCTATGTACTAGCAATATTCACGAAAGTTATTCTCTCGTCTAATATTTCTCGTCTAAGCGGAATTAGAGTATTCCAGCATTTAAGAGACTATGTAGATCGTCTTTCGGGCGTTCCTACAAACTACACCTTCAAGTGATCATTCAGATTATGCTTGCAGGTCTTTCTTCGGAATACTTACAGCGATCCTTTAGCTTACACCTTTAAATTACTACTACAGGTAAAACAGGTAACCTATGTCATTTTAGATATTTTTGAACATTCTATATTAAGTATCTTGTTATCTTTTATTCTCTAGTAGTTGATATATATATAATACTGTAGACTTTTATATATAATATATATATGTATATATATACTTTTTGTTATATGTATCCATATACATATATACAGTTTTTCATAAAAAAATAATTGCTATTTTTTATTTATAATTTTTATTTACTCATTTTAATAAAAATAACATATAAGCATTGTTTTCAAAATTAAAATATTAATCAAAAGTATTATATAAATCTTTAATAAAATAGAAATTCTTAAATTACAGAAGTATAGTAATATATCAAATTTTGACTGTAAATGCCACGTACGCAGTTTTGCATTAAGATAAACTTCATATCGCTTAAATTAATAAACAAAATGTAGTTGGTTAAAAAAACAAAAACAATTCTTTAGTAAAAAATTAATATTTAATAAAATTAATACAACTTAAAATTTAATAGCTTTCAATCCATTATCCAGCCCTTCTTCTGATACATCTGTAATATTATAAATTTGTATATTTTCTTTTGTCGAACTTGAAGAAACTGATAAATTCACATTTCTTTTTGGTGGACGTTTTTTTAGATTCCTCTTTATACTCCCAATGTTTTCCATATTTGTGAGTGGTAGCCGATTTTCTGCTTGATAAAAAGAATTCCTCGAATAAATATTCTCTCGCCACTTAGAAAGAAAATGTTTTTTAGGGGCATTCTTCGTGCAACAATCTTCATGTAACAACTGCGAAATTTCATTATCATTTTGTGTTTCTTGGTCTTTTGTGTGTTTCTTCTTTTCACCGTGAATATCTTGTTTGTGACAGTTAAAGTCTCCTTTGGTATAAAATGTTATGTCTGAAAAAACAATTTTGTCAGTGTAATATAAGAATATGTTAAAAAAATTTATTAGAAATTATTTCACTGTATGTATGTATACGTGTGTATGTGTAATAATTAAAATATATATTTACTGCAACACGTTTTTCCAGGAATTATTAAGTCATGAAAACGTTTATAGTGACGTTCCGTATTATATCTTCTTCTTGATATTAATCCACATTTGTTGCATTTCTGCCATTTCTCCCCGTCGATAACAACTTCCTCGACATTCATATCTGAAAAAAATATGATTGTTATTTTACAAATAGATTCATTAGTCAAAGTCGGTAGACTACTGGATAATATGCAGTAAACTCGTTATATGATAGTATTTTTGGAACATAATTTTTTCTTTGAGTAATTATCAGTCATTAAATAATTAATCGACAAGTGATTAAAATAGTTAAATAATTAAAATAATTAAAATAGTTAAGATAATAATTAATTGATAAATTCATTAATTAATTCCTCTTTATTTTAATCAAACAATTAGATCAAATGTAAAGTCAGTGTGATTAAACTTTTAAATAAATTTTGCAGATCCTAAAGCCGTCTGTTTTACTGACTATTCTGTTAAATCAAATATTTTCGAATTTCAATTTACAGAATTGACAATCCATTTACACGTTTAAAGTAGGTACTCAAATAAAGAGAGAGATAATTAATTCAAGACCAAAAATGCAAAAAAAGTTTCAAAAGTTATATGTGCTTATAAAAATATTCGATTCATATACAAATAGTTATGTAGCTTATAGGTACAAATGAATGATATTCCTCTCTTTGAAATAGATTGAGGAATAAGAGTATATTCGTCAAATTACGATTGGAAGCCATAAAAAACAATTAATAATTAAACAAATTTTATTGGCAAATCCAGATACAGGATAATAATAAAGCAGTTTGAAAAAAATTGTTTTATTCTCAATATGAATTCAATTCACAGACTGATATTAATACGTATACTTTAATTTTGAAAAAAGGTTTCTAAATCTATTTAAAAAATACATATAAAAATTTATTAATGATGTACAAATTACTCTACATTAACGACCTCGATCAAGTTCGGCCAGTTTAGCATCCTCTTAAAAAGAACTCTTATTTGGAACTCGACTTATGGTTCATTGGGAAATTTATTCGTCTCAAAGAAGCAGTAAATAGTAGATAATGTCTTGATCATGAGATAATTAAATCATCATTGCAAGTAAATGAGAAGGAGAGAGAGAAAGAGAGATAGGGCAAAAGTAAAAAATGTGTGCTAATAAAAAAAATTTTGTTTTTTAAATATTGTATATTTTATTTTATCTTGATTTTTCCTTTTTAAAAACATGTGTGTGCGCGTATTAGAAAAGAAAAGGCGGTTATAGACTAGAGTTGGGATTATAGAATTCATAATACCTCGTATATCTTATGAATTCTGAGAATAACCGTTCAATTTACTTAACTTTACATACTATTTAGTGATTATAACATAGTCACTGTTTATTAATATTTATTGTGTTGTCATAAAAATTTCATTTCAGTATTGCAAGTAGCCAAAAATTTTATAGGTGTATATTCTTTATGTTATTTTATAAAATGTATCGAATATTAATTTTTTAACTTTAGTGTGAGGGGCTTGAAGGGGGAACTTGAAGGGCTTGGATTTCAAATAATGTAATTGAATTTAATGTTTGATGTAATGTGTACATCCGTTAGACGTGTAAATATTGTATTGCCTGCGTTTAGGGTTATGGACCACTTACGAGTCGCGAGTTTCGCAATTGTCGCAAATTCGGAAGCGTTTCTAAGTTCTTCAATAATATTGATAATTTATTTAATGAATATAAATTCCCTGCAGACAGAATCTTCAATGTAGATGAAACGGGTCTTTCTGTTCTGCAGAGTAAAATTCCACATGTTATAAATCGTAAAGGAAAGAAACAAGTGGAAATTGTAACATAACAATAATCGCCTGCATGAGTGCGGAATGTGTACATTTGTTCCGCCAATGATTATTTTTCCGAGGAAGAATATGAGCCACGAATTAATAAAAGGAGCACCTGTTATATTCAAACTAATTTGTTCACACAATTTTCACAAGTTTCAACATTTTATTGCAAAAGTCAATGCAAATGAATAGTCACCTATGTTTTTAATCTTAAATGGGTACTATAGTCACACGAAGAATATTGAAATTATCGAGTTAGCTAGAAAACATCATATTCATCTGGTTAGTCTCCCGCCTCACTGTATTCATAAAAAGCAACCACCAGATAAAACATTTATAGGTCTACTAAAAACAGATAGCAAAGAAATTCAAATATGGCTTCGTACAAATGATAGGAATTTAGGGTTATGATATTATCGAATTATTTGGACGAGCCTACTTAAAAATGCAATGCTTTGAAATAGTCATGAATGGCTTTAGAGTTACAGGAATTTATTCACCAAACAGAAACATTTTCAGTGATTATGACTTCATCGCTGCTGAGCACGAGAAAAATAAAAAAAATTCCACTTGTTCAACAATCTGTTCAAGACGAAAGACATAACAGAATGGATCAATTCTATAATCCTTCTAAAATAGAAGCAGGTTAGTTTACATTTTAAAACTTAGCTATATTTGTTTCATTAGACTTATTATACATAGTTTGATTTTCAAATTCTCACATTTTCCAATTATAACAATAAATACATGAACAATTTATTATTTAATTTTAGTTCCAAGACTGCCTATAGTTCCAGACATTGTGTCTCCATATATCGCTACTACCACCACAAAAAAAGAACATATCTCGTCGTGGACACCCCAAAAATTCTATATGTTTCTCTTCTTCGTCATACAAAGCAAGTATACAAAGCTGAAATCTTTTGCAATGCTCTTTTCAAAAGATATTAGAGGAAAAAAATGGATTCAATGTCTCATGTGCAAAATGTGGATTTATGAGGAGTGAGCAGGATCTGACAAAGCCCATTATATTTGTGATTTCTGCAAATAATTAAGATTACCTTTTCTAATGCTTATTAATACTCATTGTTTGTTATATTTTTATAACGCTTGTATAATGCGTACAGTCACAAGAACCAAAGATTTTATATAATTTTTAAATTTTTTATACATATTTTTAGCTTCTGAGTGATACTGAAATGCAAAATTGCGTCAAAGAAGGTTAATTTTTTTTTAAATAAAAATAATTTTGTGAATATCTATTGGTAATGTCCCATATCTCCCTACAGGTTCCACAATCGGAATCCTCTTGCCTTTTCAGCAAATCGTTAATTACGTTCATTATGTATATCCGAGAAACTTCTGCTTATAATGTGATTGATAGAACATCATGGGTAACACACTTTTATACCGACAAAAATTATGTCACATAAATATTTATTAAATTAGTTAAACAAAACAAAATGATGATACTGTATTTAAATTATGCATATTACTGATAGAACTTTAAAAAATAAATACAAATTGAAAATATATACATTATTTAGAAACAAATTCGATCTGATAAAATCTGTTAATATTAAGATTATTTCTACACAGCATTAAATACATTTGAGTATCCGCAGTTATTAGTAAGAGGATATGGATATCAAACCGTGACAACGCACACGGAGAGAATTTTCTCTTAAAATTTACTCTCAAAATCTGGTAATTGTAGGATAATGTGTTAACTCGAGGAATTTTATTATACTTTTTAATAAAATTTACTAAAAGTATAGTAAAGCTTACTACATCTTTAGTAAAATTTATTTAAAGTATAGTAAATTTTACTAAAGAGTATGGTCAAATTCCTTGAGGTCACACATTATCCCACAATTACCAGATTTTGAGAGTAAATTTTAAGAGAAAATTCTCTCCGTGCAGCACTTGGCAACGTTTACTACTTTACTCCTTCAAGGGAACTTTGTTCTTTGTCACACGCGTGAAAAGGCACTATCTATCTCTTTCCTTTTACTCGGCAACAGTATGTATACTGTATAGGAATAATGCGTAGTTCAGTAGTATATGGTCAAAGTGTGATATCTTCTCTTAACATTGTATTGTTTAGAATAATGTGTGTCAAATGCGTGTTTAAATAAGAAAATCTAGAAAAGAATCGGTCATGTAAAATACACAATTAATATAGAATAAACCTTTGGTATTTTTGTAATCTGGTTTTCACTGGTTTAAACAGGTTTTCACAGATTCTCGAATCGTACTTTTTAAATTTCTGTATACGATAAACAAAAATCTAATTGACCGATTAAATTGTTTCTATGCTTGTTTTGTAGGTAATTAGTTTCTCTTCTGAGCAAATTACAAAAAGGTTTTTAAAAAGGTTAAAATAAATTATTTTTTTTACATAAAGTTAAAATTTTTGTGAAAATTGTAATTTTTTTAAAGTGTAAAATTTTCATTTCTTTCTTTTCTTTAAATTTTTTAATTTAATTAGAAGACAGTTATATAAAAATTAAAGAATAAAATTCGTTTTTTATTTCAAATCAAAATTACAACTGCTAGAATATACGAAATGCCCCTGTTAACATAGCATCATTTTTTAAACAAAAAATCAGTATTTTTTTAATAAAAAATTATTTCACATAGTTAAAATAATCTTAAAAATTAAAAGTGATTGGTTTTATTTTGACAAAAACAAAATTTTATAAATAGCATAAATTTTTTAGTTTTAAACCAAGTTCTTTTCTTAATGCCTAAATCATTGTTCGAGTCATTCGAGATCTATTTGTTTATAAAATTTACAAAAGTTTTTAAGGATCTAAATACGACAAATAAATATATCCAAAAAGCTGAAGTGCATACCCCCACATCTTTCAGAAAGCTTTCTAGAAGATATTTAAAAAATATCTTCTACCAGATACTTTTCAAAAAGCTTTTTGAAAGATATTGTGCCGTACGGGATGTGCACGAAAAGAAATGTTTTCTTAAATAGTAAATAACAATCTTCTAATTAATTACAGATGAGAAATAGCACTAACGCATGGAAAATGTTACAAGCAGAAGAACAGCAAGAAAATAACATTGCGTAAAATCTCCAACTTCACCGTGAATTCAGAGAATAGTAACTAAATAAACTAATAAGTAAATAAGAATAAATACTTTCAAAAATTATTTTAATTTCTAATTATTTTTTGTTTTTATTAATTAATTATTTATTTATCAATATGTATTTATTAAATTATTTACAATATTTAATAATTTAATTACTTAATTCTCATAATTAACTTAGCAATGAAGGACAAAATTAACTACAGAGAATTTGTTTGTTGTTACTCCTTTTTCTTGTCTTTCAAAAAAAAAATTTTTAATAACAAAAGAAATAAAAAGTGATTAACACAAATCTTTTTATTATTTAGATTTAAAATAATAGCGCCGAATATTACGGGAAAAATTGCATGAGAAATATATGATACATATCGACATTAAAAAATTATCAAAATTTTAAAATTGTTTAAATAAATTTATAAAAACTGATTTTAAGTAAAAATTGATAGCTCCATTGCTATAAAAAAAATCATCAGAATTATTCTAATGTATGACACATGATAAAATAATTTTTTAAAAATTATTTAAACAAATTATTTACAAACAATTTATTTTGATATTATTTTTTATTAATAATCTTTTTTAAACCTATAACAAACTCTCCATAGTTAATTATCGCTGCTAAATTAACTATGAGAATTAAGTAATTGAATTAAACAAATATTTTAAATAATTAAATAAATACAAGCAGACAAATAAATAATTAAAAAATAAAAATAAAAAATAATCAAACATTAAAATAATTTATAATTGTATTTATTCTTATTTATTTACTTATTAGCTTATATTTAGTTATTTATTTCTCCATTTATTCATTAATATAAATTCATTTATTTATATATTCATTAATCTGAAAAATTAAAATAAAGTTTTAATTGGAAAAATGTATGATAAGCGCGTGAAGCCTCATGGCATGCTATGCTTCTCCATAGTTCGGCCGCACGTCGTCTGATTGACCAACTTTATTTATTAATAATTCAGTAAATAATAATTTGAAAAATTGCTAAAGTACTCTTAATTAAAAATTTCACTCTTTTTCACTCCGTAAAATATAAATTAATTATTCTGGAACTCCCTATATACGAATCGGTGAATGCTTAGCGTTATTTTTGTAAACGAAACTTTTTGTACAAGTTTAAAAATTAGCACTCATTGCACTGCAACAAGGTCTATAGATGGACGCCGGGGAGAACGCAAGTCTTCGCATGAGCGCCATTTTGGGACTACGAAGTGTATGTGTGAGTGTGTGTTGTACGAAAAAAGTGAGCGATAGCAGTTAGTAGTAGTAAAAATGGAAGGTGGGGAAGGTAGAATCGATGTATCGTATTGGCTCCGCCATGTTAGGGTCAAATGTGTCAATATGAGTGCGAAGACCTTTTTTCCCCCTCCCGTCGTTCATCTGCAGACCTTGCACTGCGATTTCGGGAATATTCCGCATATACTAGATAGATGATGCGATGTTGCCACATGTATAGACGGAGTACGATTCGTATGTAATGGAGTCTAGTGTGCGTGGACACGAAATCGTACGCATTTATAGACTAAGTTTCCTATCATAAAATATTCAAAACTTTCGTCAAAGCCACGCATACGAACAATCCTACTTTGGAAAACCGTAGGCGATGGAAAAATTAAGATGGACGAGCATGGAAAACGATTTTGTAACGTAGAGCGTGTAATGGCTGTAATGTCGTTTCTACTTTGACGAAAGTTAATGTAAGATTGCCGCGTACCCGCGTCATTTTTACTTAATTCTTATTCCAATTCTTAAGGTACATATGGGAAGAAGGGTGATAAGTTCAGAAATCAAATCCGGATCGCGATATATTACTGTTGCATAGAATTATTTATCACTCGATCGAACGAAATCTGCAACAGTCAACAGTTACTGTATAAAACTGTAGGTACTTACCTTACGTTGTGTAAGATTTGGAATGTATAGTCTCGTTGTCTGTATTCGAATGCACCTTTACGCTAATATACCTCGCTGCGCAGTTCTACGCATAAACGAATCGCGAATATAATGACCAGCGATGCTACCACTTCGACAGGAGTGCGGAGACTGACTGGTCGGAGTCACAAAAGTAGAAAGACAAAGAAAAAATTTTCCATCCTTTTCTCCCGCGACGTTGCGACTCGCGGCTCTGCAATAGGTGCGGTGGCCCTTTAATGTATCGGTCTCTTTGATACGCATCCTTCTGTCTCTCTCTCCCTCCCTCCCTCCCTCCTAATCCGTACATGAAAACAAGCAGGTCTACCGCCAGATCGTAGCTTTTCAACGTATTTTCGCAACGATTATTCTCACTCTTTTTATTTAACAGCTCTCAAGATGCCCATGGACGTAAGACGCTCAAGTTTAGGAACGACATTAGCAATAAATCACACACCTGCTTTGATGTATACAGGGTGTCCTAGATTAAATAATTTTTATTTTATAACGTGAAAGAGGATGAAATTTTTAACTAAAAATTTCTTTATCAATTTTGGCTCACAATTAGATTATTATTTACTAAATTATTAATAAATGAGAGTGATCAATCGGCGCGCGACCGGAGTATACTGAAGCGTGCCATGGGGCTCCATGGGCTCCACGCGCTTATTACACATTCCCTTACTTAAAACTTTATTTTAATATTTTGTATTAATAAATAATTAATTAAATAAATAATTAAATAAATAAATTTATATTAATAAATTGAGAAATAAGTAACTAAATGAACTAATAAGTAAATAAATAAAAATAAATACTATTAGAAATTATTTCAATTCCTTATTTTTTATTTTTAGTTATTTATTATTTATTTGTGTACTCGTATTTATTTAATTATTTAAAATATTTATTTAATTTAATTACTTTGTTCTCCTATTTGATTTACAGTTAGCAACAATGGACAAAATTAACTAGGAGGATTTATTATACATAGGTATACAAAAAAATTGTTGATCAAAAATATCAAAATAAATTATTTGTTAACAATTTGTTTAAACAATTTTTTTAATTTTTAGCATGTGTCAATCATTAGAATTATTCTGATAAATTTTTGTAGCAATAAAGCTATTTAATTTTTACTTATACGATACATGTCGACGTTAAAAAATTATTAAAATTTTAAACAAATTGTTTAAACAATTTAATTAAATTGATTTTAAGTAAAAATTTATAGCTCCATTGCTAAGAAAAAAATTTATCAAAATCATTTTAACAATTAACACATGTTAAAATATTTGTTCTTAAATTGTTTAAACAAATTGTTTACAAACAATTTATTTTAATATTTTTTTATCAGCAAGCTTTTTCATACCTATGTATAATTTATTTTAATATTTTTTTATCAGCAAGCTTTTTCATACCTATGTATAACAAACACTCCGTAGTTAATTTTGCTCATCGTTGCTAAGTCAACTGCGGGAATTAAGTAATTATATTTAAAAAATATTTTAAATAATTGAAGATAGATACAAATACATAAATAAATACAAATACACAAATAAATAATTAATAACTAAAAATAAAAAAATAAAAATAAATTAAAATAAATTCTAATTGTATTTATTTTTATTTATGTACTTATTAGTTTATTTAGTCATTAATTTCGCTATTTATTTATTAATTTAAATTTATTTATTTATTTAATCATTTATTAATATAAAAAATTAAAATAAAGTTTTAAGTAAGGGAATGTGTGATAAGCGCGTGGAGCACGTGGAGTCCCATGACACGTTACACTTCTGCATACTTCGGCTACACATAGTCTGATTAAATTTCATTTGTTAATAATTCACTAAACAATAATCTGAGCCTAAATTGGTAAAGAAATTTTTAGTTTAAAATTTCACCTTCTTTCACTCTGTAAAATAAAAATGATTCAATCTGAGATACCCTGTATATCCGATACGCTATTCTCAAAAATCGGTCGCAAAAAAGGAAGAGAGCGACATTATTTCTTGTTTTTTAATTGTAACTTACGGTTTTTTTTGATATAATTACTTGAAGATGGAGTATTATAGATGGATAATGCGACATCTCAAGTGCTCGCAAATTGTCCCTTATGGAAAAATACTTTTAAACTCGCGAAAAACTATTTAAAATTATTGAAAAACTATTCACCTTCAGTATCCAATATTGTTCACTATTAATTTCAATAATTTTTTCGCAAGTCCAATCATATTTTTTAATAAAAATCGACTTGCGTATAATACACGGCTGCTTTCGCACTGCGTTTCTTGATATTTGTCAAGCAAATTAAGTTGTAAGGAAAAGGTGATCGATATTCTTACTACTGTACATACATATACTATACAAAAGTTAATATCAATGGCTTAATTTACTTTTATCGATAAACAATATAAAATATATCATTGAAATTATGTTCCTAGTTTAACATAAATGATTGTCAATATATATATTTTACATACTAAAATATTACTCAATATATTTTATATATTAAAATATACTCTGCCATAAAAAAATGTGTGTGTGTATGTGTGTGTGTGTGTGTGTATGTGTGTGTGCGCGCGCGCGCGTGTGTGGGTGTTGTGTCTGTATGTATAATTAATTTTGTTTTATATTAAGTTTTGCAAAATTTTAAATATCTTTCAATTAAATTTGATAAAAAAAAATTGTCTGCAGCTGCTCTAATAGATGTCAAAAGCTACTGACGATAGATTGTTAATAAAAGTGAAATGGTTATTAGATATGTTAAATTTATATTGTAAATTTATTTATTTTAACACATAAAAAATCGGGGCAGATTTGCTAACTTTTTAGAATTTTAGTTATATAATAGTTTTAAACACTTTTTGTTGAAATTTATTATGTAATGATAGATAACCTTTCTCTACATTTTGACTATGCTATAAATCATACAATTTTGTTTATAATAATTATAATAAAATATTAACACGCAGCATGACCGCGTACCCACTATCGGGGTACATTAGCACCTCGGGGCAAGTTAGCATTGTAGAAAGTGCACATGTAATTGTGTACTATAAAGAGTGTTAAACTAAGAGATTGTACAATAAAATACCATATTTAAATGCGTGAAATTTTATTAAAATTTTGAAGCAAAGAAGAATCACATTTTATGTAACACATATTTGATATGTGTAGAACAAACTTAAAAATACAAAATAGTAATAAACAGTAAAGTAGTAATAAACAGATTAAATTTATAAATAGGCACAGAATATTAAGCACGGAGTTATACTCGATAATCGACAAAATCTTGAAAATAGAATCAAGAAAAATTGGGTTTAATTACTACCATTATCTTTTAAATCGGTTATGATGAGATGGTGGTTGGAAACAACCACCATCTCGTTATTTTATTCAAAATGTCTCAATGAAATTACAGAAGTTTGTTTTCTTCTTCCATTATTACAAATTAGAGTATACAGTGGAAGCCACGTCAGACTGTTCGGGGCCTTGAGTTTACTAACGCGGAGTGATCTCCTATTGCTTGGTTTTCGTTTTTGCAAGTAGAACAATGTCTCATCAGATCAAGTCAGTCTCGCACAAATTTTCATCTTTACAAACACGTCATAACTATGAAAACTGCTTACTACGCGACTGTCTTGCTATCTCCCACTCACGCTACTCACGTACATCGAGAGCATATGCAGGGGATAGTTTCTACTAACGCAGAGTTCACTAATGCGTGGTTCCACTGTAATTTTTTAAAATAAAATGTGTTTAAAAATTTGCAGACGTATATGCATAAAAATCGATATTTAGTTTTACACAAACATCGCAAGAACCGGTTTCGTCCCCTCTTGGTGACAAACGGGCGCCTGACTTCCCGATCATTGCCCTATGACGCGACAAATTTGACCAATGAGAGTCATTTTTCCGAGGACCCGAGCGGGGATAATTGCAATCCCCAAGGGACATCCAAGCGCTCGTTGCGTCATTCGGTCTTTCTGCGCAGATCAACGAGTTCAGGGGCTCGATTCTTGAATTCATTCGCAAGAGAAACGTATTCGCAAGTTCTGTTCTTACAGAAAAGTTGGAAATTTATTGACTATCGTATGACTTTTAACCAATAAACTTGCAATTTTTCTATTAGAGAGGATATTTGCGCATACGTTTCTCTTGCGAATAAATTCAAGAATCAAGCTCCAGGTCCCACACAAGATTTGCGAATACTGCCCGTGCGTATCCATACCTGCTGTCCTTTAGAGGGATATGAGAGCGACACGATTGTATATGTGGATCCGAGACTTGCGAAGAGTGCCACTATACTTGCTTACATACAATCAAGGCTACTTCCTGCACTGTTCGATCTGACATTGGCCTGAGTACCGTATTCTTGCCGCCTTTTAAGATAAAAATTCCAAAATTAAAAATGGTCGACCTTATATGGCGGATCGAATATTTTAAAGTTTTGACCTTTTTCGCTATCTATGCATGAACGATTCTATGCAACAAATTTCTTAAAGAACTTTGGAATTAAGAATTCTTGAGCTCGCTGAACTTGATGTCAGATGAATCTTCAACTTTCAAAATCTGATATCAAATTTATAATCAGTGATCTCAAAAACATTTAATTACAAAAAAAATTTTTAGGAATTTGTCACATAAAAAAGTTTATGCATAGAAGATGAAAATAGACGAAATTTTCAAACATACGTTTTGTCATATTGGGTCAGCCATTTAGAATTTTTGGAGATTTTGACTTGATAATTAATATTTAATGTCCCCAAAAACATTAAAGTATGCATTATCAGTTCAACTGTAGCACTGCAAAAATGATTTATTTGATGTTATGAAATATACGGATTTTTTCGTCACGAAGCACTTTTAGCCAATTTTATTTTGGCGGATTTTTTTATTACTCAAGGGATTAAAACTAACTTTATATAATGTAATGTTGACACATGTTTGTATATTTAAAAAAATAATGTTTTTTTATTGTTGTTAATGAGACAAAATAATATAATTATTGTAACATCCAATTATATCATAGATAAATTATATATAGATTATTATAAATAGATTATTGATTGAATAACAGAAAATATCAAATTGTGCTTTGATACTTAAGATTTTGACATAAGGCTTTATTTAAGAATTGAAGTCATAAATTGAGGCGAAATTCACGACGACGCAACTGACAAAATTTATTAAAAACTCCAGATTGTTACAACATTTCGGCCCTTGCTTTAGGCTCTTCTCAAGTAACAACTAGAAATCAAACCACTAGAAATTTATGATTTGTGTCAGCGGATCATGATTTAAACTTAAAGTGTTGTCACAGGAGAACAAAGAACAAATTAGTAACGCTCTGAGTAAAGTAAAAATTTTTTTTAATTGAAAATAACAAGGCACATGCGAAAAAACATTATATGTCTTTACTGAAAGACAGTGCTGAGTTTGACAGTTATCGCTTTTCAATTAAACTGAGTTTGACAGTTACTGTCTTTCAGTAAAGACATAGGGTAAAAGCCCCAATTACTGTGCCCATTTAGCACAATTGTTGAAATTTTTGTAAATAAAACGATTTCTCGTTTTTGATATTTATGTTTGCTTATGTCAAAATAAAACTTCGTTCTTTTATAGATTTAATAAACATTTTTTGAGGCTTAAATATTGAAACAAAAAAGATATGATTAAAAGAGAAAAAAATTTTTTTGCGCGTATTACTGGACACTTCGCTGTGATCAAATTCAGTTACTGTGCCCTAATTACTGTGCATAAGTCCTAAATACTGTGCTCTAACTACTGTGCATAAGTTTTAAATACTGTGCTCTAATTACTGTGTATGAAACCAATTACTGTTCTCTAAATACCAATTACTGTGCCCTAAATAAAATTTGCGAATTTTTTAATTGTATAAAAAGTAATTTTCTTAAACCAATGCTATTTTAATTTTAATTCTTATCAATTTTATAATAAATAGAATACTTACACAATCACTTTGTGCTCTTAACATTTATCACTTTACCTCTCCTACTATTTGGAGGTTAAAATTGTCATCTGTCGACTGGCGCGACGGGCACCTTAGAACATATACATAGAGTAAGTTAGGGTATGATGGCCATACGGAAAATATGGCCAATGGCTATAATTTCTCCAATAATTGCTAAATAATGTGTTCTCGTAATTATTTTTAAAGATAATCTATATTTACTCTAATTTATGTGCGTATACTATTCGAAATAATGATATTGTGAATGTCACATCACGTTTTTACTTTTGACTGCCTGCAAAGTTTTTCACGTGTTCTTTAGAAATTGCCACAATGTCGAATAAATTACAGTTGTGCTGTTGCAACAAACGATATCCACGTAATAAAAATATGTAAATTATAATGTGCAATTATATTTTTTATTTCCTTTTCTATTTTTTAAATAAATACTATAATTATCTTTCTCTCGCAGTTTGGGCAAGATAGCCTATGACATTTCGGGGTAAGTGTTTATGTATATATTTTATTAAAAAAGACGAGAATTAAGTAAATTTATGCACTTAATATTTTAATTTTACATATCATATATGTTTTTTTTTTTTTTTTTAGTAATGACAATGAATTAAATTGATCCTAACTTGTGTGAACATTTAATATGAAAAATGTTTAAAAATAAAATTTAATATGTGATAATATGTGACAATAAAACTAAATCTGTAAAATTATAAGTTTTTTTATTATTCTATAAATGTTAAGTACATAAAAAATGTATAGTCAACTGTTCTATAATACTATGGCCATCTTTTCCATAAAAGTTGTGAAAGATGGCCAATGTTCATATTTCAATATTTTGATAATAAAAAATTTTTATTAAATATTTTCTCTTTAATGTCAATAGTTTTAAATATATACTTAAAGCTTCAGTAAAGTAATATACCAAACGCTATTAAAAAATAATAAAAATAAAAGTATGTTTTTTGCATTTAAAAAAACTATGGCCATCTTACCCGAGTTTACCCTATATATGTCCATAAAAGTGTTCAGTAATAAGCGCAAAAAAATATTTTTTTCTTTTAATTATATCTATCTGTTTTGTTTTCAATATTTAAGCCTCAAAAAAATGTTTATTAAATCTATAATAAAACGAAATTTTATTTTGACATAAACAAACATAAATATCAAACACGAGAAATCGTTTTATTTACAAAAATTTAGACAATTGTGCTAAAGAGGCACAGTAATCGGGGCTTTTACCTTATGTCTGCAATAACTGTCAAACTTAGTTTGACAATTATTGCCTTTCAGTAAAGACATACAATGTTTTTTCCCATGTGCTTTCATTAAAAAAATTTTTTTACTTTACTCAGAGCGTTACTAATTTGTTCTTTGTTCTTCTGTGACAACACTTTAAGTTTAAATCGTGATCCGCTGACACGAATCACAAATTTCTAGTGGTTTGATTGTTACTTGAGAAGGGCCGAAGCGAGGGCCGAAGTGTTGTAACGATTTGGAGTTTTTAATAAATTTTGCCAGTTACGTCGTCGTTAATTTTGCCTCAATTATTGCAAATTATTACTGGCGATCTTTCAAAGATTTTGATTTTGTGAAGTCATACAGTTATATCTATCTATGTACTAGCAATATTCGCGAAAGTTATTCAATTTGCCTGTTGATCTGTTTTGTTATCTAAGCGGAATTCGAGTAGTACAGCATTTAGAAGATTATATAGTCCGCCTTTGGGTAATCCCATACATTTACGCCTTCGATCCCATAGGCTATGCTACGCCTTCGACCAATCCTATAGACTACGCCTTCGGCCAATAAAATATGTATGTCCTACAATACTATGGCTATCTTTTTTCTAAAAGTTGTGAAAGATGGCCAATGTTTATGGTTCAATATTTTGATAATATAAAATTTTTATTAAGTATTTTCTTTATAATAACAATAGCGACAATAATGACATTATATGCTTTAAGCTTCAGTAAAATAATATACTAAAAGCTTTTAATAAATAATAAAAATAAAAGTAAATTTTTTGCCTTAAAAAGCTGTGGCTATACCAAGTTTATCCTATGTTGTTGTAACACGCCGTAATAAGTAATTAGAATTAAAACATATTTACCGGAACACATTTTAGGAGATATGTCATGGGAAAAGCTATAGTGACGCATCATATTAAATTTTCTTCTTTATTTAAAACCACATACGTTGCATTTCTGCCATCTCTCACCGTCAATCATAACTTTCCTGACAGCCATATATGAAAAAATACGATTATTATTTTACTAATAAATTTATTTATAAAATCAGTAGACTGCTCGATATTGTCTGGTAAATCCGTATTGTGTGATAGTATTTTTTAAATGTATTTTTTTTTTTTGAGTAATTATTAGTCACTAAATAATTAATCGACAAGTAATTAAAATAGTTAAGAGTTAAGTGATTAAAATAATTATAATAGTTATAAGATAATGATTAACTGATAACTTCATTAGTAACTTTTTCTTTATTTTAATTGAATAATTAAATCGAGTATAAAGTCAGTGTGATTGAATTTTTAAATAAATTTAGGAGCCGTCTATTTTACCAACTATTCCGTAGAATCAAATATTTTCGAATTGAATTTACAGAATTGAGAATCCTTTTACACATTTAAAGTACATACACAAATAAAAGAAGGGATAATTAAATCAAGACCAATAATGTAAGAAAAAATTTAAAAGTTATATCTGCTTATGAAAATATCCGCTTTATATACAACTTATGTAGCTTATACGTACAAATAAATGGCATCCTTCTTTTCGAAATAGATTGAGGAATGAGAATATATTCGTCAAATTACGATTGAAAGCCGTAAAAAAAAATTAATTATTGAACAAATTTTATTACCAAATTCAGACACAGATACAAAATGCTCCTGTTAGCATGGCTTTATTTTTTAAACAAAAAATCAGTATTATTTAATAAAAAATTATTTTCTATAGTTAAAATATTAGATAGAATAATTTTAAAAATTAGAAGTGATTGGTTTTACTTTGGAAAAAAAATAACTTTATAAAAATCATGTTTTAATTCAAATTTTTGGTTCTAAACGAAGTTCTTCTGTTAATGCCTTTCAATTCAAATGCCAAATCATTGATTGAGTCATTACTCTAAGGTCTATTCGTTTAAAATTTATAAACATTTTAGGAGCGTCTAAATATGACAGACAATATATTCAAAAAGCTGAAGTGCATACCGCCACACAACACACATTTTAAAAAACTTTCTGAAAGATTTCTAAAAAATATTTTCTGCCAGATATCTTTCAGGAAGCTTTTTGAGAGATACTGTGCTGCATGGAAACGTGCACAAAAAAAATGTTTTCTTAAATAGTAAATAGCAATCTTCTAATTAATTACAGACGAATTTGCAACGAATTTGCGAATGCATGCATACAGCGTGTGATGACGTCTTTTTGCAAGGATTGCGGAATCCATACTTTACGATGAACGCAACAGTCAATTTATTGGATGAGAAACTGTAGGTACTTACTTTGCATTGTATGATTTGGAGTGTTTAATCTTGCTGTATGTATTCCAATGCACTTTTACCTTGTAATATACCTCCCTCTGCAATTCTACGCACAAATAAATTACGAATATAATGCGATCCACGCCAAACAAGATCCACGTTGTTGATTTCCAATGTTTTCGTATTATCCAAATAGCGACATAAAATTGGTTGGGTTAGAGTCAGGAAAAATTACGGCGAGAGGGAAGGGCTCCGCCCACGCATTCTCTATATCATATAACTTTACGAACTTTCGTGCAAAACGTGATCTTTAAAAACATGTAGTTTTGGAAAATTACATGTAATTCATAAAACTTCTTGTGTTTATAACTTTCTAGTAAACAATAAGCGACGGCTAAAGCCTTTTATACATTTCTTAGGGTCATGATCTTGACAACATATATGCAAGGTTAAGGTCATCGGCGCGCTGTCCCCTAAACTAAATAATTACCGAAAATTTCTGTGGAATTAAAGCATTCAATGCAAAGTATATCTTTAAATAAAAAAAAACGCTTTCTAAAACAGTCGACAAGTCAATATCTATATTTGCTCTTATACATATTGATGTATGCGATTTGATGCAAACAATGTCACGAGATATCCGTTAACCTGGCACCTCCACCACTACAAATCATGTCGTCGAGCGATAAATGATACTTATTCACATTTATTCACATTTGATTTGAAGTGGTGGTGGTGCCAGATTAACGTGGATTCTTCGGGCGATCCTATAGACTCCGCCTTCGGCCAATCCTATAGATTCTATAGAGTACGCCTTCGAGTGATCATTCAGACTATGGCTGCAGGTGATTCTGGGGAATACTTATGGTGATCCTTTAACTTACCTTTAGCAAATCTTTTAAAAAACTATTACAGGTGAAACTTTAACCTAAGTCAATTCTAGATCTTTTGGATTACTATTTTAAGTATCTTGTCATTTTTTATTCTTTAGTAGTATATAGTATCGGCGGCATTGATACACAGAAAAAAATGTAATATAGCCAATAACATATGTGATTGCGGGCTGCCAACTACATAAAATACTCAATACAATAATATTTGCTATTAATGCAAGTACAATATTGATACTGCAATAACATATATTATTGTATTGAGTATATCTGTAATTGGCAGCCCGCAATAACATACCTTATTGAATATATTACTTTGCTTTTCAGTGTAGGAAGCGACAATTCACATACAATCTGTGTTACTTACTCGACTTAATTCTGTCACAAATTAACCAGAAGTAATTTTAATGCTACAACAATGATTGAAAAAAATTTTATACACTGAAAAAAGTAATATATCCAATAAGTCACATAGTTGCCAATTACAAATATATTCAATACAATAATGTATGCTATTGCAGTATCAACAGTACTTGCACTAACAGCAAATAATATTGTATTTATTATTATCTATAGTGGCAGCCTGCAACTACATATCTTATATTACTTTTTTTCTGTGTACCAAATTCTATTGTATACAAAAATTTATAATTGAACGTATACATAACTGCAGCTGTAAGAAATATCTTTATTTTTGATGGCTTCGTTATTAGATGCAAAAATTAAAAATATACTAGTAATTAATTTGTATTAATATTTAATATAGCAGTTTATATAAACAGAGATAGGAAAAGAGAATAAAAAATATATTGAGAATAAAAAATATTTCGTTCATATTATTTTTATATCTTTAATTTATAGATAGATATAGAAATTGTACAACACTTATAATAACAAGGAAATGCTCTCTGTAGTGAGTGGATTGCTTACCGAAAGAATAATTTTTTAAGCTAAAAACTCTGATCGTACAGCAGTTGAAAGATTTGCATAAGAATTAACTGCGTAAGGTTAATAATGTACATTTCATTATTTCAAATTTTATAATATTTTTAATTTTAATATTATTTTTGATAATAGACTTTGATCGGAACATAAATACATTGCGACTGCTTCCATTTTTTTTTTTTTACAACTTTTGTAATAAAAAACTAGAAGAGAAAGAAATGACCAAATCCCACAAGTTTCCAAGTTACATTTTATTATAGTTTTAAAGGTTTGTAAAAATTGGTTATTTTTTTTATTTGTTCCGCGAATTTTTTTGCTTTTTTTACAAGGGTAGAAAAATTTGTCGAAAAATTGGTATATATTTTTCGTAAAATTTACTTTTATATTTTTATTAGAGTTAGTTTAAAGTTGGTCTGCCATAAATTTTCTGTTTTTAAAGTACTTTTTAGTATTAATTACAAGGAAAACTTCAAATCACAGTGAATAAAAACAGAATCAATATATTTTTAAATAATTTATATATTTTTTTACTAAAATATATTTTATTTTTAAATTAAATTGTAACTTATAATTTAAACAAAAAGCGTATTATATATAAAATATATAAAATAAAAATAAAAGCATTTACATGTTTTAAGCAAATTAAAACAAATTACAAAATTTTTTTAATAAAATAAATTATAATTTTTTAAAAAAACTTAACCTTATTTGCAGTTATGTTTTTATAAACCTAGTTTTATAAATACAATACGCGTACGCGCGTATTGTTTATAATACTAGGTTTATAAAGACATAACTGCAAATAAGGTTAAGTTTTTTTAAAAAATTATAATTTATTTTATTTAAAAAATTTTATAATTTTATAACAGATTGTTTCAAAATAAAGAACATTCAAACAGCATTATAAATAAACGACTGAAGGTTGCTTTATGGCAAGCTTGAACCTCCAGGACGCTTACTCTTAGTTCTTATATGTAAAGAAAGTTTTTATTTTTAAGATTAACGACTTATATATCAACGACGTATACCTTTAACAAAATATTCAATGTACAAAACCTGCAGCTGATTAACCAAGCATATGATATTTGTTCTTGAATTTAATGTGTTTTTAGTAAGTAGTCAATAATCATTTTGTATCTTTCTAGGTTTTTTTTGTCCGATATTGCTAGTGTTAAGATATTTAACTACATAATTTTTCGATTTTAATCTTCTAAGAAATATTAGGAAAAAATTGATATCTTTTTGACTCAACAAAGTAGGAACCCCCCTTAATGTAATTACAATATAGACAAACTAAATACATAGGATAAAACAAGAACAATCAACAAAAAGCAGAATAATTGTTGGTTAACAATAAAGACTTAAAATCAATATTTTTGAATTGTAACATCAAAAATCAACTAATAGGATCAGAATAATACCAAATTTCTTAGTAGATAGAACTATTATATATATTAGTAGACATTCCGATGCAGTAGGGATCTGTAATCGTACAGTGGAGTAATTCGCATTTTTCATTATGCAGCGAGAAGAACCGCAATTATCCACGGACTCGCTTTTCCGCGCAGCATTTATCAAGTGCGCAACGAGAAACGGCTGATTTCCCAGGTGTGCTGCAACATCTATAAACATGTATGCAAACGCACATTCGTGCAAACGTCATGTAAACACATTTTACACACATTCGTGCAAACGTCATGTAAACGTTTATAGTTACTCGCTTGACCCGTTGTACGCTCTCATCGCTGGTATAATAGGCACAAATTGTTTTCGCGACAATTTGCAACCAAGACTCATTGGTGACTGTAGGAGAACCGCTAGTTTTTTATTTGCATGTATATGGCAATTAAACGGATATGGTTTGTTAACCATAGAGAAATACTAATTGTAAGTATCGATTTATTAATTGCATTTTAATTTCTACTAAGAGAGTAGTAAAAATGAGCATTAAACTGCAATTATCGGGAAAAGCTTTATCTTTAACGTTTTCTAACATCTAAGAAATGTTACAGATGGTTAAAAGATTATTTTGCGGAATAATCAATTGCGGAGAAATGATGAAAACGGCCAGTCATCTCGGTCCATTTGTAAGCGTTAGTGGGCCTCGAATGAAAAATGTGCTGACCATTCTTACCTGCGTACCATAAGGTAATAGATGCGTTTAGATGCACACGTGGAAAATCCAGCCATTTCCTCGAAGCGAATATAACGGTGGGGAATTCCAACCGTTGGTACGAAAGAATTATTATGCGAAAAGTTTCCGTATTCCTCGTTTCTTCCCTGATGGACGATTAAAAGTTCCATCCGACTCGAATTTACAAATTCCTTCGGGGGCATCCTCACCACGGGGTCGGCATTAGAGTTTGCTACCGTCCAACGAAATTAACCAGCCTTCTCCAAGTCGCTTTTCCTCCAAGTCGCTCGGGTCGGATTAGAATTTAAATCCGCAGAATCCGTCTGCATCTAATGACCTAATTTTTTTTCATCGCGATTAAGTATCAAAACGTTAGTCTTGAATATTTTTGATGTCGATATGATGGTGTCTAATAGATCCAAATTTTGAACAAGATAGTAATATAAATACATAATAAATATCAAACTATTGGGGTGAGGAATACTTTCTATTTGTATAAAAACTTTTTTAAGTTCTGGCAAGATTTTTTTTCTTTCTTCTGTAAGAAAAACAAGAAAGAAGAATAACGGGAAGGAGAAGAGGAGAGAAGGAAGACTTTTTATCGCTGATTACCGGATAAGTTCTTCGTGTGTTTTCATCCTTCGTGTGTTTCTCTGTCAGCGTGAGAAGAATCTAGAAAGGGCATCTTGAGAGTGTTTTTCTTTAGTGCACATTGCTCTTCTCAGTGCTGAGTTCAAAGTGATAGACAATTAAATTTAGAGCGTTTTGAGTAAAAGTTGATTGAGTGTCAGTGATCTCTCTTTTACTCTCTTCCTCTCTTGTTTCCTTTGTATGTTATTGGAAAATTGTTGAGGCTATACGATGTATTTGAAAATTTTTGTTATTCTCATTTCTTTTTACTTTTGTAAGGCAATAAAATAATTAATTTTTTAATGTCTTTTAACTGCTTTTGTAAAATGTCCAATCTATTTTTTTGTTAGTATAATTATAGTCTAACGCGTAATTTTCTATAAACTTAAACATATTTACTTAACTTATTTTTTACTTTTCAAATATTTCTCTCTTCTTTTCATAAATCTTTGTCAAACTTTTTCATATAATTTTTAATTTAATTGTCGTTTCCTTAATTAATTTTTGGTAATAAGAGTTTTTGCAAATTATATTATTTTAGACTTTTTATTACTTAACTAATTAGATCAAAGTAAATTGTTTTTGTAAGATTCTGTTTATTTAAAGAAATAATATAAACAAGAAGTTATTTAGTTCTGTTTATTTCGAGCATTTTAAAGTCGATTTTGTTCTTATCTTATAAACTAGATTATGTTGTATTTTTAGTTCTTCCGATATTTATTGCACGCATAAAAATATATTCATATAAACTTTTGAAGAACTGAAAGAAATTAAAGCTGGCGCTAACCGCTTTATAACCTAAGCTGGCGCGTTTTTGATTAATGGATATATGTATGAAAAGAACGGTTTTGTATAAATATTTTGAAATATATCTTGTGGCAATAGAGCTTTACCACTTACCCGCAAAACCGAGACAAGGCCGAAAATATGTTTGGGGACATAGATAAACAGTTATAACGCGAGCACAACAAAGATCGACAACGAGCGAGAGCAATAACGTGGCTTTTTATAACGATCAGAAATAGAAACAATCTAAAATGTGATTTTAGCAAATTTTAGCATTCGGTTCTATACGCCGAAACAGAGAAACGAGCGATTGGCACAATATATTTTATTAAATAATTCTCGTGAATTTGAAATTTGATTCTCGAAAGACGCGATTCTTGTAGGGAAAAACAAAGACTCGAGAACGAAGCCGAGTGGCACGAAGGAAAATCGACCGGCAGATCTCGTAAAATAAAGACGCTGTTATCAAAAAAGCTCAGTCGCGAGATATAATCCTGTACGACGCGAATAAAAAGTTGTATTGGCATTAAACTCATTAAGTTAACGCGTTTATCTTTTTCTCACTCGTACGAAACACCAAAATCTAAAATCAAATATAAATATAAGATTGAAATATAATTTTGTTCATCAAAATAATTATGGTAACTTTCAAGCATGATGGTAATAATAATAACGCTGCAGGAACATTTTGGCACTCTATTAATTAGCTTGAATGTTCTGTATAATTATTTTAAGCCAACAAAAAATTATTTTTAATATCTATAGTACCTAGTAAAATTTGTAGAAACTGCAACAAAAAAACATTTTTTCTGTGTATGATACAAATTTTATATGATACAAAAATGCAAGGTTGACGAATTTGCTAGATACAAATAATTATGGAAAATAACTCTTTAATAATTTTGCAAGAGTCTAGTGCTGTTTTGTGAAAATTTTCAGTGTTAGTTCGTATAGAAATTTTTAAGCAACATTTTCAAAAGAATTTGATTTGAATTTTTCATTTATTTCTATATCGTTTCTTCGGCTGAACTAGTAAATTCTGCGAAGCGCATTAGATTAATCATCGTAAATCATCAAATTTTTATTAGATCAGCAGAACTTGAAATCGGACAATACGTAAACGTCATATTTACAAGCATTCAGCGCCCTGTTGATCTCGTCATCGTACATATGGCACAAAAAATGTTGCTTTCCGATTTCAAATTGACACAGACGATACTCTGTCCGACGGTGCTTGTCGCATTCGGTCTATTCGCCTCGAGTCCGAAATTCCCCGCCATCGGGAGGAGCAGCGCCGGTACGTTTCTTTTCGTTTTATCAAATAGAAATTCGTCGAGACGTCGAGTCTATGTCGTGCGCGCCCGCCACAGCCGCTTCGGCGGGGCTCGGCCGTGGTCGGGGACGCTCGGCGCGTTCCGCGACGATATCGCACGAGGTCGCACGAAGGGCCAACGAGCGCGGCGCGCCAGTGGTAATGGTGGTGGCCGTGTCGCGTACGCGTTGGCGAATTCGAGCGAGGAGAGGGCCGAGCTCACCCGTCGGCATTGATAACAGCGGGTGGCCCGCCGCGACAGTCGGAGCCGGTCGCTCGTCGTGCGAGCGTCGTGACGTTGGCGTTCCTCGTGCTCGATCCACGAACGACGCGGACTTGCCAGTCGCCCGACGACGTTCACTCGGTGGTCCGTCCCCGCGGTCAGTGCTTTGTCCGTTTTTTGTGCGCGATCCGCGAGTGTCCCAGTGTGCCCAGTGTGTGATCGACGATGAGCGTGGCTGCGGCAGATAGGACTGCGTCGCAGTTTTGATTGATACCGTCTTCACGGTGGCGACTTTCACGGCGACGTCGTTGGTGAGTCAAGAGAGAAAAAGAGAGAGCACGTCTTCGCTCCATTCTGTCGGTCTCGGGATGACACTCGAGGTATCACCGGAGATAATTCGAAGGAACGCCCCTTCAAGTCCCCTCCCTTCCCTTCCCGGCGAGCTTTCTTTCACGGTTGTAAAACTTATTGAACCGCAGCTGAGCGATTTCCATTGACGTCACATGTCATCTCGTTAACCGTGTTACGCGGAGCCGCACCGCCCTGAAGTTGGCGCCTTTAAAATACAAACGTGAGATTTCGTTAGCTTTAGAAAGCGTCATTACAACTAATTTACAACTTTGCGCCCCGGCTTTCTTTCCACCGGCGTATTATTCTCTATTCTCTCAGAAGTGCAAAGGTACAACCTGACGCTCGTGTATAAACATTTTTCATTCAGGCGCTACCTTTCAATAAAAATCTTACGCAAACGGTAGTTTAAAATTAGTTCATGGTGGATATTTTAATCTCGTGAGTACCAGTACGATTCTCGATACAACGATAATGCGTAAGGTCACTTTCGTTCAATCGAGCGAATCCACGACGAGAGGCAAGAGTCAACTTGACTCGCGGTCTCTGAAAGCACACTACGCCTATGTATTAACCCCTGTGACGTTCTCTCACGTTGCCGTATGTACGTACGTGCATACCTATGACGTAGCGGAGCGTATGTGTGTGTGTGTGCGATGCGAGGCGCACCTGTTTATGTGGGTCGCGTGTAGCGCGCGTTGCCGTCCAGATGTCAAGAGTTTATGCGACTCGACCACGAATAGAAAATATAGGTTAACGTCCCGCGATTTTCCGCGAATTTTCCCTATTTCAGGAGGAATGCCCTCGAACGCCTCGGTGTGGAGATGGAGATCCACACGTGATCTCCTCGAACAACAGACAGACAGCATGCGATTTCGAGTGTCGACATCACACACATATCCGCGTCACGCGACGTGTCATGACAAACAAAAAAAAAAAAAAAATATCGAGTTGCACTTGTGCGCGAAGAGGGGTCCCTCTCCTTCATTTTCCTTTTCCCTGACTTTCCGAGCTTCCGTCGTCTGACGGTGGATTTACCTCGAGTGTTTTCACGCGATCGCATTCTGCATACACGCGACGATTAAAACGACGTTTCTCACGCTTTTCTGAGATCGCGGGACAGCGGCGCAATTTACATTCTTTTTTTTTTCCAAGCGAGAAAGGACGCGAATTATATATAATTGACTGCGAATGATTACATATAATACAATGTAAAGTACACTTAATTGACCTGGAATGTAAATGTAGATGTAAATATTTTAATGAATATCTTATACAATACAATATAATATTGATATAAATAGAGTAATTTTAATAAAAATTCTTTTGCCTCGCTATTGTTGCTGTAAGAATCTTTGGACATTGCTCGTAATACTATAACAAATTACTTTGTCTTGTTCTTAAGTTTCAGCAAAGCTAGAGAAACGTCGGATTAGATATAAGATGTCTAATATTTATTAATAAAATTTTTCTAAATAATAATTATGATATTTTAAAACAAGTTTAGCCAATATTGGAATTTTATTTTTCATTGATAACGTCTCATAAATATTGATATCGCATATATAAAAATTGAGTGCACAACGCATGCCTTTGCCTTTAATATAGCGATCGGACGAGCATGAGGGGAAGCTTCGATCGAAATTTATAAAATCCGTAGAATGCGCTTGTGCTTTGATAGCTTGAATGTATTACAAAAGTCAGCAGTTCTTGTAATCGATAACGCTGATTTCGACGCTATTATTTCAAAATCTACGTATCGACACAACTTGCGTTTTGTTGAATACACAACAGAAGCGCACCGGATGTGCTGCGATGTAATGGTATTTGCACGTCGTTGCAGCTTGTTTTTCGTTTGCACTTATCACCGCGAAGAAACGTGCTCCGAAGAAGAAAAAATTACCTTCGTGGTCGGCGCTAGGTGCTAGCTTGAACTTTCCTACCAATTATGGATCTTAATTTTAAGAGATTAATTTACTTTATTAATTAATTTCACTAAACAATAGATCAGTTGAATAATGGAAAATAAAATAAATAATTTATCTTTATTGATTTTAATAAATAATTGACTAAAAATAAATAATGGAAAATTAAATAAACGAACGCTTCCAAATCGATTAACTTCAATTGATTTTATGTTTCAATTTCTCTTCTGTTACTTTTGTGATGTAAAGTTGCATTAATATTATTTTGAATCGAAACTCTAAAGACGCGTTAATCTACAGTGGAACTTTGTTTCCTGTTTCTTATTTTTCGCTTATTTCTTCTTTACGCTGGTTTTATCGAAATTGGCGAGACAAAAATTGACGTGCTCCGAAAGAGACAAGAAACATGTGACAAGAAACACAATTGTCGATAAAATAGTCCACAAAAAGGCAAAAAGACAATAAGCAAGAAGCGAGAAACTGGAAACAGAGAGCCTATTGTAGATAGCTTTTACTCTTACAACCTCATAGTTTCGTTATTTGCGCGCATTTATGTGTGCTCGTTTAATTTTTTTTTTTTTTTTTTTTCCCGGTAATAGTACGGTTATTCGAATAAAAAGTACAACGAAGGGTTCGAGTTAAAAATTCTCTCTCGTTTCCGGGTGTTTCGCGCACGGATACAAGCGTACAAACGGAACGTAACGTTCAGATGAAGACGTTTGTGCGACGTGTATGCCAGCGAAAAATTAGAATGGCCCCGGGTACGATCGTAAAGAAAGTCGTGAAACAATTCTAACGACCGACATGCTCGAACTTTGCCTCTCGGCACCGGCACGTTCATGACCCACCCGAGGTTGATGCTCACACCCGGCACACACATTGCTCTCATGGCGGGAAAATGAAAACGACCGAATGAAACAAACCCGAATATGATATGTTGTTTGTATAACATTAACATATTAATAATGGCGGAAACGTTACATGGCTTTTCTTCCCTCATTCGTGTATATCACAGGGGTGGTATTGATTACATTACGTTTTATGTGAATGAGACGCCAAATTGTTGGTATATTATTGGATATTAAAATCCTGGCGAGATGTGCCGCGCAGAAATGTTAAAGAAATTCATGCAAATTGTTCGATTATTATGCATAACTGGCAGTGCATCCGGCGCGATTGCATGCCCTTTAGGATTAATCGTAAAGTGCATTCGCATGAAAAATGCTACGCGGACAATCCGATCGCGCGGCAATTTCCAACTGCTGCATATTTATTTGAGCGGCATTTAATTAATATCAGGCTTTTAATTAATCTAAGTGAACGCGAAAACACGTGGAGCATTCGGGCGGCCAGCGATGAAGAAGACCGATAAAAACGCAGCTGAATTCATTCTTCAATATATACGTATTATGGCAGGGCCGCCGCGTCCCTTTTCAAAGTCCATTGCTATATGTAATCCCAGAAATAACTGCATGGTTAGTCGATCGCAATTAATTTACAGGGAAAGTTAAGAGCGTAATAGAAACAAAGTTCGTGCCTCGCGTACGGATTCATCGGCCGGATTCATGGCGATATTCGAAAAGGGCAAACATAAAGGTAGAAAAAGTTTAATTGACATCGTAGCGCGCGCGATACACATGCACCCACCGTGAGGAAAATAAAACGTAGATACCTAGCGCGCGATAGGGTGTAATCAAGGGTGAGACCCAAGTTCGCACTGCTGAGCTTCATTCAACTTTAGAAACGAAGCGCAATGCATCTCTAATTAAATCTCCGGCTGGCCGGCGCGTTTCAGATTGAAATATATTCTACGAATTCCCCGCTACTGCCCTTTTTTCCCCTCGTGTCGCAAAGGACAGGATTGTGATTCCGACGATCGTGTTTCCGAACGGGTTTCAAAATCAGCGATCTTGCAATACGTGGCGAATCCGTTTGACCTCACCAGCAGAATCTGCAATAAGAATTTTTGTCAATTGAATTTTAAATCGCAAATGAACTGAGATTTAACAATTCTCATTCTCAACTATCCCTCCGTACATAATTGCTCAAGTGCTTCTACTTTAACCCTGGACAAGCAAAGTATTAAGTAAGACCGGCCGGCAGTTTTGATAAAGTTATAATTAGATGTTTTGGAGTCAGGTTACTTTTCGTAAATAATGACATAATATAGCGAAAATAACTGAATAATGCGTTGACAAATGACGTGCAATTTGTCGCGATCCTTGGCCGTTATCGTAACGTTTTGCCAAGCGTTTTGCAATGTAGAAAAATTTGACAAACAATTTGCCCATCGAATGTTTTCTTTGTACATTGGAAATTCCAAATGCATAGTTCCGTTCGGTGGAAATTTCAAAGCGAATTCTCGTGTAGGAGACAACAACTTCATTTTCCTCCTCTTTTCGTTCACGATGTGGCTTAGCTGCATATGTGTCCATCTGCTCGTAACAGTTTGTCCTGATACAGCGGTGTTGAACTATTACCTCTAATTCCTTCTTCCCTTCTATCGTTTCTCTCCCCTCAGGCATCTTCAGTTTCCCTGAGTTTATACCATTTCCGCTTTCCATCCCGATGGCACCTGATTATTCCCCGCACGATAATGTCCCTCGTCACGATCGTCCTGCATGTTAAGCGAGTCTTGACTAATGATAAAGATGGACTGGCACAGGTATGTGAGATGGTTTCCAAATTACAGTTCTCAGACTCTCATCACAGCGTCCTTGCGCACAATGATGACGGGTTGTATATCGAAACATACATATGTATGGATGCTTGTGAAATTTTCGTTGATTTAATAAAGTAAATAATGACTTATGAGAACACACATGAATACCGAGAAAGTAAAATCACTTTTTTCTTCTGCGTGTATTGTATACTTGAGCTGTGCTATTTCGTCAACTCTGTAGAATTGTTATGGAATAAGTCGTTAAATGCCAATATATCATTATTGGATTATACAATGCGATATTTTCCGGAAGTTTTGCGAGTGTTCCTTTTCGCGACGTAGCAAGTATTGAGCGGAGGGATGAAAAAAGGCGGTGAGGTGAATCAAATTTTGTGTAACCAATCATTCGTCGCAGACTTCCAATAATCCATGGGCGATATATCCGGCCGAACAGCGAAGCTGTGCGAGATATCCGAGTGGGCAAATATCTAGCCCCATTCCGGATCCGATCAAACTTTAAAAACGACGGTTTCGAGAGGTTTCATACATGTATGTATATATGCGTGCTTCCGTGTGTGTGAGTGGGGTGGGGGAGGGGGGGGAGGGAAATACAGCGAATTACAGCTATCCGACCCGTAGCGTAGGACACAGCGCGTGCGAGTACAACGGTATGCTGTCTGGTCATCTAAAATTTAAATGTTGTGTGCTCAATGCACTGTAAATATGTCATCGACGGCCTTTCGTAGTCGACGGGAGTACTTGCCGTCTGCGTATAATGCATGAATATTGCAAACACAAATTCTGCTTTCTTTCTGTATTAAATACACATGCACTGTTGACACACAATAAGGACTTAATTCTTTGAGCAGTATTATCAACATTTATTCTTTCGTTTTTGCGTTGTCAGAGAGAAAAATGTGTGTGAATATATTTATGTAATATTATTAAATTTGTGAAAAATAATTTTAATAATATTCTTCCAGGGAGAGTACAAACCTTTTTTTAAGCAAAATATTAACACGTTTCTAAAAATCGAAAAAATTATTATTTGGCTGAAGAATAATGTTTGATAAAATAGTATAATGTTTGCGTGTTGAATATTTATCAAATATAAAGTAATTGCAATTTTATCTTATCGAAGAAAATAGCAATTTTTAAATTATCAGCGAAATATTCTTTGTTTATTATAGAAGTCACATTTCCAGTTATGTGTCAGTTCAAGAGTATGCAGTTTTGTAATTTTTTTTTTATTTTTCACGTTTTTTCAACGTGATTTTAAGCTTATATGAAAGTTATATGAAAATTAAGTACTCTGCAATTATTACATTTTTATAATAGTAATAATAATTATATTTTTAATATTGTATAATAAAATTATTTTCATATCTATCCATTTCCAAAAAGGGCATATCATTGATACTTGAATCTATTGAAGTGTATTATTACATATAATACACATAAGTGTATTATTTTACATATAATTCTTTGTAATATCTGCTATTGTTAAGATACTGTAACAAGAAATATTATTTCTTAAAAAAACAAGAGTCAAGACTTTTGTAATTTAAAATTAATTGAAAAATACGAATTTTTTATCCATTTTTCTGAGAAATTTCATTTTTAATCGTTTATAATTAAAAAACTGTAGACTTTGACAGTTTTTTGAAAAGAAAAATCAACACTTCAAGTTGATTAAAAAATTGTGAAAAAAATAACTTTTTAGAAAATCGTGTATGTGTTAATACACGATATGTTATGCAGTACTGCTATGTATTTCTTATTTTAATTAGAAATTTTTCATTAAAGATAGCATGTCAAATAATCTCAGAAGGGGAATAAATTTACACACCAATAAATCCATCCTAGATAACGATGACGGAGAAGATTATGTATCGTTGCTTTCATTGAATTTTCTCCTATATTGATGAATCGCGATACACGTTCCTAAGAGAAAGAGAGAAAGAGCTTCGTTCAGAGAGCTTTAAGCATCGTTCATACGTATGGCAACTATTCGTTATGTGATACATATTTACGTTTGTGGTCACGCTTCCCGTTTCTTTGTCACATGGCAAGGGACAAGTTTGTCCCATATTCTCCAGGGTCGTATTTTATGGATTACTCCCGCTTTTACCCCTCCGTGACTGCGTGCTTTTGTCGACGTCCGAAAAGTTGGATAACGCAAAGGATTAAATCAGGGACTGGGCCGGGCATTTGCAAATGCGGGTGTACTGGCATGTTGAGGGTCTCTTTGTCTGTGGTCCGATCACAGAGGGGATAAACGTCGCTTTACTCGAGGATCGATCGATTTGTTCTTTGGTGTAAATGCGGCTTAACGGAGATTGCTTACGGTTCTGAGCGAACCCCATCCGGTTGCATAGCGACTCGCAGGCAAACATGTGGTTAGACCGGTTGACTCAGACAGGTCGGTTTGGTTCTTGCTTACTTGCTCTCTCCCCCTCTCTTCTTCTCTCTATCTCTGTCTCTTCTCCCTACCTCTTCTTCATCTCTCCTCCATATGATTCTCTCGACGGCAGCCTATTGCGTACCTGTGCCACGTCTTCTGAAGTGATTACTGAGAGTGTCTGACATTTTAGGTAAACTCGAATGGAGCAACTTTGCGAATGGGTGAACCTTTCGGATTTTCCGAAGGACGTCATGTTTGTGAACGATGGTTTTTGTCTCATTTTAGTTTAATCAAGATGCTGTCCTCGCTATAATGTGAAAGGAATTGTTTGGAACATTCTGTTACTTATCCGTTATTTATTTATATTGTTTGGAAAAATTATTGGAGGATCTGCAATTGTTTATCATCAGAATGTACACATTTTATTTTTTTTTGGCTGTTAAGAACCAAGTATTAGTCTAATGTGTTTCCAACGGATATTGATAAAGCTTTGTAAAACTGCAAGTGCAAGCACCTACATCTGGTGCTGTAACTTAAGCATATCGATTAGCTACCGAGTCGCACGTATTAGGTTGTCATTCTTTACTTCGCTTTATATAACTGGGTTATCGACCGCATCAGCCATGAAGATATCTTTAAATAGTTTAAATTACTGTTTAAATTACGTAAAACATACATGTTTACACATAAACGTAAAGCATTACTTAAAAGTTATTTTACAAAAAATTAATTGCTTATGTTATATATATACCATATATATATATATATATATCTTATATATAAGTACCGGGTTCATATTTCTGTATGTTTGCGAACTACTCCGTCATTTGTGGTCCGATTTTCTTGCAAGTGGTCTCAAAGTTTTTCAAATTTTTCAAGGATGGCTCCCATGGACTTAGTTTTTCGATATACAGGTTGTTTTAAAAAAGGATTTTTTTGCTATAGTTACGGCCATCATTTCTGAAACACACTGTATTTTCGCGCAAGTATGTATTACATGTGTGTGTATGTGAAGCAAGAGCTTTTGAGCGCGAAGCTAGTGTGTATATATATATATATATATATATATATATATATATATATATATATATAATATATATATGAATAACGTATCATATTGTATTTACTTTTATTTATGTAATTATTATGTATTTAGATGTTAATTTATGATTTCTTTCGTAATTAAATATTAATCTCTGATGATCCACGGGGATTTTATTGTGCTAAGTTCAGCTTTAGAAAGAGCTTATCTATTTTAGCGTGTAGTAATTTTCATGCACGTAGATTTAATCAACTTTTGCTGGTGAGACCAATACAATCTCTCGTATAATTTGTGCAACGCAAATTCGCATGACGGTTGTGCATAGTAATTAGATATAATCATCATACATATGGATGCCCAGCTTTATTGTCTGCCTATAATTAAGAGCTTTATGATTTCATTTGCTGCAATTGTGTATAAAAAATCGCGATATACGATTGTTGCTATTTATTCAGAATATGATTTGTATCAACGATTTTTTTTTTTCAAGTGACCGAGTTTAACCTTGTATTAGAAACTGGTCAACATATTTCCCAAGCGAAATCTCCGATGAAAATGTTACATAATATTAAATTCGTTGAGCGAGACGTATATATCGGAATTTTTTAAATTACAGATTTCAACGGACAACAAAGTTAAAAATGTATAGAAAAGTTTTATTATATGTCGTGATAAAATATGAAAAATTATACATATGATATTAATATTTTTTTAACGATTATAATTATGAAATTGATAATTATATTTGTGTGTGTGTGTGTGTGTGTGTGTGTGTGTGTGTGTGTATGTGCGTGTGTGCGAGTATGATACAACAGCAAGAAATGGTATACTTTTATAAATTTTAATCCGAATTGAATTTAATCGTTACACACAATACAGATCAATACTTGGCTAAGAAAAATATTTTTGGTTTACATGTATTTAGATTTGGAAGCGATACATATAGTCGAATGTTGGAGTTCGTGCGCGACTCGTTTCCAAATACATACTTCTTTTATAACATTTCTCTTTTAGCCGAAATTAAATATCCCTCAGACAGAAACTAAAAATTTCCTTTGCTGCATTTGCATAACAGCAGCGACAATTTTAGTGGCTGCAGAGGAAATTTAAATTTATTGACTTTAAGAAGAAAGTAGTTTTTACTTTAACGCGAGATTTTATTATGAAAATATCTCTAAAAGAATTCTTACTTTATTAAGATACATCTAATAAACAAAGATTTATAACTGTAGTTGGGAATCCTCGTCGGGAAATTGCCGACAAATACTTTGCTAGTGAATCGTAATAGTGATTCGTCACAAAATTTTATTAAACATTATTTGATTTATATTTTTTTCAGTATATTGCACACACACACACACACACACATATACACGCACAGTCGTTTATTTCAAGTATGAACTTCGAATCTCTATTCCGTTAGGCAATCTTTCTTTTAGACCATACTGAGGACTACCGAGATAGTATGCTAACTGTACATAGCGATCTATTTCGCTTCATTCATACGATCGTAATTGCGAAGCGGCGCGCGTCGTGTCCGGCCGATAAAATCCAACAGAAGACAATAGTCAAGGAAAATGCAAGGAAATAACGCGATAGGTCGACGACCTTGTTATATGTAGACTGAGTAGTCACGATGAATACCTCTTCACGGACCGCTCTCATCTCTAATGATCATTGTCCGCTTCCCGTTGGGCCGTTACCAATATCCTTATTATCGGTCCAGCGCTTCCCCAGGCGTGACGTGATACGCGCGTACAGAAATTATATCGCCTCGCCAATATTATCATCGCATGCGTGCGCGCTTAATTGCACGCCTGCGAACGCCTGTTCGCAGAACTGCGCGGTGAACTTTATAATTAGCGAAGTATAGCAATCAATGGCTATCGCCGGCGGTTCATATCGCACCGACGCGACACTTTGCGCTTTATTGCACTGTTTGATTTAATCTTGGCGCTATTGAATTATAAGTAACGAATAATCACGTAGTCTGAAATATTAATCGCTACGTATTTCGCGTCGAGAAACAATGATTGTTGTCAGTGCACTCGAATCGCGGACTGTCACGTAAGGTGCACGGTCTAGCATACTGAATTATATAGATACGTATTTCTTTCCTTGTAAAAAGAAAATGCCACCGTTTGGTTGCAACGGCTATTTCGTGCACGTTCGGGTCGTGTGTTCATTTTTCCAGTGAAATAGATCTTATTTCGTTTGGATAGCGTTTCACTTATATAATCGGTCACTTATATTACCAGCTGAATGACTATTTATATGGGCTGTCGTTTAGCTTTTAAAGCATGCAATTTACATTTAATCTCATTATTTTGACATCTGTTGCATTGTATAAGAATCTTATTTACGTCTACTTATATTCCTGAATGAATATTTTGTTAGACATAATATATTCACATTTGAGCAATTTGTGTCATAAGAATTTAATTTTTTAGCATGTATTTTTTGCTTCATGTATTTTTTTTATTAGACGTATCGTTGATTGAATTGACATTTAAATATTAATATTTTAATGTTTGCGATGCTTTTGTACATGTCACACCTGCTCATACGAAAAGAAGATTTAGCCGAGATAAAGGAGGTAAAGAGAGAGATACGATCGAAAAGAGGATTCTCATAGTCAATGTCCTATTCGTCGCTGGTCCATTCGTTCTTAGCAGCTGAAATCCAATTTTCTGTCTTCCACCGGTATCTCAGTACCTTCGAATTCAGTCTGCATCTCTCTTTTTTTCCGATTCTTTTCCTTAGAATTCAATTCCGGGCCGTTAAACTTTTGCTCATTGCGAATCGACAAACGTTAGCCGGTTTCGAAGTGAACTATTTAATTCCAGAACACAAGTACTTTTCATGTCTCCCCCCCCCCCTATCTTTTGCAGTCAGAAATGAGAAGTAGCTAAAAACGTTTTTAATCGCGGCACACTTGATTAATCCATCGGTACTATCTCATATTCAAGATTAAATTTACATTTATATCTTACGTTTAATTTAGAAAGATATTAAAATAAATGTACAAAGTATATATTTTATATATATATATATATATAATGTATAGGAGTTTTAGCTTTTTCTACTCGACAGACAGTTATTTATTCTTATCGCGCAGGAAGCTGAAAACTAACTGAGCATCCGTATATGCTATTGATAAGAAATATGAGAACCTAAAATATATAAGGACAAGCTCGTACCATACAACTGCGGCTTACCATCGCGATTGACGCTGCAATCAATAACCTACTCGAGTTTTCCTGAACGTATTCAGAGTACATTACTCTTGAATCCTGTCTAGTAGGATGGGGTATACTATTCAGGGGCAAGATGCTCCAGGGACACGTATTGAGATTTCTCTTTTCGAGACGCCGTTATCGCCAGCCATACGATAATGGTAATTAATTGGGTTAATAGCGGCTCTTAATTCCAGAGCACGTAGTCGATCGATATTTGCCATTACGGCGTTGAATGAAATTTTTACATCCGGAGCGATAAAAGCAAATATATGCTCTGTTAAAAAGAAAGTTACTCATTTCATCTCTATAGAAATTTGACATTAAAGTAACTATTATATTGTTGATTACTTTTAGCAATATTTTTTAGGATTTGGATAGAAACCGCAAATTTAACATTGTACAGTTATGCCTAAATTTTAAAATTTATTTAACGAATAGATTATTTAATAATTGCTTAGACGTACGTAATACTTTTCTATTAAATTTTAGTTCTATATAGCTTCCCGTTTGGTTAAGGTCGTTTATCCTGCTATAAGATTTCTAACATTTTTCAAGGCGCAGGGACTTGTCAAGCTTATCAAGGAAGTCACGAAACGTTGGCTTGAACTAACAGGAAGTTAAGCATGATTGAACGTAGCTCGAGATGAAAGCGTGTCGCGAGATAGTATTCGCAAAAAGAGCTTGTGATGCAAGCGATCGGTAATGCGAAGAATGCTACAAATTAACAACTAGAGCGCGGTCGAATTTCGTATTGTTTTATGAATATTCTTTGGGCTAGAAAATTTCAGATTTTTGGAAAATAAAATTTTAACATTACTATCTTAATTATTTCTGGTTAGAAACGAATACAATTTTAAAGATCATTGGCCCCGATCGTTGCACCGATCGACCTTTCGATGTAATAGGCATTCATTTATAATACACTCGCGAATCTATTGCCGTAATTTATACAAGTTCTTATAATAGATGAAAAAGCGTCTGTGCACGATCGAGCTCGATTTCAAGGAACACGGAGAGATCGATCACGACCCAGTTTACATGTTCTAGCTTCGTACGCGCGATCACGTTCGATCCCATACAATCCAGTATACATAACGAGATTGCTATCATCTGCCCTTATCCCTATCAGCCGCATGACGCTACGTAAACCGCAACATTATCCCTATTCTTATGTTTCACTCGACGGACGATGTAAGTTACGATGTGAAATGCGCGTACGATGTGAAATTTTTCTCGGAGATGGTCCTGCGCGAAAACTCGATGGGCAGTATGCCGCTGTTGTTGTCTTTCACTGATTCGCAACTGTTACAAAACTTCCTGAATCCTGGAGCGAGCGAATCAGCGAAGAAGAGGAATCGGCACGGTCAGAGGCGGGGAACAGAGAGAAATGAAATGACGAACGTAGATGGAATGTGAATTCACTCCGTTCTCGCGTATCGTGCCACCTTTCCCCGCCCGTTTCCGGAAGTTTAAATTTTACGTCGCGCTGTACATCATTCACTCGCATGGTCTATTGTTCAGTCTCTCAGATAATGCAGCGCTATTATCAGCAGTACCATTTATTTTTTTTTTTTCTAGCGTAATGAGCACGACGCGATTCAGCTGGCGCATTGTTCGCGGTACTTGAGAACGAAATTATTACTCGGCGCATGTACACAATCTGCAGGTAGCTGGAGGAAAGTATATAGTGTATTGCTTTTACCCTTTTCGCTAAAAAATATTGCTAATTATTTTCTACTGTCGAAAAGATGAAATCTAATCTTAAGTAACTGGCGAAGGAACGTGCAAAGCTTAATGCATGTTTATACGAGATAAATTACTTTGTTAAAGATTTTATTTCGACGAAACATGCCATTAAACAATATATTGTGTTATTTAAAAATGTGTATTATATATATTAACGAATATTAAAGCAATTTGATAATTTAACAATTTAATACGCAAAACCGATTTTCTGATTAATTATAAAAAGAAAAGATTAACTTTAATCAATACGCCAAATTATAATGTTTCATTAATATGTTACATTATTAATCCATAGACAGAGGCAACATACGATACCTCATTTTCCGATCAATATATTAAACTAAATTAAAGCTTAATTGCGAAATATGAAATTGCGTTCAATTACAACATCATGTGCGCTAGACATTTCGTTATTGGTGAAATTTTGAATCATGAAGTGCATTATTTCTCTGCGTTTTGCAATTTTGACTAGAAATATAATAGAAAGGGGAGGGATCATGCATTAATACTCATAAAAAATTCCGTTAAATAATCAGAGTAATATCAATGATGGATATGCGTCCATTATGAGTCGCGAAAGCGCGGCAGACTCATTTGTAATTCTGCTATGCACATAATTCACGGGGTAAACTCGCCGTAAATGTGAACGAAAAATTACACTCGCGATTGTCTTTCGTTGCAGTAATTAATTGGCTAAACATTGTGATTTTGAGTGATATTACTCTAGTGCCGAAAACACACTGATTCACGGCATTGTGACAAATCAAAATCCGATATCGGACCAAAAATGTTATTAACTCTTTTTGGTATACGAGAATAGCTCAGAATGAGGTAGATAATCGTTTTATACTTTATTGCGGATTTAGAGATTGAAATAGCTCTTTGAATCTAACTTGATGATTAACTTGATGGTTGATTATGTGTGTACGTATATCGGTCACAACTGTATCTGATAAGATGAGAGATTGATCGTTATCCAACGTGATGATCCCGCTCCGATATGTGTTTGATGTATCATGTGACAATATATGATGATTATACATATGATGACGATGCATATGATACTGCTTAAAGGATTTATGTGATAGATGTCCGACTTTATGACGTATCATAATTACAGTGGATGAATGAAACTGCGGGGGATGAGTTACATTAAAGTCAGAAATTCCCCTAAAATCAGAAAGTATGATAATCAAAGACGAAAATGGAGTAAAATTAATGATAGTTGGGTTTTTAATTTAAAATTTGATTTATTTTTTAATTTCCATCTTGGTCTTGAACTCGAGGACTCAACGTCAGAAGACATCTCCAGGGTATCTCTGAAGATTAGCGAAGAGTAAAGTTAATCTTCTGATTCGTGAAACTTTTATGTTTTTTTAAATTAGATTTCTACTCGATTAGATTGCGAAGTTGATACTCGTGTAGAGGTTTGCTCGGCTGATTCTATCGCAGGCGACTCCATGTTAACCTTTACCTTTATCGTACACCATCAATTTACTCGATGCATATTCAATCGTTGATGAAGGTGAAACACCCCGGCGTATTAATAATTCCCGGCACTCGTTTACTGAACAATGTAGTAGTATGCAATTACGTAGCGTTTCCTTACTTTACTATTTATAATTTACTGTCACGCGTACTGATCGTATGATATTTTTTCAAAAATGCATTTGCATATGATTTACCGTTCTTTACTTCCTCGATTATTTATTTTCACCACAGTGATGCAACATAAGATTTATGTATAATCGTAACTTTATTTATGTTGCTTTTTAAAACAGTTTTGAATGTCATATTGAATGGTGAACATATACTATCGCGCAGGAGGATAATACCCGTTCGCATATGGTCCATACAATTTAGAAACGCAGTTGCGATGGCAAATGCAGAAACATTCTCTTATAATCTGAACCTATCGTCCTTAAAACGTCCATTTTGGAAAAGACTCTAAATGGGCGGAGATCTGGGTTGAACGAGAGGTGACTTAAGCCGTTAAGAATTTAAGAATTGGCTTTTCTTGGTTTTAAGTGCCGAAGGAGTGTTTTACGCCATGAAACACCTTTTGGCTCGAAACAATGGCGCTCGTGCTTTAATGTCCATAGGAACTTTCTTTTACTGTTATAATATATGTAAATGATATAAATGAATGAACGAGTTTTAATTGAACACGGTAATATACATATATGTTGTTTTTTTATACGACAAAACTCACTTATACTGCCTCGGCATATATTTCTGAATTTGCATTTGGCTCTAATTGAGAGAAAATTGACCTTTTTATTTTTCATAAAATAATAAATAATAGTAAATCTAATTCTTGTTAACAAATATCAATAATGTAAATGTTAACAATCGAGTTGTTTGAAACCGACATTGATATACATTTAACATCACATTAATAATTAATTCCTGAACGTTTACAAATAATAAGAGAAAGATGAAAGCGGAAGCTAACTGAAGTTGGAATCGAACAGGCACGGAATGATGAGATCCTGTTGAACCGAAGAAATCATGCGCGTGCTTCAGAATTGAGATTCGGATCTTTCCTTGCCGACTTTCTCTCTTCCTTTCTCTTTCTCTCTCAAGGAAGTGAATTATGATTCCACGCTAAAGGAGATCTTGATTGGTCTTGGCGAACGTGACGAATTGCGGGTATTGGGAGATTTTGAAAAATTGGCTTATCGCAACTTTTCTGGCACGTGATCGCCAGACTGCCGTCGTCGCTAATTCTGTCATCTCCAATGAATTATACTCGTCCCGTCGATCCGATTTCTTTTTATATGAATGCGCGCCCTCGCCCCTATTATCTCCCTCTCGAGATCTTGCAGCTAGAGGTTCTTTTTTTCGTCGCCTTACGACACGATATTTTTCATTGGCCGCGAGTTAGTAGTACGCAGTTTATTAGTCGAGGACAATATGTCGCGTTGCACCCAGGGTGGCCTTTTCAGCTCCCTCTTCATCCTTCTTATTCTCACGAAATGGTGCCGCGCTTTGTGCTCGAAGGGAGATTTAAGCTCACCCTTCCCTAGAATTCCACGCTCCTCTAGAACTAGCGCTTGTGCATTGGTATTGGTGCAATCTTTTAAGCATCCCTGCCGATTTCATTTGGGCCTGTCGGGTCTGTCCGGACCTCTCGGCGGTCTTGGGAATTTCCCAGGGTGTTGTAATGGCTTCGTGTTGGGAGAAAGAGAGAGGGCAGGATAAAACGTTACGTGCTTTTATGTTATTAGCTGGAATATAATTCGTTTTTTTGCGCGACGTCCCAATTGCGCGGAGAAAGGTTACTTATAAATACTGGTTTCAGCGCGGTAAGTCATGCAATTTCCCCGTTCGGTACCTGATTGGTTTTATGATGTATAGAACGTAGTAAACACATAAATTAGAACTTACAATCGCTAGAAAGCCAAATCATTATTTTAGCGACCTTTTTACTGCTTTTGTAGTGCTAAGATTATGATTCTGAGAACAGATATTAACGGAAGTGCGGTTTTTCCGGTTTGATTACAACATATAAATTGCATTAAACCAGTAGATTGAAACGCGGGCTAATAAATCGCATTATTGAGCGAGTTAATAATATTTTTATTATCGTGCTGCTCTATAATCATTACTTGAAGAAAAAGTTTTTTATTGGCAATCCATATACACATTTGTGCAGAGAAATTGCGAAACAAAACAATGAAGTAAAATATGAGCATTCTCGAAGGAGGATGAATAGAAAGAGAGATCGCGCCAAGTGCTCGACATTGCTCGCAGTTTGCCGCGTTACCATTAAATCAGCGAATGTTCCATTAATTGAAAAGTGCAAGACACAATATGTCGCTTTACGAGAAGATTACACAGAATTGGCGCGTCGCGATGCGTCGGTGACGCGCGACAATAAAGTTTTATGCGGCGGAAGTCATTAAATCGAAAGCGCGTCCGCGTCCCCTTCCGTTTCTATCCTGCTGCGCCGCCTCTTCTCTCTCTCTCTCTCTCTCTCTCTCTCTTTCTCCCTTGTTCTCTTGTCGCTCCTAAATCCGCGCTATCGTAAAACTGACGCGGATAATTACAAGTTCCGGGCGTAGTTAGCGCGTAAATGGGACCAGGCGCCCGGCTAGCGGAAAGTTGCAAACTTCGCTCGCGTAACACATTCCGGGGGCGGAGTCTCTGGGCGCAAAAATGCAGTTTGTACTTTTTTCCACCGATGCCGTCGCGGATCCCGAGTCGTCGCCGCCGCGCCGGCGGGAAGACTTGTTCCGCTCGGTCACACTTTCGGCCGCTCGCGATCGAGAAAGTTCGTCCGTACTCGAGATTCCCCGGATGGAAGCGTACGTAAATTGGCTCTTTGTGGTAGCGCCATTGCGGCAGTTACCGCTGTTTTCGTATCCATTTTATTGCCTACTTTTTGCGCTCGTTTACCTCGAGCTATATGTCCCACAGACGCTCCGTTTTTCATTTTCCACGGAAAATATTACCTTGGAACTACCTGAAATGTCCTCCTTTTAATTCTCTCCCTTTTGTTTCTCCCAAACTGCCGTTATTATTATTGCCGCTCCAGTAGCACCCTCGTCTCCGTTTATGATGGTGATAATCAACCACCCCTTTGGGCTTCGTCTCTTTAGTTTTAATGACGTCGTATAAAACACTTTTGCTCTGTCGGAAGCGTCTTTTGTGAATGTTTGATTGAATGAATAGCGGCCAATTTATTAATTTGTGCATAGTAAGATCAACTTTCCATCGCCATGCAACATTATTTTCGAACTGCTGCATTTGTGGAATTTTGAAATTTTTAACGCTTGAAGAGAATTGAATGCTATTTTATGTAAAATCGAGTCCGCGTGTTACACTCTATACTTGAAATCGCGAGGTGAAATTGTTAATCATCGCATGTCGATTTCGCTCGATCGCGAAGGAAAGGCGATCGCGCGATAGTCAGCCCGGGTGAGTTAGTTCATGGTACAACGGGGCAACGAAGCTAGCGATAATAAATCGCGGCAGGATTTCGATAGCTTAACGATCGCACGTTCCATCGGCCGAGACGAATTTATGTCGCTTATACGAGCCGCGTCGGTGAATTTCGATTCAACTTTACGACTTTGTTGAAACGGCAGCGAGATCGCCAACGAGGAATCGCCAGAACAGGTATCGCCGGTTTGAGTGAGGCCAACTTTTTTTCTCATATTGCCGCCGTGGTTGCGGCTGCTGCCCGATAAATTTAATCGGGTTTACCTTATAAAGTTGGCGATAGTTGGCAAGTCAATCGCGATGCGAGATACACGCTCGCGCACGCTAAACGCATCTAATGACCGGGTGACAAATATTTAATTAGATCGATTTAAGAAAAGTAGGGCACGCTTTAGCAAATGATGAACTATTCTTGCGGAGAGAATGCGACAAGATTACTTTCATGGGAAACGGAAATGAAGTGTAGTCTCTCTCTAGTAAGAATAAAGGATTGGCCATTTAATGAACCTTCTCTTATTTATGGGCTTATATACAGTCGTTCTTTCATTGGGGGATTAAATCGGTATTTGGCGCGGGGCTATTAAGGGAAAATAATTCCGTGTGCAAAGGAACAAATCTTCCAATTACGTCCCCCCTCGACTTTCAGAGGAGCGATCGAATCAACCTGCCGTTCGAGACGAGTCCTTTCTATCGGAAGAAATTGAAGACCAATCGCGGTAGTGCGATCCGAATCGTTTAAGCAACCGTGACGGTCTCGCTCGCGATTAATGACTTTTCCTGGACAATTGCCATCAAGCGATTGCAATCGCTAGTCGTCCTTTTAGCGCTACATCTATGCAGATACTCCTTAACAGTATGTGTACGAAATACACATTGCTATTGCCGTAGTGTAGAAACGTAAGCGCGTTTACCTTGCATACCCGCCTGTACGTGTGTGTAAGCGCGCGAATGCGTGTACAGTTTGGTTTATACGTGTTAGTGTGGAGACGTAGGGCCGAGAGACAATGGCATTGTGCGTATATACCGGCTAGGTATACCTGTCCTCAGGGTAAATAATTGCACGACGGTGAACGGCTATTGTCTAGCCTATCGGCATGTTGCCGCGGAAGTAGGACAGATATAGATTCGCGCGTGTGTTGCCACGTATTCTGCGCGTTTGATCGACGTCGAAGTCACGTCGCGAGTAGTCGACTACGAAAGTCCCACTCGATTTCCTACTTCAGGGGGCGTTCTAATGACAATGGGTTTAAAATGGAGTAAGCGCGCTCGACCCGGCCACGTCGGTCGTCGAGCTTTGCGCCGGTAACTCGCGCTCGTCACTCCGCGGGGGAGATGCGGAAGTAACGCAGGAAGGGACGGTGAAGAGCGAAAGAGAGCTCCGTTACGAATTCACAATAGCGCGCCGCCGCACAATCCTCCTTCTCGTTCTCCTACCCTTCCTTCTCCTCTTATTTTCTCCTCTCCTTTTCCCCCATGCGAAACGTTCCACGGTTCCGCATCGCACTCACACTCTCTTTTTCGCCGGATTTTTTATTTCCCCTTTTCCACCTTCTTCCCTGCACTTTTATCCTCCATTTACGTCCCGGTAAGCCCTTCTGCCTTGTGCGCCATCCACTCCACTCGCGCCTACCGCATCACCATTAATGGTTTCCGCTTCCGCTGTCTCAATCTCTGCATTTTACTCGCTTTCCGCGGTATCCGTTCTTTTCTTCACTAGCCTTCTCTTTTCTCCGGTTTTCCTTCTGCATCTCCGTCCTTTTCGCAGCCTTGGACGTTCACCGTGCCGCGGGCAAGTTTAACGAATCTCCTAGAAGAGAAAAGCGTTTCCGGGTCAATAATAACGCGGGCCGCTCACTTCTATTCCGTCGCAATCCCGCGGACGATTACCGCGTTAATTTGCCTCTCGCAACGATGTGCCCGTGGCCGAACTCTTCCGCTGTCATTGTTTGCCATAGCTAAAGAAGCGTGGCGAAATGAATAACCTCTGGCGTAAAAAGCTGCAGTTCACAATGACCTTTTTCACGGTCATCTAGTCTCCGTAAATTATCAGCGCCATTGCCCCGCGGTACTCAGCTTTTTAATTAACCTCGACGATTCTTTACGTTGAAAAAAACTGGTTGGAATGGGTCTAGATTCATTATTGGCGCGGGACGAACGCCACAAAAATCTAATCTAATTCTGTGAATCAAAACCTCGAACGTCACCGTAAAAAGCCTCGATAGGTTCTTCGTCTGTCTAATTGAACTGATACTGCTTATACCTTGGCTTATACGCAGTATCTAGATTCACTATTGCGACCGAATATTTTATGAATTTTTCAAGACAAACTTTAAAAATATACTGCTAAATAATTAACTTATTAAAATAGTTAAAATAATAATAAATCCATTTCTAAAAAAGGCATATTATCGATACTCGAATCTGTTGAAGCGTATTGTTGTCGCTTTTCCGTGACGTTGATTGGTTCCTTTGCTGCGTTTATTTCGTGAGCGACTGTCATCGCAAATATCACATTTTGACATTTCATGTATATCATAATATTGATTAACTATATAATGTAGTGATAATAATAATTTTTAGTTTAATTTATATACATATAAATGAATTAAAATTTATTATATACATATATATATATATATATATATATATATATATATATAATCTATATAATAGGCATATATAAAAATTAAAATCGTTTTTTTTTTCTTTTTTCTTTACGAAATAATAGATCAATAAAATATACTAGGAAAAAAAAGAGTGTTGGGATGAGATCAATGTGACTGATACAACTATCGCAATTTATTTTTAAAATTAAATGCAATTTATTTTTTTAAATAAAAAATAAAAAGATAAATAGCTCGTGCAAAGCGCACGTCTGTGATGTCTAATACGATAAAAATAATACATACAAAATTAATTTCTTAATGATGAATAACATTTACATATCACACTTCAAATGTTAATTATAATCCTTTTGATTAAATATAATCCTTGCCTATAATCCTTGATTTTAAACTTGTAAAAAATAGTTGATTTTGTCAAGATTGGTAACACATTAATCTTGAGATCTACAATCATACTTAACGTACTGTAAGAAAAAACAAGACGGTTTCAGAAAAACAAATAATTTGAGCGAGGAGACAACAGATAATCATTATTTTATAGATTAACTGTTCAACGTTAATCAACAATTCTGAAATAACTGTGGGTAACAATACAAAAAGAATTTAATTAGAATCAAGAAATATTTTCATTTTGTTTTCAAACATAATTGTTTCTTCTAAAATAATTAGATAAGTGATACAGCGCTTGGAACCTAAGTCTTTTATTTTGAATAATACTAGACATGGTAGTATCTCACGCCAAGTGAATGCGCAGCGAGACCGATTGTATTTACACGAGTACGCGACTTGCAAGATTATCGAATCTCAGAAACGGCTAAACCGATCGAGTTCTAACTAGGCTCAATCGAAAGTTTGGAGTTGATTTATATTAGAAGACTGTTTTTATTTTTCTTCTACATGCCCTATAAGTGCAGATATCGCGACGCGAAGTCCTAAAATTTTATCTAAGATACGTCGTCGTCAATCTTGTTGTAAGTATCTATAAAGGGGCAGACGTAAAGGACAAAAATCCATCTTTACGTATCTGCTATTATGTGGCGTTTTAAAAATTACCAATGCTCAGGAGAGAGTTTTGGAGCAAGGGCTAGACTTTAAAAATCAAAAATTTAAATGAGAGGGGCGAAAGGGAGGGCAAAACTTACAATGAGGTGAAAATATCATTACGAGCATTGCTTTAATTCTTTAATATAAGGCAAGAGCGGATTTTTATTTAGGAAAAAGTGGTGAGAGAAAAAGGCAGTGTCGCGGACTGCGTGGCGAGCGAGCGCGTGCGGTAAGAGATGCCAGTTCAGATGTTCATGCCAGCAAAGCTGGGTACACCGTCTGCACACAGACCCCGTAGAGAGGAACTCCACTCTTCGACCTGCGTCTAGCAGCGAGAGCATCTGCTATCTCCTTCCGTTTCGAGCTCCGTCTCTTTCTCGCTTGAACTATCTTTTATCTCGGACTGTTCCCGACTTCCCTTTTCTCTCACATTTATTTAAGCCGTGTGATTTCGGATCTCGGGATTGTCGAGTTACTGACCTGGTGATACGACACGCTACGTTATAATAAATCAAATATTTTCCGGCAAGCTTTTTATAAATCTGTACCATTATTATACACGATTGTTGTCATCGATTTTCTGCGACGCTGATTGGTTCTTTTACTGCGATAACTTCGTGAGAGGATGTTATCACGGAGTTAGCAAAAGATAATTTGTATGGATAGTTATTTATATAATTATTATTGCAATTTATAAAATAAAAAATAAATTAAATAGCGCGCGTGTTGCGCGTGCTTGTAGTGTTCTGGTAGGTAAATAAATTTAATATTTTTTATACTTTAATGACGAAAGAGGATGTTTATATTTATTTATATTTTTAATTCTAAATATTTGGCTGTGGTTTTGCGATATGTTTTTAATTATGTATTTATTTATTACGAATTTTTTCTTCATGTATAATTATTGTTTGTTTAATGTTGAAGATAATGGAATGCATCATAAATGCATCATAAATATATGATGTGCCCAACTAATCTTGGGTGTCTTCAAATCCTGTAGAATCCTTATAAAAAAAAAATACCTGAAGTGCTCAACATGCTGCGTGTTAGCGATGTAATCAATCTGTAAGAATTGTCACAGTAATAATGGCTGAAATGGTCTCTTTAAATGGTAATTAATGTATTAGTACTGATTTGCAGTGGTATACTTACAACTGTGATAATGAGTGAGTAGAAGAAAGAAGGGAATAATAAACCATTATTTTGTTTTACTTAAATAATTCAGTAAATATTTATGTGACACAATGCTTGTCGGTACAGGTTTGTTACTCTTAAAGTTCTATTAATCATGTTATAAGTAGAAGTTCTTCGAGTATACATAACATAATTAACAATTTACTGAAGAGGGAAAAGAATATTACGGTTATGGAACCTATAGAGTGATATAAAACATTGCTAACAAATCTTAAAATTATTTTTATTTCTAAAAGATAAGAAATTAATAAACTGCAAACAATTATACATGAAAAATTAATGCTCTTTGATGGATTTTGTACATTAATATTATAAAAGTATCAATATCTTGTACACAGTATTATAGGAAGGTATCAAAAATGTATGTAAAAAAAATTTTTGGCTCTTGCATCTTCGCGCATTATATTATAAAAGTATTATAAAAGTATTACAACAAACAATATATACGAGCTAATAAGTAAAAGTATAACTAAATTACACTCGATAGGATTATAAGATTCGGACATGCGACACTCGCAAATAGTAACCTTGAATGCAGGCGATATAATTTTTAATCGCAAGTAATAACGTATAATTTGAAAGCCGTATTCAAATCTTTTAAGTTACACTAAAATTAAAAGATTAGTACCCGACATATTTTTTAAAATGCGGTAAAGAATACATACCTATGAAACTTTTGGTTACCTACAATACTGAAATGCAGCTGACAACAATAAACATTCATAAGTGTTGTAATGTTTAAACAGTATGTAAAGAACTAATTTAGACGATAATTCTCTTGGTTATTCCAAAAATTCAACATAAAATATATGAAATATCGTGAATTCCACAAGCCCACATGTGGTCCATAACCGCTTCGCTATTCATTGTCTTTTAATGATATCGACTAGAAGTGTATTATTACTTAAAGATCAGCATTTATTTCACTGATTAATAAATCCTAAGAACACCACTAAAAATATTTTTACTGATTTCACTTATTTTTTATTGATGATAATTTAGATAGGTCGCCGAAACGTCTGGGATTTCAAGGAATGAATAAATGAACTTTTATTAACAGAAAAGCGCATTTCTCTTTCTCTCTCTCTCTCAAAATTCAATGCTGACTCAAAAACCCGTTACACATCCTCTCTTTTTGAAACAAATGTACATTTATAATTAAAACATGTGTAATTTAAATATTGTGTTAATTTTGAGCCAACTGCACACAATCTACAATTAAATTTTTAATGTTTTTTGACTGCACGATACGTACATTGTGTAATTTGCAAATATTTGATTGCCCCGCGATTGTTCCGCAGATATCTCAACACCTGCAAATACCGATAACGCGCACTGAGTAATTTAGAGTGATTAAACAATTCTCGACGTGCACTAGATTTGACAGCAATCGCTACGTCTAGTCGTTTGAGACACACATGTGGTTTCTAGTCCCGGTCGAAATCAAATCAACCTCTACATTGTCCCGCGTTCGAAACACCCTGTATGTGTCGAAGATACCACGCGGATAAGTGCTAAAACCAACTTTTGTTCCGTCGACCAGGAGGAGGGAATCAGCTTTATGGCGGGTATGGGGGCGTTCGAGAGGCGAAATAAAACGGAACGGCTCGGAAAACGGAAGTACCGTGGCTGCTATCTCCGTCCTTGTTTGACGCGTGTCGCCCCGCTTCATCGACTCGCTCGTTCGCCCGCTCGCTCGTGGGGCTGCATTTCCTCGAAGGGTCGCGTTATCCGCACGAGTTTGCTCGCTCGCTACAGTTACTCGGATGATAAAGTGCTCCCGGATACCGGATCTTGGACGGATACGATATCCTCTTCAATATCGGAGGAGGACCTCCTCGTTTTTAAAGCGACGCACGAATGGCGATGCAGCGCCGCGACAATTTTTGCCAGCGAAATTACACCGCGTATTGTCGTTTCCATTTTAATCGAATTTTTTGTCGCAGCCAAACGCTGGCATTATTTTTCTTTTTGTTATTATTACATACTTTTATTTTTTTCTATTAATTTACTGCTCTCAGTAAAACGTGAAAAAATTAATTTTGGCTCATAGATTATAATTAAAAAAGAAAATACAAAAATTACTTGGTAAGACTTATATTTATGATTTCTCGGCGCCGCAGTTTTCAATTCGAAGACCTCTTCGTGCAAGCACGTAAATATCTGCTGGTAAAGCTGATAAACGGAAAATGTCAAGATAATAAAGTTTGATAATAAACGAGGCAATGCTGAATAATATATGTGCGTACCGCTACGTTTTTTTTTTTTTTTTTACGATTGTGAAAAATTCTTGTGGTAGCAGAATTAGTTTGTAAAACAGTAATCTCGCGCTACACGCATTTTTATACGAATCCCGTAGCTATCCATTAAGAAACTGATAGTTATTTGCCACCATCGGTGCACCATTTTTCGCCATGCTTATTTTTTAAATAGCGAGCTGTAACTTGCGTCCTACGCGATGCATTATAGCTGAACGTTTTATATTGGTATGTTTGCTCGTTGTTTCTTTATATGTACATTTCTCCTGTGGATTCGTATTTTATGTATTTCGCTCGCATCGTTTTCATTGTTTTCAGATACACCTGCAACCAAAATATAAAGCTGGTGAATGGTTCGTTAGTTTGTAATGCATCTATAAACTTCTGTTACTTTTTAATAGACATTGCGTAGAATTTTTTGGCATGGATTCGATTAAAATTTTGTAATACAAATCCTGAAATAAGAGAAGTTGAAAAAATCCGCAGTTTCGTTAGTAAAAATATTAGAAAACATACAGTGTGAAAAGCACACGTTTTGTTCGCGTGTTTACGCATTTTTTCATCTTTTTTATTTCGCCATTTAAATTTTGTTATCTCATCTTTCTCAAACGAGCACGAAGAATTACGCTTCGGCGTAAACTTCGAGGTTCCATTAGTTCTTGAGAGTCAAAGATATATGAAGGTGCGATACTGAAATCGAGATACGTCTAAGGCTGCTGCTCTGTGCACTCGTGCTTTCACGTGTGCATCCTCGCGCGCTCGCGCGCGCGCGCGCTCGTACGCGCGTACAGGGAAGTGTAGTGCGAATGACAGGTGAGGAATGCACCTCGGATGCAATTGTGATAGCGAGGTCGCGTGTTTTCCGAAAGGATGCCTATTCAGTCTTCCTTTATGTCACCTCTACCCTCCCGTCCCCGAGCGTCCTCCCTCCTTGGTTCTTTCCTTGCGGTACATCGCGGAAATTTATGGACTATTCGCAGCGAACGCGGGAGAACGGGTTGGAGACGAGCGGGCGGAAAAGGCTGGTTCGATAAATCGCTGCTCGTAAAACGTCTTCCCGACTGTCGCGAAAGGGATGAGCGGCGAGGAGGAGGGTGTGATCTACGTCCGATGGTGGAATTTTTGTCGGATGCAGACTGCTCCCGCCTGTTGTGAATGGTTATAGCGGGTTCTCCTCCGGTGGGAGAACGGCTACAGGACGCCGTGGACCGTGAAAAGAAATCGCGACCAATTCTTTAAGGGAAGAATGACATAGAGGTGCATGCCTTTCTCGAAAACGACAAATACAAGGATAGTAGAGATTCAAATTGTTCTTTAAAAATGACAGAATGAACAAATGAGCGAGCGAATGTGTGAGTGAACGAGAGAGAGAGAGAGAGAGAGAGAGAGAGAATCTGTTTTCGCACCTTGATGAGAGGTTAACGAGCTGCGGCGATAATCATATCAGCGACACCTATACCACCTGCTATCACGTAATTGGATTCTCGCCGTGCCTTGTTAAGCAAAGTACAATAAGGTAACTAACCATCTCTAATGTGAAGACAGTTTCATATTTTCCTAATTTACTTTATCTTGTTTAACTTTAAGCGTTGCTAATCTTTGTCGAGTTTTAAAAAATTCTTCTGACCCATTTCGATAGAAAGTTTCCGGAAATTTATGGATACAAAAATAAAATAAAATTTTTGTCACTTCTCTTTGAATCAGAATTTTCAGATATTGATTACCTTAAAATGGACGCATCAGTTGCATTCTCATGCGGTTGCATCGTTGCGCGCGTTCGGTCATTCAGCACGTGTCACTTCTAAGAGGAAAAGTAGGTCAAATTTAACCAAGAAGGAGAAGACGGTCGAAATAATTGGAATAATTGGAAGCGCGCAAACTGGTAGCATCTTGTACGGTTCTATAATTGATCACAATAATCGCAATGAGATAGAGGAACGAACGACTTACAATCTCAGCGTGATTCGCGCTAAATAGTTGGCACGAGGTATTTTCCAACTAAGACACTCATAACTCTTTAGCTGTCTTCCGCAAAAGGACGAACCGAGATTTTGCACACGTAATAACTTTCGCGCGCGCGTTTCGGGATCTCGCGGGCGGTTCTTTCGTCGTTCTTACGTCTTCAGAATGACCGATTCAATTGCCCGCCACGTGCTCGGCCGGCAAACGAAACGGGAAGCACTGCCCGTGGAAATATATTCGGCGTTAACCTGTCGGCGAGAATATTGCAGGGGCGGTGAGAAATTTGCCACTGCACACAGGCTTACGCAGGGACATGGAACTTTATGCGCTGCAGCGTGAGCATAAATCCAAGTTTGCAGCGAGCCCTTCGGCCCCGGTTCGTATTAGGTGCCTGCCAAGCGGATATCTATGTGCCAGCATCGCCCGCGTACATATGTACTCGCTCCTTAGCTGTTCTCTTTTCGATAACATCGATTCCGGCCCCTCAACCTATCCTCCCGCACGAGATCCGATTGTCCCGTCTAAGGCCACCCGACACGGTTTTTTTTCCAACTTTACGTCGTACATGATATCATTCTCGCGATAACGTGGCGTCCTTCGTGCCATTTTATTGACAGCTGGTCAAAGAAAGCGGTCGTTTATGTTACATATAAGTAACACGTGCGATATCTTCCTGCATTCTGTACACAATGTCCCCACAGTGGTCATTCATCTCTCAACCTACATAACTTAATCTAAGGTTGCTCAATTTTTGTGTTCATATACCGGGATAGCTTGATAAAATGTCGTTGCATTTTGTACAATTATTTTAAAATTTTCTTGTATCTTGTACTTTTCTATTTATGTTATGTTAAATGTTGCAAATTTATAATAATTTTTGTTGTAGTTATTTTTTTTTAATTGCGTAGCGATTTGTAGCTGCAAACGTTTTTTTTTTTTTTTTTTTAATAATAATACAAAAATGTATTATTCTCGTGCAAGAAAAGCAGTTACTTATTTTTTAGTTCTTTTTTTCAATAATTATGTTCAGGGAATATCTTATTGATAATAGTCGTAAACTACATTCATCATTTTTAACTTGAAACAGGTAACACATTTACTTAAAAGAAATTTTTGTGTACACAAAGAAAAATATGTACTTGAATTAAATAAATATTACTTATTTTAAATAATTTATTAGTTGTATATTTGCAAATTGTATAAGAAATCTATCGTAAATTTATCATGAGCATTAAATTTATTAAAAATGTATTCTGAATTCCAGTAATTTTTAATATTTTTATCAAGAATATCAAGTTAAAATAAAAATTTAATTTACTTATTATTTTGTCTTTTCTTTGATTTAATTTTATAATATTCTTTGAAAGAGTAAATTTTTTTAAGAATTTTTTTAAGAATACAAAAGAGAAAAACCGGGATAAGGAATCAGGAATCAGCGCTGTTGTTTTTGCACATGTATGTTAGGCATCAAACGTTTCGTGAGATCAGTCGATGATCAAACATGTGACGAGTATAAAAAATGAGTTAAATAACGGACGCATATTTCAGCCTACATATTCTTAGTGCAAAAAAAAAATAATAAAATCTTTTTTCAAGTATATAATTTTTTTCTGAAAATTTGTTTCTAAAATTTAGGAATATATTTTAAGGCTATTATCAAGAAAATATTATTTGTTGATAATAAGCGTTACTTAAAAGAAAAAGGAAACTGAATAATTACTTTTCTTGAAAATAAAATTGAGAAAATAAAGTTGATATTTTTCTGTATGTCTTTTTTAACTGTCCTTGTTTGTGTCAAATAGTTTGATATTGTAAATTGACCTGCTCGTGACAATCGATTGGTTTATCTAAATGGAAAAGTGATTTTTTATTCACTATTCAAACGGTTAATGTGCTGATTAAAAGCTTGATTGTTCGTAAATATATTTATCCGTTCAAACGCCCGCCAGTGCACGTCGGCGCTGCACAGCAACATTGATTCGTTTAGTGTCGCCAGTGTTAATTGAATACGATACTGTAATAGTCAGACAATGTCATGCCGCTATCGGAAAGTGTTGAACGTATGACCCGTTCCCATTAATTTCGTTGATTACACTCTTCTGTTCAACTCAGTCGTAACGCAAACTTATCAATAGGATGGTTATTGACTGACTTGTGGTGGATGGCGTCCTTGCCTCGAAATGCCTCGCAACCTTCTCTCGCAAGGGCCCTCAATATCGTCGGCCATCTTGGGTTATGATGTCAGAAGCGAGGAAATTGCGAGGAAATACACGCGAGTAGCTCTCGCAACTTACGTCCGCACAAAATGGCTTTCACGTGGAAATGTAGAATGATTAAATGTGACTGCACCTGTCAAAGTAGTTCAAGCTCTCTGGATGCAGCATGGTAAATTACATTTCACGTTCCTGACATCATATTCTATAAGTGACTGACGTAAGTTTCAGAGACTTGTTAGTTTTTTTTTCGCTTGTTGTAACGCTTCACATGAGACACATACCATTATATTAGCTGAAATTCTGTAATAGTAAGAGAAAGAGGATGGAGGCTACTATCTCCAGCCCAATTCGAAGTACATCCGTTGGAATTCGCGGACCTCGCCTTCATTTAGTCCGATTTACGTTCCCAAACTATTACGAACTCTAACGTTAAGTTTTGCAGAAAACCGACCCATATTCTCGGAGTTCTCGTTACGCGAACTGCGACTCAGTAATTAGCATCGTGGTGATTTGTTTCTTTTGTTCTTGCAAATTTTTTATGCTGTGTTTAACAAATTTCTAGCGATTTTTAATTGTTTTTGTAGATTCATGCCTGTCCCTTTTTCTTATTATTTTATTTATGAGTCTCTAAATGAATTCATATTTTTAAATATGTAGGTCATCTCTTTAATGTAAACATTTAATACAAGCATTATAAAAAATTGAAAAAAAAAAACAGAATTTTTAATTAAAATTTCAGATTTAAGTCTAATGCGTCTTTAAGCTTAGTTTTTCATATCTTACCACGAATGAAAGTTGATAGCCGTGATAATTTCAAGCGAGTCGATAAATCATTGGTTATTTAAACGTATTCTCAAGTAGTTGGCGATACGCCAGTAGTAGACACGACGAATACTGTGTTGATCTCATCGATTCCTTGCTATTCTGATCAATGCAATTCAGATCGTTCGATGTGACTGACGTTCAATCGTTTTTGAACGTTACAGCAAATAGAGACAACGCTATCTTCCATTTACGCACGATTGTATGCTATCCACGTGATGTAGGTAGTCTCTATAGATAACAGAAATTGACAATCGGCACGGTTTACGTGAAATGCATTTTTTTTCAAGCGATGGATATTTTGAAGTTATCAAGTTCGTTAGAAACAATTTTTAGATTACTGGACACCACAGACGCGCGCTTCGTTATTTAACTTTTTATTTTTTACATTTTAGAAATAAATTGCAACGATAATTGCATAGATAATCATCTATACAAATTGTCATTTGCTAATTCCACGATGACAGTCTCACGAAGTTGATGACCACCTCTTTTTTAAGATAGGACAAGTCACTTATCAGCTGTCATATACATGTAATGACAACATCTCTCGAAGAAATAGAAATAAAGATATTTATTTTTCACTACTTTTAACTCACTGATAATACATATTACATATTTTGTCAACATTGTCATAATTTGACAGCTGTCAAAATTCAATCTCAATGATAGTTACTTTTGCAACACGAGGTAAGCGCAGCGAGAGAACTAATCAGCGCATTACGGAAAAGTGTCAACAATAAAATCGGTAACATCTCCTTTTTAAGAGTGGATTAGATTGTAAACTATTGTACTATTTTTTCGCATGTTGGTAAATCTTTACAAACAACTTTGTAAATTTTTACAAAAAGATATTCTTAAAAATCTTCGAATTTTGTATCTTTGTATTTTTGAATTTTTGATTTGTTTAATTTTTGATATACTTTGGTTTTTGCTTTACTCTGTGGATTTTAGACTTATTGAATATATATAGTGCATCTCAGGAACTGATGTATTATACACATATGAAAAATATAATATGGAAAAGGATAGAAATATGATATTATATTATCGTGTCATATCGTTGCATCACCAAAGTTTTACGATCGCTCGGTTGCCAAAAAGTAACGCTCGACATGCATGAGTTCACCTAAGCAACAAGATTCGCTTAGAAAATTTTTTAAAGAAAATTTTCTGCTTTTTGACAGTCTGCCAAGGCGCGATTCGTGATTCGTTGAGAGCTTGGACAAAGGAACGCGAGCTTGCGTGCCGTTGGGTTCGTGCATACGTGACTGCAAGCGCATATAACGCGCAGCGGCCGTTTTGTAGCCAGCAGTCGGCTAATCTCAGTTTTGCTATTATTATTATCACCGCTAGTATAACAAGCTATTAATTTAATTCTTATTAATTCTTTTCTACCTGTTAACACATCTAGTATAACATTAAAGATAATCTGTATGTTTATATCTGGATGTTGATCTGGTTTAATTTTCTTTCTGCCGTTTAATGGACTTCGTTTCTTCTTACATCTCGTTTTCCGCGATTATAAAGCTCGTGCAAAAGTCTCCTGATTATACCTGCGGATTCGTATGTTACTAGTTCTGATTGTAATGTCATGATTTTCATTTATTTATGAAAGTATAAGCAACGGATCGAATATTTTGTTAATATGACCATGATCGTCACCGGTAGCGACTGTAAATTATACGAACGATTACATGGCGAACCGCGTAACTGCGTGCGGTTTGTGCATGCGTTAATAGTACACGGACACTCGAGACGACCCGATGTGCAGCGCATCGAATGACGGTGAACCGCGATTACCTGACGGATAGCCGCGTCAAAACAGTCACCATGCGGTTTAGGCAGTCACGTGTGTCCTGTTCACTGACACCTGTCGCAGACTACGCACAGTCTGCGTTAATCCGACTAAATGAGATCGATGTGGAAGCCAGGGGGATTTCTATGTCTCGAGAACTGTCCGATTGATTGGAATAACTTCCGATAATTTATTCATAATACATAATTTAAAGTTTTTGCTCGATTAAGTTCGAGATCTTAAAATCAGTGAGATTAATTATACTTGTTGGAATGAGTAGTTATCTGGAGAAGAAAAGATTAAGTTCGATTGGACAGCTATTAATTAATAGAATGATGTTGTGCACGCATTTTTAGTTTTATTAATTAGTTTAGAGACTGCGTTTAACACAGTTTTAAAATCGCATGTAAATTAGCTATAACTTCACTCTCTTTTTTGATACAGATTTTATATTCTCGTTTAATATAAATTATTCTTATCTTTTTTTAAAATTTATATTAGAAGAATATATAGCGCTGAATATTTTATGATTTCTATCTTAAAAATGGATCGTATTTGTGTGTATTATATTACTAAAAAAGTGAATATTCCAAGTTATCACTCAAAAGAGGGCAGCGATACTTGAATTCTCCTTTTATAGCTGTATTGTGGCGGGAATTATCGTAAAAACGACTTTTCAGATCCCCTGATTTCAATTTTACGACAGCTCGAACACTAATGTCCCGTCGATCCATTTATTGATTGGTGATAAATATTTTACGAGAACCGGTACGAAGATTGTTTTGCGCGGAAACCATGTCTCGGCCGCAATATCTTTCGATGTTACGGGACTCTTATGTACAAACTATCGCAAAAAGCAGAGATACATCTTCCTCGATTTCTATTTATTTTATCGACATGGTATTTACGGCAGATAAAATGACGTACGTTCATTAATGTAATGGACGAGACAGTCAATAAAATCGTTTGAAGCTTCAAACAGAAATGTAATTTTGATTTTTGTTAAATGATTAAATATTAACAGCCAGTACATATTGAAGTATAGGTATATATACATATGGAAAATGCACTTATGATTTTAACGGGTTGGCAATGAATTTTTGCAAAATATTATATTAACGTATCACTGTTAGTAAAAATACAATTTGGATTTTTTCCCCCATGTGATCAAATATACGAGTTCGTATATATAAACAATATAAACAAATGTAAATGGCATTAATGATTATAACGGATGGATGACTTTCGGAAAATATTGATATTGCAGCGAAAAAGAAAAATTGACGGCACACATTTGCACGTAGAAGGTTTCACGATTAAAACGGTGAAAATACGACTATGTAACTACGTGAAGCTCAGAGATTACATGAAAAATTAAGAATACTTTATTACTTTCCCGGTGACGTAAATAACGTGTTTGCCGAGAGTCAGTTTTCTCGTTTGTTCGCGTATCACGGGACTCTCTCACGGTGCATCTCTCTCTCCGGCGGCGGCGGCGGCTCTGTGGAAAATAATATATAAAGCCGGACAAAACTGTTGTGCGGTTTCCGTGGTTCGGCTTCGCCGATCCTACTTCCGTCGACTTTGAGCCGGTCCGCTGTTTCAGGTCTGCACCTCGTCGACAGGTCTTCTCCCCTCTTGGCCTGGAAAATGGCCAGCGTGTCGTGGAAACTGCACAGAGGACCCTTATCAGAGGCGTTGCCGAATTATCACGTCGGTAGCGAGTTAGCGCTTCGACTTCTCGACCCCCCGTGGAGTTTGCAAGTCCCGCGAGGGATCAATACCAACTCCGCGGTCGTTATTAAATCGCCGACATTACGAGCCGCCTTCAAGGTAGCGGCGTATCTAACGCGCCCGCGTACGTATACACAGGTGTATATGCGCGCGAATGCTTCTTGGTATGCGCTGTGTGCGCCGAAACGAAATACGAGCACTCGAAATTGAACTCCCGATATATATCGTTTCGGTAAGTGTGGGTGATGGTGCTGTATGCTTTCGGGAAGCCAGATTGAAGTTCTTCCGCGCATTTCCCGATCGTTCGTGCTCGGGGGAGCAAGGCTCTCATTAAGACGACCCGGAGGAATCGCACGCGAGACACGTCGGACTATAAAAGAGGACCCGGAGTTGAAATGAACCGCCGAAGTCAGAGTCGTTACGAGTGTTATTGACATCGCGGGTCAGCGCACTCGTTGCATTTTACTCGTAACGTACTGAAGTAATGAAAGCGGCGAAATCTAAATGAATTTTTTATTACGCCGGAAAGCGTAATTTTTTGTGTCAGCTGTGAATAATTTAATAAAAATTGCAATATAATATTAAATATAATATTAAATAATATCAAATATCGGCGCGATGAGTTTTTGATGAAAAATACGTGCAATAGTGTTTTTATGCTTCTTCCGCGCTTTTATATATTTATTATTTCATGAAGAAATATTGACGGGAAATTGATCATATTATACGTGTGATAAATTTCCCTTCTTTGCCAGCAAATATCAAGATAACTCACGATCGTTCGAAACTGCAGCTTTCCTGCAACTTGCACAATTGAAGTTATTTATCTCGTCGCCGTCGTGTTTTGCCCGACTTAAATTGCGCGGAAAGAGAAATGCTGTGGCGATTGAATTGCAGTCCGGCGAGCATTATGACTACGAATCAAACGAGGAGAGGGCGGGGGAGGGGGAGGGGGAAATTCGCGGGAATCAAACGTTCGGACTGTCTTCGGCTTGTCTGCGGTCGGTATCGGGGGCATTCTAGGTCGGAGCTCCTAAAGCTGCTTTCAATGAGAGGGCTTGGGGCACGGCACGAAAAGGAGATTCCAGAATCGCGAGATTGCTCGTTCCGTCTGTGAAAATCCGATACACGCATTCCCGCAGGGGAGTTTCCCCCCATTCTTCGAGTCATTCTCCTTACTTCGAGCCGTCGTTGTAAAACGCTTCGCGCACACAGGTTAAAAAAAAAGCTGTTATTGCTCCTCACGAAGTCGGATAAGCACCCGCCGACATTCAAATCCAATTGCAAAGGAAGAAGGTTACGAGGCAGACATCGATCTCGTATGCTTTAGCTCTATCAACGTGAGATAAGTGTGTGTTCAACGGTGTAGCTATCGAGGAATTTTAAAAAGAGAAATGCGAGATCGAGTGTCACAAGCGCGGCGCTACGTGTCCTCTTTGAGGTGTCACTTGGAAATACTTGGTCGCATTCTGAAACATAGACTTTTAAAACCTCTTAATTTGGTCGATCTATACGTTAAAGGTTAAACTATTACATAACCAACGTTTAATTTAATTTCCATTCGATATATAAAATTGCGCACCGCTGTGGATTTTGAATAAATCGACAATGTAAAAGAATTGAATATTAAATAAACGGACTTTATATGTATCGCGATAGTTCGCAGTATAGCATGTGAGCGAGAAAAAAAAACCAATCGCAATATCTCGCGACATAAATGCAATGTAAAAATATAAAAATAGCAGCGCAAAAATAGTGTAATACAATATGCGTACAAAGCGATATGGCGAGCGAGCGGTACGACATTCGTTCTGTCTCTATCCGATATTTTCACACCGTGCTCTCGAATTCTTTTATAAATATTGAATGCTGCGTATTGGAGAGATAGCAATGTTATCGCTGACATAAAATGGTAGCGCGGGAACCGCAACTCGTAAAACTTCGGTTTACGTGTTCGTGGCACAAGTTCATTTTATCCGTGAGTTAAGTGTGGATATACCCTAGCTTTGTCGAGGTGAAAAGTTTTAACCGACGCCTCTATTGAAGAAATGTTGATTTTAGCGGAATTTTTCAGCGCGGATTGTGTAATGTTCCTATCGTCGTCGGTGAAAATCAGAAACCGGGACGAGAACGAAAAGCATTTTAACAATTTTTGTCGTAATTTTACGTGCCCGAGCGAGAGGATTTCGAAAGTCAAAGTACTGCGATGGCCCTTGTTAATGGGCAGAGAAAAAGAATTTTCACGCTGAAAGCGCTCGCGAAATTGCATTTGCGCAATCAGATTTTGGCTCTGTAACGCGATTAAGTCGACCAAATGCGCCAGCATGCCCCGCGGAGAATATCGTGCTTGAATTTGTCGGTGATCGGCTGACGCTCTCATCCAGAATAATCGTCTATATTGTTTGCACCGTTATTACCTATTGAATGAGACAGAATACGGTTTATAAGGCAAGCGCTTTAATTATTTCCGACATTATTAGATGTACCTTATCGTCCACCTTTTGCTGGCTGGCGATTGAGTTGAATTACCCCGAATGTGTGAATTGCAGTATCAGGTTGCAATAAAAACGTAGTAAAATAATCGCAAACGTGCTTGCAAAATCAAATTTACAAGTCAAATCTGTCTGATTGTATTTGCTTACGGTAGTAGCTGCTCTTTTACTGCAGCGTTAGTAAAAAGATTTCTTTGTATTCACTTCATGTGTAATTTATAACGTACGTTGTTCTTTCGGCGAGTCACGATCCCCACTTTAAGATGTGTATTTGCGGTTTGTTATTTATCGTTCGTATCGAAACCTTCTGATCGCGACAAATTGCCCTTTTTGTACATGTCAATCTCCTTTCCGTCTAAGTGCCAAATCGATTCGTAAACTTGCCGAAACTCATCGCGAAGTCATTCCGTTCGGCTGCCGGTCCGCAAATTGAGCGGTTTGTTTCGGACTGGCAAATCGTCCCGCCGAATCTTCCAGAAGGCCTATAGAGCAATGATCCGGTTGTCTATCCTTTGTCAGATTAAAAAGAGAAATTTTCTTGCCCTCCTCGACATGTTGGCGAACAGCGGAGAATTTCGTTATTACCACCGGGAACTTTTAACCGGGAAAAGTTACGCTAGCCTTTTTTCAACTTTTTCTTTTTCAGCTTCGTATAATATCTCGTCGGAAAAGTTACATTGCGTTATTTCGGAAACAGATATCTGAATTTTCACTGCACAAAATATTCGATGTTTTGTCATGCTGCAAAGAGAGAGAGAGAAAGAGAGAGAGAGAGAGAGAGAGAGAGAGAGAGAGAGAGAGAGAGAAACTGTTTAATTTGCTGCTATAATATGTATATTAAAAGAATAAATGCGTCAATTTTGGCAATATTAAGTGAAAACATTTTGGTTAAGTTTTTTAGAATGCTGTGAGCATAATGGCACAAGCTGCAATTTTATTCATTTATGCTTTTATTACAATTACGAATGTGTGCTTTTATATGTCATTGATTACGATGAATATTAAATCCTATGTTTAATTTAATATTCGAATCGGACGATTGCATAATCCTTCTTCGAAACGATGAAATGCTGACAATTACACATTAGAATAATTTAATAATCATACGCTTTTAATCTCGATTACATATAAATAATGTTTTCCGCTCGGTACGCATGGAACAATTAAAGTTAATGGGTGAATAATTTACGAATAAACGTTTGTGCTTGCCTCTTCTCGCGCCATTGTCGTCGTCTGCGCTGCTGTCGACTCGCAGTCAAGATCGAGGCATACAGAATCAGCGTGACACTCTTCCAGATATTTGACTCGTATTCGAGGCACGTAGAAGGAAGGCACGTCGCGCCAGCCAACCTTGACAGCGAGCGCGGATGGGAGATCCTACGGGAACGGTGTGACGTTTATCCGTGTATGCCGTGGAAACACGGTAAATTATGTCGATCGAGTGTGTTGCTGTATTCCGCCTGATCCCACCTATCGATACCGATGCCGAATCCCCGACAACGAAAACGCGTATCCATGTCTCGCAAAGGTGGAGGAATTGCTGCTTCATTCCTTGTGCTTTTCACACTGTGTCGAAGCCGAGACAGATTGTCTGTCTTGACGGGAAATCGCAAGGACGGAGAAATTTCGTACCTGTAGATTTCAGCTTAGTTTGCCTCGGAAATTCTGGATAATGCACGAAAGCAGATACATTTGTATGTAACAAGAGTTTGGACGAGAAGTTTTCCTTCGTTTCAGATTAATACTTTTTTTTGAATCGCGATGTTAATGGCTTTGATAACATTAAATTTAATTAAAGCGGAGAAATAATAAAACGACAAGTAAAACTTTGTTAAATATTTTCTCTTTTGAAACGCTGCAATTTGCACGAAGTTTTTAATTTTGTACTTAAATCGTAATTAGATCTCTATAATTTTATAATGTAGGAAAAGCGATTCGACCAATAAAATATATTACGCTGTAATAAAATTGGCTAGGGTACTAAAATGAAACAAATTGCTACGTTTAAAATCGTAGATCTTAGCAGAAGGTAGAGGCTGTTTGCTGAATGCGCGGGAAATTCAGTGGCAAAATCGAAGGTCGATAGGGAAGCGATAGAGTGGAAGGAACGCGAGGGTGAGAGTACGATTTACGTTTTACAGAGTTAATTGAATAGAGTTCCTTTCTCTCTCTGCTTGCCTCTCCCCCCCCCCCCTCTCCTTCTCTCTCTCTTATCCTCTTGTTCACACATACACCCAAATTATACTCCGTCGTAAGATCGCTCGCTACGATGTGAGAGGACACAGCCTATGGAAGCGCAAAATGGTTATTATCTCCAGCACCACAGACATAGCTGGCTGAGCTTCTGATTTACGAGGTACCCTCTCGACTTAATCCGCACATCGACTACTCGTTCGACCCCCGCAATCAACGGAATAGTCTCTCAACGTTCAGTTCTATCGGTGAAATTAACGCGGACTAAAGCACGTTTCGAGATATGAATCGGGACTAAAATAGCAAGTAAGAAAAATAAAAATACTTTCAAAACATTTGGTACGTGATTCTCACTTAGCACACTCATTTTTTCATCGAACAAAAAGAATAATAAAGATAACTAGCGTATGGAAGAAAATTTATTTGAAAATCATACATTGATTGCTGATTCAATTATTATTAATTTAATTTTTTTCCAATTTATGTTATTTTTCAGAAAATTAGGTTTGAAATGTTTGTATTAAAGATTTCGTTTTTTTTTTCTTAATCTGTCTAATTAATGTGTCTGAGTGAAATTCAAGTATCTGTGATAAAAAAATTACAATTTTAAGAAACAATAATCGTATGTATGAACAAAATAAAATAATCAGTTATTATGACTATATTCCTATAGAATATAATAAGTAAATATGAAAATTTTCACTTAAAGGACAAATTATCTATCTAATATTAAACTGAGATATAGCGGTAATGTTTACAGCTTCCGCACTAGTATCAGATCGATCATCTAAATCGAAAATTCTTATTTCATATTTAATTAATTTGTAAGGTCGCAACATTCGGTTTATTACACACGGCTTATATTCACAATCGAGCAGTTTGAATACGCGGGCACGTGTAAAGTTAACCGCGTTGCACATTTTCGAAATGCCGACACGTAATTTGCCAGTAGTTACAGATACACAGAACACTCGGCGATGATATTACGTACAGTGAAACGACCCCGCTTACACGTTTCGGTTTATCACGATTACGTTGAGTTCTCGACTTCGCGACGTCGCGTCGTAAGTACCTATTATACAGTAACCTGCTCGTAGAACGCGACAAACTTCGTAATGCGGGAGACTAGTGTGTTAAGAGGAACGTATGAAAAATATCGCGTAATAAGCATCACGTTTACGACGATATTTTTGACCTGGTTTTGGTATCTTGAAGAAGTTTGTGTTTTCCGGCCCTTTCGTCTGACGTCTTGCCGCGGAGCGATATTGCTGAGGCTAATAGCATTGACTGCGATGTAGAGGCATCTCGCTATCTATAGAAGCAACATTTCCTATCAGAACGGAAAAGGATACACTTAATGGCCGGCTAGACTCCAATGCCAATTATCAATCTCAAGATACAGAGCACAAGTAGAGAAGACGCTGCAGTGCTTTCAAAAGAATTCCTCTGCTGCTTAGGCCCGGCATAAAAAGTGGCACAGGAATCCAAGTAAAAAAACTCAAGTAACCATTTTGTTGCTTTTTTTGCTGTATATGATCTAAAGTGAATAACAGTAAATATGAGAAAAAGTTCGCCTATAAAGTACTACCTTTATTACTGAAATAATGTTTTTTTAATTGAGAATAAACATTCTTCACTATTATACCACCCTTAGATAAATAAATACAACAATTTGAAATTCATATTATATTACTTCAGCACATTTACCACACTTACGTGCTGTACTGCTTCGATTAGTGTGGACTTTTTTTATCCTATCAATTATTTATCACTTAAACGAGCAAGTGTATCATTTCACAAATTTAACAGTACTTTTCTGGACAGCTAAATATATCGTAGTAAAGTTTTACTAACGTCTGTTCATTACGTCTACGTTTAATACGGCGATAAAAACCGAAAAATCATGAAGATTTATCGATTCCTAATAAAAGCCCATGTAAATAAAATATTTAATATCTAAATAATTAGCTAGTTCAGCTTTCTGAAATTTTGCTGTCAATTTGTATCAGTAATTTGAATTTCTTTACAAAGTTTTATGAAAATCTGTTTATTTTCATTTAGCAGCGGAACTCCTTTAAACGAAGTTCAATATCTAAACTGGGAATATACGAGAAGTTGATAAAATAAGAAAAATAGATTCTATATATTATATTATATATTAATACATATTAATATATATATATATATAATATATATTACATTATAATTATCTCAAGTATTGAATTTTATATTAGATTACATTGCAATTACGTGTATTAAATTTAGTCCGTTAAAAATTCTATTTTTTTTACTTCTAGTTTTTTCTTTATTATCGATAAATATTTCCTCCGTTTTATTTAAATATTTTCTATTGGTGAAACGTATTGATGAATGTATTTCTCAATATTTTCAGACTTTTTTCAGGGAAAGAACAATGTTTGGTGAAATATCTAAAAATTTAACTGTTTGTGTGGATACAGATTTAAAAAGAACTTCGTTGAACCATTAAAATAATTATGAAGGACGTTCGAGCATGATGGAGAGTATTGCAAAAAGTTTTAACATTTCACATAATTATCTGATGATTTAAAATAAATTATTTTCAAATCTATATCTAACTAAATTTTTGGACACTAATGAAAACCGTTCTTTTCGTGTGCACGATTTTATTTTTAACTTTCCGTTTGCGTTGCGCAAGCGCTAATATCAGTGAGCGTAGGATACGGCGACTCTTGAGTCGCACTCGAGGAACATACACAGACGTTGTTGGTTAATCTCGCCAGGAATGCACGCGGGGACGGCTCGTTCTGGAAGGATGCGCCTGCTAAGGCTGCTAAGGCTGCGCCGTGTTGGTAGCGGTCTCTCGGTTTAGGATCGTTGGAGACGGTAGTAGTCGGTCCTGCCGGTTTCCTCGGCCGCATATCAAGCAGCTTCAGGCATGGCGCAAGATTAATGCGAGCTCGTCTCGATGGTCGTTACGGTCCTAAGACGATTACATCCTCCTTAAGTTCAGGAGCCGTCGCCTCTGCCATCTTAATCGTCGGGGCCGTCGTATATACACCGTTCTAATTAGTTAATCCACCTTTACCTGTGCGTCTGCGTCACCGTCACCCGTCGCCTCGTACCCGCCATCCAGTGGAGCAGATGTTAACACGAAACGCGCACCAATTAGAAACCATGACCTGTTACGACAGTCTAAAGGAATTTCCTGCATTACGCTACGTTTCTCTTGCCGCGGTTAAATATTTATTTGCATTCGATTGTGGATGCAGCGGCGCGCGATCTCGAAGTGTCGAGTGTTAATTAACGAGCAATTGTACCTGTTTTTTTTTTAGTTTTCGATAGGTTTTAGGTAGATTGTAGATCGTTTGTAAATGAGTGACATGAATAATTCTTTCAATCACATTACGAAACTTCGTACGCTGCGGACTAATTAGTGTCGCAATTATTGTCGTAATTACTTTCGCGCGAGGAGATACACTCCCCGCGCGCGCCGTAGAACATATACGCGGGATAAATTATGACGCTCTCGCTAACAGATGTATCGTGCGCAGTTGTGCGAGCCCGGAAGTGTCAGGAATGGCTCGCTTTCGTGCAATTTTTAGTTTTCATCTACTCAAGATATATGGGCGCCGACCTCCTCTGTCTTGTGTACGATGGCGGTACAACGATATACCTCGTATTTGTTTCGTTCAACTTATCATTCTCAGGAGTTCCTTGTATGCCCCCCCCCCCTTTCTTCCTCATCGTGCTTTGCAAATTTTCTATTCGTCAAGAGAAATGATCGATGCCTTGATACACTCTTCTCGCGAACCCATACAACTGATAAGAAACTTAGACAAAGGAGGACATGATGGAACGGAATAAGAAATAGGATCGAAGTTTCCCCTCCCCCCCCCCCCTGCTGAGGAGTTAGAAAAATCGAATACGCCCGGTTATAACGAAGGATTTACGTGCGGGATTCGGTTTGACGATATATGCGGGGCACGTGACGCGTATATCGTTTCCTTGAATCGCGAAGGAATGAAAATAAAAGGGTACCGAGGGTCCCTTCGAGGTGGGAATTTAAACGGTCCTGTTTCTGGAAAAGTTAAATTAATTAAATTCCAAAGTGACTTATTATCGGCTGATAAAGCAGAAGGAAGGGCATGAAAGACGACAGAAAGAAACAGGAAATGCAATAGCTTTGTCTGTAGCAAGCAGGGAGCAATTTCCTCGCGTTACTACCGTTTCTCGTTTCCGCGGTGAAAATTTATAATGGTACATAAAACACTTGCAAAAAAAAAAGTGGGGGCGAGGTGGAGGAAGGGGAAATTTACTATTAACGTAAATCCGCGGAATAAAGCAAACCCCCCCCGTTTATATCCGAGGTTTTATCGTTCTATCAGCCGGTGCCAACTCATCCACTATTCATTCTGATATTCCTCGGCGAAAACGTGGCGCACCGCTTCGCTTAGATTCCGACGGGGGTTCCCACCGTTTGTCCCTCGTCTGTTCGCTGTCTGTTGCCCCGTCTGTGACAGGAATGAAGTGCATGAAAACTACGTTTACCGCCTTTCTCCCCCTCCCCCCCCCCGGTCGGCGTGTACAGTGAAACACGGACGAGAGACGATGACTGAACTACGTGAGAATTCCACCTGGCGGAGATGCAACATGTCTCACAAGCGATTCCGATTAAAACTTTATGAGTCGCGCCGTCGCGCGTCGGTCGTCCGAAATGTCTCGGCGACACGTCGACCGGCTGAAATTCCTGCCGCTTCAACCTTTGCTCGAGTTAAATATTTTTGCCCCCTTCCCTCCCTCTGTGCGAAAGACGTTTTTATCCCGTACTCGTTCTTCTCGCTTATTCGCCACTCATCTCTGTCCGTTTATATGTATCGCTCTCCGAGCCGCCTGGCTCTCCCCGGGAAACGCGATCACTCTCGCGAGTGGTATCCACCGCGACAAATCGCGACTCGACATCCGAGGTGAAATCAGAAATTCGTAACGTTTGACGAGCCGTCGTTTCTTACCGGCTTGTCGGAGGGCGCGATATATTTTTCCAACCCTCTCTACGACGATATTTTAGGGCCCGCCACGTGGAAAGTGGGCGCGGTATACGCGTACCCGTCATGAAGATATCCCGCCGGGGAAATAGCATCTCTCACCCATTACACGGGAACACAGATAGATTAGGTGTACCTTATTCGTCTTCCAACGACCGGAACTCCTCCTCGTTCTTCATCCTCTCTGGTCTCGCCGCGCGGCAGTAGCACGCGCGTTCTTATCTTATCCTCGCTTTTTCACAACCGCGACGGCCCGTGCAAGCGACGCATGCAGTTTCTCTTTGGGAGAGGGGGGGAAGGGAAGGGGGGGGGAAATGACGCCGCTCGCCCGCGGGACGCGAATTTTTCTTTATCCCGCACCGCACCCGATCCACCGCTGTCCCGCTTTCCCGACGGTCTTCGGGGCCGCGCAGCCTGCAAGTCGCAATTAATTTTCCGTCCGCGCGCGAGAACGCGCGTCCTCCCGACGGCGATAAATCAAGCAACGGAGTTTCAATTTGGCGCAACGAGCCGTAGCCACGCCGAGAATTCTCATTACGAAACGCATGTCGTTAATCAATGGAATCGGTCGCCCCTGCGTCCCAGGCGGAAAAACGCTCGGCCGCTATGTATACTGTTGCGTCCGGTATTCGGTTGATGTGATGGACGCACTTATTTCACGGCGCTTGACGATTTCCGAGATCGCGGCGAAACGATTACGCGTGCGAGATTCTTATCTATGAATTTACTTGAGCTCTCTGTCTCTCGAATTGCAGGTGAATTATTGTAACGTAGACCGTTTCGTTTATTTTTAACGAAAAGGTCGACGAAAAATAAAACTCAACTAGTCCTTTTAGAAAAACTTTTCTTGTTACACATACCGTGGAAAGTCGTCCATTAAATATTTCATTATTATTGTTTTTGTCCTGCCAATAGACGGCACGAGCAGTGAGATAATACAATCTCGCACTAATTTTCCGCACGCTATTTATTCCGCGCGCCATTTTGCGGCATGCATATGGTGACTTGTACGAACTCTCGCAAAGTTATCTTTTGTTACTCTTGCAAACCTATAGATTATAACCTTGGTTGCTAACTTGTCAACTCTTCGAGAAAGGGACACAACAACTTTCTACGCACTTGTAACAAAATTGTATATTGTGTTATAAGTGCAGAATATCAGCTATATTCTGCGAGTACGTTCATTTGCACGAATGCCGATCCGCACACGTTACACATGATATTTTTTGTTACCTATGCGTCGAAGTGTAGTCCTTGAGTGTGAATTGAACAGGTTAACTAAGGTTCGTAAAAGCGACAAAGTGTCCGTGATCCTATAAGAGTTATCGTATGCGCGTTATGCCACGCGAGGTGGCATAAGAGTGAAATAATGAAGCTAGATATTAATAAAATTAGCTGATCGTAGAATAAATTAGGTGGCAATGCTGGAAAGTTTGAGAAAAAATACTTTTGTTATGCCATCTATTGGGGGTACAAAAATAGTGAAATAATGGTTTACTTGCGTGTAATAACTGGCTTGTAGGTAAACGACAACTTTGCCGCCGGTAGAGAGGCCATTTTCGACGCACACATAACAAAAAATAACATGTGCAACCAATGTGATTCGGCTATTCTCACTCGTGCGGACGAACTTCTCGCACTTGTTACACAATGTACTATTTTTTAAATTTTAAATCGCGTTGCGATAACTGAGCAGAAAAAAGTGTCGCGCTTAGTGCAATATTGCTGCGAACGATGAATTTCTCGATGCGGCGCACACTGTTTAATCTCGATATCGACGATGGCACGGAGAGGTCGAAAAGTTTCGCACGTAGCGCAATGTCAGTCGAGTAACGAGGTCGTTTGCGCCCGCGCTCGATCGGATAGCTTGCTCGGCATCTTGCTTACAAGACACGTAGCATCGGCAGGGGTTATCGAAAATTTAATAACGTTCGAATTAATAATGCTGGTGTTGCTGCGCACGACGGCGGGTGCGAGAGACGGAACGCTACATTGCGCTTCGTCGGAAGAGCAATCGGGCTAATAACGCACCGGTTGGAGCGGACGGATAAATTAAATTAATCATGCATCATGTAGGAGTCGGGACGTTAGATCCGATCGTACATTAACCGAATAAGCCGCGCTAAATCTTCTCTTCCGGGCACAATCGACCGAAACGAAAAGATTATTGGCGAAATTTATATTGTATTGAGAATATCTATTTTGATATTAACTAAAGGTTATTGATTTTGTATTTTAATGATATTTGTGCACTTTTACTTGGTTAACGTCATTTAACATGTCAGTTTTTCCGACGAATTTAAATATGACGTGAAGTATAATGTTTAATGTTAAAAATACTTAAATATAAAGAAATAGATCAATATAACGACTCAAGACAGTATTCCTATCAAAATTATATTTTATTGATTACCATAAACAAAGATAAAAAATTTAGCAAACGAATGGATTTTCAAACACAATATAATAACTAAAAATAAGATATAAGAAACGTTTCAAGTGTTTTTTTTTTTTTAATACTTAGTCAATAAATTATAATTTCAGATAGAAATACTACATTGGGTCGTTATATTTACCTGTTTTGTTATATTTATTGCTTTGCATTACCGAGCTCATTATAATTTGCTTTTTTTGTTAAAAATACTTAAATATAACTGCGTTGTTATCTGATTATTTTGAAAATTTTGTTTTATTTTGTAACGGTTGTAAATTTCTGAAGTTTTTTAAGCATGCTCGAACTTTGTAATTGGACATGGCGTTACATGTTGATGAGCTTACTTATTTCCAAGCGTTGTAAATCATCAGGGAGTCATGCTGCGTGGACGATAGTTGCCGTTGCGAAAAAGATATTCCGCTGGTCATTAACGTCCGAACAGGAACTTCCTCATCCGGCAGTCGTTATCGTATTCGGAGGTTTGCTTCTGCTATTTTCGCAGATGCACCGTTATTCTCGCCGCGAGAAAATAACATTTAAAGCATTTAAATTTTACTATTGCATTAATTTCAACTTGAAATTGTTCAATCTCCATGCGCATGTATATCTCATGAGAAACCATCGATATAAATCCTATAGTCTCGTAGAACGACGGCAGGTAATAAAATTTGATAACGAAAATAGCATTTGTGCTAATTTCTATAGCTATAAAAGATAAATTACATTCTTCATAAAATTATATAGCGTATGACAAAGCACCGCTTTTCTCAATTATTATTTTACAAATTAAAAGTGCGGTATTTAATTTTTCTCTTTTATTGTTAGTTTAAAAAATATTTTTCTCTGATAAAATTAACAGCGTTTCTAGATTTTAAATTATTAAATTATGAAATCTGACAACTGTACATTTTCAACGAAATGTGTTTTATATTTAATGAAAAAGGTCAAAGCCAGCCCGCCATTTATTAGTGCATCTAATAACACTTGACAAAGAGAGGAAATGCAATTTCACACGATACGAATATAAATTGTGAAAATGAATGAGACTTGCTCATATATGGTTGCACGAGCTTTGGCGCTTGGTTTGGCGGTAGTAAAGTTGTCTATGAAAATTTCAATTGGACTGCATATGAATATCACGCCTAGCGTTGTCGGACTAATCGGGTAATCTACTCGCCTCGCTGAAAGAATCAACATGCCTTTTAGCTTAATTGTTTCTCCGAGCTCGCTCGCCTGCCGCACTAATACTATTAACCCCTTATAGTCTCAACCATTAGAAACTGGTTCCGGCAGGAGGATACGATAAGGATACCCGGCATCTCCAAGGTAGAGACAATGGCGCGTTGTTTTTTAAAAGAAAGTAAAGACGTCCGACTTCATTCGTTGCTCGATTAGTTCTTCCGGCACCGACTTCATCTTTTTCGCTCACGCGACGAAAGAAAATGCTCGAACGAAGGATAAACAACGTTTACTCCCTCTCCCCCTCCCATTAATATATAATTATAATGCATAATCAATATTGCTGAATAAAACAATTTATTTTTTCGAAAATATTCTCTATTCGCGGCACTTTTCTTACACGTTTTTTTTCTGAATTGTATATTTCAGAGTACACTTAAGCGGTTTATCATGCGACGGCGAATTAGCAAGCTGCTTTGCAATCTGCGGCTCGATAATTAATCGTCCGAGTAAATCCGTGCGACTCGATCATTTAATATAATGTCCGCTGTGCCAACCAAGTGCGGTCACGTTCTCATCAAGCAAGTTATCGACCGACGCTCCCTACTTGGAGAGCGTCTAGCGTCAAGTCACTTCTTGAGACGCTCCAATTGTTCCAAGTTCCATTACTGTTCAGGGTCGAACACCACGCATGGAAGAGCTTGTAACTTGATTCGTTTTGACCGTAAAGGATCTTTAGCCAGTCAGTCTTTTCGCCTTCGGGGCAAAAACGAAACGTGTCACAGCTTAGTACTGCACGAATCCTCGCGGGTCTCGCGCTTTGCTCGAATTACGTAGAATTCTTAAACACACTACGGCAGCGTAGCGGCGTAATTACAAAAACGCGATACTGCGGTAATTAACAAGAAATCGTGCCGCGATGTTAGAGTCAAATGAGATATGGTTTTTCGCGTCCGCAGTATGTCACTTGTGTGTGCGGTGTTTCAGTTTTTAAACATTATGCTATTTCTATTCACGACCAAAGTAGCTTTCGTGAAAGAAATTCGTTTAATCAGATTCGTCTAATCCAATTTTAAAATTGTATAGAATTATTTAATTTAATTAAGAAAAATAAAAGGATTTTATTATTCTCTATCTATTTAAGAATCTGTCGCATTGTTATTAATAAAAACATTGAAAATATACTATTGCACTAAACAGTAAAAAAATTTGTGTTAAATTTAACAGAAATTTAACAGCCTGTCCTAAAGGGTTCACAGAAATTTTTCTGTTAATCAAATATATTAAGCATATGTTAAATAGCAACATAAATATTATGTTATATTTTAACATAAAAATAAATGTAAATTTTACAATTTGACATAACTTTTATGTAATAATTTAATGAGAAAATTATGTCAAAGTAACACATGTAACATGTTACTTTAAACATTATTATTAATGACATATATTACGAGATCACGTCGAGAAATAACAGTCGTTCTTATACTATAAAATGAACTCAACATTTTTTAATCAATTTTAACAGGTGAATTCTGTCATTGATAATAAAGAACATATTTATTGTTTAAAATTGAAAATACATGGTGTTTTACTTTTACACTTTTTTAGTAATTCTACTAACTTAATACTTCACTTGAATTAACACAACAGTAATATATTAAAGTAACAAGAAAATGTGTTTAATTATAACATAAAATTTTAACAAGGATCGATTTTAACGTAAATACAAAATGTTTATTAGTGTGTAAGCAAAAAAGTTGTTAATTTAAATTTTTCAACTTGATTAAATTTCCTCAGTTCAAGTATTTGTGTATTTTAATTAACTATATAGATAATTGAAATATACGTTAGGGAGAATATTGCCAATAAAAGCCAACACTACATGTACAAAAATCTTATTTTAGATGATGTTAAACGCGTTGCAACATGAACGTAATCGAAAATATATGTACTGCGTTTGCGTTGCAATGTGTTTAATATCATCTAAAATGAAGTTCTTGCACACGAATATCTAGTGCTGGCTTTTATTGGCAATATTCTCTTAACGTATTGTTTATATTATTACAGCCATATTAGTTGTTTGCAATTTATAAATAATTAAATTAAAATTCAAGTATTTTATGTATTTAAATTATAAATGCATAAATACTTGAATTAAAAAATTTAATTTGGTTGAAAAATTTAATCAAAATTTAATGACTTTTTATACCATTTTTACTTTTTTCTTTGTATGTTGAATAAAAATAGAACAGTTAATTTAATCATAGACTCTATAAAATGTATACTTATTTAAAATGGAAGAATAAAAATACAATATAAATCTTCTTTTAAACGATACTTTCTGTCTTGTAGTCAATTTAATTTAGCGAAACAGCATTTATTATTTTATTGAGCGAATCAATATAGAATTATTGATGCATTTCAATACTTCTTGATTTCATTGGATATATCCAATGTTATAATAATGTTAACCAAAATACCAAACACCGCATATTTAACATATATTCTTAAATAATATTAATATATTAAATTGCGACATTATGTACATGTCAGTGATCGCTTTTTGAAATTATATACGGCAACAATTGGGTGAAATACAAATGTTGATTAATGTGGTAGAAAATTAATCACTTCCGTTCGGGTAATCGATCTTATAGAGCGCGATAGAGGAAACACAGCGTTATTAATCTGCGGGAATAAGGTGGAGTTTCTAATCTGTCCCTACCGCGGCACGTTTACGGCGTAGATTTAATCTGCATTGGATTTAATTAAAATCAAGTGCTTCCACAGTGGCATACTCTCGTTGACAATTGCATGCAGATTGGATTAAGCTCAGAATTAGAACGGAGGGCGAATTCACGCTCCGCGCGAACCTGGGTGCTCGTTTGTCCATATTAATATTCGAATACGTGAAACTAGGGCGAATCACGTTGTAAACTTTCACGATAGAGATTGTCAATTGGTGGCAGGATAATCCGGAATGAGCCTGGATTGTTACCATACCGCGTGTGTGAAATATCTCTAATTTATTTAATCATTATACAGTCTCTCTTTGTTTGTTATTAGACCAAATCGTTCAAAGCTGTTTCAATGCTGGTTAAAAAAGGAATCTTCTAGTTATATAACAATATTTTAAGCAAGCTGTCCCTTGAAACTCGCGATGACATTTTTACGCTACAAACTCACCACTTACGCGACGATATTCGGCGATCGAAGTTTCCCGCACTCCAAACTTTCAAACGATTTACCCGTATCTAATCGAAACTTTCATTTCTGTCGCAGATTTAGACGGCTGCTGGTTTGAAAATCTTGGAGATCTTTCGCTTTCCCGCACATATTTCCTGTGTACGTGGGAAGTTGAAGTTTTTGCCGATAATCGACTTAGCATCTGCCGCTTAACAAGACAAGTATAATTATCGGGGATACGAGGAGGACCGTTTCGTGAGCAGATATCCGCTTCGTAAAGAGCATCTCTGATAGCCGATAGAAGCCGGGTCGAATCCTAAGGTACGTACTTTAAGTCTATCGTTCTCTCTCTCTCCCTCTCCTTCTCTCCTGATTGCATCCATGGATGCCAGATATGGTTGCCTTGTAGCGTATCATATCGATAAAATCTTCGCTAGGACTTGCTAAGACTTTCCTATGTTATCTACATTAATAAAACTCAACTAGATTGACGTCACTGTAGATAGCAAAGTTGTGTAAGGCTAAAGATAAAAGATGTTAACAAGACAAGAAATTTTGTTATAGATAGAGAGATATTAAAATATTTGATTTATATTAGTGATTAGATAGTGATGATATCTTTCTTTTTCGAAAAATTTCTTAAACATATTTTTGAGAAATAATAGTTACATTTTACTGCAATTATATTGCTTAATAACAAACATGACTAATATATTTGGTTTGTTTCTGAAAATATGATCGTTTTCCATGTTTGTTTAATGGATACTTTTTTTTTTTAAAGAACTGTGATTAGACATTATCGTAACAAGATTTGTTCTCATAATACATAAAGAATTGTTAGCATGACAAAAAGTATTACCATTTTTTGGCCAAGTTACATCTCTGAGCAATATGACGAGCAGAATTATACAAATAGACAAAAAGAATTTGTCTACTCTGTGAATGAATATATGAAAACTGCATGTCGTCGACAGAATCGTTATGCTAATTTGCGGAGAAAACTATGCTTTTATACATCGAGGCACATTATCTATACGTCATGAATACGTCTATATACGTGCATTTATTCATACATATACATGTCCGTTGTAATTAAAGCTGTCCATTAGATCGACGTGACAGACCGTTTCTTCGTTTGCTCGATCCATTTCTATTGCGTGTCACTTCGATTCCATTCTGATAGAGAAGTATCGTGCCTGACTTTAATTTGTGAAAAATTATTGTGAAAATAATTCTATGTATAACAAAATGGCATAAATTTATAATGTTATTATTTTGTAACATGCATTTTAATAATTATTATGTTGTAAAGATGTGTACATGTGTAAAATATATTACCAAAAAAAGCGTTTATTCAATTTATTGTTTTCTGTCTAGTAAGTAATGGTAATCTTAACGAAAAATATTTGTTAATATTAATAAACTTGATAATCACAAAATGTACTTATTAAAAAATTAAAAAAACTCTCATTATTATATGCAAAAGAAAGAATAAATTTTATAATATTTTTTTGAAGAATATTGTAAAATTGTGTCGAAGATGAATTAGAATAATAATAAAATTGAATTTTTGTTTTAATTTCATTTTCTTATATATTTTAATATATTTTAAATATACTATATTTTGAATGAATGTTTATGATGAACTTATAATATAATAAATTGTGAACATATAAACTTACGGAATATTTGAAATAAATAATGTTTACTTAATTTATAAACATACACAGTAGTATATATTTTTTGTGTCGATACAAAAGTTTATTTCAAGTTAATATTACTTATTTTAAGTAAATAATGGATGTATTTTAAGATTATTGTCGAGAAAATCAGATATAATTAGTACTTAAAAAAAGAACAAAAATTGAGTAATTGTTTTTAGCACGAAAATTTTATAACGAAATATTTTATTCATAAATATTTGAATTATTATTCATATAACACAACATCAAAGAACAGTTACATTTTAATTATAATTTTTCATGCTGGATAGAATTCCCCATTTCTCTTATTACTAATGCGAAAATTAGCATTAAAAAATTACTATATTTTGCTCATATATCTCATATTAAAAAATTTGAAATTATATAACGAGCACATTATTTTTTATTTAATATTTGAAACACTGTGCAAAGGTTTGGACGAATTTTATCTTTGTTAATTTATTATTAGAAAAGCAATTACCTTTTTTATAATTAATTATATTAAACTTTATAACGCGTTAATGATTGTCCAATTTGTGTAGATCTCAAACCTTTGTCAATCATGATTGCTTGTACGCGCGCGTAACATTTTTATTGATAATTATGCACGAACATACTGTGTTTATCACATGGTTATTTATATACTTTGACGTGGTATGCAAAAGGAACAATCGATTGCTTTTGTAACTCAGCCACGTCAACCAGCTTTGAAAATGCTGGACTTTATTTCCGCTCCCCGCGATTTGAGTTATACTTGGCGAGACTAACGACCCTTTAATTATTCACCTCTAATTGCAAATGCTCCTTGTTACTGGAACGCATGCATTATACGTGGAATGCGTGTTACATCCGTTTTTTATGGCTGTCTACAGTTCCTTTTCGTTTCATCCTAGTGAAATTCAAATTTCAAAAACGTACACATTTATTAAATATTAAAAAATATGGATTTAACAAAGAAATTATATATATATATATATATACTATTTTGATGTAGTTTTCTTAAGTTAAATTTTAATAATTTTTAAAATGATATATATACATATATGTATTATACATCATGCCGTCAAATTATTCATTTGTTGTAGTTGATTTGATGAACTGTAAAAATATTGAGATTTCTTATGTACTTTAATTTCTGAGATCGTGTTTATGGCAATGGCTCCACGAGAATGTATAATAATTTTATGCCTTGATCTGTGATGTCGTATCAACGTACGATGTCAGTAGTTTATGATGCGTTTGATTATATTTCTGTTCAATTTTATGATCCAAGTCTAGCTGGACTATCGCATCTTCCGATTTATAGTAATTAGATTTACTTAATGTTTTGCGATATGATCGAATTAACCGTTAATTAATTTTCAATTCGCCTTGATGCGTGACGTATGATTAAAGTATAATTATTTGAGTAATGAATTATTAACCAATAAATTAATGATAATTTACTTTATTCTGTATTAAATATGTGTATTTTTTCACTCGTAACAATATAATTAATTTAATAGTTGTAATTAAATATATATTTATACTTAATATATTTTTTACTAATACTTTTAATCAGCTTAATTTAATAAGAATGAATTGAAACTATTGTAATAGAAATATAATTCTAATTTCATTGATATTCACAAGCAATCATGATATAATTATTATATAATTATGCTGTTTGAATTCACATTTTAAGGCTTATTATAATTATATACTTATATTTAAATACTGGATATGTAAATAATGTATGAATAATACAGCGTGAATTATATAATATAACAATACAATTATATTCTATTCGTATAATTAATAAACAATTATCTATTTTAATACATCACACACATGCTATTAATACTCCGAATATTATTTTTTAATATATTTTTATTCTTTATTTATATGTGAAATACTTGTTTTGGAACGTTATCGCGTTTGTCGCAAGTCAGTCTAGTGGAAAAAAATCTAAATTGTCCTAATTTCAAATTTAAATTATTGCCTCTCGTTTTATGTGGAAGGATCCAAATTGAAAGTACTTTTTGGGCGTGAAGTCGTGACAGGGACAACCGGGTACTGTGTGCGTGCGCGCTTCTTTTCACTGGAATGACGACGTGTGACCCGAGAGTGACGGAATTGTTCGCACTTTTTCTCCATTCCATTATTCGCGGATCGTGGAAATCTCATGCATCACAAAAGAACGACCGACCAATGAATTTACCTTGCGTACCAACCCGCCTACGATTACTAATTCATTATCCTTCGCTGTGCTCTCTTCTCTCTCTCACACGCGAAATTGCAAAAGTCTTAAATACATGCGTTTGAAATACGATCGAATGCTAAAATTAAATGCGAGAGAATTTCATTTACTGAAGTACTGCAGTAGAGAAATATTCTAAATGGCACATGAGTTTTGTGAAATAAAACGCGGAGCGAAGAAGACGTATGAAAATTATTAGCGTTGTTATAACTATTATGAAAATACGTTGTTTTATATGTCGATTATTGATTTTAATTATTGGATATTTACGAAATTTAATTTAAATATAAAGATGGAAGAATTAATATCGGCCTTTCAGAGGTCTGCGGCAGATTTTGGTGCTTAATAATAATAATAATTTTTGTGTGAAATTTTAAACTCCCTAACTCACATAAGTGAGTTGGAAGCTATGATTGGAAGCACATTCTCTAATTGCGGAATATTTAATTAAATGTAAATTTAATTTATTATGTTTACTTATTTCGTATTTTTATCGCTAATGTTTAGTCTTCGTATCGTTACTCAAGACATACGATCTAATTTATTCCCGCAGCATTTACTTTGCTTTCCACATCTGCCATATTTTATTACCGAGCTTGTCAGACACTTTTATTTATTCGCTCATCGATTTCACGTCCGTCGTATGACGTCTCGCTTGAGGAGACACGGAATAAACGGAAGTGATTCCGACGGAATAGATGACGAAGACTTCGGACTTGTTGGATTTTTTGGGACTGTTTGCCACCGTAAATTTGCGAATACGTGACAGACACGAACAACGCATCGATTCGCATTTCTCTCGGTTTATCAAGAAGTGCCTTCATTCTGACTGACCGTTTCGCTGACTGCGATTTCACGTGCATGTAGAATGGCGACTTTAATCGCTTCTTGCACGACACATGGTACACCGGTACGTTTACTTTCACGCATTGCTCACCGGCATTTCCCTCTTCGCAAATCTAAGTAACATAACAAATCTAATGTAGCAGTCACGAAGCATGCGATATATAAAATATGTATGTTTGAATATTTGACGAGAGGTTATGCAAAGCTTTTGAGGAGCATCCATTTAGCTACGTTCCAAATTCTCTAAGCGTAACGAACGCCAAGTCAGACAACGCTCGGGCGAATTAAAATCACGCGAGTAGAATAAGAATGTAAATTTGCTTAAAAGCGAGCGCAATTAGCCGCCTTTCAGCATGGCAGTCATGCCTCCCAATTAATAAGCCGCAATGTTGCTCGCAAACGCGTCGCCTTCGACCATTCGTCGGTTCTATATTAGTTGTAACGTAGAGACAGAGCCATTTGCGCGACTAACGACGTAGTTATGTGTTCGTTGTGCTTCAATCCGTTATTGCATCGTCGTTTGATTAATACAAAGGACGCAATCGATGAAAGCGACTGCCGCGGGGTCGTGCCGTAGCAGCGCAATTAAATGTATTCCAAGTGCTGCCGTGTGAAGAGTACAGTAAATCTCCACAAAAGATATGGTTGGCAAAAAAAAAGAAATGTAGTCGCGCGTTTCAATCCGTTATTATTGCGCTGTTTGATTAATACAAGAGGTACACTTGATGAAAGCGACCGCGTCGCTAAATTGCGTGTGACAGCAGCGCGTGTGAGGAAGACGTAAGGTGAAAAGATTACGGTAAACTGCGTTTCTTAATATCGATTATTGAATTTCGCGAGACATTGCGCTCGCAACGATGTACGATAACGTACGACTTTATTTGTTTGATCGTTTACCGTAAGGAAATTTTGCACGCGGAATAAAACGCTAAATGCGCATGTACCTATCTGCGGGCATAGCCAAATGCATCTGCAAAAGCTTTCACGCACTATATACGCCACATGTTGTTCCCGAAATTCGCCGTTGCGCCGCGTACAGCTGCCGTGCAATTAAAAGGAATCTATTCCCCGAAAATGGCGGGCGTATCGAAAGATAACGAACGGCTACGAACTAACGGTTACGCGCTAACAATAACGCTGTAACGACGGACGTTGCGCAATACGCGCGATAACGATAGCGCATGCTGTACGGCGCGATTATTTGCAGCTTAGGTTTATGCCGCCAATTAGTTTTTATTGTTGCGCGAGTCTATATCGCGAATTTTGCGATTACATATAAATAAATCCGCTCCCCAACCGCGAAATAATACCGGCGTATGTTTGAAAATTGTTAATTTAAACTTTAATGAAAGTAACTTTACAGTAGGTTTCACTGATACACTTTACTTTCTTTTGTCCCGCGTACATGTGTTTTTAAAGCACTGTTAATTGCATGATATCGTCAAACTCAAAAATCGTGGCCGCGTACAGCAACACTCACCTCGCGTATAATGTCGGACTGTGTAACGATGTCGCGCCGAGCTTTGGAAAAAAGTAGCTCGCAAGCGCATACGATCTGTTTTGTCCGTTTGTATTAGTACTTTCCGCCGGTAAATTGAATTACACGTCGCGAATAATGCCGCGGAATTTAAACGAATTTCAATAACCCCGCAAAGCGAAAATAGCTTGGATTATACGCCGGACGATGTCAACCTTTGTACTTTACATCATCATACCGCCGCAAAATTACGAGCGTATCGTGATTAACGGAGCGCATTTGTTGGACCGAGATCCCACACACATGTTAACCCTTTAAAATTAATCCGTGCGACAGATTTCACATCGATTCCGCCGTATTTATATAGCCCGTGTCGCTATCATCGAAACGTTACTGGTCGAGCCAAAGCAGATATCGTCATACACGTAACGATAATTAATATCGAGTTATATGAAGTTCATATTGAAACGGTTGGCTCTGATACTGGAACTCGCGTTGTATTTTACAATGCGTTTATGAAACATGTGAAAACATTAAACCGGACGGCAGGTCCGTTCTGATTCGTTCAGGATGTCATAAACTAACGTGACGTTACTTTTTTATTGTTTCACACTACTTCGCGTATGTTTACTTGATCTACTCAGTGGCTCCGTTAAAATTCATCGACTTGTTACGCTGAGAGTTCTTTCGAAGTAGATCTAACAGATTTCCCTTTTATCCTCTTCTGTCAATATCTGTTATATGTCGACATTAATGTGATGCCCATTGATTACACTATTTAAATGTGAAAGAGAGATGCAATAATGACAGGAATTATCAAGTTTTTGTTTGTAAAATGATCATTTAAGATATTTGAAATTATCGCCTTATTTTTATTTTATACGCAGGACTTCAAACAGTTCTATTCTATTTCGCTTTCTTGAAGATCCATCACGTAGATTATGGCATTATACCGGTAGTTTGTGAGCAGATCCGATATGCGAATATTTCTCTCCGTTGTCGTGAACGAAGAATGCGATAGCACACACAGGGCTGAACGAGGGAAACCAAATCTCCTGGGGTCCATAGAAAAGCGAAGAGCGTCGGTTGTCACGCTTCAACGAGGTCAGGGTCGCCTTTTCATCGCCGATAAAGTTGCATGAACGCCATCTCCTTTCCCCCTTCGATTCCGTATCTCGAGCGATCCGTTTAAAATTTTAAGACGCGACGGCAGGAAGGGACTGAAATGAAACTTCCGTTTTAGTGCTGCCAAGCCGACCGGCAAAATCGAAACTCCGGGAAGACGATTTGTGCGATTGGATGCAATCGCGAATTTTATAGGTATATCTAGATAAAAACGAGAGTTAACAAGAAATTTTTTGTTCGACGGAATATCAGCTTGTAATGAAAAGGAGTGACGAAGGAAAAACTCGTATTAATTTAGGGTTTCGAAAGCGGGAATTTTGTGACCGATAAATTGTCAGTCAGCGATGTGAACGTATATACACATACATATTCAGTTTTTGTAAGATAAGTTTTGAATGTAATAATAAGAAATAATTTTATATGAATTACATCGTTGGAGCCGTATATCGATAAATATTGCTCTAAATATTGTACGGCTTCTATAACTTTGACATCCTTTATTGACAATAATTAACAATTCTAATTGAAACGGCAATAACAAGTTTGTAAATTTGTTTGTAAACTTTATTTGAAATTCAAGTTAATATATCTTGAAAATTGTATAAATGTTGCGTCGTCGCGTCGCCTTGTGTCGCGGAGTCGAAATTTTCTCTGGTTTACTCGCTTTTGTACTATGTACCGTCAGAACTACGGGGTGGTTTGCAAAAGAGAGAGAGAGAGAGAGAAAGGTAGAGGGAGAGAGAGAGCGAAAGTTGCGAGGTGGTTTTCAGCTCGTTGGGTGTCTTTGTGCTCCGAGGTCAAGAGAACAGTGCAGGCAAGATTATCTTCCTCTTCCATTCCTCACCTCCACTTCGTCGCTGTGTACAGCAACTCGACTGAAGGAAGACGACTCTGCCGTTCTTCAGTCATCGTTTTCACAGATTCCCATCGCGGCATCTCTCTTCCCGCCCTCTGCCCTTTTCTATTCGTCGTCGAGTCGTGGATTTATCTTGTAGCGTCGTATCTTCTTAGGCTCATTACTAAGTTCCCCCCCCCCCCTTTTTGGCGAATATCATTTGCTGTTTCTTTGTTCCCAGGTATTTCTATTGACTGCTGTTCGCTCTCTTGTGTTCCTATTCATTATACGCATTCACAATTATTTACCCATCGCGCTTGCATTCGCATCCACTCTCGTTTCTCTATTACTCGCGTCTCTCCCAGTTTCACTCTTCATCTTCTATTCTTATTCTTTCGTTTTCATCCCCGGCCCCTCTCCCACGGCGCGATTTATGAAAGTGAGCGATATGGGGTAAGCTCCACGGTTATTTGCCTCCGGAGACTTATAATGGCCGCTTTACTGCTCTCGTGAATAAGTACTTCCTACTAAATAACATCCGCGGGAAAAGAGAGGCTCGCGGTCCATTACACGCCGCGCAACTCGCCGGAGTTGGACGCGAAACCACGTGAAAGAGACGTGATTTGGCTTTCTTCTTTCGTCAGGAAGGCTGCAATTTTGCGAACAGCTAGTACACAGGGCGTGAGGCGTAAATATGGATAATTTACTAGACCTTGCGGAGTAATTACGATCTGACAATGTCATCGTATTTGATTGATCTCTCTTTTTAACTTTTGCAGGGCGCAGGATATAATAATGATTGACGTGATATACAGTTTATTTGGACGTATTACAGATATATATATATACTGGCTGCAATTTTTGAACGATAAAACATGACAATTATTATTAAATTATTTACTGTTATGCACTGTATCTTCTTAAGGTAGCTCGGAATATTTTGCTGTTACTCAATTTGCGTGGTGTACAGATACATCTAAACTATTAATTCGTGTAGAATTTAAGCTGTCTAGGTCCGTTAGATCCGTTGCAACCATGTCTCTTTAAAAATTTGATGAGTTACGAGAGAGAGAGAGAGAGAGAGAGAGAAAGGAGAAAAGAAAAATAGACAGGAAAGCGCTGCAGAACTCCGTTTCGATCTGCATATTTGACGCATAATTCACATGTACAACGCGATCCGTATCGCCGAAAGGAATACGTGTCCAAGTCAGCGACATTTCGCTGACGGAATCACACGGTCTGCGGCTGGTACACTGGGAAAACTCAATTTGCGATTCCCTCGAATACTGCAGGGATTGTCTTCCCCTTTCTTGGCCATGTAACAATCGTCTCCTCGATCTTGGAGAGTTTCGATGCAAGTTGCGCGCCATATTGCGAAGTTATGGAATACGAGGTTACGAACGGCGAGGTGACATCATCTATCACGTACTGGGATGCAATTATTCCGACCGAGATTAACCCAAGAGGAAGGAAGGGTCGTTGCGCGCTCCAAGGAGCACCATCGTCGTTTTGTAACCGCGCATCTTCTCGATGAAAGATGGACGTCGATGATATAGAAATGTTGAATAATATTAAAGTTGTTTTCGTGAAACACCGAAATTTTTAATTAAAGAATATAATAAGTATATTCTGCGTCATGGAATTATATATATAGTTTAAAATATTCATAAAGAGTATACAACTCATAAACAAATTTTTATATTAATAAGGGACAATAACAAACTCGCTTTTACAAAAATAATCAGGAAAAATTAATGTATATCAATAATGAGTAATAAAAGTGTAAAATGTTTTGAATACAATAATTTTTTTTTATTTAACTTGAATTGTGTGTGTGTGTGTCGAATATTTCGATTAGTACACAGTCTTTATTAACTTTATAACATTTAAATTATAAAATAGTTTAAATTGTGAAATTAACATGAAATACAAAGCAAGAGAAATAGACACATTAAAATAATAAAGATAAATATTAATAAATAACCATAAAATTGAGAAATGGTAAACAATAAATAAAAATTATTATATTGAAAATTACATCTTTATTATTCGTTATTGGTGTTAACCTTTCCTGTTTATTTTTGTAAAAATGCATTAATTTTGAAAATGTTTACTATAAAAACGCAGAATTTTCCATATTTTTCTAATAAATCACTCGCGCTTCAGATTATTCCATGAATTTTACTGATTTAAATGGTAATTATATTGACAGCTTTGAGCGATTCGAAAAAGTTTGGAAATAAACTAATACATTATTAACTAATCGTCAATTTATTAGTCATTGCAAATAAATGTGTAGAAATCACATATTTAAATAGTTGCGACGCGAGATGGCAATCTACATTATGTGGCAAGGAAATTAACCAGAGTAAGTGTCGTGTGTAAGCGGGATAATACCTTCAACGAACATTTCGCACTGCGGGAGGACTTATGGCAGCAAAAAACTGGACATTATTCTGAGTTAAAGGCCGACGGAAAAACTGATTGCTCGTTTCAGCCCGATATCTTCGTCGTTCCATAACGATCTTCGTGCACGGCTTTTTGCCGGAATATCGTTTTGTACCGATAAATCTGCATTATACCGTCCCGATCTAGGTAGCGTAGTGGGGAATGGTGAAGCCTGAGTCGCCGAGGTCGTTAAGCTTTCTAGCATCATACGTGTGAGCTTAAAAGTGTTATAAAAACGGCGTTATTTGATCGATCGCGGAGCATTATTTATCATTACCGTGAATGCACAATGCCAGTAATCTATAAGCCAAGATGCTCGCTGTCGTGATCCAGTATTCGATCTGGTAAATTGATTGAACATTGTTATATATATTTATATATTGGTTGAAGATCATTGTTAGACTTTAATCGCAATGTGTGTTTAAGCATAAAATTTTACAAACAATTCCATTTTTGCGTAAAGATCTAGAAAAAGTCAAAATTAAGTGAAAAAAGGTTGAATTTTTCACAAATTGAATTATTCTATGATACTATTTTAAGAGGATTTTTCTAATTTCGCGGTAATAGCACTTTTTAGTTTCTTTAGTTAAGCAATTGTACGTGAACAGTAAATTTATAGTTTATGTATCCGAATATTACGATAATTCTTATCGACATTCGGAAATAAAATTTCGAGTGCCAGCTAACGACTTTTATCTTTCGCAACCGGCAATGCGAAAAGTTGATAAAATCTACAGACTCGTCTGTCATGTCGTATTCTGGTTATGATGATCGAGGATATCCCTGCTCCCAGCACCTTCCTTAACGTCGATAATATTTCAATGCTAGGTCAGGTGGTGAATATGACGGTATCGGGGGAAGACGAAGGTTAGAAGAAATTACGGGAACTGTCGATAGTCATTGCCCGGAAAGCTGCCAACGAATCGACCGAGATTAATCGTCGAACGACGTGAAGCAAAATTTCGCTATAGTTACATAAGCGAGTATAAAACACTCACAGAATACATGACAGATAGTGATGATATTTTAACCTTTTTAAACCGTGCAATTTTTGTTTGAACTTAAAAATTATGTACTTAGTTAAACGAATTTCACCATGGCGGATGCAATATGGCGAAACGTCGATGATACGAAACAGTGCTGGTTTGACGTTAAAGGGTTAAACTTTATATAGTCTTGAGATTTAAAAAATTAATCTTTATATAGCGCAGAGATTTTTAGTTCACTTTATTTGAATAGTCATTAGAAACTCAATAGATCTCAAGTATTTTTCCATATAAAATCTTAATAATTTTAATACGAGGTTTTAGATTTTAATTAATGTAGTGGAATGTTGAATTGTCTCACAAACGATGAAAATATATCTTTCATATGCATAAATAGCTCAAAATAAATGAAATGTGTGTGTGTGTGTGATAAATATAAATTAATAGGTAATAAATTTTGTAGACACACATTCTGATAATATTATTCCTTTTTGATAAATTTTATTTTAGTTTGTATGAATATGTTATTTTATTTATTCAAATAAGGTTTTATGATCGACCTCTCTTGAACAATTATTACTCATTGAGTAAAAAAAATTAATTGAATGAGAAATCAATCGATTTTTACTAGCGAGAGAAACTCGAAATGGAATTGTACAATATAGTATAGAATATAATTGGAGGAGATTGCGTGAGTTTTTTTAACGAACGACGACGATGCATCCGGTTGATTCTCGTCGAATTTCGCCGTAAATAATGCATCATTCGTCGGACCGTTTGGCCGGTCAGAAATATGGCGGGCATAAAAGTGATGTAAAGCCGAGGAGAAACGGCTCGTTCGATCGGCGGGTGGTAGCTCGATGCTTCCTAGGTTGCGTATGGAATTTCTGGGATGGGAGGCTCTTCCTTCCTTCCCTAGAAAGACTCCTTCGTCGGAGAATTTAACTCGTACAGGCGGCAACCGATACGGATCGACGGCTATGACCGTTACGCCAGGCAGGAGAAGGAATTCGCGAAGGAGCATAGTAATTTTTCAAAAGCGCCAAGCCTATGGGCGAAATACTCAAATGGGTTATTTTTCATAAGGGTATGTAGGTAGCTTTTAAAAAAAGAGTATGTCGATCAATGATGCGTATTTGACGGAGTTTAATGGTTAAACGATGCTTTCGACGTTGATAAATATTTCTCTTATGAAAAATGCACCTTGTTAAAAAGACTTTTTCCTAAGAGCATTTAAGGATAAAATAATTTTCGTAAAAATCAAATATTAAGAAGTAATTTTAATGCCGGAATTTTTTTTAGTAATTATATATTTTCCTTTTTTTTTTTTAGTAAAATTAAAAATACGCTTAACTATGCTGCGCGAGAAAAGTGTTTAATTACTACATAAATACTTGTCATTAAGCAAATTACGCGGAGAAAATTACTTTGCTTCATACCGAGCCAGCCATCTGCAAGTGTACCGCACAATTTTTGTTGCCTCCGTAGTGGCGATGGAGTCGAAAATAAATTGCCTTTACCGTCGGCAAATTTAGTTCCCAACGGCGACCGATGCGGATCGATGCCCATGATCGTTGCACTTGTCGGGACCCTTCGGAAATGCAGTAATTTTTCGCATAGGAGAGAAAGCTGCAACCAGCCATCGGGTAAGCCTTCCGAGGTCATTTTTTACGTTCCGCGTTGAACGAGCCGGAATAGAGAGTCCGAAAATGTGTTTTCTTTAAAAATAACCGCTTTCTTAACTCGGCCGAGGCAGTTTATGTTCCATCTTGTGGGATAATAAGTTATACTCGCGACGTAACACGGAAGGTGCCGACATTATTTTTCGTGGACGACCCTGCGAGTTTTACGCTGCACTTCTGCGTTGATTTAAGATACCGATTTAAGATTGGGAAGCAATCTTGATGTGACTGCGCGCAAAAAAATAACATTGCAATATCTATCGATGAATCTTGCTAAATGTCACAATCCATTGCTTCACGCTCCGTCTAACACGTTGACATCTACTACACTGCCCTCGATATTTCGATATTCTCGTGTCGCCGACGTGTGATATTCATGGTAGAGTACCTACGAACAATGGCCTACACCAACAAGATATTACGTATTAAACTGCTGTTTGCCTATCGATTACGCATGCTAATCCAATGGCTATTCGTACCTTTAATTATTTTACAGTACCACATTGTGTGAAAAATGTATTACCCGTCCTCCCCGACATGTAATGTTCTGTTATGTGGTAGTTGACAGTTATAATAGCGCACTATATACACATTGTATGATATCGATCGGAAAGTGTGATCTGCACAAAATCCGGCGATGCCAATTTTTTTTTCCACATGATTGATTACATCATTGTTGAGTCGCTATTAATTGCAAAACGATCGAGATAGTACACAGATGCATTTTAACGAACTTGCCACGTAAATTCTGAAACTCAATTACCGCATCATCGTCAATGCAACCTGCGGTTTAACGGATTAAATTGTCACCTCAATGATGCACGAGGCCAATTGATGCCGGTTTGACGTAACGGGTCCGGAAGTAACGAAAAATATATTCTTCTTTAACTTCCTCTATTTTAAAATAGTTTGAGCATAATTGAGTACAGAGCATAATTGAGTTTTATAGTGCGATAAAAAAAGAATATTGACAAATTCGACACAAATGTGCTTGATTTTCTAGATTCTAGAGAGAAAGAAAAATAAAGAATGTAAGGAAGACGGTTATATCCAACATATATTTGTTTAACATCTGTATTGATTATTTGAATTAGCATTATTTGCATAAATAAAAATTATACGTTTAATGTTGCTCTAGAACAAATTATATGTATATGTTATTATAATAATATATATATATATATATATATATATATTCAGTATAAATTACATGTGATTTATATGATATAAATATATATATAATTATATATAATATATAAAATTGTATTAACCAATCTGTATCGAGAGGAACATAAAATGATATACGAGATGAAAGAGACGAGAAGCAGAGCGACAATCTCCAAACGTTATTAAATAAACGTCTCGTTCTGCCCGAAGCATAAAGACGAAGACTGTTTAAAGGCCGACGCACTCGATCGAGGCGACTCGCAAAAAGCGGCGATGCCTTAAGAAGTCCCGCAAACTTTTTTAATGATTTATTAATTACCTCGATGCAAATTGGGAATTTAAAGTCCGTGCGTGTCGCGAGAATAATTACGGATTCACCGGGTGTACACAGCTGAGAGACGTGACGTTGGACTTCCTTTGCCTGCTGCGCAGGAAACAAGTCCTGAAAACAATTCCTCGCTTTCTTTGCGCCGCGGCAACGAAATATCTCGATCAAGGGCTTTACGAGCATCGCAAACATTGGAGAAGTGGAATTATTTCCATCAAATCTGGAGGGATACGCCCGTATTTTGATGAAATGCACGTTTCGAAATGCCTTCGAGACTGGGAAGCAATTTCAGTTTGAATGTAAATGTTTCGTAATGAGAGAAGAGATACGCCTTTCATTAATGAAGTCTTGGCACTATTCTCGACGTTAAGGATAGCGATGACAACGGTTCCCCGGGGGCTTACATAGGCTTATCCCGATGCACGGCCAAGTCGAGAGATGCATATTCAGAGATTCGTGCGTATTCAATTATTCATATCGTGATTCATGCCAATATTAGAGGAAAGAAAATAGTAGTTAATGCGGCAATTAATCAATAAATCATACGCATCTCCGACATCTCTATGTCTTTGCACTTTTGTATGTTCCTTATCGCGCATATAATATTGCGTATCTTGTAATATTGCGCGTGATATTCCCCATGTAAGCATTCATGCGGAAAGCACGCGGGGTATTTGTGATGGAAAGTCTCAGAAAGGAATTTGCAATGGTAGTCGCCGTCATGCCGGATATAAATGCGGGGTACGCGTGCCGTAGATCAAAATCGATACCGGGCAGCGACATGTGTAATTCCGCTGCGGATATTTGACGGAAAAGCGATATACCCATCTAATGTGATTCAAACTTTCGAAGCGGCAGTAGCTCGGGGAAATCTCCACCGTTGATTAGACCTATTCGATTCTAAATGAAACGGAGACCGGGGAGCCGACCCTCTTGGACTATCGATGGTCCACAAGCATCCTTAATTCTGATTAAATGTAATCTTTGCCGGAAGTCGGGGCTCGGCGCAATTCCGCGTTTCCCCTCATTCCCGCAGAAACGACGAGAAACTTTTGGGATTCGCAGACGACGGGCATTCGCGAAATCGAACGGGACAATTCGGGCCACCATCGATCGGATATCGCGAATAAAATCTCGTCTCTCTTATTGCCTTCGTTAAAAAAATTTCCAATTCCTCCGCCTTACTCATTTCGCACGTGAAGCGTGCGCTATTACGATCTTAATTAAGATTATCTCGAAAGCTTTTACTGATAATACGCGTAAGATTCTCATGTTTCTCCGTTATTTCCGTATAATCATTTATTCGTAGTTGATTTAAATGTATATCGTATGCATATATATTTAATTAAAATTTAAAAAAACAGTATGTTATTCTTTTATGAAACGTATATACATTCACGAGTTAGTTTTATGTATCTAAAAGATGCATTTAATACGTCACTGGGTTTTTCGCGCGCCGTACGATCCCATTCCGTCGCCGCGTCGCAATATTGTATCGGCAATCGAACAAATTGCTTCCTTCTATACAGCTGGTTTTCGAATTACGAAGACCATAAATATGATCGTACCTACGGGGAATTTGTTGGCAGGAATATCGCCTAGCTGCGACCGCGGCCATAATTTATCAGTATCGCGCGAGCAGAATTCAATCGCGAAATAAAACACCAAGTGAGACGGCTGCCGGTTGACATTCCGTCCTGCTACGCCTAGGTATTCATCTTGGAAATGAAGTCGCCCCTATAAAAGCGAGCGTCTTATATTGTTTTTCGGTAACGAGCGTACGTGATCCGGTCTGATATTGAAAAACATTCCGTGACGGTAGCGAAATCGAGTTCCTTAGATTTCTACATTTTCTTGAATTTTTTCCTATAAACATTTATTATGTTGTGTATGCGCAATATCTATGTAATTGTTTAATAATAATAAACTAATATTTAACGAAACGTGAATTATTAGATTACAAAATTATCTTTAGAATTTTATATAGTTATGATTAATATTATGCATGTTGCCAAGATTAAAATTTAAAAATTAATTGAAAGTTTCTTTTCTATGTATAAAATCAAATTTGTATTACAATTTAACATATTTTTATTATTTTATCCATTGTTTTATAATATGACATGAAAAATAATATAACACGTTTGAAAGTTATAAAAAAAATTTTTATATAAGATTAAAAGGAATAATGTTATATTCAACACTTTTTTTGCTAGCGTAATCATCCTTATATTTTGTTTGACTAATCTAGGTGAGCCATAGTTATAAGTTTAATTATTTTTTTTACTGAAGCTTTTTCTAGCTATCTTTTGAAATAGTTTACAGCTTAGTTTTAAAAAAAGCTTTATATAACTATAGTTTTTTTTTAATGAAACAACACTATGTTAAGCATGACTACGTACTAAAAAAATACCCCTATTTGTTTTTAAATTAAGAAAAAATACTGACTACCACATGAATCGGACTTTAAGTAATGTTTTTGAAATACAATTTAAATTTTATGCGTGGTCTCAAACTTTTGGATAATATTAAAAATTGGTATATATCTTATATTGGTAATAGGTATATCTTTTTTAAACATTTAAAATATTTACGTTTAACACATACCTAAAATTTTTGAATTTTTAAGATCTTTTCTCTCTCTTATTTGATAAATTTTTATATAGATTATATTAACTCACGATTTTAAATTTGGAATGAACAAAAATATCAAAGTATTAATAGTTTTAGCAAATTAATCTAATCATGTTAAAAAATATCAAGATATTGATAGTTTTACTAAATTAATCCTAAATTTGGAATGAACAAAAATATCAAATGTCTTAAGCTTTTACTCATAATTAAAAAAGAAACTGAGCTTTCCAAAATTGGCTTTAGAGAATCCCATAAAATTAATTTAGTTCATTAATTAAATTGTTAATTATTGAACATTTTATATTTACAGCTGAAAAAGCTAATAAATAAATGTAGCAAGTAATTTCACATTTACGTGTTTAAAGAAGTTAAATTGCTAAATAGTTAATTTTACAGGTAATTAAATTTTAAAATTGTACAATAACGGTAACGCAAAAGTACGTGTAATTTTTTTACGTGTATCACATCGTTGGCATCCGACATTCATATTCGCGTGCTTTGGAACGAACAACGGCTTTACATCATTACATACTAATTAGCTGCCTCGAAGATTTCTAATTTTCAAAGGAAAGTAGTTGCTTTATGACACGTATCGTTTAATCCCGCAATGCTTTTGAAATGTTAACCGTTGGTGATCATTCTATTTTTTAAACTACTTGCTACTTGTATTGTAAACTTGCGTGTACATTTCCGTGTGACTTATGTTTTTAGAAAGACCTTCAATTCGAAACGGACAGATGTGATTTATAGAAGATGATTACATCGTAAGAAACGTGGATATAAATCCGTTCGTGAAAGCATATTTTTACTACTAATCATGATTAGATTAGATTATATCGAAACAGGTCTTGTTTTGGTGAAGTGTGTTGTTGTTGAAGTTGTTTTTAAATGTGCGTTGCGTTTTGAAGTATTCTAGTTTTACACAAATAATTATTAAAAACTTTGTAACGTTATTATTAACGATTGAAAAATAGAAATTTGATATTTTAATTTCAATTGTGAGATAAACTTGTGATCCGAAATGTTACGATTCCATTTAATTTTGGAGTGAGTATTGCAGCGATTTTTCAACAAAATATTCCTCAAATCGAAACGTGTAAATTTTACGTACATTGTTTCGGCCGACAATGAAACTAAAATGCGGAATTAACACAGGAATATATACTGCATTCGTGGAAAACTAACCAAGCAATTATCCGCCTCTTAACTGCCGCGTTTCTGTTTCTTCGAGGACGATTTTAATCATGGTGATTAAATGAAAGTGCAGATACGTACATTATGCCATTGGATTCTTTATCTTGATTTATCGATTTACGGATATCACGCGGGGTCGTCAATAAATCTCTGCGACCGCGTTACACTGCCATCGAAATGAAGATGAAACGCGACCGTATGGTCTCAGACGGCAGATTTTACTTGTACGGCAACTAGACGCGGGATACATTTTACAATACATGTATTCTAAGAGATTGGTTTCCGCGGTTTCCCCGAGAGATTGGAGCCGCGGAAGCCCGAGATGTCCCGCGCGGATGTGTTCCGCGCGACGCAAACTGTATGCGTTTCCGCGGAATAATTCAGCGAGACTCTCGATATAGCGCCCGCGGCTTAATTCCAGAGAGAATGTCGAGCGTATATGTTATATAGATCGAGAATCCCGAGCGCGCTTCTTCTACACCCGGCGGAAAGATCGCCGTCTCGGGCCGTGCATCGAGCGTTGAGCAATCGCTCGGTGGACGAGCCGAAGGTTCTGCTTTCGCGCAAAGGCCATCGAGAGAGTATGCCTCCGCTCCTTCTTCGCGGTTCACCTTCTCCTCCCTGGTTCACCTTCTCCTACTCCTCGGAATCTGCAGGTCGCAGGTGTTCCAGCCGGCTATCGGCACCGCTTGGCTGCCGAGCCGGTTTCAGTCACCGCCTGGTCGTCGCCAGGTTCAGCGGCTTTCTCCCCGCTGACTTTTGTACCGCGGCGCGCTCGCGCGATAGAGATCTTCGATTCTTCGATTCCGGTTTTAGGTTTATCGCTTTTTATCGTAGCGACGGTCGATAATTCGACTACAAGGTGTACGATAAGATTGCGGCGCTATCGCGGGGACCGTAACTGCTCCGGTTTTGTGTGGCATCGTTTCTTTCGTTGATTCAAAAAAGAATTTCTAATCTAACAGAAAAGAAACGTGCATTTTATGATGAAGTGATGTAGATGATCAGTTCTCTGTTCTGTAATTCAATATTAATGTGTATCTTTGTCGTCCGCGTGACATACGAGTGAGTTCATACGCTTGTTTGTTTTATAAGTGCAACGTTTATATAAAAACGGTAAGTTTTACGTTTACATCATAGCTCTAAGAAATGTCGCTTCGAAATCGAAAGAAGTTTGCATATTTTTGTAATACTTTGCTGCTGTTAGAATGTGTAAATAGTAGCATGTAAATAGTAGCCTTGTTCATGTGAGGTTACTTTCACCGATTTACGTTATGGCCACGTTATTGCACGGACGACGATTATTTCTTTGTTATTATCGTTGTAATTTTGTTATATAACTTGTGTAATTCAATTTTATCGTGACAACTTGACTTTGGTTCGGTCAGCCACCTTAACGTGATTGCAAATTATCGTTATATTGGCCAAGTACACGAAACTCGGAGTATGTTGGACGAAAACACGCGACAAGGGAACGCGGTTTCAATCAATTTTTATTACCTTAAGTAAGTCTCGGTTCCCTCTTAGCCAATCAGGAAGCGAATTAAAGTAAGCATTCTTGTAATTCATCACGAATATATAATAATCGGAATTTTATTAACAACACATGACACAGTTTACTTGAAAGTCAATTATATAACCCAACTGTCGAAACACTTGCAAACTCGTCACTTCAGCAATAACCGGTAGTGTATGCAGAAAATTGAGTTGACTACAAATTTCAGTTACAATAGAACGAGTGCCGATTTCCGATAACGATGAATGATGTCAAACTCATTATCGAGAACAATTCGAAGCGCGAGTTGCGTCAGAACATATATTGCAAAAATAAAACTAACGCGCCGTAATTGCTGAATATCTATTAACGGAAATTGTTACAGCTTGTACATGCAATACGATATATTTCGTAATTAAAATTCTGGCTAACTATGAATAATTATGTGACGTGATCTTCGTCTCAATTTGGACGAGGTCTCATTTTCCAAGTCAACTCGATGTCAATATTTCGCGAATATCATACGTATAATTTAATTATTCTTTTTATAAATGAATATATATATATATATATATATATATATATATATATACTACATCTTATATTCTCGAAATATTGAATTTATTGCGAATAAGATATCAAAGTGAATTATTTATATACTATCTAATTAAATTTCAATATCGAAATAATTATCGACAAACTTGTTGGCTCCCCCCCCCCTCTCTCTCTCTTTGTTCATTTCACTTCAATATCCCATAAAGATGTTGTATGGCGAGCGGAGAATCAGCTTTGGCAAAACCGAGGAATCCAAGCGGTCTTTACGTGTTCTGCTCATTCTATCGCTACGCGGTTGCTTCCGGTAACGGCGCAACAGACCACGAAGAAACTGCACGATGCGAAACGTCGAAGGAAGGAAGGAAGAGAAGGCGGAAGAATCTCTCACTAACCAAGCTCTCTTGCAGTCAGTCGCGATGTCGATGGTTTATGATTACGTTACGGCTTCTAAGCCGCGCGCGCTAGTAGCAACGAGCGCGATCAGCGTTCCGAAGTACGAGCCTTGATACGCTTTTATCTCCTCCACTTATTTACTGCAACATTTATTCCTCATTTTCATCACAAGCTCTCTATCTATAATATATGAAAAATGAGCTCGGGCATGTCGATATCGGTTTAACAGTCAATCGGTCGAATATGCTAACGCGATTAAAATGTGTTAATGTTAAAGATCGTTATGTAATATATTTTATCGATACATTCTCTTCATTTTATTATGTACATTGTTGAATAAATTTTTAGGATGTACTATATAAAATCATGAAACTCGAAAAGAATGAAAACGACATTAGTGAAATTGGTGAATGATTGGCTTCAATGAACGTTTATTCTGTTTTAAATTTTAAATCCCATCATATTTTTATGTCATCAAAAGTGTTATAATTGCGTTACTATATATAGACGGGATTGAAATACATTCGCACGCGCGGTGGTCATTCACTGGCGAGCGGTCATTCACATACCTTATCCCGTTCGTCAAATTCCGTTCGCCGCTGTTCGGCACTCTGTGACGATCTGTAACGAATCCACCTCCGGATGGAATTTAAATTGAAGCGCCTGCCGTTGGCATCGCGATATAAAGAAGCGAACTATGCGCGCGCGTAAAGATTCTTTAGCGCACCTTTATTCGCACCAGCGTTGAAGTATTTGGCGAGTTATGTGCAGCGTACGTCGATTAAAATCAATCGGCGTCTGTCGTCGGCGCGCGCGAATCCGACCGTGATATGTGATACACGTGCGTTCACGTGTTTGCCGACCTTCGTGAAGTAATTCTTTTTCTCACCGTCGGCACGCGCGGATCTGCCGGGATATTCATTTCGGCGGCTAGCTGTGACTTTTTGATTGCACGCTTGTCGCGTACCGACGCTACGCAGCGATAAATAAGCCGCTTATGCTGTAATTTGATCCCATAGCCGCCCCCCTCCCCTCCCTCTCTTTCTCTTCTTCCGCGGACGTGCATAGCAATGCGGAATGCGCGTATTAACTGAAGCTGGGAAAGAGAAAGGAGCCGGGGAAACACATGAAGATTCTGTTGGATAAGAGCATTGGTAAAAATGACGCCGGCAAAGAAGGAACAGCCTTCGAGGAAACGGGAGAGACGCGTCGGCGCGTCATCGTGTAACCGGATATGCATTACGTCTTTTATACGCCGGATTTGACTGATCGCAACTGATGGTAACGTTGCGTTTTGATTTTGCCCGGCAGCCAGCCTGTTTGCGAATCCCGTGGGACTCGCGTTAAATCTCATTCGACGCTTTCACCGTGCTGAATAGCTCTAAGCTATGTAGTTCTAGAGCGTAACTTTGTAAAGCCCGTACTATTAATGCAGGAGTTAGGTGAGTAGGAACTTGAGCTACGGTAGACATTTAAGACATTTATAATTCAACCGATTATATCGCTCCTTGGGATCGCGAGAGCAGATCGATGATGGACGACCTCACATACCGATTTTCTCTCGAAAATCGCGTTTATCGCGTCAACAAAATAGTGTTCGGAGAGAAAATTAGCCGTTTCTACCTTCCATTCGCTTGGCATTACGTCGGCGCTGAACGTTAGATCGCACTTTAAGCTAAAGTTTCGACGACGTAACATGCATCGCCATTGATTCGTCTGTCGTAAAGTCGTGGCCACCACAGGCTACATCGTCACGATCTGACCACTTCCCGTTCACCGGATGCAATCTCTTAACCTTGCACTTCAGCCACAAACTTCCTGGCTGTGTACGATAGCTCAGCACGTGCGTGCGACACAGAGTCGAGTTCACTCGTATGGGGCCACCGTTTCATTACGGGTTTATTACACTGTCGAATTAGGTCGGGGCTTTACGAGATGAACTTTACATCACGCGGCTGTGCCGGCAGGTTGTGGCGACTTTACGCGCGTCGTTCATCGGAAAGGATATCGTCCCGTCAGCGACATTCGCTGCCGCGGGAATACACGTTCAGAAATATTTCGTTCTTCTGTATTATTTTCAAAATGCTAAATTGTTAAAAGAAACAAAAAACCGTTTGATATCTTTATTTTTTATTTATTATAAAATACAATTTTCTAGAAGAGACCTTTTATTTTTTTTCTAAATTGTAGTATTGAGTGCTGCGGCTAGGAAGTTTAAATTAACTTAAATAAATTAAACTAGTGTTCAAAAATTTGATTACAAAGTTGTGAACAATGCCAATGAATATTACAAAATTTCAACATAAATTATGTAGAAATAGCTAATATGAAACTATTAATATTTAAAGTTACACAGTTTGCGATAATTACATTTATTTTATTATTTATTTCTTTTTATATATTGTTTCTATTATATAGAAACAAGCATTATCAACTATATGACAGTGTTTATTAGTATTAACATTTTAATATTATCCCTTCTTTTTTGTTGCATTAAATCGCATTTTAACGTCGAAATTAGTGAATATCTAATTGACAATTTTAACATTTTTAGCGCAAATTTGATCTACTAGAAATTTACGTGATAATAATTTGACTAATGATATCAACATTGATATCTAAAATTAAACTCGTTAACGCGTATTGTTAGAAATTCACAACACGTCATAACAATGAATTTATTATATCATTATCGTATTGTTATCGTCTTCCACGGTATAACCGCTGCATAACGAAAGTGGTCGTATTTTTTATCGTGATCAATTATTGTTGTTTAATAAGTTGAACCCAAATTGAATCTAAATTGTATAATAAATAAAATAATTTTCGGTCTTAAAATATAACTTTGGCAGGTTTATTTTTTATTTAAAGCATAAATAATTTAGAAGACGCGTAAATTATATATAATGCTCGCAATTACAGTTGTTGTCATTAATATGTATTATTAATTTGCCAAATATTTTTATCATCTTTCGAAAAGTAACGAAAATAAATTAGAAAGTAAAGAAAATATAATAAATATTTTAAATTATTCTACTAATTAATTTTGTATAGTACATGTATTGGCTACATTTAAAAGTGACAAATTATTAGTAAGAAATAACATATTATTTATTTTCATTTATTTTTGCTTGAGAGATGTTATATTAATAATTACCTCATTCTCTTGCAAATTTTATCAATAAATCAAAGACATTAATTGATAACAAAAAGCATATAATAAGTTGAATTAATGGAATGCGGATGAACGGTGCAATTTGGTTATTAGTAAAATATCGAAGCGCACCGTGATTATATTTGTTTGTACGAATAAAGTTATCAGTTTTGTTACAGTCGAGAATAGCGAACTTATGAATATTTTTTTCTAGCGGTATATTGGCGTTACACGCGAGATTATTGGAGATTATTTTAATTAAGTTATAAATTTATTTCTCATCTGGTTTATGTCAATGAACGGAGTTGCCTTACAATTACGTGCCTATTCGATCGAACTATGAAATAATCCGTCTCGCCGAGATGTGATTAGATAGCGGACTTTTATCGTGTTTCCAGCTGCGCCGATCGATTCGAAACGGGAAAGTTCCGCTTCTTCATAGTGGCAAACGAGATCATTACAAGAGGTGCTTTACGTAGATTATCCGATTCCCTAAGTAGATTTCTCTCAAATTAGGCAATATAACTAATCAGACAGAAATTCCGTACGCACGGGGTGAGAGAGAGCGTTTGTGTACCTCCGTAATTTTATTCTATTCATTTTTACATTATTCTTTTTATTATTTCCGTGGTTCAACTAATCACAATTACTTTCTTAGCTAGAAAAATATACATATATGGCCGTTAATAAGACTCTTAAACAGAGCATGATTAATACTATTAAAGATTAACATATCAATGATAGTTGAAATTAACAGAAGTGTCACATAAGCGCTAAATTTTTATTAATTTTATTATTGATTTCTTTCTCTCTATATTTATAGAAATATTTTAATTTAATTTTTTGAATTAATAAAGGCGCAAACTTTGAGATGGTTGACAAAATGATTTTTTCAGATTTTTTAAGTTCACTACAGTTTATTACCGAATATATCTAATGTATTATATACATTATATATATTTAACCTATATAACACATACACAATCTGTATATTTCATAAATGTTTCATTACAAAAATATTCTAAGATAAAATGTCACATGCTGCTTTATGACGTTAAAGTCTAAGCTTTTCCGAGTCTTGTAAGAGCATTTGAAATGCAAAACCGTTCGAGCGGCGTTTACGTGACGTACGATATACATGACTCGCGATTAGTCGATAAGAGTAATTTCTCTCGCGATGTGCTTTCCCGTCGGAGGAAAAAAATTTTTCTCGGTCGACTGCAAGCTGTCGCAAAAGTTTTAAAATACAGCGAAAGGAAACATCGGAAACAGCGGTAGCGCGACGCGTTCATTCGTCACAGATATAAATCCATCTACTCAATGTCACGAAGGAAGAAGAAAAGAAAAAAAAAAAAATATAAAAGCCGTCGGTAGGCTTTTTGGATATCGGCCAAAAACTCCAGATCCGAATGGAACTCTGCAGTTCGACACGCCAAAAGGTTTTTGCCGAGGCGCACAGGGAAAGAGTGCAGCGTTGAAATCGTTCCATTTCGCCGGGATTGCAATCGGCAGCGTCGTGGAAGTGAAGATCAAATTATTTCGGTATCTAAATTCCAGTTTGCTTGTCTTAAGATTGCGAACTTGGGAAACCACATCGGGAAAGACGAGGAAGACGCTCCTCCGGAACAGAAACCTATAATTAGGAAGGAGCTCATTTTGAACATAACGGCGAGTTTCGCAGGCATTATATGTGTATGTCCCTAAAGAGAGTACAGTTATGAAAGGCAGGATAAAAACAGGAAGGTATTAAAGAGATGTTACAAACTATTTGATGTAATGAGCAGTATATCTCATTGACATCTTGCAGATGTGCAGTCTCGTGACTGACGTTTGTATAAACGCTGAATAATTTATCGCGCAATATTATTCCGTCGTGACGTACAACATTCACAATTTTACACTTTTAAAAGATGAGCAGGAGAGACGTAAAATTAAACGTACAAGTATCCAGAGGCTCTTTTGAAAGCTACTCTCGTCTCGCAGTATATTCTCATATCGATTGACATATTAGAAGTAAGAATAAGGGAAAGTTGCTTCTACTTTTCTCCCCGATCGAGCTTCGAGCTTTGTTTACACGAGAGAATACTGAAGAATTGTTGAAAAATCCGTGTCGTTACACAATTGTAGGATTGTAATTTAAATGGAAAAAAAAAATGTTCACAACCAAAGTATACATCCATAAATTTCGTTTATAGAAAAATCTGAACTTTTAGTGTTGTAATCTGATGAAAGATGAGATTTGTTGTAACGAGTTTTTAAAGACATGTATAAACTAATTCAAATATGAATTAGCCTTTGGGGAAAAACGATTGACAATATCTGCAGAGATCGATCCGATTACACAAAAATGCGCTTCGCTGTAAATTTCGTGGCGAGTGGAAAAAAAAGGGGGGACGCGCCGTTATTTGCGCTTATGGAAGAGCCAGGGGCGGGCAAACATTATTTAAATTGGGCAATCTCTCGGGGCGATTACGTCTGCGGTTTCGCTAATTGCATAGCACCGTTGTACCGCTATGGTGAAACGTGTCGCGTCGTCGAACAAAAAATTCGGATGCACGATTGCAGTCTGCGGAAAGCTCGAAATTCCCGCACGGAATGACGTCATTAATAAAGCACCGCCACGATGGTGCTCGCACGGTGTTCGGTGATCACTGGATAATAAAGATAATTAGGTGGTATTTATCACAGAGCTCGCGATGGCGCAAATTCACGAGTCCTGTCCGAAGTGATGCCACTTGACATTTAAATATAATTAGACGTCTCAGACGCGTGTCTATGATAATTCCTTCTCGCTTGCACAATCAATCATGAACATTTCGTCGTACGTTCCGATTTGTCTTTCTCACGTCGACTTCTCTTTCACTTTGTGCATTGTATTGAAATATTAAGTTAAGCCTGCATTTCATTTTACGACAATAATAATTTTTCGTTCGTAAGTTGTGTAATATTTTATCCAGTTTAATTTAAATTTAATGCTACCCGTGTAGCTTCTTGATGAGCAGCGCTCATAAAAAAAATCATTTTATGCCGTCTCACAAATGGCAAAACGATATAAGATGAGATTTGTTTCCCGTTTAAAGTGAAAGCGAGAGTCACGTAAATATTTTTCACTTCATTAATACTTGTTTTTTTTTTAAGTCTGGCATTGGAAAAGATTTATTATAATTAATAGCTGACACACATTGGAAAGAGGAAAAATATGGGAAAAGGAAAAGTATCTGATAATTTAACAGCGTCAATGCGATAAAATTTTATAACAACTTTAAAATTTTGCGAGCGTCGACAATTCTCGCGGATGAATAATGTATTACGCTATGTTTGATTCGTATATTTGCAAATCAATAATCTGATATACATATGTAATTGAATCTATTATGTATTAACATATGTATTTCTGTCCTATACGAATGTTATCAATACAAGATTATCAACTACAATATTAATTTCATTTTATTACATTTTCGAAAAATATGTATAGAATTTCATCGACGATTAATTAATGGCGATATTATAAACGGCAATCTGCACGGATGATTAAATTATTAATTCAAATAATAGACATGAATTGTCGCTATTAATGTAAAAATTATTCACGTGGCTGTAACTTGACATTAAATTAGACGTACACTGTATTATTATTTTGTAATTTGAATTGATACGGAAATTAACGATATATTACGTTTATACCGTAACGCGCGCGTTGAAATTGTTACCGATCGTTGGCGCTGTCTCTCCTCCGTAATGCCTCGCCGATCGATGGATTAACTACATCCGGCTGAAGTCGTCGTCGTCGGAGTACCGGCTCGCTATTTGTAGTAACGCAAACGTTTGCTCTGACGACGCGATAACATCGAAGATAACGAGCCCCGATCGCAGTTAATGCCCGTCGGAAGCCTGTACGTGACTTTGTGACCGATGCCGCTTAATTTCGCAAGGATCGATCGTTGTCACGCGTGACTATCGGCTCCCGGTACTCCAGGTCGCAAGCCGGAAGGAACATTCGCCTCTATCGATTATTGCCAATTGGCGCAAAAGTTAACAAATATTTGCCGACGTCCCGCGTATCGCCGCCGTATCTCGTATATACGTCATCGTATTACGTAACGCGATGCCGCATCATTTCTCAAATAAAGAGGAACCGATCGAGTAACGCGAGTAAAATTTCCCGCCTGATGTAAAACCTTTTTTTGGCCGTCAAATTTGAGGAACGGGAAGATGCCCTAATTTCCACGATCGCGACAAACGGCTCGCGCGACGGATCGTCCGGATTTGCGAATACTCGCGCGTCTCGCTTTCATAAAACTCGACGGTCTCATAATATGCTAATGCGCGAACTAATAAAAATTCAGTAGTACGACGAAAGTACCGTGAAATTTTATGCGCGGCGATTGCGGGTGGCGGTGGCTTTTCGGGAATGCGCGTCGCGTCTCCGGTGGTAGTGGCTGCTTAAAGGCTGCAGTTTTTGCATAAGAGGACGAGAGAGGAGAGGATAGACGGCGATGTCAGGTTTTTATGTTAATCCTTAGCGGGGAGAGAGGGGGACATTTTTGTTTGCCGCGGAGGTAATGGAATGGAACAAAGTCGCGGAATTTAAGATGCCTCCTTATTTTCTCTTATTCGCGCCGCCGCCGCCGCCGCCGCCGCTTTGCCACTTCGCGCGTCACTCGTTGACCTTTGAAGCCGAATGATGAAATTCCCGTGATGGAGAACGGTGGTACTCCGTTTGAACCGCTTACTCGGGATTATTGTCCCGGGGAGAGCGCGCGCGGCGCGAATTATGTAAAAGTAACCGAGTTAAGTGCGCCCCACGCGCTTTTCTTTTTACGCGAACAAATCCGTATCGCGTGGACCGCAAATTTTAATTTCCCAACAAACCCGCCGTTTAATCTGCGCCCGCGGGCACAAATTTACGTTATTTCGACCGCGATCTTCTCCGGGAGCGAATTACACAACGATGTTACGTAACCACCGAGAGGAGAAACCACGCGTCGACGCATCGTCGAACTCTCCTTCTCCCTTCCCCCCCCCCCTTCTCTCTCTCTTTCCCTGCAGCATTCCACGTGACACCTCGCTCGAATGTTGCTCGAATGTTCGTGAGAATTATTGTAGAATGTGATGGCTTGGATCCTGAACTATGTGTGCCGCGCGGTGGTGACGCGACGCGACGCGACGACGTGACGCGACGCGAGAAAGGATGCTGCGAGAGAGATTGCTCGCGGAGAGGCGGGAGAGATCTTTTCCGTCGCCATTGGGAAAGTATGCCGTCGAAAGGTCAGCGTTTAACTCGCCGTGAAGGCACACGCGCGCGCGTGCGAGTTATTGTTGCTTCCTTCTTCCTCTACGCTTCTTCTCGCCGGACCAACGTCGAACCGCAATTATTACATTAGCACGTAATAAAGAAAATTGTGCTGAACGCTTCTCTCTCTCTCTCTCTCTCTCTCTCTCTCTCTCTTTTAATGCACTGTACAATGCAATAATTAACTGCGACGCTCGTATAAAAGACTTGTTATTGAAACACAGAAAGGAACCGGTCGCTGATGAGTTATGGGGTGAAAGAATTTATTGACACTGTCTGAGCCGTGCTGTTACCGTGAACAATCGTGAATTATATACGCCATTGCCTTATATATGTATACTGCGGATCAAAGTGATTTCATGCTGCTTTTAACGCGACCAAAGCGACATCTTTATGCCGCTCACCGTTCCCGTTCCTTCAGCCTCCGCTTCCCCCGTGTGTCTTTCGGTAGATTTGAATTTTACTAGGACATGAACGATTCCCCTTACCGGCAATAAAATAGTTCTTCTCTTCTCCCGAGATGTCGACTTGCACATGATGGAGTCTGTGGATTATTTACTTCAGCCGCAGAGACACAAAAGGTTGCACCGACGAGACAAAAGTAAATCCTTTCCCCTCACTCTGTCTCTCTCTCTCTTTCTCTCTCTGTTTTTCCCTTGAAAAGAGAGCATTTTGTTTTGTTTCCTTCCGTGTACTGGGCTTTATGCTTGATCTTTAGAATCCCAATGCACCGTTTTACCCGCGCGGGCTAATATCTCTCGTCGAATTATTCTAATGGAATATTACAGTCACGATGTAAATTCGCATTTACATGTAAAAGTGTGTGCGTTAACATTTCAGAACTACGTCAACCTCGAAACGGAATTAAATCACAAGAATGCCCCCACCTCCCGTTCGGTTTCCATCACGTTTCAATCTCGTGTGCTTTATTTTAAATTATGAATTCGGCTTTCACAAATTGTATTTTCTTACAGATCCCCGGCAAGGAATTACTGACAAGCGCATTTAACGATGGGACTGGGTACGGCTGGAACTGAAATTGAAACCGCCCGACAAAATATTAAATTTCTATTCTATCCTGCGTTAAAGTTATTCTTCCGCGAAATCAAACTCTACTTGGTATCGACATCCTTTTATAAATGTTCGTACGTCGTCGACACACAGCGGAATTACTTGGAATATTGCGAGCCCATTCGCGGATTCTGGCCGATCGCCAAGGTCGATCGTGCGCGAGTGGATTTACACCGGAAGCATTGGGAAGTCCTTAACGGACTCTTCCCTCTAATCCTCCCATCGTAAGAGGAAGATTCGGTAAAGTGCTTACTATCGGTTCCCGATGAGGAACTACGGAATTTATCTTCTAATATCAGAGACGAGATGAATTCTCGTCAGTTTCTCTCTCGTAAAATTATATGCTAATAACGCACAAGTTATAACATGTAAGCCGTCTTACACGTTCGGAAATTTTATCGTCTTCATATTTTTCTACAAAGATATTTGAAGTATTTATTATGTTCTCAAATTCTTATTTTATGTGCCTATTCTTTATCATACGTGCAATTAAATTGTACGTCGTGACATTTTCTTAGGAAAGACATTACGTAAAATCCCCCAGCCCGATCACCGGAGGCAACGAAGCTTTCGTTGCGGTACGTGAGGATCGCGCAATTATCCTTGCGGTTAACGACTCATCGCGGCGGCACCCCTCGATTTCGCAGTCGCGCAAGTCGCTTAACTTAACTTCCCGCAGCTCACTGATGGCAGACAACGAAATTAGACTAATCGTCCCCGCAAATTTGTCGCTCTGTCGCGTACGATTGGCCAATCGGCCGTCTCTCCGCCAGTCACGGATTTTCGTGATTTGCTGTATATATTTCTCTCTCTCTCTCTCTCTCTCTCTCGACGCAGCACCGCAGCCGTCTTTCAGTCGCGCTCGTAACGACAACCGCGGGACCGCAATGCAGTGCAGATTTCTTCGTGTGCGCGGTGTCACTCGCGGCGCAAATTCGCTCGATAATTTCGATGCACGGCTTACAGCCGCGCGCATCGTTCGCTTCCGTTAATGATTAAAGCGGGAAATATCCGATAATAAGGCAGGTATCACGATTAGCCGTCGATGTATCGCCTGGCGCTGTTGTGCGTTATCGTGTAGAGTTCCATTTAATCTACCTCGGATTATGATTTCACATTGCATTTATCTGTGATGATTGCTTCTCCTCCTGGATATGAGAGAGAGAGAGAGAGAGAGAGGGGGGGGGAGGGAGGAGATAACGACTATCATATATTCCATGGATAAAATACGATGTTGCATAAAATACTAATGTCAACAAATGTCCTCCGCAATCTTAAATTACGAATCTATCGAAAGTTATTTACATAAGAGAGAGGTCGTTGTGCGTTTCGTCGTTTTAACGTTAAATGTGCACGAGTTAAAAGGCTCGTTCGGTTAATCTCGTTCACGACGTTTCATTTAAAAAATAAAAAAAATAAAAAAAACGGATACTCTTACGTTAGAATGTGTATAAAGATAATCCTTGCCGTTTTACGCCCTTTCGCTCACGTCCACGTACTCTCGGTGGAATTTATCGCCGCGGCCCCATCCCTCGTTTTATCATCCCCTTCGTGCTGGCAACTTTTCGAAAGATAAAAGCAAAGTTTCGCGGGTCCCCGGACGACTCGAGTTTCCGCTCGGCAGTGTCGTCTGCCACGCACACGCATAAATCCGCGATCTACATTGCGGTCTCCCCTCTCCCTTTTGCGCGCGCGCCGAATTTATTCCCCCCCGAAAGGTATCCGCAGATGGAAGATCGCGGGAGAAACGTTTCCGTGGCCAAGGGCAATTTCCTTATTTTTTTTATCGTGCGAACACGGCGCGAGCAGTCGGTATTTTTACGAGCGGCGCTGTTCCGCATGTCGGATTACGTCACGCTTCGCGTGGAGCATATCTTCCGGTACATGATAGACCGGTAATCCGATCTCACATTTTTTTTCATATTTTAACAAGATTTTTGTGCGAATAATCGGGATTTCCGTTCTCACGATAGAGTCACTAATCAGACAACGATCTGCAACGAACTTCACCGTATACGTTTCCTCTCTCTCGTTAAAAGTGGCGAATTTCAGATCGATCGTATCGAAGCCGGCCAGACCGGACCGACCGTTCGCTCGTTCTCGAACGGAATCTCACGGGGCGGAAATTACGCCCGACCGGAGATAGGGGGGAAAAAAAAGCGCGAAAATTGCGACAAACAAGTCGCGGCTTGTTCTACGTCTTCAGCGTATGCACTCGGATGATAAACAACCTCTGCGTAACCCGCGCCACCGCCACCGTCTCCCCTTTCTTCTCGTCTCTTTCGCGCCGCCATCGTAATATCCCCATAATTCATACGAGAAGAAAGAGTAAAGAGATTACGTTGTCCAGCGGAGCAGGAGCTGGGAGCGGCAGCTTTCTTCCGCGTAAAGCTACAGCGCCTGGCTGCAAGTTGTAAGTGCGTCTGTATTAGCCAATTACAGTACCTTAGACGCATTGTCTTGAAAATACCGTCCTGTTGTCGCCGAAAGTTATGATTCCTGACTTCTTTTCTTCGTTTAGAAGAATAGTAGGGGTATTATTTCTATATATTTAAAAATAGCTAAAAAATTTACTGAATTATTACGTAACCAATGTATACTTTTTTTATAGTAAAAAATATGAGGAAGGAAATTAATAGGTGATACAAGTATCAGGAAAGACTTTTTAGAGTCATCGAGAATCTTTTCTACGTAACCTCTGGGATGCACTCGTTCGTCGTTACATCTGCTTTACCATTCAATCGCAAGCTGTATTTCTACAAAACGATGATACATGACAAATTGGCCTATTGCGTCATGGTTTCAAAAGCTATTGCTTCCGGTTTCTTTAAACAGCGAGATGCGAGTGACTCTTCTCTTACACAATGTAATATCTCGATTTCTAAAATTTGTAAATTATTCGAGTGATCGGCATTGTAATTAGATTGTATCCGGCTTTTCTATTTACGAACACGACGAGTACGGCATTGCGCAAAGATTACAAAACGAACCGTTGTATTTAAATTCGTGTTCATCTTCTTATGCAATGCAAATTCTCTCGATGCTGAAATTGATTGACTGACTAATGATTTTAATGAACGGTTATCAGATTGACATCCTAGTAAAACCTATAACTGACGCTATACAAGAAAAAAAAAGAATTGCAATAGCTTACAAGTATACTTGTTATCGTAAAAATTGCTGCAAATGTAATGTCGTGCAGCTATGTAATGTATTTACAGCACTGCCTTCTAGACGGAAGCTGTCGTCTAATTGTTATATATCTATATAACTTTTGGCCGACGTAATATCGTGCTGTGGTGGTAATTTGACGTTGATTAAGACAAAGTATCGAATGTCTTGTATTTCCTTTACGTCTCTTCCGATGACAAAGCTAGTTTCGTGCATCAAAGGATGCATTAGTTCGTAGCACCCGTAGATCAGGGAATGAGATGCATCCAGAGCGTCGCTGATTTTCATTTCGCGTGCTTACCAGTCGTGGCGTTCTACGAAGATTCCTTACCTCGTCCTACGCAATCCCTTAAGTGTAACATACTTAATTGTTGATGCGATAAAAATAGACGTGTCTTTCTACCGGTCTATTTTTTTCCCCACAAACAAGCTGTTATTTCTCTTAATTATAAGTAGATATAGCAAGACGTAGCAATTCTATGGGCTAAAAAAAAGAAGACAAATTACGACAATAATTCTTTGTTCTTATGCCTAAATAAATGTATCTCCTATGTTGTGATGCGTGAAATAACGCACACAACAAGTATTTCTCACCTGTAAACGACACCACGATCACGTTTACGTGATGTACTCCGGACTGCAAAATTCTCGCGGTTGTGCAAAGTAACATCACAATACTTCCAGTTAACGAATTACGCATCTTTTTTAGCTCGCAACAAAATGTGCCGGCGTGGCTCGAAAAAAAAAAACGTTACTATCAAGAGGTGGAACACGATAAGCGGACTTGCTCATTAAATCGTACAAAGAGCGTTGACAAAGCCGCCACGAGAACGACAAGTCGTCCCTCAAAGACAAGCACTTCCTCTTTGCAACTATAACCGCTTCGTGTTACCAAATGCACAACATGATTCTGCAATGTAGAAAACACCGCTAGATAATTTCGTACACGCTACTCAATTTTTTATCCACACTCCTCTTTCCGTTTCCCAAAAGCTGTTTAAATGGTTCACAGTACGTGCATGTCACATCAGTACTTTTCCATCTTGTATAAAGCAGCATTGTAAAAATTGTAGAAATTGTACGCTAGTTTCTAAAAAAAAATTAAGTCAGGAATAATTCCTCTAAAAATTTATATATTTTATGAATAAGTTTGAAAAGTATCTCTTGAAAGTTCTTTATATATTTTTTTTAGTATTACATAGCTTTCCAACTAACGTCTCACGAAAGACATTTCACGAGAGAGAAAACGATATTTTTCACATTTATTATTATGAAAGCAGATGTGACAAAAATTTTAATTACGTAATAACATCAATATAATAACCATTTATTTATTTGGAGCCTTTATTTGTAGATATATATGTACTTGATTTTTTTAAATAGATATTTATTTTATTAATATCCGAGAAATGTACCGTGTCACTCACAAGAGCGCTTGAAAACGCTACTTTTGAACAGGGGAATGAAGTCTTCTCTGAAATATGTCGACATTTGGTGGAAATACCTCGGAACGTTCATTCGCGAGGAAAAATCTCGTCTGTGGAAAATAGCGTTCTCGGCCATGACGATGCGCTCTCGGAGGGCGCGCGGGCAACGTCTTAATTAACTCGCTTCATTGGTGAATTCTACGGACATCCTCTTCTTTTCTTCAACCTCCGTTCCGCCGTGCCTTATAAATCCCTCTTACATCCCGGGCATTTTTCAAGGCCTGTATTTCGCGACCGAAAAAACCTTACACTGGTAGATCCGTCAGCTTTCAGCCCGGCCGTTAAATCCATTAGCCGTTGCTGTCGGCGGAATGAAAAAGAGGTGGCGAGATCATAGTGGATGGTGGTAAAATCGAGGAATCACACGCGCATCACGTACAAAACCGGGAAAGAAACTTCGTTATGAGAGAACTTGTCGTCTCGCGGCGATCTCTGGTTGGGTCAGAGGTTTTCCATTTGGAAAGTCCGCAGGATTTTACCACCATTCTGTCCCTTATGTCCTCTGCCGCCTCTATTCGTCGTTTGCACCGTCTTCTCTTATTCTTTTGTAAGGGACTTTTCAACTACTCGAATCTTGTTTCGACGAAATTTCCATTGATCGGTCGTCTGATCGTTGAAATCGCATTGTCGGAGTAGAAGTGGTCAGGCAAATTGACGCGATATAGAAATTTACGAAGAAAATAAAAGTGAAAAATTACTACTCATTTAATTTTTGCACTGTGTGTTTTTGATTTATAGAGAAGGGATTTTTTTATCTTGTTGTATTTGGCATTCTTATAAATTTTTTTGAATATTTTATAGGAAGTCCAATAAAGATATAAATAACTATTTGGTCTTTTTCCATCACATATACGTATACGTTTTGTTTTGTATTTGTTATCAGATATTTTTCCCCGTGTCGCGTCTATATTGTTTGCAATGTCCGCGAACAGCGGACATATTATAAATTTATATGAGATCAGGTTTATAGAATGACCAAATAGCGTATTATAAAGCTGTTGACTCAGCGTCTAGTCATAATGTTGACTGTTCATCAGATGGAATTATATCCAAACGGATCGCCTCAATTTGGTCGAAGCGATTACACGGGCGGCAAACTCACGCTAGTTAGCGAATTTCGGAAAATAATATTTGGATAGGAACGTTCATGCGGTATACTTACGCATATAGTGCGAAGGAAATTATCGAAATTTCGTATAGAATATTCCGTTACTGTGAAGCTCCTCTGCAAATATGATTGTTGAAAAACTGATAGTGCTTTTGAATTTCAAAACGCTGCATTATAAATTAACGGATATATATAATTTAGCGGGGAAAGAGAAAATTGCTCGCATGTGTCGAAAGTCATCGTTCCGAACGAACTCAAAGCGAACTAAAGCGTGGCAGCTTAATTTACTTTCCATATTATTATTCATTAATATTAATTTCGGCACTTGATAGTGTTGTGCGAAATATATAACGAAACAGCACGTCGAAAGTAATAATTGCAGTAATCCATTATTTTTTATTGCTTCTTTCTTTGTCTTATTTTGTCCGCTGAAAATTTCCCTCTCAGGATGCACTTACGCGAATTCTCAGATGTTAAATGCGCTATTTCTCTCACGCGCGAGACAGGAGATCAGTTTTGAGGAAGTAGCTAGAGATGGGCGACAATATCCTTGAAAATTGCTGCAAGTAGGTACGTGTAAGGGCCGCTTCGTGTAATAAGAAACTTCGCGGAAATGAGCATCAATTTGCTGCTATTAAATTTCGTAAGAGAGCCAAGATTCCTCATTTACTTCGTTACATCTTTCAACTCGTTACCGTGAACGCGCAATGTCTCGTGCCTGCGATTAATGCCGGGATGATGTACACTTAATCCCATCCGACGAGGAATAAAATACAAGGCTTTTGATGACGTGTTTACATCACTCTATTTAAAATAAATTTTTGTACTTTTATATAAAACACGGCGCGCGTAGAATATGAGAATATACTGTTCAATTGTGATCGTGCGAATTATTTTAATAAAATGAAATGAATAGATATTACATTAATAATACATATAACTCATAAATATTTATAAATTTGATTTCATAAATTTGATTGAACATTACATATATTTTATATATATATGATAAAACGAAACAATTACTTTTAATTAACTGAATCATACTTTTTCCTCTTTGCTTTTTTTTTTAATTTAAGCTCTGACGCTTAAAAGGTGGTTAATAAATTTCACGTTGTTGTTTTGTAAGTCTTAGACTTGGGTCTCGGCACTTTTTAACGGCAGTTTCGCTTTCATTATATTCTTTTCAAACTATTCGAGAAGTCCGAGAGTTGGAACACCATTGTGCTCCTAAGTGTTTGTAATGATCGCGTTAACATTGTTTAAGTTTTTTTTTTTAAGACTTGCTTGGCGTCCCTTTCGAGAGGCGCGGTTGGCAGGAGGTTAATTTCGCGCGGCAAAGCGACAGGATAGATTATAGATTATATCGTTTGTGTCGCGAGAGCACAATTGCGTAGAGGGTGCGGGCTTTTTAGCATTTAAAAAGAAAAAAGTCGAAGTGTGTGTGTGTGTGTGTGTGTGTGTGTGTATGAAGCGGTGGTAAACGAAATCGCAGAGAACCGTTGCGTTGGAAACTCTCGCATCTTCCCCGGCTTCAACCGTCCAACTCTGCAACGTCACGAGCTTGCAACTGGTCTCTCTCTCTCTCTTTCTCTTTCTCTCTTCCCCCTTTATTCGTGTTTGTGAGTCGATCCTCTCGAGAGTGCGTAAGGCGAACCGTTCTACTTTATACACGGTCTACGTACATTCATTCTTCCGTTAATCCACTTACGGAAATTGACTTGCTGTAATCCTGCTGTAATCCAAAAAAGGAAGACTTGTTTCCGATTTTATTACAATCCCGGGTCTGTTTACGGCAATGAACTAAAGTGGCCACGATCATAACTGGATCTTGAGATCTTTTTCCCGAAGGGCAGTTAAAATTTTTTAATTGAGAACATTTTGAAAAAGCATCTAGAATGTTGTTTTTTTAATAAAAATGTCCGAAGATAATAATATTTCGTACTTGTATGGGGTAATTCGCTACAGCTTGTTTAGCTCTCGCCGGACGAGAGGATCCCTTAATGAACACTCGTGCAGCGCGAACCGTCACCCGCATAATCATGGCCATTGATCGCGGTCGACGTGCTCCGGCTACGGCAGCCTAGAAAGGATCATGTCCTTGGCATAAGGGCGCGCCATGAAAAACGACATACCTGTCACAACCCCGCTTACCTTAATCGATGGAGTTAGCGACGTGTTACCGGTAACGCGCGTACAAAAGCGGCCTTTCCGGTATGCGACGGCGATCAAACTGCCTCCGACCGAAAGAGAAAGACAAAGAGGAACAGAGAGGGCGGGAGGGGGGACGAAGGGGAGCGCTAAGCGGAAAGGAAACGATAAAACGGAGGTTGAAGGAACAGGTCCGGATTGCTGGTGGGTATAGGCCCTACATAGCGACGTGGAAAATAGAGCGGAAATAGAGCCCGCGCGCCGGCAAAGTTTCATGGAGGCGAGATTTCTCCGGGAGCACAATGCTGAATTTACACTGTCGCGTGAAAAAGGTACGAAGACGTTTCATTCGTTAGTTTTGACCCGTGGCGTTTACTCAACGTCCACCCGGCTCCTTTGTACCCCTGAAGAATCCAGGGGCATCCTTTACTCCGGACGCGGATGCAGGTTCTCTCTTTTTCTCGAAGGAGAAGCTGTGCATAGTTTTTCAACTGGTTCGATTTATTTTAACGAGAAACCGACGCACACGTGCGCAGTACAAGAAAACAAACGGGGTTGTTAGATTGATTTCTCGAGGGTGAAAAATGCACGTGTGAAAAATAAAATAAAATTGTCTAGGGGCCAAATTTCGCGGCATATTTTCGATTCTTTGATGGATTAAATGTTTGAAAATCACAAATTATACGGGAGGTCTTTTGAGAGATCTTTCTCCTAAGAGATAGATAAAATTTTACATCGAGAAATTTAAAAAAATATCTTGGATATTGTTTTTTTAGTAATTGAAAAGACGTTCGAAAATAAAAATGTTCATTTGTATGACAGAAAGAAATACGTTACAGCTTGTTTACTCCTAATGTGTATATTACGTAAAATGAAAATTCCAATGCAACTTTCCGGGACATAGAACATTGTCAATAACTTGTTTTTCTTTAATTCCGACATTAGTATCAAATAACACTTACATATTGTAGTCAGTAAAAAAAAGAGAATATTGAACTTTAAGATCTAAACTGGCAATACTTTATTAATAGATATTACATTTAACACAACGTTTCGATCAAAATTCTGATCTTTTTCAAGCGTATGATGCAAAATACTAAATTATAGAGTTCCGTGGCAACAATAATGTATTATTTCTTTAGTTATTAGTACTAAAACTAAGAAAAATTCGTCAAAGTGAATAAGCTACAAGGTCAATAAATTAAAAAGAATTAAAAATTAAAAAGTTAAATAGAGATCTTAAAGCTCACGTGTTATTTTTATAAAGATCAACAATAAAGGAATAAATATGAGTGTCTTTGTTGTAAAAAACTGCGTTTATTTTATTAAATTCGACGGTGTCGCACAGCTTGGAGATAAGCGTATAATTGAGAAACGCAATCAAGGAACAATACTAAATAAGTGACAAATAACAACAGAAGATAGAATAAACATGCTTTTCAAAATAATATACGCACTTTAAATAACTCTATTGTAAATAATATTTAAATTTTCGGTATCTTTCTTTAAGTTTATCACATTTGTATTCTTTTTTATAAGATACATCTGCGCAATTTCTCTTTTCTTTCTGTATTTATGTAAAATAAAAGGTGATGATCATTTAAATTCCATGATTTTCTGTTAAACGATGTTTACTGACAACAAAAAGACTTCTTATTTTTTAATGTCATTACTATGCTCGTGGATACGAGTCTCTAAATGTCGTTTCATCACTCTATAATTTATAATATTTTGTACTATACGCTTGAAAAGGACCAGAATTTTGGTCGAAACGTTGTGTTAAACGTAATTTTCTATCAATAAAGGATTGCCAGTTCAGTCGACTTTCAATTTTAATATTCCTTTTAATGTCAAATGTTCTAGCCGCCGCGCGCCGGTGCACGAACGATATCCATTGTCGAATTTACCCAGCATCATCCGATCGTCGCAAGCTGCAACCACTCGCGTTCGGGCCCATAAACCGTCAACAGTTGACAATTGCAGTGAAACACGTCAAATATAACGTCCCGACGCTCCCGATTTTGCTCTGTTGCTGTCGAACACAAACTGTCCGACAGGAAAATATTTTCTCTGCGCACATATTCGCACGCGCGTTTCTGTGTGTACGTGTGTGCCCATAACGCGACAAACGTGAACGATCTTTGTCGTCCCAAAGGCGCGGCGTGTGCACGTCGCGCAAAAACATTTCTCTCCTCGGTTTGCTAGCTAGCGGGCATGTACGTGCGGAAGATCCCGGAAAGCTGCGGAGGTTACCGTTACAAAACGTTGAGGCTATTAAGCCATCAGCGACGGGATTTTATCCTGGTTTCTACGACCACGACGACGACGACGACGGCGACGACGACGACGACGACGACGACGACGACGACATTACCGTTTCTTTTTTGCTGCCGTTAACATTCTGCTTAGACGGCTGTAACTACTGCGCTTTGGCTCTCTCATCTCCCTGATACTGTCGCAGATGATTTATGACGTCGTCTTTACTCAACATCAGAGTTGCTATCAACAGGTATGCAAGAATACGATGGAATCAACTTATTGATCTTGATAATGTCATTTTCTTACGTACTCGTGAAGTGATAATTTCGCCAGGGTAAGCAAAAATATACTTGATGAAATTGGTGTTTACTTAAGGATGTATTGGACATACAATCTTAGATTAAAGTGCATGAAATTTGAAATACTTAAATATCTACGCCTAACGCATAGTAAATCTAGATGTAAGTTGAAACTTGAACGATAGTTGGAGTCTTATTTTTACTCTTACAAAGGTATTTTTCATCACGTATTTGCGATTTTTTTCACTTATGAGTTTAAACTTTTGACAGTGAAAATGTACAATTATCTCAAGTTATATTTTATTTCTTTAAAACAGTGTAGTGAAGACAATTGAAACTTGGTAGATATTTTCATCTATTCATATACTAGATGTACAAAAAAATTCAAAGCACTGGTACTATTTCTCCTATATTTTTTAGCTGTTTTATCCGTCAAGATCGTCTTTTTCCATAAAATAGAAAAGGATACCATGTAAAATCAATGAAAATTAAAATAGTTATAACTCAGCAATCGTTTAGTGGATGCGTTTTCAATTTTTTGCAGTACATTAGGGAAACTAAAAGAACAATTTCACAAATTTTTAGCAACTTTGTACCATTTTGAACTTCAGTCCGCGATACGTCCTTAAGACGACGCGTGTGAAAATCCGATAAAAACTGCGGATGATAGATTAAACAAAAAGATGAAAATTTACAAAATACAGCTCTGGTAAATAAATAATACGCTCGCGTAACATCAGAATTCATATTATTTTCGTGACATAATAAATTGGATAATTTAACTATCGGGGAACTCATGTTATTTAAAATAAAATTGTAAATACAGAGTACGTAAAGCTCTCTGGCATAAGTGTAATTTTGTTTGTTTATGTATAGTATACTGCGTTGATATATCGCTGTTTCCAACTCTACGTATTCGTATGCATTTGTTGACGACGTGTATAGTACGCGCCACATATATTGCGCTTCTCTCTCTCCTCTCTATTCTTTATCTTTTGCGCTGACGATATTATCTGTTATTCAAAGAAGCTCGGGAGGATTTGTGTTGCTGACGGGGTAACATTTGAATTTTTGTCCATGTATAATCTCTGACATTTCTCTTCTTCGCCTTTTTCCCTCCTTGATCTCTCTATCGCGCTGCTTCTTCTCGCAACGTATGCTTCGGGCGTTTATCTATAAACCATGTTAAACCAGCGTTACTTTTTTCCGTTAGAGACATTGTCCTCGCTGTGACGCGCGTAATTATTTATAGTACGTTACCGAATTGTCTCTTACGTTAACGACAATAGGGATTATCTAATTTCCGCTCTTTTTATTCTTTATTTCGCTATTTCGATGCAACGACAGTATTGGAAATTTGATGAACTTTTAGTTACATATAGAGAAATGCTTGCTACTATTTTCCGATATCATGAAAGTTCCAGAAGAGCCATTTAGAGAGTGCAATTTTTGTTTATTATGTCGAATATTTTCTCGACAATCCCTTAAGGAACGAAGGTTTTGCTTCTCCTGATGATGAAAGAGATGCAATTCTGCTTCACGGGGAGTTATTGTCTTGCAAGCCGATGCAAGCTGCATTTCCCATGGTGCCATTGTCCGTCCGAGCGTGGATTATTACTACTGGTACTTCCTTCAGCGAAACCTGTAATAGTCTGGAAGCGAGCTTACGAGACGCTGAGTCACGAGACGTTTGTATTGAAGATTGCTCGCGAGATCTTAATGGATGGATTTTCTTAGCGGATTTCCGAACGATATTCTCAGGAAACGGGGTTTCCACGCCGGAAGTCAGAGAGCAGAAAGAAAAATAAGATTGTTTTACGTCTTTGTTATCGATTTATGCTCCCAACTCGCGCCCGAATTACAGCTTCTCCGTAGAGGACCCACCGCTGTGGCAGAGTTCCGCCATCGTTTCGGCATTATCCGTGAGCCGTTAACAACGGCGATGCTCGTATTCCGCCCGCCGTTACCGTCAGACCGCCTTTATCTCGGCGACAATTACTCATTGTTCGAGGTGACCTAGCAGGATACATTCAAAGTTTCATTCCACCGCGCGCCCCCTCTTCCTCCTGCGGCGTCTCCCGCCCGTCTCGGCCTTTGTCCGCAACGACGATGTGTATTGTGCACTCGCGGGCTGGCCACGCATTGACCAGCGCCACTTACAGCTCCGAAAGAACGACACGCGCGCTCGCGCGTGCATATCGATATGGCGCAAACGTGTCATCGCATTTGTCGCATTGCGGAAACTTTCACGGGCAATCACGACGTGAGCCGCGTGAGAAATTATCCCTGAGAAGGTAGGGAAGACGGGAGAGACCGTCGAACGGAAGTCGATCCTCTCGCGAGATCGGAAACTTGGTAACGAGTCCGCGCTCCCACGAGCGAACGGCACTGCAGGTTTCACTCGTGACAAGGGAATCCTTCCGCGCGTAATTATCAGCTCCGCGTCGGGTTGTTCGGAGCCGCGTCACGAGCGCATTGAATTTCGATAAACTTATTAAGCCATATATTTTCTCATCTTATCCTTTAGCTTCTTTTATTTTTACCACACGGAAGAAGAACGGTGCTGAAATATCCAAGGGTTTAGCTTGATGCAGATCTGAAAATACAGAAAATAATTCTGTTGAACCATTAAAACAATTATGATGGACGTGTTAACACGGTGAGCAATGGAAAAAGTTTTGATATTCCAGAAACCAGCTTGAGCTGCCTGCGATCCTACATAAATATTTTGATAGTCTAACAAAGTTATGTTTAAGTTGCGCGCACACACACACACACACACACACACACACACACACACACACGCACAGCTGAATCTTTTTAGATGCTTTGATAAAATCGTTTGTCACTAGTAAAAATATTCTGTAAACCATAATTTTGTCGAAACAACAAAACATTTAGTTAAAATATGTCCAACAAAATTGTTTAATAGCTGTAAACAAATATGTTACATTTTGTTAAGTTGCTTGGCAACCAAACAAGAAAAAACGGAACAGTATATTGTGTTACAGTGCGGAATATCGGCTGTTCCCTGCGTTCATCCGCACAAGTGGAAATAGCCGTTCCGCACGTGTTACACACGATATTTTTTTTTTTTTGTTACTTGCACGTCGAAGTATGGTCCTCGAGTGTGAATTGACAGGTTATCCAAGGTTAGGTTTGCGAAAGCGACAAAGCGTCGATGATTTTGCAAAAGTTACTGTACGCGTGTCGCATGGTGGCGCGCATGAGAGTGAAATAATGAAGTTGACGTAAACGTCAGCAGATTGTGGTAAATTAAGTGATAGTGCTGGAAAGTTAGGGACGAATTTGTCATGTCATCTATTGGGGGTACAAAAACAGTGAAACAATAGTTTATTTGCGTGAAATGTAGGTCTGTTGTAGGTCAACAAAAAATACGTTCAATAGAAATAACTAAAGATTTTGCTACATTCAAACAGAATCTTTGATTATTGTTAGAAAACGCCTTTACTAAATTGTTTGATTGGAGATACTCCTTTTTTTTTTAGTGTTTCGTGGACTGCAATATTATATTTTGTTCAATAAGTTGTTCAAATAAGGAAAAGGACGAAGGAATAAATCACGAGAAATTTCAGCAGGCAATTGCATATTTATGCATATTTTTCTTGATGTTAGTATAAGTTATGGTACAGTATCTCGTACGTACCGGTCGTACATTTCTGCAACCAAGAAAGCGTCCCGGTGTAATATATCCGGTCGCTTGCACTTGTGTATACCATTATTTATTGTATAATTCGTTGTTGTCATGGTTAGTGTCCTCAAGTTAATGTATGACATGGTATACCGCGTCGCGAGATATTTGGCGAACAGAGGACTGGTTTCCTCAGTTTATTCGTATCCTAAGTTGGTTAAATTACTTAGCCGCATAATAGAGTTAGCTTTCGTGGTTCGGTGACGTTTATCTCGTTATTTAGTATTCCGTTTTTCTTTCCCGCGCACGTTTATTGTTGCTCGCTAAATATTTACTTGAAACTTTACTTCGGTTTATAAAGGTGAATGAGGGTGGATAACGGAATAACAATAGCTATGCACTCGGCTTAATTAATAACACGAGTTTTACTTTATTTAATTATTTTGCAAGCTTCTTACTTCTATCATACGAGCCATTTCCTTAATTAATTTATACGCGCAACAGGCGATAAAATTTATCACGTGATAAAGCGTATTAAATAATAATATTTGTCCCTTCCGCTTTTGCGTTTCTATGGTTGTAGACATCGTTTCGAGTTACTACGCGTGGATTGCGAAAATTGATCAAGGCGGAATTTGATAGGAAAAAGATTACACATCAGCGATCACAACGTTGAAAACATAAAGTAAACATAGCATAGAGGGAGACTTTTGCTTTCGGTTTACATGGATTTTTGAAATATCAATTTAATTAACGAGATTGAATCTATGGGGCGCACGTGGTCACACAGGGGGAAACTTTTTACGTGTACACGCGCTGCCCTTCCGATTCTCCTTGGCTTTACGTAACGTGTTATCAATTACACACACCGTCGTTTGCATAACGACACCGCTAATCGGCGCACTCGCGCGCAAACTCGCTTCCTTCCACACTCTCTTTCGTTCCACCTTACTCGTTCCGCGAGCCAGTTGAATTACTTAGCCCGCACAATAGCCGAGCGTCGGTGCTTTGATGACGTTCGCCTGTAATCTCAATCCCGTGATGGTGCGCGTGAGACAATAGGGACCGTCGTCTGGAGTCTAGACGGTCGCGTATCCAGTCGCTATATGCAGGTGTATTCAGGTGCATTGCCGTTACTACTCGCGCGAGTACGCGCATACAAACACTCGTGTGCGCGCGCGCGATATCATGCCGTCGTAAAGGCCGCGTTTGCACGCCTAAACTACCTCTTTGTACCTCGCAGGAGAAACATAGGAAAGCGGGAGGAGTACGTGGAAGAAGATTTCGCGTAAAGAAAGCGAGCGTGGTATATCCTTGGAACCGTGCGCCGCAAGCTCGCGTGTGGAATGGGCCGGTTTCTTCGCCGCATCTCTTCAAGCGTGACGACGACGCTATTGCCGGATGTACGAGTTGTATTAACAACGAAAATGGACTTGTCACGCTCGCCAACTGCAGTATACCCGCGACAGCTCGACTTGTCCACGGTGAGATTGATCTAGACGCGGTTAAACACCGAAGCAGTTTCAATTTCTCTCCGGTGCATCGGCGAAAGGCGAACGTTTGGAAAAACAACACGGCGATTACTTGCAGCTGCCACGTGAAAACTCGGAGAATATCTTTGTGCAAATTCATTAAATGTCTATACAGGCATGTGTCAGTAGGTTCGATTAATAATAGGTGTGGCATTGAAGGAAATTACACCGTACCAAATCTGCCACATTTTATTGTCCCACTCTGTATGGAAAATCTTTACTTGTGTTTACCGTTCAAATTCTTTCTCGTTCTTTCTCATTTGCTTGAAAATAAAAGTCACTTTTCTTCCGTTACCTCTCAAAGATCTGATACCTGCTTCTCTTCGCACTTCTCAGATCTACGTTTCCAATTAACGCCTGACGTCGGGGGATGGGAGGGCGGTAGCTTTTAGGTGGTCGTGGCTACGTTCCGTTTTCCTCTCACGAGCTCCTCAGCAAATTACTTTTTAAGTGTCTCGCCACATTACCAGACGCCAATGTCGCTTAATGACTGTTCGATTCGTTAGCATGTCCATGAAACTACCGAGAAGGTCGTAAAGTGTCTGAGAGACTTCAGAGAGAGAGGATGCTCCGTCGGATAAAGCGTCTGAGGAAAATCTTAGAGAGAATATTATGATAGTCTAGATGTTGAAGACTCTGAATATATCAAGCGTTATGGCGAATTATTTTTCTTATTACGGATATGCAATATATACACGTAATCTAAATGTATTATTAAAAAATTTATCATTTTATTAAATGCGATTTTTTAAGTTTGACTTTAACACGGACGTCTTAATGCAAGTTTGCTCTATTTTAAACATTTATCACGGAAATAATCCACTTTCACTGTTTTGCTCCTCTAGAGTTTAATTAATTCTGCGTGATTGCGCGTCGGGGGCAAAGACTAAAGGGAGAATCTCTCGGTCGTCTTAGCAGTCATAAGCAGACTCTGCTAATCCTCTTAAATATGAAGGATGGCACCATCTTACCCTTCGAGACGACGTCTTCAAATATGCTGACTCGTTGATAATAAAAAAAGTGCTCGGTCACCCGGGGTAGCGCATTGACTTGTCGAATACTCATTCAATTACGCCGTAAAAGCAATTATCGCGCCTCATTAGTCAATATACACAGCACGAGAAAATAAAAAAATGGCGTCTTCAAATTGCTCGAGTTAACTTACGCGAACCGACGCGACGTTGCGTCGTGTCGGTCGATACGAACTGGCGTTTAATCGCTGGATGGAGTCCATTGCATCGCCGAAAGCGAAAGCGACCGCTTTTAGTGAGCGTGGGACGGCTACATGATAATGCCGGTGATGCATTCCCCACGATAACGCGGTGCAGTGACTCGTAGTTTAAAAGCACGTACGCGTGCGATCGCGTATGTGTCATGGCGTTTATATCATTGTGAAAGTTCGGATTTCTTGTTGGATTAAGTGTTTTTCGTCGTCTATGGTGCAAGGTCGTCCGGTAAGAGGACGATAACTTTGAACCGAGGCCAAGTTCATTAAATGTTACAAGGTGGGACTGATCGATCGAGATATTTGTTATTTTGTGCCACATATATGATTCTCTTATGTCTGAAAACTCATATAGCATAAAATTGTGTTATTACATATGTCATATTGTTGGTTCAAGAGTTCTATTCTTACAATTTAGAGAAAAAATGACTGTTATTTTCGAGTAATTGTTATCATTAATTTACGAATTATATATGTTTTCTTGTTTAAAACCAACATTTTTCATCTTTTAAAATTAAGAGACTAACTGATATGCAAATTATGTAAATTAACCAAGACTATTAAATTTAATCCTGAATTTAAATTGATATCATTTATACATCAAGAAAAAAATATTTTTAATTTGACAAAATTTTTTAACTGAATTAAAATTTATCAGTTCAAGAATTTATGCATTTAACTTAAATGTACAAATTTTAATTTAAATATTTATTTGGTTAATTGAAATATATAAATATTTGAAGATGCAAAATTTAATTTATTTGGAAAATTTAGCCAAATTAACATTTTTTTCTCAATGTATTTAAATATCTGTATATAAGAAAACTAAGTGTTTAGTTATCTCTTAATTAAATTTAATTTCTAAAAATGATAATAGTTAAAACTAGTAATTTTCTAAATTAATTAAGTTAATAGATTTTATTAGAATGTTTATAAAAATTTATATAGAATGAAATTAATTTGCATTTGAAATGAATAATATTTGAAAAGGTTACGTCGCTAATTGTGGAATAATGATAATTATATTAACATAATTACATTATAGATATCTGCAACATTAAATTGATAGTAAATGTTAAATATATCATTAAAATTTTTTCGAAATATCTGCAATTGGTTTGCAATCTGTGACAAAGCGCAAATTATTGGAACGAAATATAATAATTATTGACTTTTAGTGGTTTTCCACAAACATTCTAGTTATTTCATATTTTAACTGCTACTGATGTATACACGAAGTGGAAAATTGCAATCATAATAGAACGATATTACATAATAATAGCATATAAATTTCAAAACGTTCATTTCATATAATTGCCATTCATAATAGTATTTTGTTATTAATTGCATTACACACACACACACACACACACACACACACACACACACACACACACACACACACACACACACACAATTAAATGTAACAAAACATAATATATATAATTTTGTAAGGGAATTACGTACAAAAGTCGTAAATAGGAATGACTAACAGAAATAATAAAAAATATTTAAAAAATGTAATCGGAGATTGTAATAATTTTATAATATTTTTTTGTAATATTAATAAAATCGTGTTTGTTGTGTTATTATTATAGAATATATTTTAACGTATTAATCTAAAAAAATAACATATTATCTATTTTTATAGTCATTTTCATGTCTACAATATATCATTTTAATTAAAAATTTATTTAATTTGTCTTTATTAATTCATTTTTAATATCTTAAAATCTTAGATTTATTCATTATTAATATTAAATTATGTCTATTAGAAAACAAATAATATATTTCTAACGAAAATATCTCGGAATACAAATAGTATTTTACAATAATACTTTCTCGCGTTTGTTAAGTTTAACCTCGAGTTATTTATTCAGCACATGGTTTAATGAGTTTGTGTTCTTTATGCACGTGCCAATATAAAAACGATATGTAAAAGTATCAGCGTTGATGAAATCTATATTCTTTATATTGTTTCTATATTTATAATTGCAAGAATCGGTGCAATTAAACAAAGTATTAACTTGTAATAAAAAAGATCTTAGACAGCGTACATCCAAAATTACGATATAAGATATTTGAAGATGAAATTAACTTTTAAACAATAGGTATGTCTAAAAGAGATCTTTCTAGACGTCGTACATCCTCATTTCAGGCACATTTGAATATCGTGCTATCTGAGATATTTTGAGTTGTGAAAAACCGAGCGTGAAAAAACAATGCAATTAAAAGTAGTGATATAATATGTGGTAATAATTAAGCATTAGTCGGTCTATCAGCGTCGGTCCGGTGCGGTCTGATATCTACAGCGGAAAGTCAAACAGCGGGCGATACGGAGATTCGAAAGTTCCAACTTCGGCGGCTTCGACGCCACACGAAAAAAAAAAAGACATTCGCCGACTTTCGCGGCAACGTAATCCCACCGTTATTCATAGCCGCGGCGGCATTATCCGAGTTCCTAAGTAGGATTACCGAAAGGGGTGCTAACCCACCTATCTACCGCCACCCCCTGTGTAGAATCGTAGAAAAAGCTCCGAGGGGGGAAACTTCTTAACTGCATGATCTTACCCGGCGGTGCAAACCGCTTTCTTTCGCTCTGGAGTCCTTTCCGCGCGTCCTTCCTCTCTCGCGGAGAATGAAGATATCCGGGAAACGTCACGGCGCATTGTAATATCCCGCGGGGATCTCTCGCGTGCCATCTCTGCTGCCGCTGTCGCTGCTGCTGGGCCATCTCATCAGCGGGGCGGAAATGAGAGGAATCGCGTAGGCGGGCGGTGTTGTCGCCAGTAGGACCAGTGATGCGACAAACACGGCTGCAATCTCGCCGGCGAGGAGATCGGAAGAATTAGCCCGCTACGTGCTGTGGGACGCAGAATGGAGACGTCGAGCGACTTCGTCGCGCGTAAATGAGAGCGGACCGCATTGGGATCGCGGGATGAGGGAAGGGGGGAAGGTTGCGGCCACATACGTGCTCCCGGTTATCTTATTGTCTCACGTGCGTTCTCCGTAATGGATGTACCCTTTTTGGTTTTTTTTTTTTTTTTTTTTTTTTTTTTTTTTTTTTTTAATCGTCACTTTCGGCGATTATATGATCGCGACGCGTAAAAAGCATAAAACGTATTACCGGTCGCGAAACAATTAAAACCATTCGAATGGCGCGCGGCCGGTCGTTATTTAATCGCTCGCTCGCTCGCTCGCTCGCGTTACGTCGCCATAAAAATATCACGTCCGGCACGGAAGTGAGCCGCGAATTGCGTGCGTGGGCTTCGTATTGCCGCTTCGCGATACGGTCTAATCGCGTGGCGGATGTTCGTCAAAAGTGCCCGGGCGACTGTGCGCGCGTAACGACGCGAATATTTTGCGGCCATCGCGGCATATGCGAGAGACGTATGACACGGCTCCGAACGTGACCTGCCGCAAGCTTGACGCATTGTTTGTCACGCGTGTGGCGAGCCGTTGACGTTAACGCGTTACTATTAATGTGCGGGAGTAATTAGAGCAGTTTGTCGAAGCCGCGCGATGTAACTTCGCGGTCGTATTTTACGGCACGGAAGTGTCGCGCGGAGATGTCGTAAATGTCGCTAACGTGGCGCGATTAATAAACATAATGCACCATTGCTATTTAAAGTTACGCTACGTGCGCAGCGTTGTTTAACGCGATGAAATACATCCGCGCGAAATACGTTCGTATAAGACGCGCGCACCGGCCGCGCGCTTGATTAATTAACGCGGCCTGTGCAGTTTGTAATTGATTATTAACTTGTGAATCGTTCCGAGACGTTATCACGTTGGTCGATTGGGGGCCTCTCATGCCTGCCTCGCGAACGCGTCCATATTTTATTAAGGTCGCACGAGGAATAGTTACACAAATGAAAAAGTTCGCAATGTGTTCCCCGATGCTCATTGATAACCGAAAAAGAAATATTGCATCGCGGGGCAGAAGTGTGTTGCTCGTTAGCCGTTTTCGTGACGATCTTCGCAGCGATATTGTGGTCGGGGCAATAGATTACGTTAACGGTAAAAGCCTGGTACATGCGTCTGGCAACTCTTATTAAACGTCATTTAGCGTTACAGCCGCGTAATTAACAACTGTGCAGGGTGAATGGCAGAGTAATTTGGAAAACGACTAATTTATATCGCCGCGGCTTCGTCCGTTAGATATAAATTACCTTTATTGTACCCGGATATTAACAACTGTCTTCGAATCGTCGGATCAGAGTTCGACGTAAAATTATCGTCCACGCGCAATTATTCGTTCATTGTTCCTTCTCAAACGTGTATATATATATATATATATAGTCACGTGCAAATCTATCGTCTGTCGTTTACAAGACAGCTCGGTGTCCCTCTTCACGCTGAGTTTACGTCGGATTTGTACGGCGCGTGCGACTGTACGCGAGAGGGAACAGCGATCTGACTCCACGCGCTGTTTGCTGTTGCCATTGTAATATCTCGTTACGCGCGTTCTCGCGTATTAAGACGCCGCCCGCCGTCGCCACAGCTCGCGCAAAGTCGTGAACGGTCTGCAAGAAGGTCGCGATCTAGATCTTGACTTTTGCTAAACCAGTTTGCGGAGGCCACGGAGCCGCTCGCTGGGAAACACGCTCGAGGCTACTGACCCTTCCGTGCTCGCAAACGCGCCACGAGACCTCGCGGTGTACGGGTGTGCGCTGCAAGTGAGCGTGGAGTTTCGACTCTTTCCGACCGACAGGAACCATCTTTTTCCTCCGGATTCTTTCTTTTATTAAAAGGGAAACGAGAAAAGAAAGTAAAAAGAAAAAAGCACACGCTGCATGGGAAGCCGCCTACGATATTGCAAAAAGACTCTATAACATGCAAATATGAAACATTAAATCTCATTACGTAAGTCATAGGTTTAAATTCGATAGACTAATTTGATACACAAATAGAGAAAAATAGAGAAATGTATATTTTTTTTTAGATTTCTCTATTACATCCATTGCACAGATAAATCCTCTCGAATCGTATAACAAGATTTTCTTCGATTTTTCTGTCGTGCTCGTTACTTTGTAATGATTGATGCAACTGAGATACTGTAAAAGGACTGTTTACTACGCGAGTTTGGCTTTATCATCAAGCCGTCTAAATGGGGGGGGGGGGGCTTCGCGTGGGGACATCGGGTCGCTAGATTAAGTAATGCGTGTCTCTTTGCTGCACGGCCGGTATTGACTGAATTGACAGTCTTCCGCTTGCATGCGTGCGATCGGCGCGAGTTACGAGAGAGAGAAAGAGAAAGAGAGAGAGAGAGAGAGAGAGAGAGAGAGAGAGGCCCGGGGAAAATGAGTGTGTTACAATAGCGTCGATAACGGAGATGTCATCTGTCCGAACAAACTGACGTTAGTTGACCCTAGAAAAATTTCAAGTACGCAACGCACGATCCGTTACTTTGGACGGTCGTCCTCATTGATTGAAATAGATGGATTGTCATACGCACGCACGCCGGCGAACCAACTAGTTCATTGATATTACGTCTACATTAAATTACGCCGATTCTGTATACTTTCTGCGATCGATGCCGCATGCTGTGTATCAAAATTAATTTAACATTATCCAACGTAACGTTAATAATACGGCCCGATATTATCGGTATAATTATCGGAAGTTTATCCCGCTGTAATTTTCATCTAGAATTCTCGATGGGCTAATAAACTTTTTCTTTTCGTTCGATATTTGAAAACGTCTATTAAAGATTTCAGAGGCTTGTGAATATTTCTATTATGTGACGGACCGAGTAATCTCGATCCTATGGATCCGGATGAGCAGCTACGATGGTAGTTGGTTACGGCCCGAGCGCGCTTCGACGTCGTGGCAATCAACGGAATTTGCCGCCGTCCTGCTCCCGCGCTCGCCAAACCTCAGGCTCTCAGGCCGATGACTATTAAGTCCTTTTTTAAAACCAGCCGGAGTCCTGCAGCCGTGGGACCGGCTGCTCCCACGGAGAGAGAACGGTACGCGATTAGAAGGCATTTTGACATCGTGTTTCTCATCCTTGTATCTTGACAAGAGAGTTGCTATTACCCCTCGCTTCAGGATGAGGGTCATGGCTAGGTCGACCTTTCTTGCCTCTTTCTTCTCCTCTTCTCTTTTCTTCTCCTTCTCTTCTCTTTTTCCTCCTTTTCTCCTCTCTTGTTCATTTCCCCATCTCTATTATCTATCAAAAGCGGCGTGTACGTTTAGACGTAAAAGTTTCTCTCTCAATCTCATGATCTGTTCTCGTAGTCGTGTGGATCCGCTGAAGAACGGATGAAAAGTCGAGGAGGTGAAGAGAATACGAGCGAATACGGACGGTAGAGAAGTGTATGCGGGAATCGAGCACGGAACTCTGTGCGCAAACACGACGATTGTATTACATCGAACGTTCCATTTCAACGAGCCATCGGGCATGCATGCGAAACCCTTTTAACTTTATACAATGCACGTTCTTTTTTGATCGCGACGATTGTTTCCACAAAGTTTTATTCAGGCCAGTGGTTTTCAAGAATAATTGCAGATGATCGACAACGGATGATGTCAGACAGCTTGAGAATACTTTCTTTAATAATGCATTGATTCCATAATAATTTATACGTACAAGTAACGTTCGAGATAATTCATTATATACGTAGTCATTAATTCGCGAATAAATTGAATTTTACGGTGAAGGTAATTTCGCCGCATCAGCGCAGTCACATCATGATTGATTAATCGACATTTCCGGCGGTCGGTTTACATACGGAGAACATAGAATTCTTTACAGTAGCATATTCAAATGGGAACATAGTTAGCATACTTTACCTCATAAAATATTAAGTTCGCATGATTAATATCCCTAGTTTGTTACTGTCATAGTTATATGTTATTGCATTTTAAGCTCTGAATCATTTATCACGGTATACGTATTAAGCGACTGCCATTCATTTTCAAATTTTAATGTGCTTGTTTTACATAAATTAGTTCCACTTTGAGAAAATATCAGTTATTTTATAAAATACAGTGTAACTATTATTATATTGATTATGTGATATTTTTATATACATAGTTTGTTATAACAATTATTGTTAATATTTAAATACGGTTGAAAATGACGATTAAAAAATTACATGCTTTATATATAACCTACGTGTATGGAAAAAATGTTTAATTAAAATGTATCGCAAGCTGGCCAGTCACATCGGGCGACATTTGGCGCCAGATTGTGTGCAAGAATTTGTTAATTCGACTCAGTTGGCAAGAATTCGTTAATTGGAACGTTCCAGCTTGCTTCCTAATAGAATTAGACGAGGGAGGGTCCCCGGTCCTCGGTTCCTTTCAGTGGAGCAAAAGATGCGCTCCTTATTACAGCGCAACATCTGGCATTGTCATTTATTGTGTTTTCGTTTGGCGATATTGCAACTGATAACTTTAGAAATTTAAACATCAAAGCGTCAGATTTCGTATGCAGTGATTTAAAAAAAAAACACAATATATTTTTACCATTGTATCTGTTTTTGTATCGACGAGCGTTGAATATATTACACGTAAAATAAATATAATTAATTTTACAACAAACCAAATTAATTTCGTAATTCTCAGTCTGCTACCGAAGGTTGAAACGTGAAAAATTAAAATAAAACCGAATGAAAAGTATATTTTAGATATAGACTATAAATTGAAGCAAAATTAATTTATACGATAATTTCGAGTAACTACATTCATAATAAATGAGTATCTGTAATATATTATAGAATAACATTTTCGTGTTTTTGTTTACAGATTGGAGTAAATTGACATTCTATGGAAAAAATGCGTTCATCATTCATGATCACGAGGTAAGTAACGACCTTCACACGTATACGTTGCGAATAAATCATATAATTAGATTATTAAATGTCTAGCCGGTCGTCCATAAATAGCATATCTATATGTAGGGAAACTTAGCAATGCTAACTCTTCGATGATCGATACTAATTGATATTTTTGTGGAACATGTCGCCATGCAAACAGCTTTAATGAGTCATCGATCGGACGGACCGTCGATGTTATTAGAACGGAATGCAACATATCGATCCCTGAATGTACGCTCGAATCTGTGCATTTCCGTTCGGACTGCAAATTCTCGTGGCGTGCCTTCGACATGTGGAGCGTGAAGATGCCAGCGGCATCACGCAAACACGCGGTCTAATCGAAATTAGTTGACCATTATGTTTAGGGATAAACGTCTTATGAAATATTTGGCTGCACTTTCATCTTATTGGCCAACTACGTACATGTTATAACTTTAACACGATATATTAGAAATAAGAACTGAGCTTTCCATTATCTATTTGCATCGCAATAAATCTGTTTACAAATTTTTTTTACTGTCAAATAAAATGAACGAAATTTTTATTAAAATTGAAAATTCTAGAGTTGTTATTAATTGGCTAATACATTATTAAGATCATTTTTATGCTCAAAAATAAATGTAGATATGTGTAAACTAATAGTTGTACCATAGGTATTAAGCCAATATCGATGCAGTTATTTGAAGCATGGAAATATCGGTAAACAGCGTATATTGGCCAATTAATAGAATGACTATAATTGCAACTAATTGAATATGCCAGACTTTTCAATGAATAATCAAGATATTTTTAGTTTAAAAAATCTTACACTTAATAAAACATTAATTGACGGTGAAATATATTACAGTTTAATAACTAAGTATAAAAGTCGGTTTTTATATGTCTTCTTTTCTGTCATATATATAAATCTTTTTAACTTTTCTAATAGTAAATTATACTCTTTTACTGTAATAACTGTAATTATGTATTAATGCAAAATTCCTTAATTAATGAGAACCTCTATAGCACATATCTCGATAATAACGATTACATCACAAGATATTTTTTGCTAAACCTACTTTATATTAATATAGGAATTATTTCATATTTAATTAAACAAATATTATGAGTTCTTTAAATATGTATTATATTAAACTATATGTATAACATGAAGATAAATGTATAATCGCGAAATATTTTTTGGAACATTGTAAATTTTTTTCTCTTTTATTGAGATTGACATTCTTCTATTGGCATATTTTAATTGACTTAAAACGATTATATTTATTGTAATTATTGTTATAATATTTAATTTGCGTTTCTTTAAATATTGTAGTATGATTGCTACTGTGATTTTGTTATTGCAAAACAATTTGCTATACTTTTATCTATTTATGTTGACTTTGCAAAAAATATCCACTTGAGCTCACCAGTAAATTTAAATATCGAGCAAATGGGTGTTTTTTCCCGATAAACAGTAAATACAAATCAATCTCTCACGATGTCGAAATATTCTATGTACGCATGGTAGAACATATGCATGTGTATTTATTTTCAATACCATATACGGGTATCAATATTTGACTAATTCTAATTGCAATTCTAATTCTTATATTACATAAAATATAATTTATTTTTATAACTATTGTAATTTACTACATCATATTACCATCTTGTTTAAATTTTCATACTTATCTCTACTTATTCATACTTATACATATGTATATATTCACTTTTGCAAAAATTAAATTAAAAACGACTATACTGAAACTGACAACTTTTCGCACACACAAAGATGTTACGTTTAATTTTAGAGTGTATGTACATTTTAACGGCTTTTAGAAGAAGTTGTTTTAGTTAAATGTTATTCTCGCACTCTGCTTATTCGTACTGCATTTGTATCGCGCTTGAATACGGGTATGCGAATAACTTCGTTGTTGTATTTTGCATTGGCAACTTTGTGATAGACCAATAGTAATGAAGCATCTGGCATACATAAATTGAATTAAATCAATATAAATTGAAACCTGCGCATTGAAGCAACAACATAAAGTTTTTGATTTGTATTTATAAAATAGAGAAAATAGAAATCTAGAGAGGAGAAGATAAAAAGAGGAAAGGATGGAAGCATATTTATCATAGTAATCATAGTAATGAGCATGTACTGAGAGAGAAAGAGAATTTTTTTTTTTTTTTCTAAATTTTATGAGAGCAATTTCAATTTTATTTGCAAATTTTTCCAGCGGCAAATAGCTATTATTAAAAGTGCCTTTGCTTAAAATGCAAATTGTGACGAAAACACTGACGTTTATTTATAATGCGAATTCTTTTAATACATGTTGCAATAAAAGGCGCCATTTGGACTCGCCATTTAAAACATCGTGCCGCGAAACGAGCGATGGTAAATTTCTCCACGTAAAAATTCTAACAAAAATTATAACGAAAATAATAACGCAACGTATACACGAACGGTGGCAGCGCAAACGGTCGGGGCACGAAATAGATTTCCCAAAAGAAGAGCGAGGCTTCGATGGGAGTCGACAGATTCGGTAATTGTCACGGGTCACTGCGCGTGAAAATCAGAAACAGATGCAAAGTAGGCAATTAACGGTGGAGAGATCGCACGGGGAAAATCGCGCCCGCGCGTGATTGGCTCTCGAACGGTAAACGATCTCTGCCACGGTCCTTCTTGCTGGGCGCGCGTTGCGCATTCAGGTAAATTGCATTTCGATCGACCCAGTTTTTATTTCAATTTGTCGTGAATTTATGTGCGAATTATCGGAGAAAGAACACGATGGCAGAGAGAAAGAGAGAGAGGGAGAGAGAGCTCGGTCCGTAAGAAAGAAAAATAGAGAAAGAGGGCAGAGGGAGACTGGAAAGGTGTGCGGGAAGGTGGCACGATTTACTCGCGTCGTTTCTCGGCACCCTCTCGCTAACTACGATTCAATTTGCATTTCATCCAATAAATCGCGCCTCTCGTCGCACCTTTCCCGGCGCACACACGGCTACGTGTTTTCCCGGGAATTCTTCATCTCCTTACCTCACAACGGGCAACGTCGCGAAAACTCGTTTAATATGACTTTAGTTCTTCCACTGATAACGAGTATTCTCTTTTCTCTCGCGTTCCCCCCCCCCCCCTCTGCCCTCCTTCTCCGAGATGTCGAGAAATGATGAAATTATTTTTTGTTTATGGATAACTACAAGGGTGCTCAACAACACGCTCGTTTACGATAAGAAACACGAGATTCTTGACACATACATTTACATACAGGAGCGTGTATATTTTATTTATCAGATTCGATAGGTTGTTAGATACCGCGTGTATCAACGAAGCTCCGTGATAAGGAGCATGACATGTTTACACGCAAAAGGGGGTGCGTGGTTTAATTATTATCAACTGGAACAGATGGGCGTTTAGATGATAATTGTATCGAAGCAGTTGTTTTTGTGAGAAACTTAAAAATAAAATCGAGCAATTTTCAGATGAGGATGCAAATATAGGAGAAAATCTGATAAATTTTTTTTCTAGCTATAGATTATATAATCTATAATATATGTAAGTTCTGTTGCAAGATATACGTTATGAGCATAAGCAATACCGTGTAAAAGCTTGACGAGGCTTATCTTGAAATTTATTCGCTAAGCAGTTATAAGATTAAATCTGTTAGGCTAAGATGTAATAGCACAGTTGTATCAATGATCCAATAACGTTATCAAAGATATATTGAGCAGTATCATAAATATAGTTATATTTCGATTTCCGTCCACATTGTATTTTCTGGACTAGACGGGAGTCTCTTAAACGGCGTACAAATAGTCGGCGTTCATTCTTCGCGTGACACGAGCACGCTAATACTTCACCGACTTTCCAAGCAACCGACCCCTGCTCAACTATATTGCAATCGTAACCCTTTTCCTCCGTGCGTGCAACACGGAAGAAGATCCACGCCGATAAAAACCGCCGGTTGTGTCGACCGCTACAACAAATGCATCTACCGGTCGATTCGGCCCTCATGAATTTTTTGGCATTTTGGTCTACGTTTATACAGTGTAACGACGTCATTGGCCCGTTTAGAAGTAAATTACGTTTCGCATCCAATGGTTGCATCCTGAAAAAAGTTTTTGGTTGTACATACGTCGAAAGTGGTGTCCTTTTCGTGTCAGTTTTTTATGTAAAGTTGCCGATTTCAGCGTTCTAACATTATTGCATAATTTTTGTCCTGTAATAGATGGCGTAAATCGTGGCCAAGAACATTCCAGCACGACTTTTTCAGACTGTTTGATCATTTCAGCACTTGCACGCGCGTTACCTCGCGACACGCATGTAGGAACTCTCGCGGAATTAACCGATGCTTCATCGCTTTCGCGAAGCTAATCTTGGCTAATCTATCAATTTGCGAGGACCCAACTTAAGAGACTACATATCGACTCACGGATAACAAAAAATACGGTACAATATGCAACACGAACGTAACGGCCTCGTGCACAAAAGGCCGACTTTACGCCCTTGTTACATAATGTACTATTATTTAAAAGTAGTTTTTCTTTCGCAAAAGATAAACTGATTATGGAATTTGAAAGAGAAGTTTGTTTTAAACTTTCTCTTTCGCGCGATATAACACTAGATTCAGAAATCAATGCAAAGTGAAAGTCGCCTTAAGTAATAGTTACGTCAAAATAAATGATTCCGGATTGGATGGTGTTATCTGGTCCGTGAGGAAATAACACGCGAGGCGAAATCCGCATTAATATTTCTCGCAAATATTTTTCACCGAGCAGATCTCGCGTGAATTAAAATTACCGAGCGGCCCAGAAATTTGTCATAAATCCGCCGCTGAAAGCGTATGAAATAACCAAAGAAATAGCGGTGGCAAAAAGTATCGCGCCAAACAGTCACGTCTCCCGTGCTCGCTCTCTGTGGCAAAACCCCGAGAGCGTTTAGCAAGCGAGAAGGGCGGCGGAGATAGTCGTACACGACCATCGTACACGCACCGGGAATATTTCGTCGACATGCAAGCCACAATCTAGATTACCGGGCGCGGGGGTAGTGCGCCTGGGAAAATGCAGGACGTTGAAATAGGCAATTTTTCTCTTCCATCACGGCGTCGCGGCCACGCGTCGAACATTTGCAAACACGTCGATTCGCCATTCTGCGCGAGTCTCTCTTTCTCTCTCTCTCTCTCTCTCTCTTTCTCCCTTTTTATTTCCCTCTTCCAACGCGGTGATATGAATTTTCGCATGCGTCGAATCGAAAATTGTTTCTGCCTCCAGCGCATCTCCTCCGCGAACTGGGAAATGTTTTTTACCCACTCTGACAAAAACGACCGTTTTCTCTGATCCATATATACATGCGCACTCGTGCCGGCACGCACGTATGTAACTTCATGCTCGAGTCTCTCTCTCTCTCTCTCTCTCTCTCTCTCCTTTTTTTTATTTTCACTCTTCATCGTCGTAAATCCGAAGAGTACATTTTATATCTCGCGATGCGTCTACTCCAAGCGGATTTTTTTCGGACAAATAGACGCGTTGAAAAAACGCACGGATAAACCGCGCCGTGTGTCTACCGCGTGTGATTCTCCGGCTTATTGCAAAACTTCACGTTTGGTTTGGCTCGCGGCTTGTTGTATGTAACGCGTGCGTGCGCGCCAAGATAACGGGATATGAATCATTACGGCGCTGGCGGAATTGTGGTTTCTGTTCTTCTATCTCTTTTCCGTTTTCTTATAATAATGTGATTTTCTTTCTCGTTTCTCTAACAGCTCGTCGACTCTACGTTCAATCACGTGTTTGGGATTTTTTAATACAATGTATTTAGGCTAACAGAACATTCGACAAAGCAAAGTTGCGAAGTTGTCTTGTAAAGTTTTCACTTTTGACTGTAACATGAACGAATAACGAATTCTTGATTGAAATATAAATTAAAAAATAAAGTGCGTTTAATAAGGTTTATTTTGAGTTACCTTCTTAAATTTCTTATATGCCTTCTTTTATATAATGTAAGAAAAATTATATTGCACGATAAAATAGCGACAGAGAAGTGAAGAAGGGCGAGAAAATTTTCGTCGATATAAATTTTATTTTCCCCAAAGGAGCACCCGCGACTCTCATCCCTTTATTCATAGGAAGCACAATTGGTTCTTTTTTCCCATCCAGTCCTACACCTCGACTCCTAATTTTAGCATAACAACGGAGGGTGATGTCACCATAGAGAATTTCTACAGCTTCTTAACGGTACTAGCTTCGAGGGACGATTGCACCCTTGTCGCGGGACACCAATTTTCTGAGAAAAACTACGTTTTACATTTTTGCTTTTTCGTGGATACTTTACATGGATGCTCTGCGAATATAAATGACGCGTCTTTTGAAAAGCCCAAATGCGTCAACTTAGTTTATTTATTACAAATGTAGATTCAAACATTATTTAGAACCTTTGTTACACTGAGAAAAAAGTAATTAATTTGACTAAATTTTTCAACTTGATTAAATTTCTATAGTTGAAGCGTATTTATCTTAAATACACGAAACATTGAAACTTTAATTCAAGTATTTGTATATTTAACTGAAATACATAAATAATTTGAATTAAAGAAATTTAATCAAATTAACTAATTTAATTAAATTAACCATCTTTTTTCCGTGTATAATTTTATTAATTTTTAATTATATAAGAAATAATCTTGTAATCCCCTTTCCTCAAATTAGGTCGTAAAATTTAATTAAATTGCGAGTGAACGAATAATAACTTATTTCAGAAAAAATTATACGTTAATACATAATTAAATTTTTAAAATATTTTTATTATTGAAAATGTAATATGAAATCCATCATATATTTATTAGCTTCAGTGAAATTTACTGATCATTAGTCATTTGACAAAACCATTACTGCTATCATAGTTTATTGTCTATGATTTCTTTTTGTATTTTTTGCTAGATTTTCAGAATATCCTGTTCTTCATGTATATCGTGTTCCTCTTTGCTTCGAAGAGCATTTTCCACTGTGCGCGTTCTTATCTTGTATTCCAGTTCAGTTGTTTTGAATTCTTGCAGCGTCTTCTTTGCTTTACAAGACCTTTCCGCTGTTTGAAGTAGTAATAAAACGCTGAGCGTGGTTAGTAAAATTATTGAAATAATTAAGTAAATAATTGTCAAGAAGCTCGTTTAATAACATCAAATAATAAAACCATTATCTTTTGCATTTCTTTAAAATTCTTCACGTTTTCTTCTCTTAGATCGATTTATTACTAGTAACATTTCTTTGATAAAAAAAGTTACATAAATTATCATTGGACTTAGGTAAATATAAAACAAATTTGTTAGAGGGAAAAGCGACTCTCCTGGTTTAGTCCATTTCACGATTTCGTGAGCAATCTCTTCTTCTTCGACTATACGAAGAAAGGGGCCCGTATCTTTAAGAATTCTAAACTCTTAATCAGTGCACACTTATTGTAAATTAAATTTATCGGATATCGAATCAGCGAGACGTCGATGTTATTAAAGCAGACGCAATCGTCTTGAAACGATGTAGACGCGACGATGTAACACGGCAATGTTATGTCAGGCGCTTATCCCGAGAACAATGAAGTTTACGCGATGCTGAGTGCCGTTATCTTATAACGACGCGAAGGATTAAGTTTCAAGCATCAACGGAGCTTGCACCCCGGCGGCTGATTATGATGCTTCGGAGCGTATCCGTGGAACGGTCGTTGTATTCACCGGTCCAGCTTCGGAAAACTCTGTCCGGCATAATCTCTGGCGCGACATTTGCGATAACAATATTCTCTCATACAGGATTTGCACGAAGAAATTTATATATTAATTTTTTTTTTTACGGAGAGATCCGTTGTCCCTCGCAATTGATTAAAAAAAGTATCAGATTAAATCTAAAACTTCGCATTTTTATCAAGATGTAACGCGAATCCGAAAAATCTTTAGAGGTTAAGCATATTTAGATATTTAAATTCCAAAATATATTTTTTATTACATGTGTGTGAAAGTAAAAGATTGTAAAACTATTGGACTTTTGCAGTGGAAATCAAAGGATGTTCAATAGTGAGTTAAAGAAAGAGGCGAGAATTCTCACTCTTTCTCCGTATTCTTTCGATTCTTCAATCTTGCCTGCAGATAATATTCGGATATGCGACTCGACTCACGTAAGCTTCTCACAACATCGTCGCGCCTTTCTAATACTAGAGCGATCCCGTCGCGATTATTAAATAAGGCGCGGCGAAAGTGGCGGTGACGCGGATGGTTAGCGGCCACCGTAGCGACGGCCGAGGGCAGGAAATCATGCATAATTCAACGGCGAGAACTTCGTCCACGGTGGCATGATGCGGCTCCAGGAGCCGAGAGTATCGCTGCTGCATCTTGGCGCAAGGAATAACGGTACTTTGTTCTTTGCCTCTCTCGTCGCGGCTGGTCGTGCTGCTTTGCGGTTCACGTAATCGTACCGACCCATTAACATCGGCCAACTTTTTGCGACATTTCGAGGACTCGACTACTCCAACCGAGTTGTTGGAGGATGTTTCAGCCGGGAACTCTCCTGGGAACTCCTCGAAGAATTTTAATGGCGCAAAGACAAATTGTCGTCTATCGGACGAATGTTAATTCCGTTGACGTAATTCTACACTGGGGAACTTGCGGGAAGCGCTTGCGCGAATTTCGAGGAAGCACAACATTGAGGAGAGTTTGCCCAACAATTAGCCGTTAAATCACTCGACGTTAACAATTTTAAACGCATGGCAAATTTATTGCGTTGAGTTTTACACGAATCGAGAAGATGTTTCAATGTATAACATGAGGTTTTATATAAGACATGTAGTTTTTTTATCAATTATATTGATCTAATTCAGAACAAAATACATGTAATGCATTTCGTAACATCTTTGATTAGTTGGCTTATTTTTGAAATCATTCGTCACAGCCGTATTGTTCCGAAAACGTTCACCGAAAAATTGGAAAAAAATCACAGGAAATTGTAAAAAGGATTTGATTTCATTTTGTTTTACCCTGCCACTCCGCGCATGTATTTTCTCGATATACATCGAACGTATTCATTGTGCTTTCATACGCTTCCGTTGTACCATCCATAAAATCGCGACGCGAATACCTTTAGTGCAATCGCATGGAAGAGACAAGAAACGGTATTTCCGATATGACACGAAACCGGCGAACGGATCCGTTCTGCAAATACATCCAATGTAAGCCTATTTGACTATTAGTAATAAATGTATTGTGAAAACAAAAACTCTAAAACGTTCTTTTTTTAACATTTTGTAATTGTATTTATTTTTAAGACTAGGTTGGTTAATTTATTACACTAAAGTCTGCACGAAGTAAACGGTATCCGAGATTATCCGATATATAATGTATATATTATGGTATTCTTATAATATTTAAGTCATGCAGAAAGATTCATAGAAAATTATTTAATAGAATAAAATTACAACTTATATTAATTATTAATTTTATTTAATCTTGAGATAATACATCTGGTTAAATGGCATTTAGTTTGTGTTTCTAATGTTACAGTAAATTATTACAATAATTAGTCGATATTTTTAAAAGTATAGAGCTAGTAAAATAATATCTAATAATCATTAAGTCTATAATTTTGTTAAATGAGAAGCTGTAAACATATATAATCTTTAGTATCAATTTACACACACACACATATTCACGCTATACAGTGACCGTTTGCGAATAATATGCAACCTAGGAACAATGATCATAAACTCAATGCTGTTAACAAGGTGGTTCTACAAACAGATGTTACTGCGCTTCGCTACTGTTGCGTGATTTATTGATCGCAGCTTACCGATGATGACAGAAAAGATCGCACGCTATTAACACAAACTGCTTTTGTAACTCGATCCGGCCTATATATCCATAGATGCTTTTAATCCTTCCGATCCGCAGCGTTGAATGCACTGCTGCGACAAATTACTAGGATCGTGCGAATGCAGCTGAGAGAGTTCCGCACACGCACACGCACACGCACACACACACACACACACACACGCGCGCGCGTTCATACCAATACAAATTCGTTATAAAATGAACGTGAACGAGAGACAGTAGTACAAAAAATATAAAATAATGAAAGTAGCGTGGATTGTCAAGAGTAACCACAAAAATATGACTTAAAAATTGTTTTTCGTAGTTTCCTGTACAAAATTTTAGAGGAAATTAAATGAGTGAGTAAATTAGATGTAGGATGGAAGAGTACGTCATATAATAATTTATTCATTGGATAATAATGATGGATAATAATCCGGGATTACTGCATAATGGGCTAGAATTTATATTGAGGTTTCAACGTGTAGAGAGAGAGAGAGAGAGAGAGAGAGAGAGAGAGAGAGAGCGAGAGCGGAAATAGTTTATATTCTAATTGAATACGGCAAATATGTTTGCTCTGAAATCCGAAATGAAGCTTTCGCCTTGTGTAATCATCCCTCTCTCCTTTCGTGCGTTCCGTCCAACTTCAATTTCACAATTTCATCAAAAATCAGTTTGTAAATTGGAGTGAGAGAAAGAGAGAGAAAGAATGAGACAGGCGTGGAAAAAGAGAGGAGGGGAGGGATAGGTGCAGCGGTAGGTTGGGGAAAGGGTGATAAAAATCCATCCGCCTGTGCCCGACAGCGAGCTCCTACGGGATTTAGGAAGCGAGAAAGTTTGCTCGGACGATGCCGCGTTAAATTAAATTACGGCGAAATTGCGGCACGAATTTGCGCGTTGCGAGCTCGTGCCGGCGCGGCGCGCAGAAAGCGGAGGGAAACGAGGACGCGTAATAAGAGGCATGTGGGATTGCACACGCGGATAAGATACGAACTGCTTATTTTTCCAATTTTACCATTTTTAAAAAGCTCATACAGCCGTGTCTCGCCCAGATGACGTTTGCGTAAATTAAAAGTTAATGAGATCTCCAGCAGAGACGCGTTGCAATTCCATAACGATTCCGGGAGTGGCCACGTGTATCGTTTTCCAGGGCAACGCAAATAAAATCGGAAGAATATATTACGAGATCAAATTGATGTCATTTATTCTGCAAGACTGGCAAATGAATTTTCAAAATTACTCAGTTTATTTCTGATGTACATTTTCTTATTTTTTTATTCCCGTAAATGAAGACGGTTATGGACTAAATATGCAGTTATTCACGATATTTCGATATTTACGATATACTTGGTATTGAATTTTGGGGATAACTATCGAAATTACTTCTTTACATACTGTTTAGACATTATAACATAGCCACTGATCACAAATGTTTATTATGTTGTCATAAAAGCTGTATTTTAGCATTGCAGGTAGTTGAAAGTTTTTGAGTTTGTGTATTCTTTATGTTATTTTGAGAAACATGCCATATTAAATGAAGATTATCCGGAATTTTTAAACTTTAATTAGCAGGAAGTTAACCAACGTAGAATCTTATAAAAAATTTACGACGAATGTAACGATTAAGATGCTATGTATTTTTTAGGTAGGAAATATATTGATGAGAAAAGGGGGTTATAAACCACTATCTTGTTTTATTTAAATGACTCAGTAAATATTTATGTAATATAATACTTGTTGGTACAAGTTTATTGTGCATAAAGTTCTACCAATGATGTTATAAACAGAAGTTTCTCGGATGTACATGACGAACATAATTAACAATTTACTGAAACAAAAGAAAGATTGTGGTTATAGAACCTTTAGAGGGATATGGAACCATCAACATATATTCTCTATTAAAATTATTTGTATTTCTAAGAATAAAAAATTAACGCTTTTTTGTATATCAATATCACAAAAGTATTTTGCAAATAATATTAGTGAAAAATATAAAACAAATATATATATATATATATATATATATATATATATATAATCTTGACTTTGCGTATTGTAGAAGTATTATAAAAATATTATAACAAACAATATATTAACTAATAAGTAAAATAAAAGTGTAACTAAATTATAGACGAAGGGGCTATGGGACTCGCATGTGGTTCGTAAACTCAAGTAATATAACTTTACAATGTCAAGTACATGTACGTATTACATTAAATATTAAGTTCAATAACATTTATTTGAAAGCTATATTCAAGCCCTTCAAGTTAAACAATTAATATAACATATTTCTCAAAATGACATAAAGAATACACAACTATAAAACCTTTGGCTACCTGCAATACTGAAATACAGCTTTTATGGAAATAAACATTTGTGATTAGTGGCTATGTTATAATGTCTAAACAGTATGTAAAGAAGTAATTTCAATAGTTATTCCCAAAATCGAATACTAAGTATATCGTGAATAACTGCATATTTAGTCCATAACTGTCTTCTGTCCTCTACTTTATTTACTGCTTCTTTAATATTGTTGTATTCTTAGTGTATTAAAGAATTCTAATTATCAGGAAATCTATCTTTTACTTATGTCGAAATCCACATCTTTAATTTACTGTAATTATATCATTTTGCGTTTTTTAATATCATTGACGGTCATACAACAACACTGTGTAATTAACTGTAGATACAATCTTCGTGAAAGTAGAGATGGTTCAAGGCTACTTACTCTATTTTGCACTCGAGTACCACAGGAAGGAAGTCGAACGACAAAGAACACAATATTCGTTACTCGCTTAGAGAGTACTTATCAACAACCGCTCGCTCATTATCACCACTTACTTATTGTTAGTGCGGAGCTCGACCACATTCAGTGGTCTAATTTCTTGTGCTAAAGGCTTGCTTCTAACTTCATTGGATCTTGAGAAAGGAGCGGAAAGACGTGTTTATGTATCTTATATATTTTCTCCTCGTATGGTTCGGTATTGAGAACATTACGCACTTTTTGTACGTCTACCTCCTGTACTTACGATTTTTTATCCTTTTCTGTCGGGAGCGCGCTTCTTCCCCGTCATCTCCATTTGTCTTATCTTTCAAATCCCCCTCCTCCTCCTTGCTGGTCTCAAGTTCCTTTCTGTCTCCTCTCCACCACTGCGAAATTGCAGTAGGTAGTCTGGCGGGAAACTATGGCGGCACACGCACATTGCGAGTGCCGGTGTTAGTGCCCGAGAATCAGCTTCTTGAACGTACTTAAGAGATGCAATTTTTCATTACAACCGGAAAGTCGGCGGAGGCTGTGTGCACTCCGCGAAATCAGGAAGACATCCGCCGCAGAAATTACTTTCGCACACAGGCATAATTCCGGGTGGCCGTCTGTCTTCCTGCGCCCGACGTTCTTTTCACCGTTGCGGATTGCCGTATCACCGTTGTAATCGTCGTTGTTTAAAGTGTGCACCTTGTGCGGAACGCATTACTTTTAAACCGGAGACGTTTATCCTGAGTGTAACATTTTACACTCGTATTATTCGAGGGAACGTTAATGTTAATAAACGCAGGAAAAAGCGTTTATTTGCGACGAAACGGTGTTCTCAGAGTGCGTGCCGGTAGGCGCGCTTATTTCGTGGCACTTTTTTCTTCTTTAAAACCGAGCGAAACTCGGCGCGCGGCGCGGCGCGGCGCGGCGGTGCAATTGCGTGGCGCGGGACTGCCACATCTCGCTGGCAATTTGTCACGATTTGTTTTATCACCGGGTTAGTTGAACGTATGGCGCGATGTGCTCGTGTAACCGACCGTACGATTACGCGCGTGATGCATATATCATCACGCAAGAATACATTTCTACGGCGTGACTCCGAATAGCAAATTTACCGGCCATTGTTGCCTTAGTCCCTTAATATCACACGCACCAAAATGAATTACTTCCGCCTCTTATTCGGAACAAAATATTATATCGGCGATGCGGTAACAATGGACGGTTTAAATTTCCATTCAATGCAGTAAAAATCTTCCCAAAGCCTCTCCCGCGGTAACGCCAATTAATTTTTTTTTTTTCTCTTTTTTCAGATCGCTATAATTGGAGTCGGCGTAACCAGCTGGGGTTTCTACTATATCCAAAAACAAGAAAGTCTCCAGTTGAATGAAGCGACAAAGCGGTACGTAAAGAGAACTCTCTCATAGTTTCACGGATTTCAGAGTTCCACTCCGAAGCTCCCGCCGATGCTAAAATAGTATACGCCGTGTTTGTGGGCGCACCGCTAGGGCTGAATGGCCGCGCGTTGATAACAAAACTCGTTGCGACGGGGATATTAATGCCTGCGTGAAGACGGCCCTTAATAAGTCTGCGACGTAATGAAAACCATTCATATAAAAGTTTTCCGCGGACGGTGACGCTTTAATTGAACGAGGAGGTCGCGGCGCGACGCTCTCGTTCGTCGGTCGGTCGGTCGGTCCCCCCTCCACCTTCCTTACACCACGCTGTAACAAGATGTCGGAGATTACCGGGGACTCTTCTCGCTTCGTTGGCCTCTCCGTAACTTTCGTATCCTCCCTCGTGACTTTCATTAAAAATTTTCTATCGGGACGAATCCCACGACGAAGTCCGCCAATTTGATATCGAGCTCGCCACTTCATCGGGAATCGAGTCGAAAGTTATTCACTTGTTCCGCCAACGGTGGAAGCGGAGGGGAAAAAAAAAAGACAACAGAAATTTGCCGGGGAATGAATAGGAAGCTCCTCGGGACGGGTATAACGGAATTCGAAGTGTAATCGGCCGTATAAAATCAGATATTTCTGAACGCGACCAGAGAGCCGAGTATTGAAATTATAATACTGTGCAGAATCAAGTCATTGTGCGAGAGAGAGGATTTATTCTCTCTCTCTCTCTCTCGTAAAAATAATAATTTATTAATAATATCATCGGGATCGAGAGATTTCTCGCGCGTATGCAATTCTTATGGGGGGGGGGCCGATTAATTTTAATGCGAATGTCGCTGGCAATCGGATCTAATTCGTCCCCCGATCGCGACAGCGCCGCGTTCGGCGCTTTTAATTCCTCGTCGCGGTCGGACGCGTAAAAAGAGGAGGGAAAAAGTCCGATACGCGTAGGAAAACTGTTATCGTTTCCCGCGGATATATCCCGCCATTTCGCCGTTCTCGCGCCGCGCCTCTTTTTGAACGGCCGACCGATGTGGCAACCGGTGGGCTCATTAATTTTTCATCGCTCGTCCACGTCATATAGTGCCGATTTTAGAGCCGGCCGGGGATAAACGAGCCACCAATTTTTGCGGCACCCGCACCGTCCGCCTCGATTTAACGAGCGTGATTTAATCGCGCCCTCGAGCTCACTCACCCCGCGAGCGCGCCCCCCCCCCTACCTCTTCCCGCCTACCTACCCCACCCCTTCTCCTTTCTCCGCGTCCCTATCGCCCCAGTCTGGCCCCGTTTAGGGGCAATTAATCCAGCGGAAACGCATGGGTCGATCGTACCTCGACACAGCATAGTAATTGCTACCGGCAGCCTTTAAACATAAACGATCTATCTAATATTTACGAATCGTACTTATTGGCTGTACATTTCCATTGCACAGTCAATAAGTACGTCAAACATACTGACATTTTTGCCTCTATCTTTATATTATCGACACATTTATTAAAGCGGACGGACCGAAAGAAAGCAAGGAGAAATTTTATCATAACTTAATACGAAATACTATTAACTTTTTTTCTATTTCGCATGCATTCTTTCAAGAAGCATGCGGAGCATCTTGCATTCTTTAGGAGACATGGAGAAAAATTCTTTATATTTGCAAAATAAAAATATTAAAACTTAGCAAGAGAAAATGTAAGAATTTTAAGTTTCGTGACCTACTTTCTACTGGTACGTAGTATTGTAAATCTCTCTCGGGAGATGTAAAGAAATCACGATTTGTTTATGTTTACGAACCGTTTCATTTTGTAAAAGGCAAATTTGTCTCGCGGAAGTTCACGTAATGTTGTACCACACTGTTTGCATTCTTGTGCCCGAGCGTCAAGTGCGGGCGTGCATATGAGTGCGCCACACGCACGTAAACCTACGCACCTTGCTAATTCAGAATCGCGAATACATAAATCTTTGCCGTATGACTGCAATTTTGCATCGACGTGCACGCAATGTGCATGCACCGCCGGCCTGCGTGTCGGTACGTGAAACTCTCTCCCCGGGGAACATTCATTATTTTCTTCTAACCGTGAAAGATTAAATCGTCAAATTTTCATAGCTAATCGCGAATACCCTCGCCCACACTTATGCAGCTGTCATTTCTCGTCACGCGCACGTATCTATTAGCGTTGTACGTACACGTTCTACGTCCACACGCGGCTTATCAAGAACGATTGCACCTATCGGCGGGATAATCAATGTCGTCATCGCAACGTATATCTCGATCGCCGCCGCACACCGACAGCCCGGAAAACAGCACGGCAATTTGCATGCGTTCGGCGCATTAATTTCAGACGTGCGACGTTTTACGCGCATATGACACGAGGAAAGAGGAGCCCCCGACCGGCCTGTGTGTTAAACATCTCACTCTCTGTGTGTGTGTGTGTGTGTGTGTGTGTGTGTGAATATCGCGCAGGGGGATACATACATTCGAGGCATTACCGCGAAGTGTAATGCAAACGGACGTATATTCTGCCCGGTGCAAAACGTTAAAGTGACACGACGCGACGGGGTCAGTACGCGTCGGTCGGAAAACGGAGCGAGCGGCGTCGGACGGCTCTGCTGGCCGCTTCTCCTCCGCTCGCTTTATTCTGACCCCGTCAGTTTAATTAAATACCCCCACCCGTGTAGACCCCAGTCCCGTTAGAATGTCAAACAACAATCCAGAAATTCCTACGCTCCTCTTCATTCTGCGCGCAGCGCGCGGCGTACCGCGGCGGGGCGGCGGCACGCGGAATACCCGACTCTGTTGAACTCTGTCGTACTGGGGGGGAAAAAAAAACAAAAAAAAAACGCACTTTTACGCGCGCGATTTCGTTGCTTCCCGCGCCGCGCCGTGAGAACGCGCGTGCGGGAATAGCTCGCGTCGCCGTTCCCTGCGTTCGACCGTAACCCCCGTATTCCTCGAATATCCTCCCGGGAGCTCGTAATAATGTCATTATATCTTACGGAATACGCGCGAAGCGCGAGGTACAGAGAGACGTATGCAGGTATAGGTATGGAAATAATACTCGGCGAACTCGGTATGTAATGTTATTCACGGTGATAACTCATTCACAGACGTTAATGCGCACGCCACCGCGCACGAAATTCCGACCTGCCTCGGCGAGGACTTTATAATTTTATCTACCTGGATAGACTCCGGTTCCTTCGCGAATGTATTTGCTATCCTTGCGCTGAAAGTGCATTTTATTATCAGCGGCGTACAAAGAGGGAGAGAGAGAGAGAGGGAGGGAGAGATAGAGGAAGAGAATAAGAATGACAGTGCGAGGATTAAACAATAATTCTACACGTTTTAATGAGACATGTCAGTCACAATGTCGGTGTTAATTAATAATTAATATTTATCATACCGTAGATATACCGCTCCCGCGACACTGTTGGACGATGATATGCGTATTTTCAGGCTGCGCGTTTCAATTGTCGCGATGGGCTCCGTCTATTCACGCCTCCTATGTAAATCGCAGATAAAATCTTCAAGGAAATAACGTGTGCGATTATTTAAGGTGCTTCAATCAGTCGCGCTGTGACGACACAGCGAATCAATCCAACGGCGTTTTATCTCGTCAATATCGTCGCGACACGATTCCGTCGTAATCCGCGAGACGAGATCTCACATCGGAAAAACGCGAGAAGTACCTGTTGAAAAGGCGTCCTTACGGAGAGAGGAATCCTCTCGGAGAGAAGCCCTCGCCGGCTACGAAAGTTTCGACGGGAGTTGACGGCCTTGGGGAAACTTGCGGGTGAAATCGATTTGGGTTAGGGGCTTTTGTTCGCCGCATCATCCGTTACGGAGGAGTTCTGATTGGATGCTGTCGTAATTCGGTGTACACGCTTATGCATGACTCTCCGACGAAGCGATGTGTCGCGTGTGGGTTATCGGCGTGGGTGAGCCGAAAGAAAGCTTGGAATGCGCGTGGGTGTCGCATTTTTAATTATTTTTGCGCTGGTGTAACACCAGTCGATAACAATCGACGCGTCCATCTAAATACGAAGGAAATAATTTTTTTCTTAGTAGTTGAGTAATGCTGAGCTATCTACATTCGCTTCCATAAATAACATTATCCGACATAAATTTTAGATCGCAATCCACACAGATGAATCTTAAACTTTTATTGCTTGAAAACAATCTCGCTAATGAAATTATTTTATTATGTCACATTTTTTAGAAAACTGAGTATAAAGTGTCAAAATAACATGACCGAATTTATTTTTAGTGTGACAAAAGGTTTACATAAAAATTACTTTATTTGATTTGTGATTAAAAAAGAAGATTAAATTTGTCGAACGTGTTGATATTTAAAAATATCCTTATCAGCTCAAATCAAGCAACGCTTTATAATCATTTATTTATCTTTTACTTCGGGAAATTAGAAAAAGAAAAATTAATTAACTCAATATATAATTGAGTTTAAACAATCGTTGAACGTGTAATTAAATTATATATTGAGTTAATTAATTTTTCTTTTTCTAATTTCCTGAAGTAAAAGATAAATAAATGATTATAAAGCATTGCTTGATTTGAGCTGATAAGGATGTTTTTAAATAAACGTGACATAAATGATATATATAAAGTAAATAAAAGTATCATAACATCTGTTTTACCGTTATTTTTATTCTGCGAATATGCCATTACGAGATCACATGATGCTTACGTAAGAAAGTCGTAAGTAATATTTCTTCCCAAAGGGATGCGTGACAGTAAAAGAACACGAAGAATGTTCTCACGGTCGACGATAAGAATCAAATTTTCTACGCGGCATCTCAATATCTTGTTGATAACATCTTATATATAGAGTAAACTCGGATATGATTGTAAATTTTTAAAATCCAAAAACATTCTTCTATCTTTATTATTTTGTTTAATAGTGTTCAGTGTGTATATATATATATATATATATATATATATATATATATATATATATGATATAAATATATTATTTTACTGTAGTTTAAAGCACGTAATATTATTGTCATTAAGAAAATAATACTCAATAGAAATTTTACATTATTAAAATGTTAAAACATAAGCATTGACTATCTTTCCTGACTTTTAAGGACAAGATAACCATAGTATTATGGGATAGTTGGCCATATATATTTTATATACTTAACATTTTATAAAGTAATAAACTTGTAATTTAAAATATTGAATTTTATTCGCATTATCACATATTTAGTTAAAATTTTATCTAAAATTTGATTTTTTAACTATAAAAAGCAATTTAAAATAAAATGTTTACCTATAAATAAACAAAATATGAATTTTAACATATAAATTTATATTTAACATATAAATTAACTTGAATTTTTAATATTAAAAAAATAGCTATTTGCAAACTGTAAGAGAAAGGTGATATTTATAAAAAATATGTAGTTATTTATTTAAAAAATAAAAAAGGAAATAAAAGATTATACATTACAATTTATACCTTCGTTATTTGTTTAATATCGATTACGACAGCTCAATTATAATTTATTTGATATTGTGGCAGTTTTCAGTGAACACATGAAAATCTTTGCAGACAGTCGAAAGTAGAAACGTGATATAATATTTACAATATTATTATTTCGACTTGTGTACTTATATAAATAACTGAAAATATCGATTATCTGAGAGGGATTAAAAGAATATATTATTTAGCCATTATTGGACAAATTGCAGTCGATTGGAATCATACCTTAATTTACTCTATTGTGATCTCGTCAATTCTGATGTGATTTGCATAGATACTATCTGTTTCGAATCGTTAAAACTTCGTTCGATATTTCATTACATTATAATCGCGCACTTTGAAAAAATTATTCGTAGAAAAGTACAAACAGTATGACAAGTATAATACATTAACTACACGGTGTTATTTTTTTGTTTGTTTTAACGTTGTTCTTAAAATACCTTTTCACAAATTAAATATTTTCTTTTAAAAAATCTTTTGAAACCATACATTTCTTTAAACACCATTGTGTGCATGTGCCCTTTCCAAGATAAAAAGGCTTTTGAATTATTACACGTATTTATAAAAATTCTTTTAAATGAAAATTGATAACGTTTGACTTGTTATTTAATTTTGTGCTATATTTTATTACTTTTTATTGTGTGTATATATATATATAATTATGTATATATACACGTTTGCTGGTGAAATGCTTAATTTGACGTGAAAAAAAGTTAACATTTAATTTTTTAAAAAGAAGAACCTATCATTCTATTGTAAAGGATAGAATTAGATTTAGAAGCATGCATTTGCGACGGATTCACCTGACGTATTCTGAGAAAGTATAAATTGATGATTCAAAATAGAAATCGATATTATTAATTCATTCGTTCGTATATTAAAAGATTTGTGTGGAATATTGCGCAAGCAAGATAATACATGAATCGATGGTATTTTCGTTTCTGATTTTCTCTCAAAATCTGAAAATGTAATTTGGAGCGTTTGAACAAATTCAAAAGCACTCAGATATACTAACTTCAATCTCACGTGATAATTAAAAGACGCAGAAATAACTCCATCGTTACACGGTCGTAACGAGGGCGGACAGATTAACTCTTACAGCTTGCACTTCTTACACTATAATTAAGGGATTTCCCAGCAGCGAATCGTTTCTCACGAGACCGCCCGGGGTTTCAAGTTTTTGCAAGATCTACGAACGGCGAAGTCGCGCGGCGCGAGCTCCACTTCCGCAGACGAACGGCGAGAGGCGGAAATGGAAAAGTTCCGTTAACTGCTGCCGTTTTCTTGCCGGGGTGTTCGCCGTGTTTATTTGAAAACTTTTCGAACTTCATGCAAATCCACGACGAGCGGCGCGTGTGCTATGTTCGTTGCGGCGGCGCGCGGCGAATCGCGCGAGCATTTCCCGGGGCCCTCAGGGGGACGCGCGCGCCATTGTTTCGCGCGGGTAATAAAGAGCGCGGAGTGAGACAGGAAGTTCTTGGATGTACCTTCATCCGGATTAATTAATTACCCTTATCCTTTCTTCGCTTTTCTCGCGGAAAAATTGGCGGCGGCACGGTGCGGCGCGACGGAATGAGAGGCGCCTGCTGTCTCCTTCTGTTTCTTTGCCGCATCTTTTTACCAAGGAATTACACGATTAATTTTTTAAGCATCATCGTCGCTCGTAGAGAGAAAGAGTCCCTTTAATATTAAAATAACGACAGGAAGAACCTTCGTCAATTTTCCAAGACAATCGTCGCGGAATATATTATTGATGAGAGTATGATTAATAATTAAACGCGAATTATATCAAATATTCTCTGTCTTAAATACGTTTCAGATTGATATTGTGAACTAAACTTTCAATTAAATTAATCATTTTTAGTATCACGAAAATTAATCAAGCCTGACGTCTGTCAATTATAATTAAGCCGCCAAATATAAGATTTATAAATATTCAAATCTATATACATATCCTTATTTTATATCGTTTGTATTGACAAAAGTTATAAAATTATCGCGTTAAGAGGATCTATGCAATTTAAAAACATTTTTTGAAAATGAGAATAATCTGAAATATAACTTCTCCGAGATTTTATACATTTGTTTTCTTTCTCCTTCGTTTTTCTCTTTCTTTTTTTTTTTCATTTTGTGAATGGTTTCCGTGCTATCATGCAGATGTAGCTATACAGACTTTAAGCTACAGAATACTACAATGTGACTAGCGGACTGTAAGTCGTCCCCGACAGGAAAATCGCTTGTTTCACCGGCTGCTATCGTTTCCTCTCTTCTTTTCTTTTTGTCACCCATTCTCTCTTACATTTCGTCCTGCGCAACTCTGAGATTACCCTTAACTGCGAGATCTTCGATATGCAAAGATCAGATTGTCTTCTAAGATCTTCTTTCTCCCGTGCCCACTTAATTAACTCAGATTGCTTTATATTCTGTTTTGTTCGTCGCTTAGTTTCTTTCTACAGCGACTGATATTGATTTTTAAAGATTTCTATTGTTGAGTTTTTTATATTGTAATGTTTTAAACTACGGATATATCTCGAGTCCGATTTAATATTGCGATGTAAACTAATTTATAATAGTTATAATGTTAGTAAATTAATTTCACACATCTTTTTAGCTTATTTTTGCCGACCTCTTGTGGATTTATTTAGAGCACCTCGTTTATAGTCTATGCACCGGCTGTTTCGCATCCTGACGCTGTTAGAAGTTGATTGTGTTTGCCTTCATGCAAACACGTACGGCGGGATACCGACGCTGTAGCGCGATGTCAGATTTTTCTGCTGCTCTTCTTTACGAACTAAGCTATATAAACTCGATGAGATTTTTGTTTGTAGAAGATTATTACCTTCGCTGTCGATATTATGTACAGCCTGTCAATATATCCCATCCGAGGAAGGAGACTTTATTATCAAGTTGTTGCAAATAGGGTTCTAACAGTTTTTTAAATTAAATATGCGATGTATATGTATTAAGTATATAAGTATATAAGTATATAAAAGATAATTATGTTAAAATTTATATTTATTTTTGAACCTACATTTTGATTTTTTATGTTCTATAAAAATGGATCTATTATATTTATAAGAAGGAAAATGTGATTTGTTACACTTGTTACTTATAAATCATACCGTGATGTTTTATTGATATGCTTTTCTATTTAAATATTTAAAAAGTATAAAAAACTCTTTAAAATAAAACTTTTTGTAATAAGTTTTTTACAGCTTTTTTAAAAAATATTTATAGTATTCTTATTAAATTTAATCAGTTTAATTTGATATATTATTTCTAACTTTAGTTTATGATTGCATTTCAAGTTCAACAATCCGTATTGGCACATAGTTGATAGAATTAAAAGTGTATTTAATAATTAATGCATGTTTCGAAGCATTAATATCCGTTTCAACCGAAAAATAGCATTTGTTGCTCGTGTTATTCACATATCAATTAAATATTTAATTTATTCTTTAAATAATTTACTATTTTTTATTTTGCATATAACTATAAAAAAATGTTTACTAATTTTTTTATTGATCTGTACTTTTTATATTTTTATTACAAAAATTGTTTAGTGTACATTAGCTCGAGTGTAATTAATTTTGAATAAATAAACCGAAATTATTGCGCAAGATTTATCGATAATATGACAAAATATTTTAAGTTTAACAAAAATCGCTGTCTTCAAACTGCTCGTGCAAGCTTCCTACATATTCTTATTTGATGGACAGGGAAAGATAACACATTAATGAAAAGTCTCAAATGCAATAGAAATTCGACTGAATATAGAGAGGAAGAGAATAATTCAAAAGGCAGCGACAGAATAACAAACAGTAGACGCGCGTAAAAAGCAGAATCTCTCATAAAGATAATAAAACTTTGTAATCAAATTCCTTGACGTTTCTGATACGGACGAGCGTCACACGATTGACGTGTATATTTACCGTTTTCCTCGATTTGGCGCCTTCCTTCTCCGTTTCTATAACGCAAGCAATCTTGCGATCTCTCTTTTTTCAGCCGCGGCGCTTGGCTCACATGGAGTCGTCATCCCCCGTCGTCGCATCGCGTCGTCGCATCGCGTCGTCGCGTCTTCTGTGTGCGTTAAGTCATGCGGATCTGACAGGCGCGTTGCGCAGAATTACGACGCGTTCCCCCCGAAGGTACCACCGCCGTAGAGTCGCGTTTTTCCGCGCTGCTCCTCTCCTACGTACGGATGTAAACGGCAGATTCTCCTCTTCTCGTTTTTCTTCCTTCGCCGGAACGTCAGGGTAACAATGGTCGCCCGCGCTCTCTCGCCGCCGCGTATCAGAGCGGAAAGACGCTTGTATAAACGTCGTGTCAGAGTCCACCGTCCAAGTCTTGACGTAACGTCGCTGCCACGCCTCCGCCGTCGCCGCTCCACCGCGCGCACGCGTTACATTTTTTTCTCTCCCCCCCCCCCCCCTTTGGCTTACCCTCCTCGTTCTCGCGCGCGCGGATGAGACAAAGCGACGAAGCCGCTAATGTAAAAAATTGCACCGGTATACGCGCGAGCGATGGAGGTACCAGGCCAAGAATATTTACCCCGGGGATTTTTTTTTCTTTTTTTTTCTTTTAAGCTGTTCTTACGCGAGGAACGTCACTCTCCCTTGTTCTTCGCTTCTACCTTGCGCGCCTCCGTGTAAAATACGACCCTATTCGCTTTGATTTCATGCTCGCCCCACGGTGCGCGCAGTTTGATATTCCGCCGCAACGTTGACGGCCATAAGCTAATTCCGACGATTCGTTGATGGTCCGTGACTCGACGAATAAGCCGTGCGTGCGCCATGTGACATTCTAATCTATTTTCTAACTCCCACCGGTGTATTCCACGTGTGTACTACGCCGTTGCCGAAGTGGTATTCATTCGAAACGGTCCGCCTCACAAAGGGAGACCCGCTCGACAACTTCAAATTCGCGGTCCACTCTCTCTCTCTCTCTCTCTCTCTCTCTCTTTGTTTCTCTCTTTTTCTCTCTCAGCGCGGCGATTTAGTTTACTTCGGTTTACCCGGTGAAATTTTGCACCCGCGTACCGCCGCACTCACCGTCGTCACGAGTGCGGGTCACTCGGTTACAGGAACGCGAAACATTTGGCCGAGACGAGCGTAGTTGGGAACTTACGAACGGTACAAATTCGGACTCCCGTGCTTGCGCAACACGGGTTGACGTGTATTTTGGGCGGGACGTGACCAGGCTACACCGAGGTTTCCTTTCCGGCGGGAAAGTCGGTAGATTACACCCCGACAGCGTTTTCGAGAAACCCGCAGCTGCAATCGCGGCTTGTAACGGCGTCGCCGTTTCTCCGCGTTAAGGTTTACGTTTCTTGTCGCGAAGGTATTAAACGATCGCTGCAGTTATTCGGCAAAATAGTGCCCATGGACTCGAATGGTCGTACAGCATGTCCAGAGAAAGGCAAGAGTTTTACTCTCCGAAATTGTAAAAATTATTTGTGCAACACATGGGCAGAAGCTCGTCTGTATGGTTCTACGTTGATTTGCAGAAAATGCCACGATATGGTCTAAAGATATATTAAATCGCTTCGAAAAAGAAAATAGTTACGATTCTTTAGTTTTGTAAATTTTATAGAAACTTTACCGTTTTGATTTATCATTCCTTCCTTTCTTTTTATTTAATTTTAGTTTAATATTACATTTTTAATAATATTTAACAATGTTTATTACGCAGGAGAGGCTTTTCTATGTTTTTTAAATTATTTTTTACTTTTTTTTTCCCTAAAACAATGATTATGAATATTTTGTATATAATAATAATTGCAATAGCAATATTAGAGAATTGTACGTTTTGTTTTTAATATAATTATATTTTGTTTATATATTTTTGAAATATTTTTCTCATTCAAAATTAGAAACGATGAAACATTCTAAAATATCTAAAAAAGCAATTTATCGATGTAAATCTTGCTGTTTTATGATTGATTATTTTATCAACTTTATCATAAAAATTCTTGGTTTCGTTCATGTTCAACAACATGATACGACCCGATGGGTCCAACGGAACGGTGTGAAATGTTTCAGGAAGAATTAAAGGAACGAACTTTTATTAATCATTGTAAGTCGTTAGTAAATTTAAATCTAAGTATGCAGCTTTATTCAAGTTTCATGACTCTTGCGCGCGGGAAATAATTGAATCGGTCCGTTGTCGCGGAGGGCCACTTTATTTTCGTACGTGACACCCGCGATATGAAAATAATGTCGGCGCAGCACCGATACCGGGCGCAGATTCGACGCGCACCTGTCTCTGTCTGAGGCTGATCTATGCGCGTTAATTAAAAGGCGGTTTGTCCCGCCATGGCAGCTGTGTAAACGCCATATTTCGCCATACGTCGACCGATCGTGCGCACACCGGCACCAGTTACATACGTATACGTGTGAATCTAACGAAGAGCGGGACCAACGGTCGTAACAGAATGTGAACGTGGTCGTCGTAAAGTTCGCGTCTCTGATTCCGCGTCCCAATCACGTTTGCCACTCTGGTCCAGCGCGAGTAATCAAAACGTGGGGCCGTTGCCGCTCCGATCGTGCCATCTTGCGCGGGCGAATTGTCTGTCTCGTTTTTTATACAGCTTCACGCATTCGAGATACGATCCTCCGTGACTGACGTGAAAATTTTCTCGGAACGAGAAAAGGATAAGAGAAAGAGAGACGACGCGGCGCGGCGCTTCGTTTCGCGGAATAATGTTGCGGAACGCAACGTTGCGCGCGCTGCACTTTCCTATTTTCTGTCTCGGATTCGGCAGGCATGTCGCGCGAGGTGTCAATCGAAACGCCTGATATCCTTACGCCGAGAAACGACAGCGAAATCCTCCAGAAATTCGCTTTTCGGAAAAGTGACAATTTTCCGCGCGATATCGGGTCTTCCTTCGGTTTCACGGCTCGTCCCCGCGTATTTCGCAGCTTGCGCTCGTCACCCGCGCATATTCAATGACAGTTCCCCGAAGGGCGGCGAACGACTGCCGATTTTTCGTCACCGTTTCTACTCGAGTCCGAGATACGCGTTCGCGCACCCCCCTCCGCCGGATAATGGTGACTCGCGGTTGTGACTGCCCGTTGCGTCCCGTTGCAAACCGATTCCGTTCCGCCGAGCGTGAAACGCGTGGAAACGCAGGACGCGCGCTATCCTCCCCCCTCGCGTTGAATTCTCGCGGGCCTCTTGATTTATGACGCGTGCCTCGCGAACCTCGCGAATCGATTCTCCGATTCACAAACATTCCACGTAGAGACGTCGCGACGGCGACGACGTCGATTTCGACTCCCGACTCCGCGGCCGACGCGCCCATACCGCACGCGCGCGCCACATTAATTGAAGCACCGGCATACAAAGCGTGTCTCTCTTCCCCCGCCCCCTTCCTCGCGATCCCACGGTGTCTGAATCGCGGCGCGGCTCCGCAAAGCCCGGGCGCAGGACCGCCGATAGCGGTTTCCTTTGGCATTTCGGGCGCGCGACTCACCGAACACCGGCGTTAATTCGATGAAAATTAATTAGTATCGGCCTCCGAGAGGCGCTCCCGGCCCTGTGAAATCGAGCGCGAGTCGTTCCGCAGGTGAAAATTTGATTAGCCGTGCCTTAACGTAGTCGTCGCGCTCGGCAGACCCGAACTGAGTCTCCACCGAGCCGCAAAATCCATCGTCAAGATGGCTGACTCTTGCTAGGCGATACTAATTTCTCTCCAAAGATACTTCTACAAATATAAGGAACAGTAAAGTTTTATAAAAATGATTTTATCGAACTTTATCATCCCCTCCCCAAATATGCTATCCCCAAAAAATCTGATGGAGTATTCCACTTAAAAAATGTTTTCCTCTAAACTTAATGATTTTATTTTTTCAAAAACAACGCATCCAATGAAGAAATTGACAAGAATACTTTCTTCAAGAAATTTTTTATAGAATACATTTTTTTATTTCAAAATTCTGATGTTTATTTTATTCCATTTGCCATATTGGATCCGCAATTTTGCGGTATTCAAAACATAAAAAAAAACTTACAAAACTTATGGTTTCAAAACTTCTGTTGCTAATATTCACGAAAAAATTAATTATTGTTTTAGTTCTCTGGCCGAAAAAGCGGGAAATGTAAAAAATTTAAAAGTCTGATATCAAATTCGTAATTGTTGACCCAACAAATTTATAAAATTGTTGCGCAAAATTTATTTAAAAATTTTTTTAATTGATGGCAGCTGTCTTGAGTCCGTCATATTGAATTTTTCAAATTTGACTTCAGATTCGTAATCAGCGACCAGAAGAACATAGAAACATGTTTTTACAGAAATTCTTTGAGTCATTTAATTATGCCCCTGAAAGAGTTAATCTAGTATTTTATCACTAGAGGATATTTTACTTATAGATTTTAAAATATCTTTCTAAAACTTATCTTTTTGTACATCAGAGGAAAATACTCTACAATTAATAGGAAGCCGCTACATAATAGATTATTCTTTTTGTAATGGAACATCGCAGATGTAGCTAGCAGCCAAAGGCAGCAGCCATCAAACGCCGATAGGCGTTTCTAGAGGACACTATTTAATAAAACGTCAAAAATTCCCTGGTTATGAGATTTTTAACGAACTTTGAAAAATTTGCATAGAGTTTAGTCATTATAATATATAATAGATCATTTGCGACAGAAATTTAATTTATCAATTGTTATAAATTTTTTAAACTAATTTTTATCGTTTTTTACGCTTCACGCCTAAACGCAAAATATGATTTCCTCCAAATTTGGCTGGAAATATCTTTCCGTAACGCACAATCGACTGATCGATCATTCGCGAGAGGACGTGCATTTTCCTAATTGTTATAAATATTTTTTAATTAATTTTTATTGTTTAGAGCCGTGAAACTGCTACGTCCTCGTCGTCGGTTCTGGGTGCGGCAAAAAGCGGTAATGTACTTAACAAAAAAAAATCGTTGCATTATTCTGGTAATCAACTATGTTTTGCAAAAGTGCATTTTTATAAAAATTTCTCATATACGGTTAATTAAGTCGTTCTAGACTTCAAAAAATATTTTCATAGAAATTTACAGAAACATATTTCCAGCTAAATTTGGAGGAAATCGTACTTTGCGTTTAGGCGTGAGGCGCGAAAAACCATAAAAATTAGTTTAAAAAATTTATAACGATTGGTACATTACAAGTCTTGTCGCAAAAAATCGATTATGTATTATAATGACTAAACCCTATGTCAATTTCTCATAGTTCGTTAAAAATCTCATAACCAAGGAATTTTTAACGTTTGATTGAATGGTGTCCCCTGGAAACGCCAATATGACGTTCGGCTCTGGCTGCTCGGCGTTTGGCTGCTAGCTTCTGCTACATATACATTCCAATATACTCTTTTTTTCTATGTTCTCAAATATATAGGCAACTTAAAAATCACAATTTTCTTTTGTTCTTTTGCCAACAGATTGATGGAACAGTGTTGTTTAGACACGTATTAATAATATACGTAAATTTCAAACAAAGTGGAACGATCAATGACAGCCAATTAAAAATTACCTTTAACTGAAAATTGAATAGGGTCCTCCATGCTACGCTCGAACAACGTTCGCTCCCGAACTTTTGAGCGATCGATCGCGGAAATCCAGGCCACGATTCCCCATAATCGGGTACTGCGAGGCGACCACGAGGCGTCCTGGTTGACTGAAAAATCGTTAGCACTTTTTACTCGGCCGCCATTAGCGCGGAATTACGGTAGCGCGTCGACAGGTTCGTAAGGGTCCCCAGTCACGTAATGATTTCTTGCGGCCTCACGATGGCCTCGTGACCTCTGACCCGGCGAAAGAGGCGCGCGTGACTCTTCACGCATCACGCCCAAACCTGATTTACCTTAAGCGATTGTCTGTGTGCGTGTGTGTGTGTGTGTGTATGTATGTGTATGGATATACTTCCGAAATCGGAGCTCGTGGTAAGCGGTCATTTGTCACGAAATCAGACGTGGTCTAGGCAGCAACGTGATGGAAGATTATTGCGGCCTGGTAACCGTACGTTTAAATGAAATAACAATTAACGAGGCTTGGTTAGCCCGTCGCTCAAATTTTTTGGTAGACTACACTAATATTTCCTGACGAATTGTTTTAATATTAAATTATTAATGGTCAGTTTCATCAACGTCAATCAATTTTAACCTTAATTTAACTGGTTTGTTCGCCTCTTTTTAAAGTCTAGTCTCAGAGAAACAACAGAAATGATTAAAACGTTTTATAAGTAGTGCAGCAGATCACAAACCGGACTCGTAATCCCGTAACATCGTGGCTGGGATTTACCCAGTAGTTTAGCGTTAGTTCGTAACTTGAAAAGCGAATCAATCATAGTCACGCACACGTGTTTACTCTTTACTTTAATCATAATCTTTAAATCATACCGCCTTTCGTAAATCAGTATCCGAAGCACGGTAGATTCTACGGTACTTTGCGATAGATATAAAACCTATCGTTTTTATTGCCTCAATTTTCAGTTCAATGACGGCGCTTTTTGTGAATGAATGCCAAGATTTCCTGCACGCTTAATTGCGGCGCGTCGAGGAAGACATGGGTGACCACGCGAACGTACTCGCTATAAAAGATAAAGAAAAAAATTAGAATAGTAGTATCGGAAGAGGGGGCGAAGGGAGGGATGATGATATTCCAGAAGAACGCGCTTATTTGGCGGAAGTCCAGCCGATGTCTGCATGCTCGGAACGTCCATTACTCCATTAGCGGTTACCGTGTTAACTCTTTATTGCTCTACGCTATATGGAGCCAACATTCTCCATTCTCGGACCGAGAAAGTGGAGGGAGGAGGGTGGGAGGTTTAATGTGTCCACATTTTCCTGATTACCATAAAACCATCCAGTATCGAATCGGTCGCAATCCTACGACAACATCGAGTCGCGCGCTGTGCTGTTGTTACGCATTATTATCCATAGTCACATTTACTGTGTGCCAGTAAATGTTCTTTTCTCAAATTAGAGACGTAAAAAAATGTATCTAAAAAAAACTCTATTTGACTGCAAACCAATAAGGCGTGAACTTTTCTTTCAGTCGGTAACGAAGAAGTAAATAGAAAGAAGTATATATAGGAATATACAGGAATATCTTAGAACAAGAGATTTGTACAGCACTATTTCCTTAAATTTAAAAGTCAGAGTGATAAACGCAAGTAGAGTTCTCCTTTTAACGATTGAAAGCTGGCTGCTCGCGACGCGCCTCGGTGACATGACGCAATTATTTTTCCGATTATCAGATCGCGACACGTGGTCGTTTCCGGCGACGCAATTTCGTGCGCCGTCGAGCTCGGAAAATTTCTTCGCCGTCGAATATGTTCCTTTCGCTCGCTGCGCTGCGGCGTGCAGGCAGATCCCGCATTGAGTTTTGCATAATATATGAAGTGATGCATCTTAAGGACGTATAACGGCGGTAACGTTCATGCAAATTTCCATTGCTAAGCGGCACGGAATTTCAAATTTTCGCTTTAACGGAATTTTAACCATGAACGTTAATCCGGCGTTTGTAAAGCGCCGTGGTGGTTTTCGGTATTTAACCGAGCGGATACTTAAAAAAATTATACCGTGAAATTATGAATTTTATCATTCTTTTAAAATGGGCTTCGGACATGGGCATGTAATGGTATTAAATAAATGTTTGTGCTCACGTGATATACGCTATGCAGTATTTTGTAATTTAATTATGAATAAATTTACTATAATTTTGTAGAATTAAAAGGTACAAATATAAGATTTTCGCTCTTTGACTTAATTACTTAATTGCCAACGGAATGCGCTTTTGCGTAAAAATTCTTCGAATAATAATGACTCTATCATTATTATTCTTATTTGTCAATTGGATATCTTTATAAATCGTCGAGAGAATATCGTTTTTCCTCTCAGAACAATTCATCTTGTTTTTCTACGCAATTGTGGAATCGTTCATCTGAAAGCAATTGACTCTTTTTCATATCAATATAAATAGACCTGATACTCATAGCAATATATTGCGCATCAACCATGAGGTACTTCTGTTTTCCAATTGTTCCTTTGATCTTATCTCGCATACGAGTGTTATCAGTTTGAGGACTCATGCAGATTTAACATTTTCTTGAAAAAAAAATCGCTTCCCCCGTGATTCCTTTCCATCGTGCTCACTGTTGTATATCCCACGCTCACTCGGGATCGCCGCTCACTAGGGATTCCAATCGGCTTATTTTCTTAGTTCTGACGCATGTGAACCAAGATGTTCTGTTGTTTCATCCTGCAGGATATTCTCTCACTTTTCACATCTCGCGTATGTGCACTTCTGCCGCTTTTCTTTTCCCTTCTTCCCGAACGCGAATAAAGAAATATTTAGATGTACACAACTACGTTTGTACAAAAACATAGCTTCTCGTGCTTTTGCCGAAGAGAAAACTCAGTTTTTTAATCTTAATTTACTAGAAAAAAATCGAGTTGCAGAATACATTAAAATGCTTTTAGCGATGATCTAAAATTCTATCGTTTGGCCATTACCGGTCGATATTTGATTAATCCAACCAATGCATTTCGCGATGTATTTTACCCACCGCGAAAATTATTCAGTGGCAAACTGCGATATGGATGCAACTCTTACAAACTAGCCGCGATGTATTCAGCGCCACGGAAATATGGAATCATTACGTAAACACGATATTATTGCAGGGCCGAAATGAAGAGGCGAATAAACAGGGAGGGAGCCATATGGGTGAAGAGAATAATATTATTTCGCTTTTAATTCTGCGAGGAAAGAAGTTTCTGTTTGGAAAGAGCGAATGATAAAACGTGACTTGAATGAAAAACGGAATTATCATTGTGCCTAACTATAAATCCCATACTCCCTGCTTCAGAAACACACGGCGACATGTGCACGTTGTCGATGTTATCAAACGCTTGATTGACGCCTTCTTCCTACAACGAGCGTCTCCCAGACGTTTCTCACCTTTCCATCCCTAAGCGATTCATTTAACGGCGGACAAAGAGACCAAGCCATTGTGTTCTCGTTTCGTGTCGGTGGTAGGCTCTGGTAGCGAAAATAGAACCTAACCCAAATAAACAGTGACACGCGAGCTTGATGTTATCCCCAGTAGCAGTTCGGTCTTCTAACTTCGCTTAACACGAAAGGACGACGGCGCTTGCGACGAAATTTGCAAAAGTGAACTCTTACGAATGACAAATTTTCTCCTTTTACACTCTACTCCGTTCGATTGTACGTATATTCGGCATTGTCAGCGTTCTCAATCGTGATAAAGACATTTAACTCATTTCCTCTCCTGTCTTTTTATACACACGTAAAAATATCTTTGTTAAGTTGGAACTGACGGTATTTTCGTCACGGATAACTCGCGCAACTATGTCTTCTGTTTTTGTTATTTGTACAAAGCTATATTGGGTAATAACGCAGTACGCATATGTAAAGAAGGAGAAGCATACTTTAATCTGAATTATATCTCAATCTTCTGAACTTCGAACCGCAACAGCGATATAGCGTGTGTCAGTTGTGTTTCTTTAAACTTTCATCTCGAGATCTCATTTAATTTCGTTACTATCGAAGCGAATTTTATTTTCAATTCTACAGTAAATTAAATCCGCCTTCCGCAGACTTATACGCTTTCTTTGAATCGCGATCATTCTTTCTTACCATTAAGTTATGTTGATTCTTTATTTATGCCCGACGTTAGCGGCAGACTTACTTTCGAGATCTCGGAACAGTTTATTTCGCAGCAAAATAAATCCTCTGTCCACTTATCCCGTTTTACTTTATTTTTTTTTTTTTTTTTCTTCCCTCTGAGACGCCGCGCGACAGGAGATGCTGCCACGCTTATGCTGCTTCCAGTGTATTTACTGCCAGATCGTAAAGGGAAGGAAAGGAAGGTTTTTCAGACCGATACATCGGCCTGGGCATTTTAGAGACGAGAAGTAGTAAACTCTTTTACGGAAAAGTGTCTCCGATAGTAACGACCGCTAAAAAGCGACCATGCCACTTTGCCACGTACGGTTCTGGCAGAGCCAGACTACTCTCCCGCTAACGTTTTTCCAGAGCACACACTGCTTTCGCGTGTGTCTACTCGAGACAATGTTCCCTCCACTCGCTGGAAATGGAAGGGCTCCTCTCGTGTCGTCTGAGGAAGATGGTATGATATCTGTGATGGTCTCTTACTTTATATCGCTGAGAAGGTGTCTCCTCTCGCAATATCACGAGAGATTGTTTCTTGCGGGTATCTCAATTTCCGATCTTTGTTTACGAAAAGTTAAATTGCCCCCCACCCCCTCCCCCCTGTCCTCAGCCAGTCTTCGTAAATCTCATCTGAAATTCGGAATTATTTATTCTATCGATAAGGAGCTTCGGAATTTCGAATTTCTCCAAGTTCGATCGACCGATTTTTAAAACGTGATCGAAACTGTACGTCTCAACTTTCCTTGTTAACAACCGTGTCAATGGCAGCACGATTCACTGGATTTTACGTGCGTTGTAAATGTTTTTTTCCTCCGGTGGAGAGCGGTGTTATTCATAAGACGACTGGATGTAATGGAGACGCAATTTTCCGTGAATATAGCGGCGCTCAATCTCGGCGACATGAAAAGCCGGCTTAACTGCACTTTTCTCCGTCCTAACGTCCGTCGATGCGCATCTTCGCAGCCCGCGCGATACGGTTATGGTCGAAAACGCGTTAAAACGTGCACACGCGCCTTTCTCCGCCTATGAATAGCAAACGTCTCCGGCGTGCCGAAAAGAGCCGCGACACACGCGGGGCGGGCTTCTCCGTCGCTCGGAGCTTTTCACGTCTCCCGAATCTCTCTCTCCATAGATACGCGCGTAGGGGCCTTTTCACCGTTATCCCGCTGCCAGGCTTCGGTCCTTTCGAATGCAGCTCTCGATTCTCCGATACGAGTAGACAACTTTGCACAATCTGCGAGATTGCGTGCACACACGGCGACAGCCAACTTTTCCACGTAGGGCGATGCGTTGCGCATAATGCAACATTCCCGTCCACTTATCTGCGCCCGATCGCGCGTCATGTCGGGAATACAGTCATTTCGCATAGCAGGCTCGACGTGTGAAAATGACGGATAATGTTGGCCTGGTATATCGCGACGTCGCGCTGATTTAATTCACGTGACTTACAACGCGTTATACCTTTCACGCGACGATCCGCTTCTGGCGAATACGGTAGACCGAGATATTACTTTCTACGGTGAGAAATCGAGCGGTTAACGATCAAGACCATCAACATTATCATCGTTACTTTCGTACGGGTATAGTACCGTTCATCCTAATGTCATTAGCAAGCGTATCACCGTGGCCGAAAGTTTCTAATTTCCTAATTTAATACAAAGTTAATAAAGCCCCGGGACGCGCGTATTTTCCGATTACTTAGCGCTGGGTTACTCGCAAGAATGTATTTTAGATACACGAGCTCTGGATCGTACATCGCAACGAACGCGCAAAGTTTACAATCATTCCCTTAATTTAAGAAATTTCCCGGGTTGATCGTATTTCTGCCTACAGTATTTCTTAAATAATGCCATTTTAGACTAATAAATTACCTAGATTATATTACAGAGATGGGAATTACATTTGCAAGCTTTGCTTTCATTTATATTTAACATAGAGTTATAATTGTCACAGATATTTTCCAATTTACTTATGTAAAGAATAATATTATATTTCATACATTGGCAAAAAATATATTATTACATACGAATAAAATGTGAGAGGACGCGTTATTAATAAAATGACAGGATACAATATATTAATAAAATCTTTATTTTATTCGCGCAATTCTAGAAAACGATTTTATTAATTACCCTGGGTCTGCTAGATGAGTCGCTGAATAAATAAAGAAATGGAAGAAGCTGTTTGACGAGACTAAATATATCACAAATGTTCGTTATCGGTTTTGACACTTTAAAACCTTGAATGGTTAATAATTATAAAAGTAAAATTTATTTCGTATATATTGTACTCTCTTAATATGTCGATAATATTAAACTACTATTTTTGTAAAGACTGTAAATTCAAGATTTTATTAGAGAAGTTTTAGTTTAAGGTCGTGGCGCCTCGATTTTTTGTTGGTTTATGATTAATTGTACTGCGAAGATATTATGTAAACTGTTATTTCAATATTTATAAAGGATCCAATATTCGTAGCGCAGCATATAATTTTAATATAATAAAAAACTCTCGGCTTACTAATGATTAAACGAGCTTCAGTAAAAGTTTTAATCTTGAGTGAGCACGCGAATACTTTTTGAAGGTACAGTTCGTAAGTAGATCAGACTTATTCGAATTGGAACCTTTCAATATTTTATTGGACTTTAGCCGTTATACACCGAGTTAGAGTTTTCCTCCATTAATATTCCCCCCTTTTTTTTTGTGTTTGCAGGTACGAGAATGCGGTGACGTTGAGAAACTGCTTGACTCGAAACTACATATCGTAATGCACATATGCGAATTATTAATTGAAACATAAAAAATCATATCCAATTTACGACGCCGATTGATGCAAGACCATTTTACCGTTCCACATTGACGCAAGAACCAAATGCGACATATCGATTGCTAAACGTATCACCTAAACGTATATCATTAAAACTCGATATACGTCTGCCACGATATTGTATATATATATATTAAACTACTGGAAAATTAGTTTCGCACAATTTAGAGATCTGCTTTATCTCATCTCGTGTGATCTAGCGTGACGGTGTCGTGGGAGATCAACTTTGAAGGTACAGTCTCGCCGAAACGGACGATAAAACGCATGTACACTGTCACGAAAGGTTATCGATGTTACACGTCGGTGACTCTCAGACATTTCGATTAGGATAAATCATCGTTCTCCGGAGCCGAGGCTCAGCTCGCTGTGAAATTCCTGGCGCGGTTGCTCGTGAAAGGAACGCGTCTCCCGTGGATCTCCTCTCTCTCTGCCCGGGCGTTTAATTAGCGTCCTCGATCGTGTAGAAAGGAGGAAGCTAGCCTAGGCGCCCGGACCTTTCGACGTTACACGCCGAGAGCCGACCGGAGGGAGGCCGAAGAGGGACGAGAGGATGTTGCTGAGGTAACACGACATTTCGAGGCCGCACGAGAAGTACGATAATCAACGGCGCGGGAAGGTGTCGATCGCAGCGGACGCATAAAGGAAGGATCGTAGACCGGCGGCGGAAGGATGGGTTTCCCCAGGAGAAGGTCGCTGTGGTTGAAGGTGGCGGTGCTGGCGACCGCCGTGTGGGTGACCGTCTGTTTCCTACTCTACACGGAGGATCGAGCGGCGGCGGCCTCCATCCAGGGACTGGCGCCGTCGGGCGTCGCGATGCCGCAGCAAGCGGCGGCGAACGGCTTTATGCCGCCCGCGGCGCCGTTTAGGAAAGAAACGACCGGCAATGTGATCAGCAACAGAGCGAAGATCAATCAAGCCGGCCCGGAGCAAGGTAATTTCAGCGGCGTTGCTCTCTTATACTTATTCAATCTATTAGAAAATTGATTTTTCTTAATCTTGCGGGATTATTAAAAGTGCTTTGCGAGGTAACTCTTTTTTTTTTCCTGTACAAGAATTATTTGTATTATTCGCTGAAAGGACGCGTATTTGATTTAGAATACAAATCCTTTAATCTTCGACGTGGGGATTAAAGATACGTTTATAATCTTCGTCTCTTGCCGATGCGACGGTAGGTGAAGCTGTGAGTTGCTACATGAATCACGTTTGTTAGGAAACGGCTTAATAGACGGACACCCCACGCGCGCGCGCGCGCGTAGGCTAGGTGCGAGTTAGGTCTTAATAAGCTGATAGATGTCCCTTTTGGAATGCATGGTCTGTGCATGAATCATACCCGAGAATGTTTGATTACTTGCCGAGCCACCTGTGGCTCGACATGTCCGACATTTCGAGGACGTTTTTCAAGTAAAGTGGATAATGGGAAATTTATTATCTATCAGTTACATGTTCTTTTAATTGCTTATAATGACAATTAAGTACTCGCTATGAGACATAAATCCATTATTTTTATAAAAATGTAAAATATATATATATATTTTTTTTTTTATTGATTATATATAATTCCATTTTGTCTTCAAAATTATTTTGCAAATTATTTAATTTGTATGTGGACAGTCCAAGACAGAAAGAAAGAACGGAAACAATTTGTTTTGAAATACATTTTTTCAATCTTTGATACTGGAGGTTATCGTTTGTATGCCTCTCGGGGTGTCGGTCGGCAAGAGGAATCGGAATAAAGGCAAACCGCGCGGAGAGGAAGAACGTAGAAGCGAGGTATGATTGTACACGCGAAGGATCCTCAAAGACGAAGGTTCTCTCGGGCGCCGCCACGGGCGCAATAAGGAAATCTTTGGTCGGAGTTCTACTCGCTACGTTCGCAACCCCTTGTTGCCAGTACGAATGGGGCTTTCATAATGCACGGATCACCCCGATGTTGCCGGTGTTGCACGCTGGCGAACATGGCGCGATGCATGTACCAGAAGAGTCTGGTAATGTGAATCTTGAACGACGAACTTAGTTGTGTCGCTGCGGGTTGCAGATGATACCTCGCATACCCGCGAGCAACTTGGCGGCGTCCGAAATGACGCGTTAATGAATTTAAATCTTACCTCCGTGAACGTGAGCGTGCTCCGAACGGCATCGGGGAAAACGAACGAGATGACTCTCGCTCGTCGACGATCTCCCCCCCACCCCCCCACCCCCCTGCCCTCTAAAGAAAAGCCCGTAGCGTAACGGCGGCGGCGCCGTGATGCACGACGCGAGTTTCACCACCGCCGAACTTCATGGCGGCCCGGGTCGCGGCGCTAAAGCAATTTGTCGTCCTCTTTATTGCCGCATCGTACACACCGGGGCCGAACTTTGTCGACCGGGATAAAATTATTTTCAGGACATGCGAGCGCAGCGCGCCAACCAGCCGCCCGGCCATCGCGGGTCGTACTTGCCTCGTTTGGCTTTAGCAGCTATGCCGCGGCAATATGGCGCCGGCAAATAAAACCGGAGTTTATGCGCGAAAGCTCTTAGAGGGTGTGTGCACCCCTCGGGACCCCTCGGCCCGGGGATGTGGATGTGCTGAAAATTCAATTCCCGATGCTCTTTTTCCCCGACGCGACGCGCCCTCGTCGTCGTCACCGCCGCCACCGTCGACGCTCGTTTCTCCTCGCGTCTTCTGACGTTAAGCATCATACTCTCCTTCGCTGTTCAGGGAGAAATGAGAAGCGGAACGAGAAACTAAACCGGAACGCGACAAAATATGACCGGGACCACGAGTTCGGCATGAGTCACCGTATTGCTCCATTTGCCTTTCTATCTCGTCGGCGCGTAAGCAGCGCGATAATGCCTTTCTCAACTCATTAGCAGTATTCTAACTTTAAATAGAAGTGCTCTTTGCTCGAAGAGAAGGTTGCGCGCTTATGCCGTTAATCTTTGGAATAACTTTTTAATAATGTCGCTAATAGAGTAATATCGATTCGATTAAACTATTATTCTCTTCTTTTCGATTTTTTGCTTTGAAGAGACAATTTTAATTTTGATCTTGAATTATGCACGGAATGGAGTAAGTCAGTAAGTGAAAAATATGGCAAAATCAAAAGGAAAGCTATCTCGTGTTTTAATTAAGTCTTAAGTTTAAAAATATTTCGTCGAAATTTCCCCGAAGGTGGGGATACGATAATAATTTTATAATATTTTAATAAAAGTTTAATGTAAATTAATATACAAACCGACACGTATTAATTCTAGATCAACCTAGCTTGACAATGTGATACATTTAAAGATACATAATTCACAATTAACGGACATAACGTATAACACCTTACTGTTAATTAACTCACGTGTCAACATCCCCGCATGATGTCACTCATTTGTGATCTTCGATGGATTTTAGATTCCATAGGTGATGGAGTGTTGGCTGTACCACTAGATGCTGTTGCACCCGGCGAGATGGGCAGGCCTGTAATATTGCCGACCAACATGTCCGCGCAGACGAAGAAGCTCGTGGATGATGGCTGGCTCAACAACGCGTTTAATCAGTACGCCAGTGATCTAATCTCCGTGCACAGATCCTTGCCCGATCCACGCGATCAATGGTGAGTCATATTCGTAATATTACCCCGGCTTGCAGTAGTTGGTCAAAATTAATTAACGATATGTTGTTGTTTAATATTGAATCCTTTCCTCTCCTTTATTTTCTTTTGGAAAGAGAATGCTTTACTGTTACGGCGCGTCTCCGTAACAACAGAGGTTTTATCGCGAACTGTCCTGGAAAGGGACACACGCGATTTATTCGAAGGGACATACGCGATCGGTTTCGTTTATCAGCGTATTACATTTGCCATCCGAGAAAACGAGAAACATACGCAAAGTGAATGTAAAAAAAGAGAAGGAAAAACGGTCGTTTAAACGCAACGAAATATCTCTGGAGGGATGTTATCCCGGTGTAAAAAGGATACGGTTGGTCCCCGGGGCACCGACAGAGTTAACAGCCAGCGGCGGCGTTTCGCCGATCGAGACAGATAGGCCGCGGTAATGCGCCGGAGAATCGTGGTCGTAAATGTCCCGTGTGCCATTTACCTTTACTACGGGGATGCTCGCATCATAACATGGTGGTCGTTGATAAAACATCCGGAGGTCGCGACCCAACTATCCCGATCCGATCCTCCCATTCTTCCCTTTCGCTCGAGAGAGAGAGAGAGAGAGAGAGAGAGGATCATCTCTCCGTGGAGTGGCAGCGTCTTTCCGATGCACACGGAAAACGAATCGCGGGAGACTGTATAGTGTACACGCTATGAGTGGCTTTGAGCCGGTGCGGTGGGCTTTCCTTGCGAGTACGTGTACGAAAAATTCAGATGCGGGATACGCTCGCAAAGTAACAGCCGGATCGTAAATTGCGCGACATCATAAAATCAGCTTCTAAGTTTAATAGCGAGGACCCGTTCCTCGCATTCGTAACTTGTTGACTCGCTTCTATAAATAACGTGACCAGACGTCCTCCTCTTATTCGGAAGGACACTCTTCTGCATTCGATAAATATATTTATTTTAAAAATATTCTGTTTCTTTAAAGGACACGCCATCCTCATCCCATCTCGTCTATAAAACACGAAAATTTGTTCGCGAGCCGTAATAAATATATCATACGTTTATTTATCTTGATTGTGAGAAGAAAAAGGGAATACTCTGTCTGCAACTGAAATTGCGTTTATTTCCACGGCGGCGAGAGCGCGTGCATTGCGGACGAGACATCGAACGTACCTGTTAATAAAGTTTCTGTTAAATGTCGATATCATATGTACGATCGGAAATTACTTTTCTTTAGTCTTGCATTCCGTCGTAGCGAAAGCGCAATTTATTCAGGCGCAACGCGCGCGCGATCACGGGGGATATTAAAAACGGCTTTTGCGGGGGAACGTTTTTATCCGTAGCAACTGTGTGCGCCCCCAGCAAAGGGGTGCTGGCCTCTCGCTCCGAGGGCGAAATACGCAATGCAATGGTGTTGCGAGGTGCATTTCTCGAGTAATATTATAACGCAATGCCTCATGTAATTTGCATCGCGCCATTATTTTAATTACGGCACTAAGTTAAACGCGTTGCTATTATACGTAAACATCTCCCTTGAACGAAGACGAACAACCTCGCTATTGTGTGCGTATACGTATGTGCGTGTTATATATGCGTGCGTCCAAGTTATGCTAATGACCCTTGTATTCCGAATTCTTGTTAACGTTGCAAATTATTTTCCGTCTACGTCGCAAATGCAATTTCACGGGAGGGACGTTCGCGTCCGCGCTCGCCTGCGCGAAGTACTGCTACGGTTACGTGTTACGTGTTGTTTAATTAATTGCACCGTGCCTAATTTGTTGCGCGAGTTGACCGTAATAGTCTACGGTGAAAAGAGCGCGCGCGTAGTTCGGAAATTTAATCATCGGAAAATGCGTTACCGGAAATTAATACATCGCCCCGTCGTCGTTCTTACGCCACACGGGAATTCTGAAATTCCCCCTGCTGCTGGAAAGTTTTCAATTATACTATTTCATTAAAGCACCGTGTCCTTTTTCCGATCTTAATCGCGTTAAAATCTTACCCTCTCGTAGACAAGTGTGTCCATAGAATTTAAATAATTGCTATATACATACATTTAAATTTAATATTGCGTCGTAATACGATACGATACGTTCATGGCCATTGTTGAGATTTTACTAAAGATATTTCCAAGTGCTACATATATAATTATTGCTGTACTTTTCTTACTCTCTTAAAAAATTACTATTTTAAAATCTTTTTTATTATTTTAGCGTTTGCGTCTGACTATGCAAATTACATGCAACAGATTGATAATTTTGTTACGATCCGTCGCGTAGATCGGCGTGATTTATTCGGGAACCGGGCCGTAGGGCCGTAACTATACAGTACCTGCGGTACGTCCGAAATATGTTTCGCGGTGACCGTAAATTTTCGCTAAAACTTCGTCCTGGCGGCGGCAGCGGCGTCGGGCCGACCGCGGTAGCGAATTAACCCCATGAATATTAATTACAATTTACATGATATTAACCGACATTATCAGGACAGGTGGGCAAACTTCGTAGGTGCCTGTTGTTACTGACACACCGCGAGTCGCATCCGTAACTAACGGCTTGGATAAAGGTGCCACCACACCGGCGCAGGTGTGCTATACGATACGCCTGCGAACAGGTGTCCCTGATTTAGAACCATTAGGATTGTTCAGAGAGAATCGGTAATCGTCACGCTGCTATCCGAAGTGTTACGAAGCGATTATTATCTCAAATGGTGAACATTTGGAATAATGATGTTTATTAAACATTTCGTTATTTAAACCTGTCGAAAGATTGTAAATGTGATGCGTATTATTTATAAAAGTATTATCGCTTTATTAAGTGAAACAAAACAGTCAATCTGAACGACTACATTTTATATAATTGATAAATATATCAAAGAGAAAAGGTAGTGAAAAAAACATTTATCCAATTAGCAAGCAAAACGCAAAGAATAATTCGATGTATTGGAAGCAAATTTATTTGTATTGCATTCACGCAGAACGCACGTGTTTCTAATTTTAATGTAACTTTACAATTTTCTTGTTAATTATTTCTTTTCAGTGAACAAATACGCGAAATAATCGTCACACGGCTTTTTTTACGGAATATTATCGCTTTTTCCGTTTGTACTGTTTTATTATGGCATATTCGGAAAATATATTTCCGACAGCTTAAACAGTTAAAACGAGCTAATTCTGGATTTTATTGAATTAGCGGTCACAGAGTCGAAATAATTAGCGATTACGATCGCGTTAGTTAACAAAGGTACAACGCGCGTCGGTGGTCATTAATTAATAATTTAAACACCCGAGGGCGACTGTAATTACCGTGGTGGACCAATCATTTAAAGTGGTCGTTATCTCCGCCATGGTACATATTGTTTTTTGAATATTCAATTAAGCGACCTTCAACAGCTTGGTACGGCTCACTGAATAACGGAGAGCCATCTCTCGTAACGAATGATTTAATTAATTTTACAGTTGATATAACAGATCCATTGTAACAAAAAGTTTCAATCTTGTAGGCAACTAGGATTATCAAGATTACATGAAAAGTCGCTAAACCATTTGTCGGTTCAGTGAAAAAAGCGTTTTGTGCATTACCTTTGTTTCATTAAATCACTTCTGTTTTACTAAATTGTAAAATAAAATATTTGAAATTGAGAAAAATAATTACGTTTTACACATAAAGCATTAAACGGTTTGTAAAATCCAATACTAATTTTAATTTATTTGTATAAATTTAAGGTTATTGAAGTTTCTAACATACATTTTTACTTCGATAATGTAATAATATCGATAAGGAATATTAAACGAAGAAAATCTTGGATGATATTGTTTAACAAGTCAAAGATTGATTCTCATAGGTTTGGAGGTAAACAGGAGACGGGTCGGTGAGGAGCGGAAAGATCAATGCTCTGTAGCGATAAGAGGTACGAAGTGAGATAAAAGGTCGCGGTTTTCCCATCTAACCTGGCTCTGCCCGGGCAAGAGCTCCGCAGAAATGGAAATTTAAATATGCAAATGGCGAAACGTTCGGTTTAATAAGCTGCTCCTTCAGCGACTGCGAAATTTGCTTGCGAGGACTTTGCTTAATTATCACATTACCAAACAGCGAGGAGCACCCTCGTGTTTCCAGTATTTGATTTTGTATAAGAGTTGTTATACTTGGGCGAATATTTCCGGTTTTTCAACGTTACACATAATATTTATTATTCATTCAATAGTAAATAATATATAATCTGTAATATCTTTAACTTTTAAATTTAATAAAAATTGGATACTTTACTATAAAAATAATTTTTATAGTAAAGTAACAGAACCGTACACGGAGATAAATAATAAACGTGGACCAAGGAAGAAGCTGTGAAATTTTTTATTACGTTTTTCATCAAATTACCATAGTATCTGCACTACCTATAATTCTCGAATAATTTCTTTTTATGATCCGTAACTACTGTAGTAATTTTTACTATAAAATTCTCTTCAATAAAATCGTAGTTACTTGTTTTCGAGATTTTTTAGAGTTATTTAAAAGGTTTGAATATCGCGTATCACTAACGTTAATATTAATTTTTAAAAACTCGAAAATTGCTTAATTTTCTGAAGAGCTACGTGATAACGTGTAAATTATTGCGCGCGGATATTTTACGCCATCTTTCATCTAGTCGCAATTAAGATTTAATCCCCTTAATCCCTGAACGAATTTATGATGAAAATTCGAGTTTTCTACGGTTAATTTCCTACAGGCAGTTTCGCGGTCCGTTTCTCATTAGCCGAAAAGTTTTCTTGTCTGGAGTGTACCTCCTCTCGAAGCGTCGAAAAGACGAGGAGGAAAATTGGTGATGTCGTTTTGCCGGCTAGGGTAAAAGAAAGAAAACGGATGGTAAAAAAGCGATATCTAGTGAGAGTTTAACGAGGACTTACGAGCAGCATGGTGTTCCGCCAGCAATTTCTTGGAGGAAGTTCGCATTGCTGTATCTGGCAGCGTCCATTATGTCTGCTTATTGAGGAACGTTAATCGATGGGATATCGCGCGAATTGTTCGTGTGCAATTCAATAAAATATTTTGGGGAATATATGCAGGTACATACAATTCTCTCGAATCGAGATTTTATTCGAGATTTCATAGCAAAAATTAATTTTCCCCGGCTTTATTCATCGTCCGATCGAATGATTGTTACTATAAAATTTTTAATCCCTCGCGTTGTCAAAATTCTGTTAAAATGTTACATTTCTCGTTATTTTATATCAGTGACACGATGATGGACACGTGGATTTCCGTAGGATCGATTTTCGAGATTTGGTGAACGCGATTGCCGCGATCAATAGCCACCACTTTTCCCCCGCTGTTTTTCCCTCCGTCTGGAAAAAGAAACCGGGCAAACACGTCGTAATGCGATTCTCCAGCGAGCCGTCGGCCACGTAGGTAGGTGGGAACGCGTGCAAGGAGTAATGAAAAAATATGTGTCGGATCCGGCTGGTTTCGCCGGCTTGATTTCCGTATTCGCCTAGCGAGGTTAACGCGAGGCGCCAATATTTTTCAATTACGAGTTGGCCTGGCTTTATTTAGTTTGCCTACCATCTCGCACTCGCGCTCGCGCTCGCCTCGCACTTAGATTAGATTAGGCGCGTGTTTCCGAACGCGCGTCGAGATTTCGCCCGGGCTGCAATACGAAATGGAACAGGCGAATGGAACGGAATCGACAGCCGCGATTGATTATTCTGTCATTATCACGGATATAGAATCGATTTTCGGTAGACGTTTCCGTGATAACGCCTGAGGAAACCCGTTAGTTTTCACCGCTGGTCAGATCGACAAACAATAGCCACTTCGTACTTGTTTTATTTCTGTCGATACGCCCCGGTGATTTCGCAACTCAATAATGCCTTAATCCTCAATAATACCATATGGTATTTTGAAATATCCCACCTTTGAAATCCTGGAGTATCAGTTTATAGCTTTGAAAAGCCAAAATCATTCATTTATCATTATAATATCTTTGAGTGATATCGTGTGACACGCGTATTTAGTATGTAAAAGCTAAAATTATTCATCTGGAATTACATCTTTGACTGACATTTTGTGATTTATTTTATTGATGTAATTTTGAATGGGGGAAAAAAATATTTCATTGCGATAGAAACAAGATACCCGAAACAAATTTAATCCCAAGATAGCCGGAGTTAAACAAATCGCGGTACTGCATCATCCCTTGGTGGGCAGAAATCTCCCAACAATAATAACAACAATAAATAAGCTTTAAAACAAGCTCAGTCTTCCAGAAGGTTGGGCAAGAGCTTACAACCTTTTCGTATAAAAATTGCAACGGTAACGAGATGGGTGAGGAAACTAAAGTCCACATAGGAGCGCTTTCGCTTTGGAGACCGAAGCTTAATTTGCGGAGTAAAGCAATGTCGAAGAAGAAAAAGAAAAAGAAAAAATACATTTTATTAATATAATACGTCGACAAAAAAGTTTGATTTCGATTTATAGTTAATGAATTAGCTAATTACAGTAAAGTCAATAATTAAGTAGATTAAGCAAACAAATGTTTGCAAACGAATTAAACATTACGTACGTTGTGACCAAATAATTTGGAACTGCTAGAATAAACTGTTCGGCGTTCGGAAGGAATAAATTGCGTAGGAATAAGTTGGCGTAGGAGCCAAACCATGGCAAGAGTGCAAAACGATTTCGACAGAGGAGGGGGGAGGGCGGAAGGGGGGAAGGGTGCATTGTGCATTGGTTGAGAAAATCACTCGTGAGGGCCTCCATTGTGGATCGAGCGGCCTCCAACGGGACCTCGTCGCTTCTGCAGGAACGCCAGGAACGACTGCCGTTCACGTAAACGTATTCCAGACCAGGCGAAGATACTCGAGCGAAATAGACGCGCGAAACGCTTGGATAGGGCTGCCAGCAAAAGGGGGGTAGCTGCTGGCGTTGCCGCAATTTGCTGTCAAGCGATGTACCGAAACTGACAGATCGCGCCACCTGCAGCCGCGTTTCTTTTTTTTTATCGTCGCCGTCGGCTCGAAAATGATCGTAACGACGAGCTCAGCGATCCCAGGAGCCCTCTCAGTTACCAGCGCAACGTACTGACTCAGGCTATTACGTTTCTGGATCGTATTGCATATATTGCGGCCCTAACTTTGAACGAAAGTACGAGTTTCAACCCTCCGTCGTACTACTACGCATAATCGTCATCCGCGAAGTTACTTCGCGAACAGCCGCAAACCGATCCGAGTTTACCCGAGAATAAGTCGAGCTTTCGCGTAAGGTACACACAGGATTCGGCTGTGCGGAAGAGGTGCGCGGGCGCGGCGCGCCGCGAAACTTGCGACCGAGGAAAACTTTCCGAGTTACGCGGCGGGAGTAGATAAGGACGTCGGGGAGCGAGGGGGGAAAAACAGCGCGGCCTGGTTTTAGGACGAGAAGGGATTGGATATCGTCGTACCGGGGAGCGTAAAGTGCACTCACGGGGAGGAGGACGACCTGTTCTGCCACTTTTGCGTCTTCCCGCTCATCAGGCGTGTCCGAGAACGCGGAAGCCCCGGGCTCTCTTCTTCGGCCGTTCTGCGCACTCGCGTGTCTATCACGCGGCCGGAAAGGTATGTCGCGGTTTACGGAAATACGCGTCCGGGCGTCCAACGGCCCGGCAAGTTTTACGATCGCTACCCCAACTACCAGCTAATTTTCAGCGTGTTCACGTGCGCCACGTTGCACGTTCGTTACGCTCGTCGAGCTCGATGTGGCTTTGCGGGGAGGAGAGTTAGCTTTGCGTCCCCCGCCGTCGCGATGCCGTTTGCCCCGTGGCGAAAAATAGCCGCGGTTGCAAAGGGGCTAGATGAACTTGTTAGAGCACGACTTATTAGAGCGTGCTGTTTTGCTCTATCTATGCTGCACTTATCAAAGGTCTGTGCGTATAAAGGATCACGTTTATTTTTCTCTTTTTTTTTTGTATATGATTCGTGTATACCTTACATAATTAACAATTAAAAACTCTACACCCATAGAAAATATTTCTGGATCTAATACTATTACTCTTCGATCTATCATAAAATAGGATCGAAATATTTTATATATATATAAATATTTTTTTATATATATAAACTTTACTCAATGATTCTCGGCTGAGACAGACTCCCTTTGTGCGAATTTTGTGCGACTTCTTTTATATTGTATCTTAACTTCTAACGCTCAGTGCTTGCTTATGTTGTTCTCTTGTATAACATGTATTTCTGGGAGGCTTCATAGCAACATTCTTTGTTGTAGCCTTTCCTGTTGCTAGTACACGCTCTGTATTTTTCTTCATTGTATTCTGGCTGTTTGTACCAAGCAATAAAGTCCTATTATTATTATTAGTATATAGCGCCAATCATATTTATCATTACAGAAGGAATATTTTATTCATAAATAAAAAGTTTTTAAATCTGTAATAAAATAATTTTTAATTCTATCTTATTAATTTTTTTAGAATAATTTAGTGTGGCAATCTTATGGTATTCTAGATTTAAGAATATATATATATATATATATATATATATATATATATATATATATATTCTTAAATCTAGAATACCATATAAAAGAAGTCGCACAAAATTCGCACAAAGGGAGTCTGTCTCAGCCGAGAATCATTGAGTAAAGTTTATATATATAAAAAAATATTTATATATATATAAAATATTTATATATATATATATATAGATTTGAAGATCTTAGTCTGAAAATTTGACTTTAACATTTCTGGAAGGGTCAACTTTATTATATCAGTAGCACTAAGACATAAACGTATAATGTACTGTAATCCTTATTTTTCTCTATTTCTTTTATACCATAGACTGATATATTTCAATCTAATATGTTATATGTCAATGGCGAAATCTTATTTCCTTCCGAGCTCTTGGCGAGCCTTTTTTATTCATTAGATAATGTATTTTGTTTACGAGAAAACCCAAGAAAACACGCTACGTAACAATAGGTAGTGAACAGAATACCATCTTAAGAATAAAATATATTCTAAACGTAAAAATATACTATAAGCTTAAATTTATATATATTACTCTTTTCTCAAGATAATAAGTTAATCTTGTTTAATTCGAGAAAGAAGAACAGAAATTTGTGATTTTATTTTAATCTTGTTTTATTTTTATGCTACATGAAGTTGTAAATAAAATCAAATATGTCAAGAATATTTTTTTGCTTAGTATCAAAAATCCTTTCTGAAAGTGTATATATACATATAATATTAATATTAATATAAAATTAAATTGATATAATTAAAGTACAATATAATAATACATTAATTACATATATTTTTTAGCCGAGATGAAGAAGCAATAATTAATTGCAAAAGAAATTTGGTGACAAAATGGATTTATATAAAATTTCTTAATTTTCTGCAAAGAATTATATGGAACAGTTCTAGTGTTGTACCTTCTTACGAAGGAAATATTCAGAGTGGGATCTGTCTGGACAGATAAGATGAGTCACGTTCTTCAACTTTCAGTTTAGGACCGTGACGTTAGCTAGGTCAGATTGTGTCTTCTCCAATATGGCGTTCTATCCCTAATGAACTAGTTCACCTTAATACCCATTACCGTGAGGATTAAGTTAAGTGAAAGCGCCTTATCGCCTTAACGATGATCGACATCTACGATCTCATGCCCAAGATCGTTAAGTAAGACTCTGTGTATCAGCTATTGAGATCCCACCTTCGTTTATCGAAGGTTAAAGTCGGCGACAACTCGATTATCGATGTTTTCCCCTCGCGTTTCGCAAAATTTGTTTGATGTTTGTTTCAAACAAAAGGCTAGTCGCCTCGACGTCGTGATATCGATTACAAAGGGTTATATCGGAAGAGGCTGAAATTGCAATTACCCTGACTATTATGGGAAATTAGTCGCCGTTTGGCTCGTCGATCACTTAAACGCATCTGCTTCGTCGTTTAATCATGATCCGAGATTATTCCTGGAGCAAATTGAGGAAGAGCTGCTTTTATTTCGTTCATAAGCGTAACTACGCGGAGGAAATGAGCGGTGTAGAGTGAAATGAACTTTAATCAATTTTAAGACGGGGAAGAATACGTCACAAAGTAAAATTTACATCTAGTTTCTGCTAAAGGCTCATGTCGAGATCGTTGAAAATAAGAGCGGATGCCGGCAAAAAATGTGCATCCTCGTAACTTCATCTTACAAGAAAGTGTATATATTCTTTTCCTTGGCGCTTAATATCTTTCCTTTATCGTACGTCGTTAACTACCTATTGTTTATGCATTTTCTAGGTTAATATATTTTAATACATTTAAACCGGCCTCTGCAAAGGAGGAAGGCTTCAACGGGGATTTTTTTTTAAGTCAGAAAATTAATAATATCTTACGTTAATACATATTATAATATAAATGTTATTTGTTCAAGCTAACATATTTAAAAGACCTTATTTATCATAATAGCATAATTAGAGTAATTTAATTATATAAGTTTTTCATAATTTTACCAGCTAATATTATCATATATATAGGTCATGGTATTCAGAATAAATTGTTTTATGAGAAATTGAAGCGCGACGCGCTTAAAAGAGAATTTCATTAATTATGATTTATTAACTTTTAATAAGGTATGTGGATTTCTCAAATCACAGGATTTGAACTTTATTGGAAATGAATAAATAACTATATTAATTAAAATAAAACGCGATACATTTTTATCTTTTATTTTGTATTTTTCTTTGATTAAATAACCAATATAAGTGTAATTAATATTATGTGAAAATATTACTGAGTGTCAGTTGAAAATAAACGCAAAAATTTTAAGATACCTTTTATTCTTGATTCTTATATTGATTTCTCTGTATATCACTAGGATAATGATGGAGTAGAACAGGTAAAGAGATTTTATTCTTTTAAATAATCTCGCAACACCCGACACACGTGTGTACTTGTGCGCAATGTTATATTGTAAGACATACACCATCAGTTTTTACAACGTATCATCAGTTGCATTTAAAATCGCAACACTGGTTAATTCTCGTAAACGCGGGACCGTCTGTCGCGTTAATAAATGTCTGCTCAACGCCTTGCTCAACTTGACGCGCGCACGTTCTCCTTTACTGCGTTTAATCGCATTAAGTTTATAATCGCGTTTCGCTATTCCGTCTCGCCGCAGGTTCTCGATGCTCGCTCTCGCATCGGTGACAATCCGCGCTCTCAAAACGCATTCCTGCAATCTCCGCCAAGACGCCTCCACGTCAACGACACGGTCGCGACGTCCGGGAGGGGTTCTCTCTTCATAGTTTCCCGCGTCTAGTCCCTCCGATATCCAGCGCTCGGCGCTTGAAATACCGCAAAGCCCGTAATTCCGACAGGAATCGGTACAGGCTCCGAACTTACTTTTTTTTCCCGCCTTCCCTGCACTTCCTGCGAAATGTCTCGTATACATCACTTCCAGGAGTCTCGGGAGGTAATTGGATTTAGTGCGATTTCCTGAATCCTGTCTCAAACACTCCCTCGCCTCGCCACTCTGCGCGCGTCCCGATTTCAGGATTCGAAGACACTTTCAAATCGATGGGCCACGTCGAGCGGGTATCGTGAAATCCTCCTGAGACGCGATGGACGGTAGACGTGGAGAGACGGGGGTGAGACAGGGGTCAGACTCGAGCCAGGGGTAACGGAGGGGTGGCGGGAGGCCGGCCAACCTGACAGGGATATCTCGTATCGCAAGGATCCGTATCCCGTAGCTTTGCTTGGGTGGCCAGAGAGTGGTTGAGGGGCAGAGGGGAGGGGGGGTTGCCGGATTGGTCGGTTCGATCGCAGGGATTCACAGAGCAGACGAATCGAGATACCAGCTGAAGAATAAAGTGTTGCGACCCCCGCTGGCTGTCAGAGCTCCCGTCAAGGTACGAGTTAAGAATGACTGCGGGAAGGGTGGCCAGGCTCTTTTGTTCCCTCTCGCGAGGGATCGTGTTTTCTACGCGTGATGGAGTACGCGCGAACCACTTGAGTTGGCTTGCGAAATTATTCGCTTTGTTCTTGATTCCGAGGGGGAAACCCAGATGAAATCCAGTCGAATGTGAAACTATTAATGAACCCCGGGTAGAATAAATATTACAGAAATCCTTTTCGATCACCAATTTCGATGAAAATTATTGAATTGTAAAAGTGTAATGCTAGTTGGAAATAATTAAAATTGCTTCGCAGAAATCGATGTGTCGATAAAGTAACAATCTTTAGATACAATGATAATAAGTTAATAATTGCGCTACGGGAAATGCGATGTGTAACGACGCGTAGCGAAACTCGTTATTGATCTTTTATGCGAAAATTAATCGCGTCTACCGATATTAGCAATGCGGTGAAAGATTTCTGCAAAGTTCCCGAAGTAAATTGCTGAAAACTACGGCGAGGGGGCTGGGGGGGAGTGGGGACGGCTTCAAACAGTTTCAGACCCGCAGAATTAACCCAGACTCCGGCTAATTAGCATTATCTGCCGCCAGGTCGGGAAATTTACTTTACGAAATGTCCAATTAAGGCGGGAGAACAGACAATAGTCCGTGCGCAGTCAAGGACGCATACGATCTTGCATACGCCCGACGACACGCCCGACGCACTTGTTGACGGAATTGCGGGTGGCCAGAGGGAGTAGGAACAAAGTGGATACACATAGAGAGAGAGAGATAAAGGAAGAGCTGGGTAGATAGGTAGAGAAAGGAGAAAGAGAAAAGGTGCCTAGGTTGAAAGACCCGTGGAAGACGAGGGGAAGGGTGGTTATTATTCGTGCATGAAGAAAGAGAGGGAGGGGAATGGTGCGGGAAGACGCGATAAGACAGCGAGAAGAACGCCAGTGGGATAGAAACGAGATACGTATGGTGAATAAAAAGGACTTTGCGATGCGTAAGACGTGTCTTTCTATGAGCGAAACACTGGGAGTGTGGCAGGGAGGGACACGGTGGAAGAAACGGCTGGGCTGTTCCTGCCTTCTCGTTATTTGATCTGGCGAACGTGCATTGTGCTACACGCTCGTGTTGGTACTGGTCTTGTCAAAATTAGGACGTCTCGCTATGCGTCTCGCTATGCATGTCCCACAGCTGCACGTATGAAAGCAACGGTGATCCGCGACATGGTGTTCCGCGTTGTCCCGTACGATCGCCTTGATATTTACGGAATTATACTAAGAAAAATACCAAAGGAAACGTTCTCTCGCATTACGTTACTTGTATATTCTCTCGCTGCAACTCCCAGTGTCGCGACAGAATGCAAATCGGTACTTTTATACATGTACCTTCCGAGCGAAGCTCTAGGAAAATATAAACAGACCCAGTTAGTTTGCTTTCGATCAAATTTATATCAAGCCCACGGAAAATTTCTCTTGATACGTTAATGAATATTAATGGTTTTTTGCGGGGAAAATGTTTTTCCGTCTTATATTTACAGTTTTATTCGCGGTATTCTTTCTAGTCTGCGGTTTGATGCCGTTTCGCTATGCGACACGCCGTCTCTAGTTCACGGGTCGTAAGCGAACTCTCTCTTATTACACCACGCGATCCCCCTATCTCTTTTTTCGAAATTGTCTACGCTCCCAATTTAAAATCAATGAAAGCCGTGGCAATCTATGTCGCGATTGTTGACGCTGGGAGATTAATTTTATAACGTTCGCGCTCCGATCTCGCCATTATCCGCGATTACACCATCAACCAATTACAGCACGTCGCGCTGTGTACATAATTATCGCCGAAGTGGCGATCTCTCGTTCGTCGGCTCCGCCGATCGATCATGGTTAATCCCGCGAGCAGCGAGAAATAACAAGGGCAGCAGCGACATTACCAGCGATGGTGCGATGGTAATCATATAGCGCGCAAAGTACGTGTAGGAGGAAGTGGATACGCTCGTCTCGTGCGCCGCGCGCCCCCCCCCCTCCTTTCTTCTCCCCCGCGGCTACACGCGCGGGAAGAGGCGGATGAATACAGGGTGATTCTTTTAACGCTGCTTTACATGCGACAATCTAAATGCGGAGAGCCGTACACGCGGGAAAACCGCGCGTGAATTTCCATAATAAAATTAACGCGGCTGATATATGTATATGCACACACACGAGAAGCGCGGCCACGCCGACGAAAACGCCGTGAGCGACGAGCCGCGGGGGATGATCGATGGTTCGTGGATCCCGATGACCCGCACGACGAAACGTGACGCATAGCTGTTTGCCAAATATTTATTTCTCATTAACACACTCTGTTAACGCCGCGCGAGCAGCAGTAAGATGCAATCTACCTTGCGCTGCGAGGGGAAAAAAAAGCTGTTATTAATTCGACTGAATTTTTCAACTCTGTTGAAAATTCTACGGTTCAAGTATTCACGTACCTCTATTAAATATATAAATACTTGAACTGAAGTGCAAGTATTTTATATATTTCAGTTAAATGCGTGAATACTCAAGGAATTTAAGCGAGTTGAAAAATTCAGTTAAATTAATAACTTTTTCACCCTCAACGTACGCGAAAAGAAAGGAAGGGAAATGGAATCTAGGGCATATGTGTAGCCTTTTCCAATATAATTATCGCGAGAGACTTAACGAATTTGCATAGTGACGTCTGCGTCGTGCGATTACGAAGTGAGGTAGACGCCAGTGTTTCGTGATACGCGGTAGTATTGCACTTCGCTCGACGTTTCGTCACGCGCCTCGCAATATTTTCATATAATGATCGCCCCCCCCTTTTTCCCCCTCCTCTTTCGATACACGTTTCTTCCCCGTGTCCTGGAATTCTACCGTGCCGTTTCTCCCTCATTTCGCGATGGTTTCGTTCGCGCGACACATCGTGAAGTAGGTCATCTCCGCGCGGCGGCGGGAAAAAAAAGGGAAAAGGAAAAGAAAGAGCGAAAAAGATGGAAAAGAAAGGGGAAAGGGAATAAACGCGTCCGTGACACTCCGTTGGTCATAATGGTCCTGTCGGAATGGCCGGCAAATGCTCGTTTCGTATCGCTCGTGAAACGGCACGACGGACGGACGCGATAAGGACGGCTCCGTATCCGCAAATAGATCCGGTGTCCACCTTCCGGTGTGTGTGTGTGTGCATGTGTGCGTGTGTGTGTCTATGTGTGTGTGGAATCTTTTCTTTAATCTCACGCTCTACGGAGAGCCGTTTTGTGCGGGTCGGCATTAGCCCGTGTTCTTGCAAAGGAAATTTACCTACCCAGATTTATCCGTTAAAGGGTCAATGGGGCGACGAAAATCGCGAGAAAAGAAATTTCTCGACGATCTGATGACTTCGTCTTTATATCATTTTTTTCCTTTTTAGGTTTTCTTTTTAGTTTACACGGCTTTGTTAGTCGTCCCGTTAAATCGGAGGTGAAAATTGGTCGAAATCTCAGGTTTGGGGAGCAGGAGAGAGAAATGGGAACGCCATTACGAGACGCGCCACGGAACCAGAAGCAGGTTGCGATTCCCGCTCGGTCCACTTGGAATATTCATGTTCAGGTTTCTCGTTAGACGTCGTTTGCGAACTCCTGAATGTTATTTCGGGTAGATGAACGGGTTCTCAGAAATGGATATCTGTCTGGGCATATCCGATCTTTGTCTTCATTATTCCTATTATCATTCCTATTTACGCAATAAGCAATTAGCAGTATACTCGCCGATCGAAGAGTCACTTACCGTTAATAACAACTTAATTCAGCCTATTGTAAGTTTAAGAAGCGTTAATTAGCCTCTTCCCATTGTGTCCGGACTACTCGAGAACTCCCTGGGAAGCGAAAGAATAATTTTAACGGGGGGGAGGAGGGGGAATGCGAAACTCTCGTGGCTCACAAATAATGTGAGGTAATGACTATTAGAGCACTCTCGGTAATTACGAAATTAGAGGTTGGAAAGTGAATTAATTGAACGAAATCGCGTGCCAGCCTCGCGTTTTAAATTAGAAAAATTTCTCGGCGACACGCTATTTCAAGCTTTGTACCCTCCGAATATTTGACATTTGACTTACGCTCGTTAGAGAATCGCAAGGGATCGTCCGTGCACGAGATTACGCGATTCGCGTATTATTCTCGACATGGGCATGAGTATTTTCGTGTTCAATTACGAGCGCCAGCGAGATTAGACCCGTCTGCCGTAAAACTTGGAACTTTACGCGACCGGCCGGGTCCATAACAAGTACGTTACTTAGCCGCGAACGCAGCGGTAATTATAGACCTGGCCTCTATGAGAGGACGGGCGGCGGACATACGCGGAAGTTTTTCGACGCGGGGGGGGGGGGGGGGGGGGGGAGAGTGTAACAACGCTATGCACGGCCGTGTACGGGTGCGTTAAATTGCCCTTGTTGAATTCTGGCGAGAAGACGCTCGCTCGCTCGCTCGCTCGCTCGCTCGCTTTTGCCCGATTAAGTTTTACGAGGCGTGCACGTCACGTGCAGGTAAAACGATAGTAGCCGTGGTTACGCTTCAAGGAACTGCGAATGCCTCGTAAAAGCCAGCAGAAATGGAGATTTTCGAAAAGAGAACGAGAGAGATAAGAGCCTTTCGTGAGATATGCACAGTTCTCGACACATTGCACTAGATATGTTTACTGCAAAACAGAAGATTTCCTTCCGTCGTCGAAATCACAGTTTTATATTGACGATACGAGTGAATGAAGTAACTTGTATTTAATTTTATACTCGTACTTTCTTCACACTTCGTAATAGAAGTATTAGTGTCTTACGCAACACATTAATAAATCGTCGTCCATAATCTCTTTTCTATATACGATGTACAAGTTCTATACAAGATGTATGATCCTTTGAATTAATGTAATTCTCTGATTGCCATCGACGTATACATCTAATTGCTTACAGTATCCTTTCCATTTCTTCATCTCTTTCTTTTTTGCGCAAATTATTTTTCCATATCTCTCCACGCAGATGTATCGTTATACACCAATAATGCTTGAAAAAGAACGTGTTTCCAACCTGGCGAGTTAATTCAGTGCCGGTGACTCTTTCTCTGCACCAACTCCGCAAACTTTTGATTCAGAAAATTACGACGCGCAAACGAAGTAAAAGCGCATTTGGCGCATTTAATACAGATGTTTTATTGCGTGAAGTAAAATTATGCCCGAATTTATATTTCTGTTGGTCATAGACTGCAAAATTTATATAATATAAGTAGTTTGTAGATTATAAATTTGAACTTACTTTGGAATATTTATAATTTACATAGAAATTAGCCAAAATTTAGAACAGAATTTTGTTCATAATTTTATGTGCCATCTAGTGCCAGAAAGTTTGACAGATTAGAAACAGAAGTATTCATAAAATATATATATATATATATATATATATATATATATATATATATATATATAAAATAAAAATACACGTAATATAAATACACATATAAAAAAGAATTAAATTCTGAAATCTGACACGAATAATAGATCATCTAAAGTGAAAAATGCTGTTATATTATTAAAACGCGTCAGGAAATATTATTACGTATGTATATATGTACATATATATCACTGCGATGTAAGTTTATCCCAGTATTAATGTTGATATTTTTGATTATTTTTACAACTTACTAATTTTTACATTATAATAAAATATTTTCGCCGTTATATTAAAAAGTTGTAAAAATAATCTAATAAGGAATAACATATTTCTTAACGAATCGACACGTGTACATCGTGAATTAAATAAACATTACATCCATCGATATTCAATACGAATTCAATACGAATATAATTTAATTGTTTACAATTCACGCACATACAGATTTCAAGCTTTGAGGAATTATTACAGACATTTATTAATATTTCTTTACGCGTTGAAACTAATGCCGAATGTTATATTAAATTAATGATCGAAATTTATCTGGAAATAAACAGTGTCAGAAAATTTATTATTATATAGTTTTATTGGAAGCACTATATAGTTTTGTTTCGTACAGGAAAAGGAACATTATAATTAATATTATTTTTCAATATACTGAAACGTTACGACGTATTTATCGTTTTATTCAGTTTAATATCTAGCATAAAAAGTGGTAGTTTGTATAATTTTGCGATAAATTCGCGACTTCAGATATCGCTGATTGGACATCAACCTCCATGAAAATATTCCATGACTTTGCTGTATTTACAATTCGTTACGTACGTAAATAATGCCGCGCAATCTCTCTCCCTCCCCCCCTCTTATTGGCAATATACAATATAATTATACGTCGTTAATTTGGTGCACCTGTTGTTTGACCTGTCTGCTAACAGGGCTACATTGTATTATTTGCAATCTCACGTTTTCTAATGATTCGGCAGAAGTAATTAAAAATGCAACGGTTTCACTTCGAACAGATTGCAACTGATCAGCCCGCGGCGACAAACTGGTGATCGCGTTAATAACACGATTTGCAAGGTAAATGAGCGATTTATGGGGTACCATTTAATGTGTATGTGTGTATATATACATGCATATCCGTATTCATCAAGTCCTCTGTTTAGACGACAAATTTCATCTCTCAAACAAATTTCCGGTTGATTAGCGACAGGAATCATCAAAGAATTGAAGATAGAAGTAAGATTAGTAAGAAAATAACATTATATAAATAGCGAAAACATAAAACTGTTTATTTCTCATATTAAGGACGATGATTCTCTTTAAAAAAGTGAAGATTGTACACATGAAAATAATATCGAAAATAAGTTTAATATCGCTCATGTAATATTCTAAGAGTTACAACATATTTTCATATTTTTATGTACATAGGTCAACTTTTTCCAATTAGCCTATAGTTGAGAGAATTTGGAAAAAAAATATATTTTTGTGCGGGGATTTGTCACAAAATTCTATATAATAATAATCTTGCGCCTGCTCGAAACGCTGACATAAATAAATAGTAAAATTCGTTCGGTTCAATATTCCTCCATCTCTTCTCATCCGTCTCTTCGACTTCAACCCCCGGTTCTTCGCTGCTGGTACAACCCCTAGACACTCTTCCATTATTCAACATACATCGTAGCAAAACGTATGCTGTAAGCTAGATGCATCCTACCTGTCTTTACGGTGAAAACAGATGCTATTGGATGCCATCGATGTAGGTGTCACATAGATCATGGACCGAACGAATCTCGGCTCGTCGCAGAATATTTAATGCGCATCGATGATACTTACAGTCAATTTTCCTCTCAAACCATTGTGCCCTTTTGTACGATGAAAATAAGACTCTTTACATGGATTTTGCCTTTCTGCATTTTCTACAGTGAATGAGATGCTTCGTGAATTTTTAATTTCTTATAGACAAGTTTTTTTTTAATAGTTTATAAAAGGCTTAATCCTTTTATAAACGTTCTCATTAAAGTATAACGGAAGGAAATAATATTTTTCTTCCTTCTTGCGATTGATTCTTGAACTATATAAAGAATATTTTCTTTTCCAGATTTTCATACTTTATGTAACGATACAACAATAAAAAAAAATGTATGCCGTAGTACCATCGTAGTTTTCTACGGAGATGAGCCACTTCCGGAGAATTGTATAGAGGGTTCTTAATATACAGATCGTGGTTACTTCAATTGCGATACTCCAACTAAATGTTATGATACTAAGTTTCACGACTCGTTACAAGAGTGTAAGAAGAGTCTCGTTGAAGTTTTAACGACCCCTCTTATTACAAATTTCCTTTATTTCGCGAAGAAATATCGCGAGCAGGAAGGAAAGTTTTCCACGGCCGTACTCTTAGAATACTTTCACGAGTTACGCGGTTTATGACATTCGGCAACAATGTTAAACGAGACGATACATATGTTATATATATATATATTCATAGAAGGGTAAAATAATTTCTAAATCTAAATATTCTCTTGCCATTCTGTGTTAAAACCAAAACATGACATTGCATACGAGCCGCATGTGAATTAATTTTTGATCAGACAAATTCATGAAATTTCAACGTGCCAATAGAGAATCCATTATCTCGATGACACATTTTTAATGCAATATATCATTGATTTAATATCATATACCGAGTGTCGGTCGCGTAATAAACTCTGAAACGATCGTTTACATCCACTCTCGAACGGTATCGAATTTCTCACAGATAAGAAAGGAAGAGAATTACACGAGAAATCTCGCTGATATTATTTCCACCAGCAGTTGCCGGCCAATCACGATGCCAGACATCGCAAGTAGCGCCTTATTAAGGGTGAGCACGTAACTCTCTCGTCGAACTTTTAACGACCTTCTGATTAACGGTTTTCTTCATTTTGCGAACGATACGCGCGCAAGTATCCCGTCTATGGTATGAACGAAACTCGTGCAAAAACTTGGACAATGTTCGCCAATTGTAACAGCTGACTTTTCCTTTTTACGAAGGAACGAAAAATTATTTTCCTCAGCGATAAAAAAAAGGGCCGGGAAGGTGGTAGCTGCGAGAGAAGGGGAACGATATTTTCCGACAAAATGGACAATTTTATCGCGGCGGATTTTACAACTCAATCGGGGGCAGCGGAAGTTTCCGGAACTACGATGGTTACGCTCGTGATCGTATTTCCTGAATCTTCTGATAAGAGCGAATTTTACAACCACGTAGGATATCATTTTGTTTCACGTTGTAGAATTTTAGACATTTCGTGTAACTTGTGAAATATTTTACCGGGGAATATCGTGTTTCATAACAGAATATATTGCAGTGCGTTAATTTTCTATTATTTAAAATGTAGCAGGAACGCGAGATACCTATGAAGTTTTTTTTTTTTTTTTAATTTGATTGATCATGTACCGTTCGCATGTTGTAGAACAAAAATTTTTAATGCAATATATCGTACCGTTAATAAAGTGCATGGAGTACAAAAGAATAAACCAATAAAAGTATGAAACTTTATCGAGTTAAGGATGAAAAGTAAAGTTAAAAAATTCGAATAACTAATTGTATTTATATATTTTTTTAACACACGATATACATCGTGCTCGCGAGCAATAGCTGTATTACATTTCCTGTAGTGGTTGGTAGAATGATCGCACTCTCGTATCCCTGGTCATGGCTCACGTACTTTGCTGATCAAACGGAAAGCGACGAACACTCGACGGACTTCATCAATGAAGCCGAAGCGAAGTCTTTGAGCACGTGTCGCTCTAATTACAGGATACCACCGCGATGTATCAGCGTGTATATATACGTGTACTCGTGCATGATGGGAAGCATACAAAAGGGAAAGACTCGATCAGGAATAATCAAGAAGAATGTCTAACGCATTAATTGAGATACGATGAGCGTAATAGGGAAGTTCTCTTTTGTGAATTTACAAACTGCAAATTGTAACAAATGGCGGATGACGGTTTAATTACGATATAATATTAATATTAATTATGATAATTAAGACCGCTCTTTTGTGCACTGCTTTCTTCTCGTTTTTCTCGTATCACGGGAAACATTAACGTTATATCCATTGTTCTTTGCTTTGAATACTTAGTATAATACGTTGTACAAGAGATTGTCATGTTATAGAGATATAAATCCGTTGAGAGTGCTGCATTTGACTTTAGAAGCTCATCGAGAGCCGGTAAAATGTTCCCGGATACGTTAACTTGCGTGTCAAAACGCAGCAGTATACGATCATCGTCAAAGGGCGCAGATTAATTAATTTCGGATCGAGCAATACAAGCGGCGACGTTCAGGGAGGAAACACGATTATGCGGCTAATTGTCCCGAATATGGAATTCGCTTTAATCCCGTCATCAATGATGCTCCATGTAACGAGACGCGACCTCAAAACAACGTAACGCGTTGCGAATGTTACATTCTAATTGGGTCAATAGAGTTTACGTTTAATTAGTACACGAGTTTCCTTTAGCAAAATTGATAATTTTGAATTTGGCGCTGCGGAATTTATGTGAGCGGATCATATATTAATTAGCGGCTGGCTCTCGACATGTATATCACCGGACAAATTTGAACATACATATAATATAATATACATAACAACGTGAAATTGTTTTAAAAAATGCATGACCATGCACGCGATTGCGAAATATTAAAAATTTTCTGCTTAATTTCGTTTGGTATTGGGCACGAATGGCACGCAGTTACAATCGCATTTTATGCCAAATTTTTGTCCGTCTGCCGATGAACGTTGTGAAAGATATTACATATTATAACACGCATGTGAAGAGGGAGGGGGGGGGGAGTAGATAAACTTTTCTACGTCGTGAAACACCAATCTCGTTAAAAACTACGAGACCTACTTCTGTCTCTTTTTCTTCCTCTCCTTCCTTTTTTCTCTCTTTCTTTCTCTCTCTCTCTCTCTCTCTCCTCCTCCCTATAGCGTATCAAGTTATAGTGGATGCTAAAAACTGTTTGCATACATGCATCACATATTTAACGTTGGAAGGAAAGTTGAAAGAAAAGTTTTAACAAAATCGTCGCAGAATATCGACGAAAAATCTTTTTTTATACACAGCATAAAATCTGTTCATAATTAAGTTTCCCTGGAAATTTTCGCTACAAGATGAGAACTCGAGAATCCTCAAATAACGCTTATTTAAAATTCTTCTAAGTAGATTTGCAGCATTCTACATAGAAGCATTACGGAAGTGCAGCGAAGATGCACCGTGCAATCAAATTAGCTTTTGCGGAGCGATTGACCGATGATGCAAAGTGCTTCCGATAGATCCTTCCATCCGCTTAATAACATTTGATTGATTATCGCAAGTGAAATATCATCAGTATATACAAAAAATGTTATTCTGTATTTCCTAATATCAAATTGCTTTTTGCGATACGATTAATCTCTAATTATATTTGTTTATAGTGCGCGTGTGTGTACATGTGAACCGAAAAAATAAAATATTTCCGTAATACAAGGAACATTATAATACGGAGGAATTTGAAGAATTTCTCAACTAGCAACTTAAACTAATCAGTATCGATAGGAATTTGAGTAACTGGACTAATAACTCTGCCAGCGGCGAGAGGGGTTGCTTTCATTTCGTATTCTATTTTTCGCAGCTCTTGATGCTGTTACGCGCAACTCATACACTATCGCCCTTACTTTTGCCGGCTGATTTTTATTGGAACTCATCAGCGATACGCAAGCGGAGCGATCGTTTCGCTTAATCGAGACGCGCAACTTCGCTGGAATTCGCTCTCAACACAATGAAATGAAAGCGAGAAATCGGTCGTTCTCTCCCTCCCCCCCCTCTCTCTCTCTCTCTCTCTCTCGAAGAGAGATCAGATTTTTAAATCACGGCTCATGGCAACACGAACTCTCGTATTTCCTGGTTGTCATTGAAGAGGACATCGAGAGGAGTTTCGGTTATCTGATAACGAGTGCCATTGACCTTTTCCCCCCGATTATCAAGCGATGGCGCGATTCAAAGGACCACCGTATTTTTATTCTGTATTCCAGCAGCGTGCGCTGTGTACTCTGCGCTCGTTTGTTCCCCTTTGACCGATCGCTCCGTCGACGATTTTATGAAGCAGCCTCGCGGAAAAATCACGGACGAAACGCCCCTCCCGTTTGCCGTAACGTCGTGCAAGCAACGCACGCGGCCGAGCATCTCTCCTGACAATAAAGCCTGGAGATAAAGCACGCTCGCGAGAAAATTAAATCGCGATATTCGCTGACAAGGAACAGCAATTTGCAAATCATCTCGCTCGAGGCACTCTTGGCGTCTATTAGCGCTAGGCGCTTGATTATAATGTGCATCCTGCGCAACTGAAACCATAAACTCTCCCTCCCCCCCCCTCTCTCTCTCTCTCTCTCTCGCTCTCATCCGCAAAAGGTTTTAAGTACATTGCTCAAAACTAAAATGCAGTCTGGCTATTATTCGGGTTCGTCATTCATTTGGTTGCGCGAAAGAACATCACATTCTGCATGCAATTTTATTTTACAACTTTATATTAATTTGCGCGCAGTGTGTGTATATATATATATATATAAACATACAAAAATATTTTTATTATTTATGACACAAGTGCTTTTTCGATATTTATTATTACAATTGAGCAATATATTAATTGTAATTGATCGACTACTGCATTAATTATAATTAACATTATATACCGCATGTTTGTTAAGCTGGGAATTTCAAACGAGAGAAATTGACGTAAGTCGGAAACGTTATTTGCCACTTTTATGGCGATGAAAAAGGTTTTTTCCGCACACGTGAACGTAGAGTTCATTCCGCGCTGGGCAGCGACACATCATAAACCATGAAATGGAGAAATTTTTTTTCATTGTGGTCCACCGCCACTCCTTGTATCGCGCTACGCCAATCTCAAAGAAAATTGCTCAACAAAAATGGACTCCATTTCATCTGACAGAGAAGGAAAAGAAGAAGAACGATGACCAGCATATATGGCAAATATGCAGCCGACTCCGTTTCTTTTTTATTTATTCTCTGGAATAAACGAGGCCATCGCGCATTTGGCCACCCCTTTCATCGTCGCATTCGGAGAGAATAATTCAACTGCGATGAAATTGGACCGCGAGAGGGTGAGGAGAAGGAAAAGGGAATAAAAGAAGAAATATAAAAAGGACGAATTGCCCCGATGTAGATAAATAAAAAGCAAGCAATTCTCTGAATAAGGCCGCACTTGTTCGTAATTGCTTGGAGATTAATCACGAAATGGTGGATACTTCGGAGGTCGAGGGCTTTCATTCAAGTACCATGACGTTCCTAGGTACATTAATTTTTTTGTATTTCTGTACGGTTTTCTCTGTATGGAATTTTTTCAGAATCGGGGATCACAAGCGATAATCGGCGAATTTCGTGCTGTAGTAATTTTTACATTTGTGATGAGAGAAACGCAAATTGGAATGTCTCTCTGGCTTTTACGACTGCCAATAATTAAACTCGCCGGGTTTGTGTACTGGATATATGTTGTATGAATTCCCTTTTGTGTTTGCAGAATGTTTCTGTCTCCGGAGTTTCTTTCGGAAGTTTTTTAATCGCATCGACATTTCGAAGCGGATATAACATCGGCGGATATACCGTAATATCTCGTAGAAACTCGTCTAGAAAACGAGAAAATAGTTTCGATAAGACGGCTCGATGTCGACGGGGAATGAGGCTGCACTCGCTTAAATTTTACGCACTCCGCTAAATCTCGTTGAAAGTTCCCGGCACGCTTTTGAGTCTCGAGCCGCAGTTGTACGAGTTTAACGCGGACTATGGGCGAGTCGGGGGAAGTAATTTCGTTTCGAAATTCCGTCCTGCGCAACGACGTTAAGTTTCGTTCATAAGTCAACGCGCTTAACGAGCATGAACAATTTCCATACATCGGCGCACGACGACGTTTCGCGGCCGTGGTAACCGGCAACGATGACATGCTTCTAACATACAACCATCAGATCCGCCCGCGTAATTTCGTAAGTTCGTTAACGTTCGTTCGAAAACTTGTCGCGGCGCGCATCGTACGAGCGTGCACGCTTGTCTTTATCGAAATAGTTTCGCGTTTACACGTGGTCGTCGAGAGACCGAGAGCGAATGGGGTAAGTCGATGCCGAAAGGATCGCACAGCTTGTTGGCCGGATTTAGTGTTTGTAATTCCCTCTCCACCCTTTACTCTTACCACTTGAATTAATAATGTAATTATACTCGCGCAAGCATTGATTCGCGAGCCGGAAATTTCTTAAAGTGTAAGTTGGAAATATGGATTAAATTATTAATAATAATATAAAAGTTTCACTTATTTCATTAATGCTATTAATGTAATTTGTACTATTTAAAATATGTATATTTTTTTACTTGAAATAGCATTTATAGTTGTGATGTTTTTTATTATTTTTTAAAATATCTTTTAAGTAATAATAAAAAATGGCAGTTTTACTAAAGTTAAAAGCGACTCTGTCCTGTCGCTTCCTTCTCTCTAAACTCGACTTCTTATCTATTTGCATGTTTGAGGTTGACTTATAGATTACAATAAGTAACTTTAAAGATTTATGTGGTTAATGAATAATGCTTTTATTAATAAATAGATGTATTATGTATAAAATCTAAATAATTAATAACACAATTTAAGAGAAGTGCACAAACGTATGGATATGTTATGAAAGTATTGTATATAAATATGATAACCTTATTTATAATTAAAACTTTAATATTATCCGAGAAAAAAATGGACATTAATATGATCAGATGTAAATATGCATAATTAGATATGAAAAAATCTAATAATATGTGATCATATATATTCAAATCCGAAAATTGGCGCGATATAATCATATTTAATCATAAAAAGACATAATTACATATGAAAAGATCTAATAATATATGTATTTTATATCATCATATACCTATTATATGGAGCTATTATATAATCATATAAAAAACATATTATTAGATCTTTTCGTATCTAATTGTATATTTTTACATCTGATCATACTAATATCCATTTTTTCTCGGGTATAGAGTTCTATATTATATACCAACAATAAGCAGTGTATGATTTATTTATAATGTTAAAGTACTATAAAAGATTAATATATTTATATACTGTTATAACGTATTCATCTATTTGCGTTTATTTTAGATTTGTATTATTGAATATATTTGATATTCTACATACATATATATACTTACTTATTAATAAAGGCATTATTCGTATTAAGCATGCAGATCTTTTTAATTATAGTTGCTTATTAAATTTGTAAGCGTATGAGACAACTTTTATCCCGTGCAAATAGATAAGAAGATGGGTCTGGAAAGAAAGGCAGGACAGAGTCGTTTTCTACCTTTGCAAATTCGCCGGTGACATCGACCAGACTCAGCAAAATCGGTCTCGCTCTATGCACGAACGCACTGTTCAGATATGCTACGCATGTGTCGTCAGAATTTGTCAAAAAGTAGAGCAGAAATGTAATGTGTGCTTGTGGTGCAGCGAGTCGGGCTACGTTACAAAAAAAAAATGACGTTCAAAAATATCACGAAATCGGATTTCTCAAATTTGAATTTCTTATTGCTGAGCAGAACACGTATTTGCGGTATGAAAAGTTTCACGGTAGAACAAAAAGTAGCAGCGCATATTCCCTGATCGATTCGTCTAAAAGCCGCCATCAAGCTGCATGAGAAACACGAATCCTCTTCTAGAGGTATCCAGAAGTAAGTTTTACTTCGGCTTGGGATCGTCACGAGTCTTATTACGTGTCTGCGACTGTGCCTTTGAGTCTGTATCTCCTGTCTCGCCACGATGATATCGATATATTGTAATCTTTTGATCTTCCGGTCTTCCCCGGGGGACTAAACAGAGAAAAAGAGAGAGAGAGAGAGAGAGAGAGAGAGAGAGAGAGAGAGAGAGAGAGAGAGAGAGAGAGAGAGAGACACCTGAACTTTAGAACTAATGCCTCTTCTCGTTCTATCGATCTATCTCTTCCGCGAGCGCCGCTCTCTCGTTTCTCAATACGCAAAGTATTTCCCCATCAGAATTATACAAGTAATAACAAACGATATCAAAACTAAATAATATCGTCCGCGAATGAGAACACGAGTGGGAATACGAACTGCGGGACTAAAAAGAGATTTGATCGAACAATGCCTAGCTTTGCTATCGAAAAGGTCGAAGCAAATGTAGCGAAAAATACCGTAGTCGTTGACCACGCTTTCTTGGCGTTGCGTTTTTATCGAACAAGAAATTGCATTGAACACGTTTATCAGACGTACGCAAGCACACATATTATACAGACGAAAGGCATGCTCTATCGACGTTTCTGAATATCGAATAGAAATGGTACAGACGCTATTAATGAGCCGTCGTCGATAATTAACAGGTTTCCTCTGGAGACAGTGATACATTGATGCTTAGCATTAAGCCAACTCGTGTCGCTATAGACGCTCAAATAGACAGATACATATATACGTGGAATATGTAATGCGAGTACGTCTGATGGAAACTTAAATATTCTTAATTTGATATTTTCTATTTAAGGCTGACAGTATTTAATGACGTTTCCATATTTTAACATTTGCTTAGTATAGAAATATCTCGCAAAATTTACTTACGTAGGAATAGTTTTCAAGTATGTCAAAATAAGACGTGATTTTTAAAAAATACACAATAGATTATCAAAAATAACACAAGTTAATGTCGAGAGAAAACAATTTTATCGTTGAATATAATTGTTACAGTTTTGCATACACATATACATACATATATACATATATATACATATATATATACATATATAAGACTAGCATAATAATGGACTTTTTTGTAAAGATGGTACTATCGGAATTACAACATTCTTGAAATTCTACTGCATGTATAATAGAACTATTTTGAAATCCTACCATTCTATTATTTATCGATTCGATGCCACAGTTTCGATGCCATTGTACAAGTTTTGAAATCTTCTGACATTGATGTTTGTGTCGTGCATCGTAAAGTGAGTAAATTTTAAGCGTTGCTATCTTTAATTAAATTTATTTTTTTTTTATTCCAACTGTCGACCTGCTGCAACAGATTGCGCGGTACAATACTTGGATATCAATATCGATTATCACCACCGGATGTTACTGACGTTATTTATTTTTCTCACTATCGAGGTATTAATTAATGTGCCGACATTGATTTAATGACATTCGTCTAATTATTTTTGAAACACAAACAGTATGTTTCAAAAAGAAGATTGATACTTCTACGTTGATTCATAAGAGGCAAATGTTATCGTTAATATTACATTAATAATAAATCCCAATTTTTTTAAGTAAATTATTGCTTCCTAAAATTATATTGAAGTTATATAATCATTAGGAATGCTCGTAAGTAATGTCATTTTTTGATACTTATTTCTTCTCTTTTTTTGTTTAATTGTTTCAAACAGCGTTGCACTGTTGACCATAAGGTTTTAAGCTTTGTTGCTAACTTTTGAATGGTTTACTTAAGTTACTTACTACTTTTAATTTTATCTCACAAAACATTATTGCTAAACTTAATGAGTCTTCCAGTTTTTTGTTTGTTCGAAAGCTCACTGTTCTCAATTTTTTTTTTTAATTTAAACGAATTCTAATATCCAAGATACTAAAATAAACAGAATTTAATGGCACTTGTGGTACTAGTGGCATTGTTATCTTTTCGAAACTCATACAATATCAAATGTCTAATATGCATCTTATTTTATGTTCTATTTTTAACGGTACACCTAAATTTTTTTTAAATTTTATAATTGACACATTAAATTTATTCAGTGTATAGGTTATGTAATAATAAATCACGTCACGAATAAAGTGGCAATGTTTATTTAATCTGAAAAAAAAACAGTATTACTTTTTTTAGGTATTCGTTATTATTTCTTGTAATCCAATTTTAAATGGTATAGTGATTTAGAAAACTTGATAGATTTTATAAAAATATTAAATTAATGTTTATAATAATTACAAATATGTATATTCAATGAATATAAAGTATTCTACAAATAATTTTTTTGGAAAATATAAAAATTTAATATAAAATTGCATATGAATACATTATTATCAGCTATGTAAATTAATCAAAATTTAACACCAGTTGTACCTAAAGTATTTTTAGCACACACAAAATGTTACCTTGTTAACTTTTTGTCTATATTGTTTAATTCTATTTATTTCATATTTTTGTGACCAAATGTTTCTTATAAACAAAAATATAAAATATTGATGAAGTGCAATTTAGATGGCCAGCACGCTTTCAGACAACTCTCGCCTATAGATATATATTGCACATATGTAAAATAAGTCGCTATAAAATGTATATAACTGTTTATTTATTTATACAAATTCCACGGCTATAATGCGCTTCGATGAGAGCTTTATTAGCAATACAACCGTGAATTATGCATACATATATTGACGATACGTCATACGTATCACGATGCGATGCAATTTATAAACTTCTGTTGGAATTCGCATTAATCCAGTCGTATGCATATTTAAGTACGCGAATGAATTTCGCGCATTGCAGAGTTAGTCCGCTGCTGTGTGATGCGTGTCGGAATACGCATTGGAATCCCCCTCCCCCTCCCCTATATTTATGATTAATGCTATGTTTCTAGTCTGCAGATACCGCATCGGTCGCTACGCTCTCCAACGGTATAATACATACGTTAATTAAATGCTACCGCTTGCACTGTTGACCGCACTTCTACGAAACGTCATTGGGGAGAACCGGCTGCGTTAACGACGCGAAATAATTTACGTGTGTCTGAACACCGGCTGTGCGTTGGCCCCCGCGACGTGGAATTCATTCATCTGCGTGTTTGACCAGAACGAGCTGGACGACGTGAATTTAGAACTCGTTCGCAGCTTCAATTTTAAAGAACATTTTAATGTAAATTTTGCGCCGTGGGCGATTCGAAAACCACTACAACCGTTGCAACGTTGTTTAACAGGAAAAATAATCCAGGATGCTTTTTCTCGATTTTTTTTTTTTTTTTTATTTTTTAGACAGTGATACATAGAGAGCTACATATAGAGAGATGACATGCGGATATTATTTGTATTTGGCGTGTTTTTACAATATTTACTTTACATTTGTTAGAGCTGTGTTTACAACTTTAAAAGTTGTAATTACACGAAGTCAATTTTACAGGTTTTACAAATGGATCACAATTTGATCGAGGGACAATTTATTGATATAGTTACTATTAAATAAGAGGACTAGAAAATGTTAAAAGTGATTTGCATATTTAAATTAATATCCGATAATTTTGCGATTATAAACTATGAACGAAGGATATTTAAATTCAATCGGGAATCGATACTGTACGCTTCAACCTGCTTCAACCTTTAAAATGAGCTTTTTCCGACATTCATCAAACTTTAAAAGGAGAGAAGCTGAAGGTTGTGTAAGGAGAGCATAATATATTAATACAATGCTACCATTGTTAAATTACTGCTCTATCCACGTTAATTAAAAATTGCATTAGTTTGTAAAATAATTTTTATTTTTTATCAAAATATCGCGAAACTCGGATAAAGTTGGCTTTAAAGTCTGGTAATGTCTTTTTTTATGATTATAAATGTGTATTTACATAATTTTATATTCTTAATGCATATTCTTAGAATCTGTGAAAGTTCGTGAAGCGTGCGAAAGTTCTGCCATTTGCACTTTCTCTCGCGAAAATCAAACGGACTTTAATTTACACTCAGAAAACCATTTAACTTAGCTTCAGCTTTATATTTCTAATAGCCATCATGAAAGATTACGACGATATTTAATAACTTGGAAATGTCGCAAGCCGTGAATGTAATTTCTAGCAAGCCGTAAAATAGCGCGATATTTTATACGACCTTAACTTTTTTTTCGCCTATTCCACGTTTCACGTTTCATTCGCGTTTAACACAGGATTTTCCTATATTTAACGCCTAGAAGTCCACGATCGCACGTGTATTAATTTCACGGAGATAATGTCAAGGTTCGTTCCTTGAATACATCATATCTTCCTTACGTTCTGCATAAAGCTACGGAATGCGTCAGTCGTCCGATCGAGATGTAAAAAAAATGTTACAACCACGGCAGAGTCTCGATTTCTCTTTCGGAGTCGCGTGTGGAAGACATCGCGCGCCCATGATCGAGACACATCGCCGATTCCACTTGAAGCGCGCGCGACCGGAGCTATTTGAAAAAGGATTATACACCTGCGCGTGACAGGCACAGACGGATGCCGGCTGCGAGCGCAATAGAGAGGCAAGGAAATACGAAGCGGATTCGGACGGCGAAACTCTGCGGTGACAAACCGTCGCCGCTGTATTAAAACTCCCCGTACGAGCGAGGGAGAGAGAGAGAGAGAGAGAGAGGGAGAGGAGGAAGGGGAGGACTCTGCCCGTCGCCGGTTCCGCTCGGAAACCCTCTTCCTCCTTCCCCTTCGCCTGTTTTCGCCGTTATTAATCTTCCGCGCGCGAAAGTTGGCAACACCAGGATATTAATCACAGCGGGGCATCGCGGTAATTCCGCGGGACCTACTAATCATGGGGCAAGACCAATTAATTCGCGGCCATATTGCGGCTGAGAGCGAGATGGATGCGAAACGGTGGCTCACAGTAGTAACGTACGGCGTGTACACCGGCACACTCGGGCAGCTTTTTCTCCCACGTTACAAATCCTCGCACTTAAATTCTGGGCCTCGCAATGTTGTTCTTCCCGCCTTCCGTCATATATTATTTTATCTTCGTCGCCGCAACAATGCGTTGGATATCCCGACATCGCCTCGGCTCGTCAGTGGAATTCATAAATGTTGCGACGCAAATTTCACGGCGTATTATAGCCGTGTAGCAAAAGAAAAAGTTTTAGTAGTCTCTTTTGATTACGCGTCGCCACGCGTACTTTACGCTGAGAATATTTCTTTTAAAGAGAATCTATAATTGTGCGAGCATCGCGCGTAATTATTTACGAAAATTCTCTCGATCTTAATATTTTTATACAGGAAATCTCGATAATTTAGAAAGGTCGAGTTCTTCAAAGGGCATCGTTGAGGATGAAAAGATCTTTGCAGGTGACTCGTTACTTTGTTTTACTTAGTTAATTGAAAATGTTGCGGTTTATTAGCAGTTAATTTTTACACAGCTAATAAATTACAAATTTAATATAACATTAACTATTCTGTCAATTATCTACGTAACGATTACGGTGTCATTTTTTCGAACATAAAAAAGAGAACAGATGAAAAAGAGGGATAAAGAGATGAACGAAAGCCAAGCGAGGAGACGCTCGTCCACTAAACAACCAGAACAACTTGGACAGGGTCCAGAAAGGAAGTAATACTGGTTTCCCCAAAGGCTAGTGGCCTTCAACGAGTGAGGACCTGTCTTGAGCAATAGTTCCGCAGCGGCTAACGAGCACCATTGTCTAGAGATGCCGATAATTATGTGAGCTTGTCCAGTCTGGTGACAGTTTCAGACAACGGATAACAAGAGCTCTCTCTCTCTCTCTCTCTCTCTCTCTCTCTCTCTCTCTCTCTCTCTCTCTCTCTCTTTCTCTTTGAAAGACCACGAGATACCGAAATTGATCACGCAACAGATACAATCGGCACGCACCACAGAAAGCAATAATTCATTCAAAGCATATCGCCCCTGATCGTTCCTCGTTAATTAATTAAAAGTGTGCGCTAATTAGATGATGAATCGTTATTAAATTTAATAGGCCAGATTTTGTTTAGCAAATTTTGCATTAATATAATAATTATATTGATATTGTGAGAGAGAATATTTATTATTATTATATTAAAATAATATTTTAATAAAATTTAAAATTAATGCATAATTAATATATAATTATATCTTAACATATTTTCAGCAGTAATCACGCAGTAAGCTTTAACGCGTGATCGCCGTAAGCGCGAAACTAAATAATATTAATATTGCACTCACAGAGAATGACATATTGTGCCTGGGGCGATATGCGGCCAGTTCATGTGAATCAATAATTAATCAAGCGGATGCATTTGAAGCATAAATGAATTGGCAATCGTAAATAATATCAGCCTCGCACGTCCTCGATCTTGTCTCAGCCCTCTTCCGCGCAAATCGCCGAGGGTGTTCCATCGACGTCGCAATTACCGAAACGTCGGCCAACAATTGCCAGTGTAACGTGACGTGATGAGAGATGTATGCACGGAGCAGCCGTTGTCCATCTCGGGGCTTTACGCGCACCTGTAACGATGCCACGCGAAAGCTCAGCCCGGGCCCGCCCGTTTCCTCGGCAGTGGTCTGCTTTAATTACATTCGGACGATGTTTCAATTTGAATACATAACGGCGCGGCATTATTTGCACAATACGATAATTACCATACATCGCCTGGAGATGGGAATATCAGCAGCCAAATTTCGACCGGTATTACTGATGCATCAGGCTCATAAAGCCCGCCACGGTCCTGGCTACATCTCTCCCTCTATTGTCTCTGAAAACAGCAGTAGTTAAGCTCGCAGATAATCTCCGACGTAAACCTACTCCTGTCGGTTGTGTACACAAATGCGTGAAATAAGCGTTTACGCGCGTAGGCGTCACTTAGAACCGGCGCGTTAATATGCCGCGGCGCAGGCACCGAGTCGGGCGTGTGACAAAGTGAAGTATGAATAAATAAAAGCGAATTTGTTACTTTTTTTTTTATTTTGTTTTTACCTGGGTTTAACATGAGAACGGATCGAGTAGCCTTAACACAAGAGCAACCAAACTCGTAAAAATAACCAGTTTCGGATCTCTAGATTAAATTGCGAAAGCCATTAGGATGATTTCTGTCGGACTTTTTATTCTCGGTAATTATTTAAATACTAAAAAAATTATAAAATAATAACTATAAAAAGAACAAAAAAAATGGTTGAAGTTTGCATAAATTTAATACCGGTTGTTCTGGTGTTTAAAAAATGTTAAGAGTGTTCCATATTTCGGGCACTTAATTGTACTATGTAGATCATTCTTCTAATACTTATTTATTTATAAAACGATATTTGCTTTCTAAAGGTAATCAGCGAGAAATAATCTCTCAAAAATACGTTGTGCCAACGGTCTCCGAGAATATGGATAGACGTTGCGTCGCGTAACTGTTGTACGTAGAAACTCTTGGTTAATCATCAGATCGCAAAGCGTATCTCGTAAAGCACGAGCACCACATCGCTTATTCAACGTCAATTCGCGCTGTTGCTGTTACACCTACGTACATACATACATACATACGTACACACATATGCGTGCTGCTTTCCTGCCGCTCGGAAAACATGAGGGTCGCGTATTCCTCGCCTCCGCTCGCATCCTCCTCGCCTCCAACGCGAACGCGAATTCAATGACTGCTAACTTTGCCGGTGCTGACACGGTAACGCGCGCGCGCGCGCGCGTGTGCAGGAAGGATTTTGCGAAAGGGTATAGAAATAGGAATGCAAACGAGGACGCTTGTTAGCGAGCACGAACCGCTCTCTCGCTCCCTCGAACCTTCACCACGAGCGATGGTAGAGGCCGGGCGAGGATATTTACTCATTACAGGTAAACACTATCCATCATCCCCTTTCGGAGCTCTCAGGTCGCGATCTGGCGATGCGGCGAAGCTCTCCGTCCATGGCGACGCAAAAATTCGGATGCGGCGACGTGGAGTTGCTTTTGTCCGCTGCGCCGTCATATTTTTCCCCTCGTTACACCCCCTCGGAACGAGAGACGCGCGGATCCGCGATAATTGCATTAATTAAAAATCGTAACCGTGTGTCATCGGAATAATTATTAAAATAATTTGAATGATCGAAAGGAGATAATCGATTTCTATCCTTTTACTTTTACCTCTTACATGATCTCGTAAAGTTAATGTAGGATACCCGTACTTAATATGGTACTCAATATGGCCATGTGCCCAATTTGGCTCACCCCCATTTTCAAATAGTTACACAATGAATTTCACAGATAACGCTAATATATCGCTCAGGAAGTCGATGTGATGTATTTATGGTAGTTAACTACTCAATATCTCCTTTCTACAGCTTGCAATCATACTTTGTACAAATTATGTTCTTCTGAATCTAAAATTTTAGAGGTAATAGGTTTTTGCTTTGTGTAATTACCGTGTAACCATTATAAATATTAACAATTTATATTATTGTAGCTCTTTATTTATGTTTTTCAACACTGTGTTTGTTTCAGGTTTTTATTAAAACATCTGGTTTATAATTAAATAAAGAAAGCTCTTTGTATTGTGAAACTATTATGGCCAGGGACACCACTAAAAACACAATATATCTTATTAATATACAAGAAAGTTAAGATTCTGTTTCTTTATTTAATGTTTAATTTTTGATTGGTATTTTTCGTCTTTCTCTAATTAGTTGAAGCTTTTTAAAGCAGGTAAAAGTTAAAATAACGCCTTTTGTAGTATGGTAAATAAACACAGTTTTATTATTTAATGAATAGCTGTATGTGTAATTTTTTCCATAACCATGTTATTAAATGCTTAATTAAACATGTTGCTTAATTAAACATTCTGTTATTTCGCATTTTTCAAAAATATTTACGAAAAAGAGGAAAATATATAGCTGGGCCACATGATATAATATATATGTAATTAATATGGCCCAAGTGCTATCTTTTTTTAAAATCTTTACTATACTTATAATATAAATAATTGAAAATATTTTATATATATTTTTTTTAGTTTCAGAAATGTTTCCTATTTTAAATCTGACCTTTTCAATTTTGTATTAATAAAAAAATTGCAAAAATTTCCAAAGCTTAGAGCATATTGGGTACAGGTACTTTACTTAACTTTGTTTGTATTCATTCGTGCATTTTTAATTTTTTTTTTTTAGACATTTGTACATATTTGCTTGTTTAATAAAATAAAATGTATGAATGTAATTTGCTAACGACAAAGTACTTCACGCTTGACTGTTATTAACAATTATAAAAACCCGGTTAATTAGGACGCTCCAGTCGTCAACCGATGACTGCGATTTTATTCCAAACTGCATCACAGGCAGAATTTTATTCCTCGTATTATTCCTCTAATAAATATTTTCACTTGTGTAACATGAAAATAATATAACGGGAATTACATACGTTAAATTCAATTTGATGTAACGAAGTTTTGCATGCGCATTGTTATTGTAACTTAATGTCAAGCCAAATATAACACATTTTAAGCAGAGTCGGAATATTTGCCAAGCCACTAATTACTTACAGTTGACTAAATGTATTTCGCGCGGTGTGGTGACCGACATTGCGACAGACGCTACAAGTAGAAACAACCGCGTAAACTACGCTATACGTAAAATTATATAGTACGGCGGAGAACGGCGCTGTAATAAACTGAAAAACCGGGATTGGACTGTATACGCGGAATTTTCCTTCCGTGCGACGGAAATCCCACAGTAGGATAAATCCGGAGGGCGGAAAGGGGGGGGGTAGCGGGCGTATACGATCGCGCAACTGCAATATGCGAGTTACCAGAGCGAGGAGTAGGAAGAGAGGAGCGCAGCATCTCACGGTACTGAAATGGTAGGCGTCTTGTGTTGTCTCTTAGACTATCTCACTGTTGCCTCGAGACACAAAGCTGTCATGTTAACGCTGTCAACTGTTGTACGTGAAATTTTACGAGGTATGTACACACACGTAGCTGCGAGCGGCGGTGGCGGCGGCGACGCTCGTAAAGCCGCCGCGGCGCTACATTGTCGAATTATAATCTCGCGTCACGTCATTGAGACGTTTAGAAGGAACATTTTAGGCGCAATGCTCGCGTAAAATATTTAACCGGCCACAGTGAAGCCACGTTGCTTGTTCCCGACTCAATTTTTTTTTTTTGTTGCAATTTAAGAAGCATCTTGAACAAACTCGTGTAAGTTGTATAAAGCGTTGAAGTCTCAAAAGATGTGAATCAAAGCAGAATTCAAAGCGAAAAAAAAAAATTACACGCTCTACCGACGTCTTATTTTATACTCGTTTTACACGCTGCCCGGAAACGGGATTCTGCAATCGCAAATCAAGTTTCAACACGAATTCTAGGTGAAATTTCATGGCGTAATAGCATTTAAAGTGTATCTCAAAATTTCCCGTCAGTCTCTCTCTAAAATTATAATTTTTCCCCCACAGATTCGCGAACAGATTATCCGCGGCTTGACGACGTAATTCGATAGTAAAAGATTACGGGGCGAGATTGAAGCGTCTCTTTTGAATATATTTGGAAACAATTTATTATATCAGGATGTATGTTATTTCCTGCATATCCTTCTTGACGCGCGTGTCGCCGTAAGACTTATCCACTCGTGAGGGAGCTCAGACGTGTTACATATTTAGCGCTAAAATCTGACGTGAATAGAGAAGCCGAGAATTCTGGAAAGCATCGCGTGTATCAAGGACGCTTCTGTTCTTCCTCTCGCGTCCCACTAGGGCACCCCCGATGTCGCTGGTGCCATATCGGGATACAAAGCTGTCGTCGCGCAGCCAAGCTCACTTGGGATTTTATGACACGCGCGTATATGGAATCTCCGTGCTGCCGTATATTTCGCGCTTTCCGTGGAAAACTTACTGCGCGATCTCCCGACAGTCGTCACCGGCAAGTGCTCTCTGCATTACGCGGGTAAGGGCATTCGTTTTCGCGCGCCACGACGAACGCTGTCAAAGCGCTCGTCAAGCGCCGTCTCGTTAAGATTGAATTTCAATCGGTTTTACTCGCGAAGCAATCGGGCGAGTAGGGTGCCGCGCGATTACTTTGATTCAAACACGTCTCGCGTGTCAGGAGGAGCTTTGTACTTCAATGATAGCGATTTTACGAACTTCTCTCTTTCTTTCTCTCTCTCTCTCTCTCTCTCTCTCTCTCTCTCTCTCTCTCTCTCTCTCTCTCTCTCTCTCTCTCTCTCTCTCTCTCTCTCTCTCTCTCTCTCTCTCGGATTTCGAGTCGTTTCTATCTCTGCCGCTCTCTAATATACTTCGCTTTATCTGCGTTAAGAAGTAGCCGAGATTCGCATGCAACTCTTCCCAGTACTTTACCAGCGCTTCTCTCTCTTTATGAAAATTAACGCGTAGGTACGAGAAAAGCGCGGGGAGATTTTGTTTGGAAAATTTGCGCTTGTATAAAAAAACACGTTGGGAATTTGTGACGTTGGCATGCATTTACACGGCTCAACAAATTATAATTATTATTAGCGTCATACTGAACAGCAAAAGTGGAGTCGGTGGTACAGATAAACCTGGTTATTAAGTAATACTGAGCTACAGGAAAATAGCTTGCGTGTCAGAACGGCGTTCGCTTTCTTCTTTATTTCCACCCGGCGAATGGAGCTTTGACATAAACGTAACACGTTGCCGCGCGAGCGCAGACTCACGACGAGATCCCGCGAAATTAAATACGGCGATATAAACGAGACAATAATTCGCGAGTTAACTGCGAACGGAACGTGTATACAGCTACACATTCCGCTCACGCCCGCGTGCGAAAACCCTCGTAACTTAGCGGCGGCCCCGCGCGTGCACGTACACGTGCGTATACACGTAATTTCCCGCGGCGCACGGGGGAAGGTGAGAAACACTTCATCATGGGTATCCTCGTTTACCCCCACAGCCGAAAGTCCGCGCCCCGCCGGGCTATTATGGATCTTTACGGCACCCCGCGGAGCGGATACGAGCTTGCGAGTTGCGATATTCTCATCGCGGAGGGCTAATTGAAACCGCGCCTGTATTTTTTTTTTCCGCCCTGCCAGATTACCCTCGACGCGGAGCAACAAACGGGAATACACGGTAAACTGTATTTCGAAATAAAATACGCAACGCGCATCTTGCTCCGGGCTTGATTTTCGCCATGAAAAGCGCCTCGTGAATTAAATAACTGTCGGTTAAAAGTAAGGTGTAATTGAAAGGTTTCCTATACAAAAATCAAACAAGTCCAAAAAAATTAAATTTACAGGAAACAAAACACTCTCCCCTTTAAACAGTTCATTGTATAAATATGGTAATTTTTTTTTTCGGACACGTAATAAACATAAAAACAAAGTTGTAAACGTTGTTGAATGTTTTGAAAAAAACTTTTGAACTTGTTTGGTTTTTGCGAGTATTTTATATTTACTACCTATTTATTTATTCTATATTATTTTACATTAATTTTTTTAAGAATAATAATAGAGATTAAGAAGGGAATATTATTTTAAGTATAAAGCAGAGTAATTTCTGCACTTTTTATTACAACCTTTATTTCCAAAAATTTCTCTGATTTTATTGATTTGAATTCTTGTGGAAATTTTACTATCTATTTTTATTACACTTCTCGTTTGATTTTTATCGGAATATAAATTGTTCATGATATGACGAGAGATTTGAAAAAAATGGACTGTTTAGTTTTTCGTAAAAAATCTTTCAGTTACATTGCATATCATATTTTATTGTATTACATATATGGAGGAATGTATGAGCGCCACACGTTTTCGATAAGAAACTTTGTGCGACCCTTGTTCGACGAAAAGTCGGGATTCGAGTTTACGTGGCTCGCGTATTTCTAACGTAGATAGTTCCAGCTATATTAGAACCATCTCAGTCGTTTTTCTTAAAAATGTGGATCTATTTCACCGCGGATGGTTCTATAATCTTGCACGAGAAAAGTACTCTTTATCCATCGGTTATGACGAGAATCCTCGGGTATCTTAGATCTCTTGAATTACGTCAAAACGTACATTCTTTGTTTTACGACTACAGATATTCAGATTAATTTTGGACGCCACAAAGGCGTGACGCGTTATCGCGACTTACGAAGTATTATTTCATTATTATTAATTGTTTATGCTAATTGATTTGTTTTATTAATTGTTGACTTGAATATGTGTGAGTACAGTTAAGAAGGGGAAAAAATGCAAAAACATTTGTACGGCGTGTCAACGTTGAATGTTATAACATAATCCGAAGCTCCGTAGACAAACGATTCTTGAAAGACAAGAGAGATACTCGTAAAAGCCGCAATTAGCTTCACGAAACTTTCATTTATCTTTCTGCGAAACGCTGAAGCAGATATTTTACAATGCTACCCCCGCAAAAGTTTTTCTTTAAAGATGTAATTACGCTGGGAAACTAAATTAGATTGTACATCTCATTCTGCATTTTCTGATAGCCTAGCGAGTTTTAAGACATTTCCCTCGCATTTTATTGCGGGCAAGCAAGAGGGATGAGATGAAAACTTGGATACACTGCAAATCAATAAATTCCATTATAAGGCGCTTTCCTTTTGGAAACTTTGAGAAACAAATTATATTTTCTCAAGCTTTATTAACTTTTAATGGCGGTAGAACGCGAAAAGATCACAATAATTTATCGCAGTTGGAACTTTAATTGGACGAAATCTCGACTCACGCAATCGCTGAGAATTCATTACGATTTATTGGACACGAGAGCAAAGGAAGTGAAGGAGGAGGAATTTAGGCGTGAGAAATTGATTCTCTCTCTCTCCTCTCGCGGCACAACATCGTTCCCCCCGAAGTTCACTCACTCACTTCCACGGTATTTGACTTTCACTCACTTCGCGCGCTTGCGCCTATTTCTTCAATTTCCGCGAATGAAGACAAGTCAAGATCCCCGCAGGCGGCATGCCTACGGCGAAGAGACTCGCAAATAGAATTCCATCCGGGATGCGGGCCGGGATGCAACGGAGGGATGCAGCATGAAACGTGACGCGTTTGATCGAGTGCAACGCCTCGCGGGGTTTAGGCGATTGAGATGACGGGTAGGAGGGGGGCAACGGGGGAGGGAGAACGATAAGGGGGTGGTAAGGGTGATCGCCGAATGTGCTGAACGCGCGAAGGAGCCGCTTCTCATTCGATATCCGTGGCTGATTTCGAGGTACCCATCCCGTGCGCCGTCCAACAATGGAGTCTCTTTTGTCGACGGGAAAGAGGATATCGCTGTTGAACGTCAATCGACTGGAAACGATCGATGCGTTTACCGGCTTAAGCGATTTCCCACTTTGTTCGAGCCGTCCCGCGCGCGCGCGCGCGATTTATATTCGCGGCCGCGCGCACTCGCGATTATTAATACGACTGTGATGATATTGCTGTGATTTACTTTCAAACTGTGCAAGCAGCATAAATACGCATTGATAAGCAGATTCTCCCAAACTAATAGAATCATTCATTCCGTCATATAATTGAATGTGGGCATAACGTTTAAACGCTTAAACAAAAGATTGCGATTTTAAGTTTATTCAGCTGGATAGCATAACGTATAACGCATTGTGAATTGATAATTCGCACGTGCGGATTTATTAGAGATCTTTTTTTTTTTTGAACGAGCGAGAAAAATCTTGCATTAATTAATATATGAGAAGTTGATATATCGAGTAAGATGATATTTTGTTACATTCTTTAAATGTAAATTATATGAATTATATTAAAATATTAACAATTTAACATAATAAGTGCCATCACTCATAACATAAATTAAGGATGACTTATAGAAAAATAGATTAAGAAGCCTGTTATTGCTGCAAAAGAATTATGTGCGATAATAATGACAAACCGCGGTCAGAATTTTCTCTGTGGAACCCGTTATTACCGCGAGATTTATCACCGACAATGTTGGAAATAAAAAACCTCAAGTGCTCGGCATTTGAAAATGAGAATTTCGCCGGCTTTACTACTAAAATTGAGTACACAAACTAATGCGGAATGAGAGGAATGCAAATGCAAATAATGTTGATTCAGCCCGGGCGTTTGCAAGCCTCTTTTGCTTTTCTAGTCAAAAGCTTATCTGATGTATGGTTAAGGCGCATCAGATACGTAATCAACGATAACATAGGAAACGTATGTTTTACACGAATGTTATTTTAGAGAATACACATGGAAAACAATATAAACTTAGATTATTTTAATAATTAATATTACTACATTTTGTTACTACGCGCACGCAAAAACTTGAATATACTGTGAATTAATCCATTAAATTTTAGAAAGCCCGTTCGCGATTTTTTATTTTCAGTGTAACTTGGATTCTAATCAAAGTTTATAAACCCATTGATATCAAATAGAGGTAGTTGAATAGAAAAAGTTGTTATGTCCGAAAATTTAGTCAATGATGGAATATCTAGAAGAAAAGCATGCATATTTTTAAAATTTCTATTCAATTTCAATTTTTGTTATTCTTAGTTTGACATAATTATTATTTGGTGATACATAATAAACGTTATGGATTTGAGGCGATGGGGGATACAAGAGAGTAAAATTTTTAAAAACTTTTTCACTGTTTTGTGCATGTTTATTTCAATAGAGATTTTAAAATTAAAATTCTCTCTCTCTCTCTCTCTCTCTCTCTCTCTCTCATAAAAATTAAAAGAGATGAAATAAAATTGTTTTTAATTTTTCATTCTTTTGTCGTTTGAAAACCTTAGAAGCAAAATTTTTTATTTTATTCTTTTAATTTTCTCTTTGCATCTATAAAAAATAAATAATAGTACAAACTTTAATCATAAAATCTTCATTAAAATAACTTTAAAATAAAATGCATATAAAAGTAAAAAGATTTAATTTTATCTTCTTTTTACTTTCTTTCCATCCATTTGAATAATTTTTATTATAGATATGTATCGTAGAGCACTCACAAATAATAATGTAAAATTATTTTACTCAAAAAGATAAGAAAAATAATTTATTTGTTGAATATTTGTCAATGAAAAGTCAGAAACTTATTTGTTTTCTTTTTACTTGCAACCTTTATGTTTTTTTTTTAATTAAATATTCTATCGCTATCACCCACTCTAGATTTTCAGAAAAACAACTCTTATTACCTCAAAATGTCAAATACAGTTAAAAAATTTTGATTAGAATATGAGTTACAAAAATTTAAAACAAATAAACGCACTTCCTTTTTACAAATATATATACATTGCATATGTATTATTTTAAACTTGATTGACTTTTAATAATGGATTGACCAAAAAAGTTGTTTTTTTTTTAAATTAAATATTTATTGAATGTTTTATATATTTATTAAAATTTTTTATGTATTTTGCGTAATTTATAATATAATATGTAAAATTTCTAATGAAAATTAAATACTATTGTTCTGTATGGAAGTTTAATATATTATTTACCTATGAGCAGTTTGCATAATATATTCGGACAATCCCATTTATTTATACTTTACTATTCATTATTACTATTCATACAATTGTATTTACTGTTATTGTATATATCAGCAGGTTGTTTAATAACAAATTTGGAATTAATAAAAAGTAGATTCTGACGCTTTTTTGAATCTCAAATTAATCTTATAATAAAAGTTAATATTAGATTAGTTGTCTGTTTCAAAATCATGCTATATTTTTTAAAATAGACATTTCTGTTTTTCTCTTAGCCTTACGAAATTTTTATTTAAACCATTATGTTTTATCTTAATAATTTTATTAATTTTTAATTATTTTGACATAACATGCATTATTCTTAAGAATTTATGATCAAATACAGCATTTGAGATAGAGAAATTAAATCTCTCCTTTTGTTTATAAGAGAATTTTTTTTATTATTTTATTGTAGTGCGCTTCTTTCCACCACTCCATAAAAAATTATGCTTTAAAAGAAGACAAGGTGAGACACACACACAAAACTCACAATTTATAGGTAAACTAACTCGATCTGAGAGTTAAATATGACGACTTAATTGTATTATTGTTTTAAGAAAATTGTAATAAAAGAATTTTTTAATAACTTATTTGTCTTAAATAAACATTGAAAGTTTAGTTCTGTACCATATTTATAAAGGCAGCTTAATATATAATTTATATTGACTCAATATATGTTATAGTAAACGAACGTAGTTGTATATTTAATCGAAGAATTTTAGTATGATGAAATAAATTTGCAGTAAAATAGAATAATTTTTATGTTGATTAAACTTTTTTTTTAAGTGGTAGGAAATTAGTATGTTTTTGATGATCATTGCAGATCCAAAAATATTAAGTTTCTGGATAGTAATAAGTAAAATTAAATTATCAAAATATGTTTTATTTATTTTTTTCTTTCACATCTTGGAACCTAATTTCGGAGAGTTGACTTCAATATTACACATTATACGTCAAGTATTACACATTTAACTACATTACAGTTTTATCAATTTTTTACTACTGATAAAATCTTTTAGTATAATTTACTATGTGAAAAAAACTATATATTTGATTTGATTTTTATTCATTTTAATTTGATACAATGTGATTAATAAAATTGGCGCAATTCTGAAATTTTCTTTTTCTTACAATATATAACATTATATATAGTTTTAGTATAATTGAATTTATTATGAACATTGATTAAAATAAATTATCTATAAATATCCGCGACAATTTATGTAATATTTAATCGTTTACTGTTCCGTATACGAAATTTGTTGAATATTTGTTTTGAATAAATGTGAATACACAGAAATGGAAATATAAAGTATTTATTCTCTACGTCGTCGCTGTATATTATATTATCGACATTCAATCAATGATATTATTTTATCTTGCAATTTCTGTTGCAGAACTTCAAAATATATCATATCTCAGTAATCCTCTTCTCGTATATCCACGTTTATATTCTAGCTATACTCAGCAAAATAATAAGGTTGATTATTCTTTTCAAAAAGTGCTTTTTTACTTTATTATTGGTTGCAATTCTGTTGTTTTACCATGTTATACCGTTTATTTTACTTTTTTCCAATATTACATTAGTGAAAAGTTATTTATTTACGGATCTACATAGACACAATAAATTATACGTTTCATCTGACACAAAACACCTTCGATTCGACATAGGAGCTGATTATGAAGGGATCTCATTCACGAGTAGATATTCGCTTCGCTGCACCAGGAACGATAAATCGGAAATTTGGCAAACAGTACACTTCGTGAGCGATGCGTGTGCTGGCAGCTGTTAATTGAAATTATTCACAGATGGTAATCATAGTAATAGCCGTTATTGAATGGCACTTCGCGTAATCGCTTCATTAGCACGCAACGCGCGCGATAGTAATGTGTACAACGTACTTATTCTCGGCTGCAGTATAATGCGCTAATTACAAACGAATACTTTGAATAAATATATGATAATTATCTCCACGGGTGGGAGCGTGCGTATTTATAGCGGAGCTAATTACGAAGACATCCATTATGAATTGAAATGCATTCACGTATTAAATGTATTACGATACTATGAAATCGTGAATACAGTGCAATGAAGTAAATATTGGATAAATACGACGTGTATAGAATTTAACGACAATAATGTTAATGTACGTGCGAGCTCTCGCGAATATCGCCGGGGAAAAACAAAGAAAGCGCACATTTTATTCATCCGCATATCCGTAAACCGTGACGTGTATATACAACCGACCGGCCGTGTGTGTTCGTGCATTAACTAGGTCCGGAAGTCGCAATCTCCGCATCCCTGGAATTCATTTTGTGGCGAGCTTCGGACGAGCGTACACCTCGTGGGCGTTCAGTTTGCCAACATTCCCTACCCTAATCGTATTACCGTATTTTCCTGACATATCTTCTCTCGTACATATTATCGGTTCCGCGTAATCATTTCTGTTGCGGTCTGCAGTTCACGAACTCGATTCGACCGCGCCACCGACGCGCGCCGCACGTCCTTGCCCTGCAAACAATCGCGTAATCCACTATCGAAGTTGATATTATTAGCGGAACAAAACCTCTCTCTCTCTCTCTCTCTCTCTCTATATATATATATATATATATATATATATATATATATATATATTTATTTATTTATTTATTTATCGTGAAGCACAATGAGTTATGTTAAGTTTATCTCGTTAGTAGCATTTGTTACGAAATACATTTTCAACAACAAGATTTTTATATTTATCTGCAGATTGTTAACAGTTGATTTAATAATAATGATCGTTTTGATGTCACTGTGTTACAGGTGCAAGGAGTCTGGTAGGTACTTGAAGGACCTTCCGCCTACAGCGGTAATTATCTGCTTCCACAACGAAGCCTGGTCCGTGTTGCTGCGTACGGTGCATTCCGTGCTGGACAGATCGCCGGAGCATCTCATACAAGAAATCATTCTGGTAGACGATTTCTCCGACATGCGTAAGTTTCCTCCCTTCCGTTAGTAGCAATACGGAAAAATTAACAAAGTGCCGTTATTATCTTCCTTAAAAATATTTGAATTTCGTAATAATGCGCACGATAGACCTCATGTTATTCATGTGCGGTGGAAAATAAATTTTTAACTCCATTTTCGATATTGGAAAATGCAAGGCTCCCATACGAACGTTCATCGGAGAAAATTAATACGTAAATTGCGTTCCTAAAGCGCGCGCGTGCACGGCATACGATATACCTAAAGTATTCCTTTCGGGTATACAAAACGAGAAGTGGACGAGTTACTCTCGCGTTATCGCTCGAGCCGCACACGTACTTTGGATTCAAAACGAAATATCTTCTATGCGCGATCGAAGTGCGGAATAGCATATCGTTTCCGTAGCGTCATAAATCCTCGTGCAGCTCTCATCGCCGAGCGATGAAAAATCCTCGATAGAACGTCGGCAGGGATGGGAGGGAGGGGGGGGGGGGGGAGGAGGAAACTCGTAAGCACAGAACGCGAACGGAAACCGCGAACCATTATATTCGCTCGTACTTGCTGGTGCAACCGTGTCTCCATTCAGAACGGTGATTCGTTATCGCGACAGTGTTTCGTAGTTTCGCGATAGATCGATTAATTGCGATCCATCTCTCCACTGTGCCGCCGCGACGTGAATAGAAGAGAAACTCTCAGTCTGCTTTACAGACACCCTGAAAATTACGAGGGGTCCGTACGAACTCCACTGTTCGGCTCTCTGTAAGTTTAACGGCCCCACTTGTTTTCGTTTCCCCGAGATCGGGGCGTGGACGCGTCGGCTATATTGTATCGAAAATTACAAGTACGTATTGGGGAAATATTTGCAAGGAAGGTCCGGCAACCGGAAAATTCTTAGGGGTCTGAAATTTTGCTGGTGTAAAATAAATGCGTGAATTTAATGGCCATTTTCTGTTTCGATTAATCAATATTTGATGAGTGATTTCTGTTCTCACATTTTCCGATAAGTAAATTTTTCGCGAAAATGTGTACCATTGCCGGAAAAATATTCATCATTTATTCAAGAGAGTTTAGATATTTTTATTAACCGGAAAAACTACAACATTTGTGATTACTCGTGTTTATCTGTTCGGAAATACAGGCTTCTCGCTTGAAGGCATGTACGTGAAGTTGATAGAAATATATCAAACACGCAATTTCGCAAATGCGGGCGAAACAAATATGTATGCCCGTACGCATTGTTTGGATGCAAAAAGGCAATTATAGCTCAAACGTAACTGTACGTTTTCGAATAAACCGACGTTCGACACTAAATCGAAATCTAAATTACTATAGTAGTACTGGACACAGAAAAAGGGACCTATTGTTACGTAACCTATTAAATAAAAGTGCCAGTTATATTCGAAAAATGTGCGATTGTCACATACATATGAAATGTCAACTTTAAACCGAAGATATTGTGTGATAACATTCCCGAAGTTGGAAACATCGTATTAATATTTTTTGCTCTAATCGTCGCATTATCGAGGGTAATCGATAATCACGTAAAATCCTACCATGTAATACCAGGATGAACATAAAAATCCTGAGAGAAAAGGTGTCTGAGATTAAGCTGGGTTCAGTAAAACAGCATAGCTTGGATGGTTACTGCAATCTTTATTAAAAGCTCAAGATAAGCCCTCGTCCCGGCCGGAAGTTAAACCTATAAACATAATCACTTGCTTCAGCGATCTCTGGGTTAGCTTTGTACGTGCTATTAACGGACAACTGATCGCTTTATCGCAGAAGGAGATTATAACACTGCGTTTCATTTGGGCATTTTCTTTTTCCTCCCCTTACCTAAGGGTAGTTGTAAATTTTTAAGATGCGAACGACGAACGAGAATTTACGCATGGTTTTAATATGCAAGGTTGCATCCTTCATGAGAGTCTTATTATCTTTACTTATTTTCAACGCTTTATCATTATATTTTCAATGATATAAGTTATATTATTACAGTATATCGTGTGATATTATTTTTTAGATTATATTTTTACAAATTTTCTCTTTGTTTGCTGAAAAAATGCACAGAATGGATGGAAATAAATTTATTTAATAAAGCTCGCAAGAAAGTTGTAACGAACAGCGTAGACTTTAGCTTTCCTCGGCACGCACGATAATTAGCTTTTATATAGGGGATTGGCGACGAGGATTACGGAGTTAATTATGAGCGCTCTTGACGGTGACAGACTGGTGGTGCTCTTTGAGCGTTTCCATTATCTACGCCCCATATAGTGCACTCAGCAACTCATAATGAAATCTGGAATAATAGCCGGCGCCAGTTTATGCGTGCCCCTGTGTGTTCGGTGGAATTCATTAGAAATTAATTCGGTTTGGAATGCGCACGGAATTCCCGCGCGCGCACCCCGATTGCGCGTGCATTAAATGTCTGAACTCTGATCTCTTACGGTCCATCTCTTCTCGTTCGAGTGCAGCTAACGAGGGTGTAGCGCGCCCCTCGGTTTAACACACCTCGGAGGCGTGCTTCGAGAAGGAACATTTTCTCGATTCGTGACTACCAGGGAGATCGGGCGAACAGCGCGATTCTTACATTTTTCCTATCTCGGCGCGAAGGCACGAAGAAATTCTTTTCTCGCAAATCGATACGGAGCACGGAAACGGTGGAGGATAGCGGATAGGGGGATGGAAAACGAGAGTACGTCGAGCATGACGATTTTGTATTAAAGCTCATCAGGCGCGCAGCTCAACCAAAGGGTGCATAAAATCAAGCCGGCGTCTCGTCCAGTAATCATTGCGCTTGCACGAAACACGTTGATCCGTGGAATCCCATTATACCATCCATAGTTAACCGAGCTTACAGGGCAGAGGCTTAGGATTAGGGGCACGGTCCCTCATAAAGCCATCCTAACGGAGAATAAATCACGAATATCTGCTAATTGCTGCCCGGCGATCTGTAACTGTAGTGGGATTCGTGTCGTAAATCTACATTTCGCCTACGATTGTCAGAAATAACGCGACCGATAACAGGCCGAGACCGAGAATCACAAATGACATTAAAGCCTTTTCAGCGACGATATATATCATTCTTCTTTTCACTCAGGATTTATGTGTATTCGAGTAAGAAAATGATGAAATGCCATGGCGATAAATTTTCTTTTAATCAAATTGTAACGATAATACACGGAGCAAATTTTATGTCGGAAACTATGTACAATACGAAACATGAGAAGAAATTGCAGAGAATTATATCGGAAGTATAGTGTAAAATTTTTACTACAAAATTTTTTCCATATACTAATACTTATTACAACTTGATAAAGTTACCTATTATTTTCCTACTAAACAAGCTTTCAAATATTAAGTTTGTAAACTATATCCCCATTTTGCATTCGATCGTTAGGATATTTTAATGGCGGATTAAGGGTTAGTCTGGCGTGCATAATCTTTATTAGAACTATAAGCGGCTATATTGTAGCTATTCTTTTTAGCAAGTTGACGATAAAATGATAATAATCCACACAGAGAGAGAGAGAGAGAGAGAGAGAGAGAGAGAGAGAGAGAGAGAGAGAGAGAGAGAGAGAGAGCCATTATACGGGATTATCGTTTGTTTCTATCTAGCATACGATTAAATTGATTGCAAATTGGAAATGAATCTACGACAAGAAGGATGATTGTTGTTGCCGCAACAGCTTGCGAATGACATCATAAATAAACTGTAATCTGACATTAAAGACGTAATCGAAACATTAGAGAAGCCTAGAGAAACCGGGCTTTCGCGTGGTGCTTTATTGTTGTATTTATCCTTCGTCGAAGCGTAGATCCCGCGAGCGACTTATATTCTAAATCGATCGGGGTCTAGCAAACAATGGTATTGAGACAAAACCTGCGGGTTCCCGCGAGATTAATATTCGAGCAAATCCTGATATTAAAGACGACAAGTTCCGTCAATAACGCTACGTCATGTATTACGAGATTACGCCATGAATTATGCAGCCGTTTAATATTAAACGCCCAACGTTTCTCACAAAAAGTATGTAATATACTTTAAGGTTGAGATAAAACGACATGACAAGCGCTGCCTTCATCTAATTATATAACACGACACGACGCAGGATATATAACATAGAAAGAATTAACATACGGATAGAAATATTTTCATTAAAGAGATAATATGTATTTTTTTATTTGTATATTAGTAATATTACGCGCCGGGGTATCTTGTTACTTCGATGCTTTATCAGTACATAAAAGGTGAATGACGAGAAACTCTCATCGTTCCGCAGCTCATCTCAAGCGCCAGTTGGAGGACTATATGATGAATTATCCGAAGGTGAGAATTATCAGGGCGAACAAACGAGAGGGCCTTATCAGGGCGCGTCTGTTGGGCGCCGCGGCAGCCAAAGCTCCGGTGCTCACGTATCTGGACAGCCATTGCGAGTGTACGAAGGGCTGGCTGGAGCCACTTCTGGATCGGATCGCCCGCGACCCGACGACGGTAGTTTGTCCGGTGATCGATGTTATAGACGACACCACCCTGGAATACCACTGGCGCGACTCGGGCGGCGTAAATGTCGGTGGATTCGATTGGAATCTCCAGGTAAACGAAATCTTCACGCCTTCTACGAGCGTCGGGAAACGTCGTGGAGGGATACGTCTGTCTCTCGGCGGAATGCAATTGATTCTCGCACGCGACAGCGCGACACACCGTTACTAATTGTTTACGAGCGGGAAGAAATTGTTGTACTGTAATTTAAAAGATATTCTACATCCGTGTTACGTTACGTATAGTAAAATAAAATATTTTACGTGCCTATTTTTTTTTCTAAACACACTGATAATAGTCGTTTCTTTTTTTTTTTAAATTCTTCTATTTTACACGATTACGTTGAATTGTAGCGGTTTGTGACTCTCTGAAAAAAGTCACGAGAGTTCATTTACGGGCGCATTCCTGACGTGTATTAACATTTGTTAACAAGTTCAATTGGCACGCCGTGCCAGAGAGGGAGAAAAAGAGGCACAAAAACTCGGCCGAACCCGTTTGGTCGCCCACGATGGCTGGCGGCCTCTTTTCGATAGATCGAACCTTCTTCGAGCGAATCGGCACGTACGACAGCGGCTTCGACATCTGGGGCGGCGAGAATCTTGAATTATCATTTAAAACCTGGATGTGCGGAGGTAAGTTCGACGGGTGTGTCAGAAAAGAACCGCTGGTTTTTTTTTTTTGCAATTCGGTACAAAATGCCACTTGTCTCCTTTTTACGTGCAATATTTCCATTGGTCTTTATTTTGATTGAAAAAAAAAAAAGATTGCGCGCATCTATATATTTTTATTACAAACGTTTCATGTTTACGTTTACTTTCGTGCTTCACTCGTTACCCTCGCGCGATTCTCGGAATTAGCCGGTAACCGTACGTACGTACGTACAAACGTAATACGGCCGAACGGAAACGTTAATCCAATAACTCGACGCGCTCGCAGGCACTCTGGAAATCGTGCCGTGCTCGCACGTGGGCCACATCTTCAGGAAACGCTCGCCTTACAAGTGGCGCAGCGGCGTGAACGTGCTCAAGAGGAACAGCATAAGGCTGAGCGAAGTGTGGCTGGACGAGTACGCCAAGTACTACTATCAGAGGATAGGTCACGACAAGGTGAGTACTTGTGCGCCGTCTCGTGCATAACTTTCCTTTCCTATACGAACCCCCTCGTCAAAATGCAACCGGGGATGCGATCAAAGAAGCGCGTTATCTCTTAGAAAGATCAACGTAGGGAATCTCGGATTAGGATGTAAGATAGGAGGAAGGTTTTTTTACGTGATTGGAAATGAAAGTATTTATTTATAGATTATAAAATATTTTCGTACTTGGATACGGCAACGATTGCCAAAAAAAAAAAAAAAAAGATCTATGTTTGAAAGCACGTGTACAAAGCTTTAGCGTTCTCTGTGTCACAGAATAGATAACTAGTGATAAATTACTTTGGTCGCGAGCTGAACCTCGCGTTTCTTACCGTGGCGTACTTAAAGAAATCGAATGTGTTTCTTTAATCCAAGTTTCGCGTAAACATTGACTGAATGGATCGGTCGGGATGGGATGAAGGATAACGATAAAGGTGGCCGATGATGGAGAGGATCGTAGACCAAGACTCGTCGTAAAAAAGGGCCATAAACGTGCCAAGTGCCCTTAAGACTCGCGCGCATGTCCTCGCTCTCCTGAAGGACGTTTCTTTCGTCCCCCTCTATAACGATCTGTCATTTATCCTTGATGCTTGTCCGCCCCTGTTCTCCTACCGAGATCCAATCGGCGAGATAAATCGAAGCGTAGAGAATAAATCGCTTCCGTAAGCACGTCGCTCTATGTAATGATCGAATCTATCGAGGATGTCGTTCTCGTGGATGGCTTCATAATATAATGAGATAAATCGTCCTCTGTTTACTCCTATCCTTAGGCGCAAGCAAACGTTCGCAGTAGTAACGTCAACGTTAGGTTAGACACACAGATTTTTAGTCTTAAATATAGCGTTTTATTATGTGGAAAAGTAATTATTGTAAGAGAAACATTGTTGATTTTATTGTTGTGTGATTTAATTTGAAATATAATTAGAAGAAATTTTTAATAAATATCTTTTATCCTGAAGGATAGGAAAATCCTATAAGTTATGAATATGTTATATTCCGATTTATTATTATTCGATAATTGATCTTTAGTTATCTTTTTATTTTAATTATTTCTTTATAAGTTGTTAAACTGTCATTCTTTTATATTTTTAATCTTTATTTTATTTTCTATTTCTTTTTATATCCACACGATTTTTATCTCTGAATATTTTTCCTTATCTCGTAAGTATGATCCGACTGTGCATTGAACTTTTCCAGGGGAACTACGGCGACGTATCTGAGCGAAAGGCTCTTAGGAAGAAACTGGGGTGCAAGTCGTTCAAGTGGTACCTGGACAACGTTTACCCGGAACTCTTCATTCCGGGTGAGGCGGTCGCCTCTGGAGAGGTAAGACTATTCCACATTCTCCTCTTGAACGTTTTTTTTAGTGACTGCTGACATTACGCGGCCGAGAAATACCGCCAACCGGAATGAAGGAAGGGGAAGCGGAAACGACGAGGGAACGACCGGTTTCTCCTTTAACGACGTTGTCGTGGCTTTGATCCATCAAGGTGTCGGATTACGGCATTCGAAGGCTCTTCGTGAGAGGAAATGTAGTCAGTTAAATAGATATAGTCACTGAAAAAAAGAGTCGAATTATCCCTCGCAAAGTTAAAATTACGCAAAGTATAAACCACCAAGAATATCTTTTCCATCGTGACATTTACTGTTAATAATACTTTTGACTACATGGCGAAAAGTGACATTTTTCTTCATAACTTAACTTTTTCATAGAAAATTACTAAATACAAAGCAATTGTGGAAAATTGAATTTGAATGTCGTAAAGCGATAAAATTTAGCTCGGGCTTGAATATTAGCAGGAAGAGGCGTTGATCGATGTCCACGAGCCCGCGACACTGGAAACATGCCGCTTTGATTGCGAAACAATGTGAATCGTAGTCGGGGCAATCGCGATCAGATCGCGGATGGAAACCTGTCCGATGTATCTAATCGGAAATCGATTCTCACAGATCGATATTATAAATTCTTAGACTACGCAGCGCGGCCAGTTTTGTCCCCTCCCCCCCCTCCCCGCCTCCCCCGCTCTCACCATGTAGCTCGACTACAAAGCAAATTCTTTTTACAGAAAAAGTCGTCTTTCGCTCCTCCGTAAAAATAATCCGGAAATTTTGCTTTGAACATTTTCACCCGATCTAATTTTCATTTTACGTTATTAGACGCAGTGTTTCTTTTAGAATTCAAAGTCGAGTATAATCACATTTATTTGAAAGTGAGGCGAGCAAAAAATGATAGACGTTCGAATCTAATTGAACATTTGCCAGTCTCTTTCATTGATAGAAATAATTAAATCTTGAAACATAATTGAATTATTTTAATTAAGTTTCATTACAATTCTAATGAGAAATCTATCTTGTTTTAATCATTGCGCTAATTGTGTCTTTCAGAAATAGAAAGATATTTAGTGAAAAATATCACGGTGATTCTAAATATACTTCAATTTTATTTGAGTCTCTGGATAATAATAGATATGGTGTCTAGTCGCGGGACTTATTAATCAATTGGGAACCTGATCGTGTTCTGTTACGCTACGCCAGATTTCGCGATGATCCCGCCAGCTGTCGTGCTCCGTATTCCGGGATCCGTCGACACGCTAGGAGCAAAAGAACGATACGAATGCGCGAGTGGAGAGGGAGAAACGGGAATGCACTGTCAAACGCGCGGTTACATCGCGAAATTTCAGGCGCCGTTCTCCACCCTTTTTTTTTCCTCTCCTCTTTCTCGTAACCCTCGTTTCGCCGCGAAAAAACGAGCGCATAAATATCAGACGGAGGCGACGAGCGACAAACTCGTCAAAGCGGCTACACGCGCGGTACACGCGAGCCATCCGCGCGAACCCGTCACGACTGATAGTGCATTAATATCACCTGGGCGCGCGATTCATGGCGGACGATCAATCACGCGGAGATTTATTTCCGTCATGTTGTCCCCGCTCCTCCCTCTCCTTCCACACCCCCACTTCCTCCTTTTGCTGTATTCCGTCTTGGTGCATCCGTAATGATTGCGGAACGATTGTCGGATCGCGTCGGGAGTTGCCCCCGTATAACGATATTGTCACACGCCGTTGCACGAGTGATCCAAACCGTTATACTCGCCTGCGAGACATCCTTCGTTATTTTATTAAGTTTAACGCTAAACAGAAACTTACATATATAATGAGGTTGTATAACACCGCGAACCGCGTCTCTTTTCGTCGCAGACGTGAAAATTTATTCGCGCCATTTATCCCACGCGTGATTTATTCACGGTTGTTTTCAACCCTCTCCCCCCCCCTCCCTCTCTCCCCAGCTCCATCCGGTAACCGATTTCGTGCATTTAATCAATCTTTTATCGGCGTCTCGTCGCCGCCGATATTGTTGACGTGTTTTATTAATCAATTCGTCCCGATATGCACGCGATTCTGGGCGCAGACTGTTAGTTATTTCACAATTTATTTTCATCGCGTTAGCCAGCCCGCGTCACCCTCCGTCGCGCCGGCGTTCCGCTTCATTCGTAATTGCGAAATGATTGCAAACGCTGTCGGGGGTGGGAGCAGTAGGGCAGGGGTAGGGGAGAGGGGAAGGGGAGGGGGGAATGAATTCGCCTTCCCGGCTTGTGTACCTTGCGTTTCCACGCGGATCGTTACACGTTACGTCTCTTCACGTGCAGCGTGCCGCTCCGTGACAAAGTCACGGTACGTAGGCACCGGTATTAATGACGTTGCACCAACGGATAAATTGCAGCGTCACGCGACACGAATATTTCATACTTCATCATTCTTCCTCTCTCACTTTCCTCCCAATTTCCTTTTGTTCCTTTAATTTTATCATAAGCCAACAGTGCATTAACCCGGCAACCGGCGCACCGGTGTTTAACACAATGTTCAACGCAGTCGCGAAGAAAGTAAAACGCTTGTAGCGTAAAGTCTCCCTTTTTTTTTTCCTCTCCCGTCGGAGTTTTTACTCCGGAGAAAATGCGGACCTCAAGTAGGACGCGTCATTTCAGGAGCTCGGCAAAAATATGAGATTTAAATTTATTTTCTCTCCCCGACGATCATAAATGATATATCTTCTACGGATTGAACGACGGTTGATCAGCCATGTCGTTATAAAGTGTAATTTCCTTAAATCGATTATATATAATTCTGATCGTCTCCCTCATTATCCTCACTGTATTATTTCAATGTAAATCAATGTTCTCTGTTGCGCATGGACATTTCGCAGTACGACTCTCGGTTATGTCGCCGGTTAATCGCGTTATTGAATAATGCATTTTATCATCCGTCCCCGCCCTGTTTTCAACCCTGTGTAGAGAATCGTAGCGTTCCTCCCCGGCGCGGGGGTTAAACCTCGGCTTGCATTACAGGCGTCACCGTGTCACGCGACTCAAATATTTCGTGCTCGTGCCCATCCCCCTCGCCCTCATTTATCTCTGTCTGCCCTCCGCGCGCGCTCCTTCTCCGCCCCCGACCCGTCTCTTTTTCACGCCCGTGCAACGGTCTCGGCCCGTCTCGTTATCTTCACACTTCACTTGAATTTCTCGTATCAGGATCATCTTCGTCCTCCGCGCCTATCTTCGCGCGCACGCCGTACAAGATAACCGGGCGCACTAAAGTTCGCTGTACCGGAAATTCTGGGTAAGTTTTGAGCGCGCGTCTCGTTGCTTCCTTATCGAGGAAATATTTTAGCTTTTATTAATACCGAAAATGGCGAAAATGATGCGTCGTCCGGTGACAAATACCTACTTTATTCGACGAACTTGATAGACAAAGATTTGTAGAATGACAGTTTGCGAAATATCGAAAAATCAATAGCTTACAAGTTATTTTATATTTTATTCTAGCATACATTTTGACATAAAATATTAAATATCTAAACATCATTTTTTTAAATAATTTAAATACTTTTATGAAATGAGAAACAATTACTAGAGAAAACACGGTTGTTCAAAATATAGTTTTAGAGGTAATAATTTGTAAACGTCCCATCTTGTATATGTGACAAAAATATGTACATATATTTTTTATATATTACTCTGTTTTAAAAGTGGATTAAAAAAATTGAAATTAAAAACATTTTTTTAATCACGTGCACGCATGCATTCAGGTTTATTTTCTCTATTTTTTTTTTCAAATATATCTAAAAACGCAGCAGGGCTCTCATTTGCAGCTGACTTGTTAAAATATGTTTTCGATTGGTATTTACATTTGCACTTGATATATTTTTTATTAAAAAAAAAACTATTTTTAAATGACACATTTAACTTATTAGATTTTTATCCCGCGGTTTCTCTGCTTTACGTAGAAAAAAAATAGAGCACGTCCAACATAAAACTCTTGATTTTGCATAAATTATGTAATACATGAAATTAATCTTTGCATCGGTTGTGCGATTCATTTTTGCCTCTCGCTATGTAATTTTCAGCGCATAACGCTTATTAAGGAATGACGAGCTCGGCGGATTATATGCGTCTTTATATTTTATTGCGTCTCATTTTACACACGGTATGTTTGTCGAGCAGAACGGCATTGAGATATATGCCCGCAGTGATATTTCGCACGCGCATATTCACGCGCACAAATTGTGGCACTCCGTCGCGTTGTTCGCGAGACAAAAGCCACCGGTCACGGCACACACTACGGCTCTCGTGAATCACAATTTCACGGCGCTGCCGACACGGCGCACACGGTATGTACACGCGTTCCGCCGCGCGAAGGCAATATTCCGATCGAACATGATAATAAAAAGCAACGGAATTCGAAATAGTTTGAAGAGCGGGGAGGGCCAGATACTATCGACCGATCTCCTCCCCTCCTTCCCTCTCGCCGTTTTTTTTACTTCGCCCTATCCGCCTGCCTTGTCGTTTGTTGCGATCCACTCACGTTTTCCCCGGGATAAGGCAAGGAATGCATTTCACTCTTTTCCTTTTTCTTCTTCTTCTTTCTCCCCCCCCCCCTCTCCCCACCCCTTCTTTTCTTCCTCTGTCCAAGCGCACTGACACCGGCATTCACGAGTGGGCGGAATAGGGAAACTAAAAGGAAGCATCGCGCGGAAAAAGCGACGGAAAAAGGAGGAATGTATAAGGGATGGGTGCACGTTTTCGCGAAGTAGCATTTACGCGGCCGCGCACTTTGGAATGCGGTTCGTGCCACACACGAAACAACAATTTCGTCGCTTAAGTTTGCACGGCGGTGAAACCGAATCGTTTTTGCCGATCCTGGATTATCCGCACGCAACCGTTTCGTTCTTCTATATGTTGTTGCTACATTGTTGTCGAGAACATCGCCACGCTTTGTTCGAAAAATGAGGGGGTACGTTAGCTTATTTTTCCCATACGTACAATTTCATAAATTAATCCTTTAACTGTGGGACAGAAATCAATGTTCTGTGGTGAAAAAAAGTTTATAATTTTATCCACAAATTTATTCTTTACATTTTTGGGGTCGCTGATTTCGAATTTGAGATAAGAATTTTAAAATAAAAAGTGGCGGATCCAATATAGAAACCCATTTTCAAAAAATTTTGATTATTTTTAAAAACTTTGATGCGCCATATTGAATCTGCCATTTTAAGTTTTGTAATTTTAATATAAATTTAGATTTAGCTACCCAGAAAACCTATTTTCAAGAAAATCTGATTATTTTTAAAAACTTTGATGTGTCATATTGGATCTGCTATTTCAAATTTTGGAATTTAGACCTTAAATTCGAATTCAACGACCCCAAAAACCTTGAAATACTTGCCACTGTGAAAATTCTAGTAATTTTACTTTCTTTTTTTAGATGCACATATGTGTCATCTACACTGGTGGCACGTTTTATTTTTGCACGTATATATGTCATCCACAGCGAAGGGGTTAATACCCCCCGTCGCTATCTTTTATTTTTATTTCAATATCTTCAGACTCAATAAGATTTTGCAATTGCTTAATTTACGCAACTTTCGATTATTGCTTAACGTGAATCACTAAGTCTCAAGATTTTTATTATTTATCTATATGTGAGTCCTATAATAAGAATTTTCACTTGCAAAATTTTTATGTACTAAATAAAATGTGCCAGAAAATGATATCGAAACTTACGTGTAACGCTATTAAATAATCAATACACGTTTGCATGGGACCAGTATTTCTGAATAATGCACACAGTTCGGACTAAATAATTTGGCTTGATGAAACATTTCTGGATTTTTACCACAAGATTTTCGAAATTTAAATTTTCTCTCGCGTTATCGTCGTTTTTGCTAATGAAAGTTTTAAAACAATAAAATCTAATTGCGACGAGAATCTCGGACTTCATTGTCGCACAGCACACAAAATAACAATCCCGTTCGTACGTCGGGGCGAAACTTATGTTCTCACTGTCCTCCGTCCGGATTTCTCACCTTCGTCGCCCTTTATCGCGTGTCTCTCTTTCTCTTTTCCTCTCTACTCTTTACTTTTTATTTGCTTCCGGAGAACCGGCTAAATCACGCCCGGGCCTCCCTATCGTACGGGAGGAAGGAGGGTGGGGGGTGGCTGGATTTATAGTTCACACGGCTCTACGTCGGTCCAGAAATCGTACACGACGTGAATAATTTCGGATGTGCACGTTTCTACGTACGTGCGCGGGGTGGGCGTATATTTCTCCGGGGGGTATGCCGCGATTTTTGAGTCGTTTCTACGCGAACCGCATGGATTTCCCTATGCAAAACCGCGTGGAATGATAAAAACGCGGCGCGGCGCGCGCGGTTTTGTTTAACCCTCGCAATCTCGCATCGATATCCCACACACGAGCCACGATGTGATTTTTAATAAGGCATTCGTAATGTCTTTTTCGCATGCTCGCAGCGCTCGCATAATCTTCCTGGGAATATTCTTGAAAAATCGTTGTTAACGTCAGTGAGATTTATTTCTCTTTTCTCACGTATGGATGAAGAAGATTTACTGAGAGTGAAACTGAAGGAGACACGTTCTCTTTCGGATTATGGTATAACGAGGTATGAAATTCAGAAAATGTCCGAAATACGTGACTTTCCGCGATATTATATTCCTCCGAGCTCCAACTCCCCGCGCGAGTTCGGGAGTTCGTAAAGTTGTCTAAATACCAGATCACATTTCTCATCGTGTTCACTAAGAGCCTTCGAGCCGCCTTTAATAATGCCGGCGGAGCAGGGTGGCTTTGGAAAATTTTATCGATCTCCAGGATAGCCGGTTATAAATCACGAGTTTTTATTCCAGCCGACCGACGAGTCGGACGCCGACAACGAGGACGACTCCTACGGAGGATGAAGACGCGAGACAGGGGATGGGCGGGATGGTGGAGGGGGAGGGGAGGGGAGGGGTTGGGAGGGGAGGGTAGGAGGGAATAAAGATGTTCACGTTGAAACTGCAACGACCACAGAATTCTTGCATGCAGCGAAATCAGGACTGCTGACCGAGCGCCGTATAACTGAATGCACCTGCTGTTACACGCAGGCACATGTGCGCGCATACATATATTTTCCGCACATACACATACGTATAGTTCAGTCGCGAACACGCGCGTCGGACCGAACGAAATACGAGCGGAGCTCATTTTCAATTTGTTTCCGTCTATTTGAAAAATGGAGAACGCAATCCGCGGTCTGCGCGGTCCCCGCTTTTCCAGGCACGCCGCAGATCTGTGCATGGAAAAAAAAAACAAGAGGACCATTGCGCAACGAGGAGCGTGACTTTTTCGCCTTTTCATACTCCGTTTCAGAATTCCGACGAGGGATCGAATCAACGAATCTTGTTACCAGAGGTTCACGGGGTTCAAAAGCAGTCAATAATAATAATTCGATTTATATCATAAAATCTTATTAATTCGAATAATCCAATTATATTACTTTACAGATATAGAAGCGAGGCGTGTCATCCGGTGTATTTTCATACTCTGATCTTAAAATAAGGCAGAGAGCGTCAACAATTTTGCAACTGACATTTCGAACTGCGCAAATATCTCATTCGCATTTAATTAATTCGATCGGGAATAATTTTCCATTTTAATTCCAAAGTTTTTTGATGAAGTGTCAAGTCGGGAAAATAGCAAAAAATGCAAAACACAGAAATGTCCAAATGGCACGTCGTTGACGTTACTTTCTTCTTCACTAATCTGTTTATTAATATGTACATATATTTTTGGGTTTATTACTAACGGTGCGACGGACACACGCTAATGTTTGAAAAAATTACTAACAACAAACAGGTCCGAAATCTTGGCGAGGGCGGTAACACGTGCCTGGACTCGCCCGCTCGCAAGGCCGATTTGCACAAACCGTGCGGACTATATCCCTGTCATCGACAGGGTGGAAATCAGGTACAATAGACATCCACTCGACAAATTTCCTTGACACACAAAAAGCACACACTGTCCCTGCTTTTGCTTGATGCGTCAAATTGTTATCGCTAATGTTCTTAAAGTTCGAAACGGAAACACGATTTTTTTAAATTTGATTTTTTAACGATTTGGCTTCAAAGCTCCTCGCTGTCGCTGGCGTTTGGAAATGTGTGTTCACCATTACATTTCGATACATCGAATGCTTGTTACCACGGTATGCTCACTGCAAAGAGTGACGTACTTCATTACATCGCAGAGCTGGAATGCACCAAAAAATTGACAAAAATCAAATTTAGAATATTAATCAAATATTTTTTTAATTATTCATTTTTTAAATGTATCTCAAATACGTTGATTACATGAATTCTAGTTTATTGTTGAAAATATTTTATAAATAATTAATTTTTGATTAATTTTGTTTATAAATTGAATTATGAAATTATAAATCGATGAAGAATTTAATACAATAGTAAATATACACGGAATGTTCCGAATCTATTGTGACAGAGTTATTAATGGCAGATTTTGGAAATTATTTCGAGAAGAAAATATGTAATGCCGGGGCTATAACAGTCAAATGCGAAGTATTTAAAATTGGTTAATCAAATTGTTTCAAATTTGCGCTCTCAAGCGTATTAGATTGTGCAGTAGTGAAGATACATGCAGAAGTGTATTAATTTTGAATATAAAATAGTACCGAGAAACGTTTATTACTACGAGATGTGTTACATTTTAGCGTGCAAATGTCGAACAATTTGATTAATTAATTTTAAATACTTTTGATTTCAAAGCTATTACAATTCCGGTATTTTGTTTTCAAGCTTGCCATTAACGGATATTGCGATAGATTTGAAATATTTTGTATATCGCACGACGGCAACCGCTTGTTCTGCTGCTCTTCATACAAAACGACAATGTCCCTCTCGCATCATGGACTAATATAAATGGCGCATAATGTGAATTCATTCCGTTTGCTTTTTTCTTTTGTTTACGAAACAATGGCTATTTAGTTTCTGCAAAATTTCCCAACTGTGTGAAGGCCGATTATTTTGGCTTTCGGCCACGGAACAGCGCTTATTAGCCGCCGCTGCGGACCGTCGGTATTTAGCCTAATTATTATCGTATAATCCTGCGTGAATAAACAACGTACACGGATCGCTCGTTTCGAAATGTGGACCCGGCAATGTCGCTGCGAAGCTAATCGAAGCTACATACCAAATTACTAGAAAATCGAGTTTCCGTCTCATCGGCGTTATCGATCCGCTATCGTTTCCCCACCTCAGTGACGACCGAGTGCCTAATCGCACGCGCGCTCGTTCCATGCCATGTGTGTTCGCGCTTCCGGTTGCTTGGATATATTCTCGAACGAGGCGGCGAAGAGAGAGAGAGAGAGAGAGAGAGATAAGATCGTGCGCGCTCGGTCCACGATCCAAGTGCCGTTTGATGAAGGGCGGCGAATCTCTTTCACTTGCACCGAGTAACCGTGTAAATTTCTCTTGAATTTCTGAACGCAGATACGGCAAATCACTAGCGGAATGTGTATAGATTCATCGGGGAAAACCGAAGACCTGCATCAGCCGGTGGGCATGTATCCCTGTCACCGTCAAGGCGGCAATCAGGTACACGCGCGTAGCGCCGTCAAACTTTCGGCAATTCTAAAAACGCTGAATTAATCTAAAAAAAAGAAAAAAAAGAAAACGTTTATGACTAACGGACATTTACAGTCGCATTAGATCCTTCCGGAGCTTTCCTATTGGTCGACGAACATGGGTGATTCTGATCTAATATCTGGTTTCGGGGCCGCGAAATCTACGCGACTTGTAAAAGCTGATCCTTGGAACGCATGTGCGGTCGCGTGCACGCTAACTTGGCACTAATCGCCCCGCGTTTCGATGCGATTAGTGGCGTCGCTAATCTGGTGCAGGTGTTGTTCATCAATCCATGTCTCTCTACTGCCCCTCGGTGAGATGACCCCAATTACTGCCTTTTGGCACGGTTTCTTACCGTGTTATCATCATTTCTCACATTGATATAGTAGGCTTAGATTTAATCAACGACTTGGCTCTTTTCCCCCCTCCATACCAGGAACCCACGAACGAGAGCGAGATTATTGAGTTGTAAATATTCTAAATGCATGCACGTTAAATATTTTTTCACAATTCTATCTATTTCTACCTTTTCAAAATGTAAGTCTCATCTTTGTTGCACCTTACCGTGCAACTTTTCTTTAACTTTCAAAGTGAACACTTATCTATATAACACAAAAGGATTGCAATAATATATCGCAGAAATATTTAATTATAATATTTAATATTTTAATTTTAGATATTACTGCTACATTAAGGAGATGCTAAAAACAGATCTGTTTACCGATTAATCAATAATTTTTGTAACTAGATTTTGTATGTGTTTATTTTTTGTATACTTTAATTTTGGAAAATAATTTACAGTTTTATTTTAAAAATGCACAAGATCTCAAAAATTTTTGTAACGAGATTTCGTATGTATTTCTCTTATAGATTTGGAAATTCTTTTTCAGAATTAAACACGTATTAACTAACATCACGAATTGATCTTTAAACAGAGAACAAAGAAAACTTTTTTCACTCTACTTACCAACAACTTTCCACACACATGTACGCCTAAATTTTTGTAAGAAACATTTTTATCTCAATTGGTATTAAAGTCTAACTTCGAGAATTTGATATTGTTTGTTCCTGTTGTCTAAATGTTTAGAATGGCGAATTTTGTGAGTATAAATTGCAGATATTTTACATCAAGCAATTATTATTACGATATGGCAACTCCACACGCTATATTTGACTAGGAAATGGTAAAAATAAATGTATTGTGATTTATTTAATTTTTTCCTCTTTTCATAAACTTCACAATTCAGACTGGTAGTAATGTATATATACCTTCATTCTGGAGAAGAATTTCCAAATCTATAAAAGCAATAAGACAAATTCTTGTGGCAAAATTTATTGTGTTTAAAACAGACCTGTCTCTAGCATCCCATTAAAATCTACATATCTGTATTTAGCAACGTTTCTAAAACATTGTTAATTTGGAATGTTGCATTGCAATATATAAGATTGCAACGTCACTGCAACGTAGCTGCAAGGCCCGGTGCCGTGGGCAGTAATTGGTTTAATGGAATGGACGAAAATAAATGTGACATACGTATAAGAGTATAACCGTTTAGCATTTCTTCCGCATCTGTTGTTCGTCGATAACGATGCATCGATGCTACACGCGCATAACAACCGCAGCAATTTCATTAGCAACCTTCGTTCATTTATTAGCGAGCTAGCTTACGCTCGGCGGCATGTAAAATCCGCGCTTTATTTTATTTCTCGCACTCATTCGGTCGGTTGCGTGGGTCCGTTATTAAAAGCCCGCACAGGAAATGGAGCGCGGCGTCTGCAGATGTGCGTAGGTGTGTAGATTTTCCTGTCTTTACCTATAAACACGCGCGCGCGCTAATACGGAAACATCGGCGTTTAACAACCGTTGCACCGACCGGTTACAACCAAAAACACAATCAGTCGGCGATGCTCGCTTAGCCCGGGTAAAGCGCTGCTTTAATTCAGCTGTTTGCCCTCGTAATTAAGCCGCGGTTTCACGGCAATTACGCTTTCGGTCGTCGCCCGCGTGATATTGTGATAAAGTCGCGATCCCGTATACCACGGGAAAAGGGATGCGCATCGGCGATTCGGGATCAGTCGTGATCGCGGATGATGGAAGATGAATAATCGTATCATCGGATGGAAGGCGAGTGCATCGTGAGAGATAGCCGTTGCGGTCACCGGATGGTCAGTTTGCAGGGTTACTATATGCGTATATCTCTGGTCTCTGGGTCTCTCTCTCTCTCTCTCTCTCTCTCTCTCTCTCTCTCTCTCTCTCTCTCTCTCTCTCTCTCTCTCTCTCTCTCTCTCTCCCCTTTCCCCCTCTGTGTCTATCTGTCTACCTATCTATCTTTGTGCTGTATAATACGTAGAATTATCATCATGTTCGGGGATCATGGTATGAATATCGCGTCACGCTGTAATCACACGAGGCTTAAGTGGAAAATGATAATAAGGTAACATGAAATAGAAACTATTTTCAGAAAAATTATTATGATTTTATTGAATATACTCGTGATGATAATATTGTAATGAATTTTTAATATTGCAATAATTTTAAAATTATTTTTCAATTAACAAGTTATTTTAAAATTATTGCTACATCAAAAATTTATCACCAAATTATCACCAAAAAGATATCAAGTGAAACAGTAATAATTTTAAATAATAAATTGAGCATTTAATAGACTGATATTTAATTAATACAATTATGAGAAGAAAATGTCATTCCTCTGTCAACGTGGATCTTGATGCTTAATAAAATTTCAGTATCAAATTAAATATATATTTTTAGTTCTATACATATATTTGCGTGCCGATATGAACTTAAAAGACAGACGCAATCACAGATTGAAGCTAGGATTAATATCTCAAATTAAATTGATCGTCAATTTTGTGTACGATACTACAAGCATCTTTAAAAACTGTAAAGAACTTATTGCGAAAAATCCTGGCTGGGGTGATATTTTTCGCAATAAGTTTTTTATAGTTTTTTTTAAGATACTTGTAACGTAAACAAAATTGACGATGAATTTAATTGAAGATATTAATCCTAGCTTCAGTCTGTGATTGCGTTTCACAATCTGACAACCCGTATCGCGGTTATATAGAATTGAAAACGTACATTTAATAATTGATAACTGAAACTTTATTAGGTACCAAGGTCTGTTTTGATTAAAGAATAGCATTTTCTTCTCATGATTAATGTTTTTTTTCCAAAATGATTTCTACTTCATGCCGTCTTGATTTTATTTTGCGTTCGCTACCTAGGAATGCATACATGAAGCACGTAGACGAATGCGTCTCTCATGAAACTCCATCCCCAAATCGCCGCTGACTGTTTTCAAATTCTGTTCTTCTTCTTTCCTCTTTCTACAATGTGTGAAAAGTAACGCGGTTACTCCATACAAGCATGCGAGATATATAATAAAGCGATGTGCGTGAGATAGCAAGCGTAATACACACTTGCATTATACTTCAGACAAGGCGACATAATAATACACTCTGATTTGAATGAGAGTTTCAGGCAGAATGGAGCGCGGGTCGTGCATGGCTAACGACGCTTGATGATACATGTGTGCGGTGAATGCTTGCTTCTCGTTATCCCCCATACCCGCTATCCCCTAATTATACTTGTAAAGCACTTCAAAACAACTATATTGTCGACCCGGCGGTTCTGACAGCCGCAGTCCCCAAATCGTGCCCCGCGTCGCGCCGGCTCGTCGTATTAAATTAGTAATAATTATGACCGCGCGCGAATATACGTAGATCCGCGAATATATGTAGATCCAGCTCTCGCGCCGCTCATTTATCGCGTTATCCGTCTCCTTATGTTCTTCCCGGGAAACATTTTTCCCGAAATGAATTCTCGCGGTTTCAATGGAACGCCGGCGCTCGACACGTAAAATCATAAAAGGATAATATCAGGTAGAAGTAATTTAATTTCAAAAAACACTTTTTGTTTTGAGGATATTTTTTAATGTTATGTATTGAAACAAAATTATATAGCGCGTTGAACAAATATAATTTGCATATATGAAAAACATTTGTATAGCTTTATGAAGAAAAATAAATTCTCATTATTCAACTCATAATTTTTATGAGCTGAGAGAAAAAAATAATAACATTTTCAAGAATTATATTGAGATCTTTAGGTAATTAAATATTGAAAATTATACGATGAAAATATTGAAACATAATATTACTGCTGAAATTCATATATACAAGAAAGAATAGAATATATAAAGGAACAAGAACATATTAATTTTAATTTGATATTGTTCCAGTTTCTTCTATATAAAAAAATTGTTTTATCTCACACGACACATTATTGACATCGATTTTGTAATGAAATCTTGATAATAATTTTAATATACTGATGTTTTAAATTAAACATCAAGAATTTATCACAAAATCATTAGAACTGTATCGTGTACGATCGTAATAATTTTTTCTTAATTAATTTTTACTTGATGTCATCTTCTTATAATTATGCGTTCCACTTGAGACGATTTTGTGCCTCTCGCGATCGATACGTCGAGTCGAAATCGCACGAGGAATTATTCTCCATGGGCGACACACGCGGCTTTAGATTTGGCGTCCGATCTTCGCGGCATCAGGTAGACGAAATTGCCCAAACGGCGTCGGCGTCCGAGATTAGATAAGCGCAATTTCGAGGGCCGCCAGACTCGATTACATCGGCTAACCGGTGCTCATTATGGGCGCCGGATCGCTTTGACGCGCCTCCGCCGCGCGCGTTCGCCTTCGTGCAAAACCGCGCGGCGATGCATCGCTCGGTGGTAAATAACTGCTGGTCGCACGATCGCCCTGGTGCATGTTATTTTACAAGCGGCGCGCGTGCAATCGATCGCTCGTTCTCGATTCTGTGTAACACCGCGAAAATCCGCGCCAGTGGTCGGATGCGCGCCACGCTTATTCTCGTATCTCCCCCGCGAGCGCGAGGCAGATTAAACGGTCGGATCGAACGATTTCCGCGTTTTTGCAATCGAGGGGGGGTTTTAACGATCCCCCGATTTTGTGAATTCATCGTTGTTTCGGGAGACGGATTGCGATAATACGAGGGCGCGAGAGCTTTGTAAAACATCGAGCGGAATTTATACATATTAACTGTCGAGGTTTTATTCGAATTCTTTTATATTTTTGTAAAAGCGAAATATACCCGGGTGTTAATACATGAAATTTTAACAAAGGTAATTCTCTCTTCCCGATTGATCGCGTCCGTGTCATTTTTTATTTTTATTTTTATTTATTTTTTTTTTTTTTAATGGCCTCTGTCAAAATCTCGTAGGCAGATCCGTGTCAGATTTCTTGAGGTATTAATCGGGATCATTTGTCGCAGTACTGGATGCTCAGCAAGACGGGCGAAATCCGTCGGGACGAGTCGTGCCTGGACTACAGCGGCAGCGACGTTATTCTCTACCCATGCCACGGAAGTAAGGGGAATCAACAATGGATCTACAATTCTCAGGTGATGGATCGCCCTTGAATCCATTCTCTTACTGATCTATGAGAACGAATCTTAAGCGATTAAGTTGAGAGAAAAGAATTCAGTCTTGGCAAATGCATCCTTGACAAATCTTCAATTCCTTTAATTATCAAATTGCTCCCCGACGGGAAACTTGACTCGCCTCGCGCCTCTGTTTGCAGACTAATCACATCAGGCACGGTAGCAGCGACAAATGTCTGGCGATCACGGAGAACAAGCAGCAACTGGTGATGGAGGAATGTTCGTCCAACGCCCCGAGACAGAGATGGTCCTTCGAGAATTACGATCCGTCGAAGCTGTGATACCGCGCTTTCTCACGCCGTCACTCGCACAATCGTGGTCACGGTCCCGAGCGCGCCTGGCTGCCTGGGAAACGTTACTCGATCGCCAAGACCCGGTTTGGCAGATAAATCTCGACGGATTCCACCAGAAATCGCAGAGACTACTCCCGTTCCGATGGAATCGCTTGACGGACGCCGACTCAAGCTCCACGCGTTTCCTCGATGTTCGCCGAGGAATGCCGAACTGTCGGAAGGATGAAAGGTCCGTCGTCCTCTCGGCGAGCCCGAAGTGTGTGTGAAATAAAACGGAAGATCGATTGAAGATGCAACGAAACGTTTGCGAGGACAATACACTTAGAGAATTTTGTACTCGAAAAGCTGCATTTAATTAGAATAAGTTTGCGATGCGCACGTCGCTCGAATCGATTATGATTTGAGTTTCATGTTGTAGCCCTAAGTACTAAGAGTATTACGAGAGATTAGTCCGAACGTGATCGTGGACGAACGTGATCGCATCGACCATCGAATTAGCTCTCGATCATCACTTTCGTTCGCTGATCATTTGCGCTTCCACGAAGGACCGAGGAGGAAGCAGGATGCTCGATGTTATCATCGGGAACGATGCGCGCCGTGTCGATCCCTGCGAGCGAATCGTCGATTGTTTGTCTTGAATGATGAGTATAGCGAATTGTATTTCTCTTTATCCCTCTGCGTGTTACGGCAATTTTCGAGAACAAACTGCAGAAATGTCTTCGACGAGTTTAAACGCGACCGTTACCTTTAGGAAAGTCAAGTGCCAAATTTCACAAATACTCCCGCCCATTTTAAGCTCGCTGTAACCGGAGACGGACTTCGGTGCAGAGCAAAATAACGAAATACGCACCAATGTAACTGTAATAAAAACGTGTAGTCGCGTGTACCGTAATGATTTCAGAAGATTGTATCGATGGACGATATCTGTGAGCATTCGTGCCCTTCTGCTGTACTCTTGGTGTGCCATGTGCGAGTCCGAGGGAAAAACACGAAGAGAATTACAATTCCCTTAACGCAAGTTGCGTTTGAATAATTTGCATTGTTCTCACGCAACGGCTCACGAGATAGCATGCATCTTATGTAACAGAGATGTTTTACCTTCAAGTTATTTCTGATTGCGCGTTTCTCGATATTCGAGAAGTATTTCGAAGATAAAGTTGTCGCCAATGAGGACACGAGCAATTTTGCTCTACTGCTCCATTTTATTTCGAAGGCATGCAATAAGTTCAACCGATCACTGTCCGTATCATTCCTTATATTGAATATCCTTAAATAATTGCCAGACGTCATAGTCGACATCACTAATCGACGATTCAATCATCCGCGACGGCGTTTGCCGATCGCTCATAGTCTCTGTCTTGCTTAATAGTCTGTTGCCTCTACGGAGGTAAATTCCACATTCCAGACTCACCGAACGAAGACGTCGACGAACAAAAAAAGAATATATTTTCTTTTTAGTTTTTAATTTAGGTACTTGCGTAGATTTAATTAGGAACAACGCAGGGGGAGGGGGAGGAGCGATAAAACATTCCGGTCACGAATCGTTTAATTCTACTTGTACAATACATTTGTGTAAGATACAATGTCTTGATGCCAGTTCAGAGAACGTAAGTACCGCCTAAGTAGGTCTAAGAGAGTGTTACTAAGTATGTGAACATGTATGAGTTATTAATCGTGAGCGGATCGCTTCGCTTTTGACAGCCGCGAACGGCTCGCGATTGTGAATCAGCAATTAGTTGGACATATTATAAATTTGCTAGCGAATACTTCATGAAAAGGTACACTTTTACAAGGAAACATGAATTGTTTCTTATAATTTTTAGCTACATATCACTATACGAGCGCGATTAAGAATCAATCGCGAATAATACAGTCTTCGTATAAAAATAAGATTTTAATCTAAAATACATTAACGTGTCTTTACCTGTTAGTTACGTGTTTAAAAATTTATAACATGTTCGCCTGAGAAAGAGGTCTAATTTAAAACTAGGGACGCGTGTGATTTAACAGTTTTATCCGTCAAGTTCTTTAGGTATTCAGATTTTAAAAATAATTTTTACGTGCCAACAAAATTAATACTGTTATATGTTATGTAAAAATACACAATAAAAAATGAAATCGACAATTGTAAAGGCACTGGCCTAGATCATTAATTCTTCTACGAATCATGTATGTGTAATTTTATTTATTTTTTTCTCTTTTGCGTTACGTTTGAAAATACAATTATAAAATTTTATATGTCGAAGAAATGTAGCGAAGGAAATTTAAATATCGTGCGTGGAACTTTTTCTTTATGAGAGTTGTGAAAAAGCGTACATAGCTCTGTTAAAATCAACCGAATAATGTCCATTTCTACCAAAATAGATTTACTTTAATCTCGATTTAACCTACTCTTTAGTTTTTTGTAATTTTTGCAAATAAAAAAAGACAATGAGTCGGTTACATAAACCCAGATCAAAGTTAATCTATCTTGGTACATGAAAAGAACGGTTTTGCTGAAATATGTAAAAATTTAGCTCAATAGATCTGCAATTTTCTGCATAATTTTTGTTAGAACCCTGAAATTAATTGTAGAACGCTCAAATTGGTGGTTGTTAGAATGTTAAAATTTTATACAGCCTCGCTCATCATGTGTTAAACGTCCTTCATAATTATTTCATGGTCCAACGAAATTATTTTCATATCTGAATCCGTAGCTTTTTTAAATATTTGAACAAAATCATTCTTTCCGCGTGGAAATGGCTATAAGATATTCAAAACGCGCAATGAAAATTTAAGAGTTGCACGGCTGCACTTTTTGCGCGACGGTGCGAGCCGTAAATTCGCATGTAAATTAGTGTATGAGTGCATTAAATATTAATTGCGGAAAAAAATTCGCATAGAGATGAAAAGAGAGGAGAGAAGACGGCGAGCGCCGGCCCGCATACGAGTGCGTTGTTTAAAATTAGACACGACTAATTAGCGATTCTCATTTTATCGATTTAATCGAACGCCGCAATTTTCCCAATGCGAAACACGAGATGGGCAGTTGAGTAACTTTTAGGAGTGTGATTGTGCAAGTCGCGGATAATCTGGCGTGCGAGAATCCACCTCGCGATTCGTTCCTAATGGTCCGACGCGAGCAGGCACGGAGCACGAGTGCAGACGGAGATGCGTTTATACAGATTATACATATATATATATATATATGACATTTTCTACATTTGGTAAGGACGTTGCATATCGTGAGGGATGGAGACAATTGATAGTAATTGTAAATGTGTAACGCGCGACCGCCGGAGAAAGAAAGAGACGCGTGTTCTCTGCGTACACGGCGCCCGTCGCGCATTTAATTATATAATATCAAACGTGCCTTATTTCGTGTATATATGAATATTATTATCATTATTATATCATTACTACAAACCTCTATCATAACGTGCAAGTATTTGTGTTAAATAAATCGATGTTGTTTTATGTTATATTTTATGGTTTTCCAAACATCCCTCCCGTTTCATGCTCTCTTCTAGCCTGACCTAAATATCCTATGATTTGAATAAATTAAGGTTTACGTAATACCTTTGCTGTAATAATATATCATAGAATATGCGATCTATGTGTACGGCGAAATGCTATTACGCCAGTGAACACAAATATACTAAGAGAACGGTGTATTTTCGAAACGAGGAGTATAAATAGGACTCTCTCTGTTATATGGGGCCTAGAACGTCGCGCGAAAATGGAACGTGACACGCTTTCGCTTAGCCCTGACCCAATTCTGGCCACCCACGAGTTTCGCAGTTTCGAGGAGCAAGGTAAACGGCGGTCCCCGCCAAGGATCAATAATCGCCGGAAAAATCTCGTGATGGAATCGCAGGACGAGGCACCGCCGCGCCGCGCCGAGCACCGTTCCGCCCTGATAGGCTGACGCAATTTTGCAGGGGTGGAGGCAGGAGCGACTTTACACCCGTGTGCCTCTATGCTTTCAAAGTCCAATTGACACGCGAAACTCTTTTCGGTTAACAAAGTCCTTGGGTCATTACCGCTCCTGTCTATCGGCCGTTTACAATTATCGAGGGACTGCTACGCGAGCGAGAATGAAATCGCTCGTTATTCTCGCGCAGGCGTCCTCGGCGTACGCAGGAGACGCACGTCGTTGTCCGAGAGACTCCACTCGGTCGAAGGAGAATGAGAAGTCGCGCGAGGGTTGCTCCGGCGTGATTTGAAGCTCGAGTACTTCGAATTACGTTCATGCTTGAAAATTATTCAGCTTTTGTTCTTGAATTGTAATTTTTTTGTGAAGAAGACTTAAACATATGTTTTAAAAGTAATAACTTTTGACGAACCTACCCCCTTTATAAAGAACTTCTAGATATTTTTAATTTCTCTCTGTCTAGTCAAAATGTAAGTAAAAAATATGATGTAGAGTGAAATATAAATCAGATAAGATTTGAAATGTGTAAATTGGTAATAATTGTGTTATTATTTATGGTTTTAAAAGCAATTAAAATTATGCTCTATTTGTAGATGTAATTTTATTTCACATCATGCAATATATTTCTATAAAACTCAGACTATAAATTTTTATATATTTTGTATAAGTTGTATAGTTTTGTGTATTTTGTTGTAAGTTTACATCGTATCAAAACAGTGTGTTTTCTTCGCGTCTTCCGGCCGCATTGCAACTTGTTGCGATGCTCTCAGTATTGATTAGAAGAGAAAGATAGTGAGACAGCCTCATGAGACAAAAGCTTTTTCAACAACATGAATGATGAATTCTAGTTCATATTACTAGATTGAGCTTGACCCGAATTCGTCACTGTAGTGTTTGCATTATATGCACTTTCTGCTCGCGCGTTAGTAGGTCATGTGTCAAAGATACTAATATTATCCTACACGGTATCCTGAAATAGCTATGTTTGAAAAATAAATTACTTTTAATGAAGATATTTTAGAATCTTCATATAACTTTTATTACATTATAAAATTGACTTCCTCGGTAAACTACAAAAACTTTTATCCTCTAGAAAAATTAAAAAAATAAATTAAAATTAATATGAAAAAATAAATTAAAATAAATGTTTTAAATTGTTTATATTAATTTTAATAATAATATATTCTGTACAAAGATTGTGGAATTATTATTCCGATACATTTCATAATATATACGATTACAAAAAAAAGCACAAGACCAAAATTTCTGACAGCTAGTCACAATTTCTTAATTAATATTGTAGTGTCGAAGATTAAAATTAATGTGATATTAGCGTAAACGCAAGGATGACGCAGGATCTTGAAACAGACTGAATATTCTCGGAAGATATCAATCGTCGGGTCCAAGGATATCCATTTCGCACGAAACTACCCCGTCCGATAGGGGGAAGGTCCTCCAGGTCGAGCCGGCGTAGAAACGGGTGGCGTCGACGTTCCATGTGACGCAGGCGCCGCGGCGCCTTCTCTGCGTCTCGTCGACAGGAAGCTCTGTGTCTGTCTGGCTCTTTGCTCGTCCGGAGGCTTCGCCCTGTTCTTCCCCCGACGGTATATCTATTCACGAGAGCAACCTCCGGCGAGTTCGGAGACCCTCGAGTCTTCACGAAGACCAAGCAGCCAACCCCGAGAGGTCGACACGCGTCGTTCACTGCGGCAGGATCGCACCACGTCTCTTCCGCAGTGAGGAAGGGCGGCGTTCGCTTTCCAGAGAGCTCCATTGGAAACGCACGCTGGAAACCTACCGCGATCAATCCCGCGACGTTGATTGCACCCTCGAGCTCGAAACCACGGATCTCTAGGTATTTACCGCACGATCGAAGTGTCTGATAAATTTTGCTTTGCAATCTGTATTAATGTCCATTTTACATGTTACCTGAATGTTGAGTATAAACCATCGTGTTTATATCCTAATTTTAAATTCTCGAGAACCGTATTCGCGGTTGTGTCAAATTATGTTATTGTGGATAATGTGTTCAATTAACATATTACACATATTAACAAAAAGAGAAGTTTATTTTTTGTGACAATTTAGTTCTTATTGACTCATATATCTTTGTAAATGCGTGTTTCGCGATTCTTTAATATACTTCAGTAGTTAATGTTTTTCTTCTTCTCTTCCGGATTCGATTTAGCTAACGATCGCTCGATTTCTCCGACAATATTCAACAAGAGAGTTAAAAGTGTTTTTTCGGGGCCAAAGCAGCCCGGCAAGCGAAGAAGCTCCGGGATCAAAGCAACAGGTAAACACATCGTATCATATTGAGACACTCTTTCCATTTACTTTTCCCTAACAATTGTCGTTATTCTCTTTTTTACACGATCTATTACATAATCTTATTATTATAATATATATAATTATTAAAAATTTGCTTGTCAATAATAAAGCAAAATATTTTAGCAATTATTAAAAGCGAGATGAACGGATCAAGATCATCTTATTGCTCGAATATTTTTGGCAATTATAAGATTAAATTATAATTATAAAGATTTAATTAATTATATCTAATCACATATATTTAATAAAATTTACAAAATGCAATAAAATTAATTAGTTATCAATTTATTTAAAAAAAATTATTAAAAAGAACTTTCTATAGGAAGAATAAACTATGATATATTTTTAAGTAATATAATAATTTACTCAAACCTATATTTTTTTAACAAATTAATGATTAAAACGTAAATTAATTTTATAACAAATTCTATGTACCATAACAAAAATAAGATTAAAAAGGAATTATACTTACAATCTGAATAATTCCTTCTACACATGTGTATTAAGTGTGTATCTCATAAACATCCACTATTTGTCACGTCATATTTGATTTTTAAAAGTAATGATAATAGACAGCAGGATTACAAATCATTATTGACAGGATTAATAAATGTAATTGAAGTATATTCGCACCTTTCTAAACTTGGTAAAAAACTTTTCATTTAGTAAGTAGGTTAATTACATCGCAGATAGGGATCACGTTGTAAGGAAAAGTACGTCCTTTAGTGAAGAGACGCTTTGTCGACAAAAGAGCTGACAGATTTTGCTCTCCGATAAAACCATCTATACCCTATAATATAAGCAAAATTTCTAGGAGACGCGTTTATTTCGAGTTTTTGATAGTGTGCACGTATGTGACATGAAAGTGTCCAGACTGTGGGTTATTTCATAATGGATAAGGAGGGGGAGGGACAAAGATTATCTTTTAAATAATAGCCTACGGATGAAGGCGCCGTTTGTTTTTTTTATATAATCCCCTCGTATGCTGCGTAATAAAAGGCCATGGTATTTTTATCGAAGCCTGCGCACTACTTGTATACGTAATTATTATTGAGCAGTTTTTTTCTCGTCAGTATGACGAATAAACACAATTAAATATAAATAGTATTGTTTACGCAAACGCTTAACGCGACGAGAACAGTCCTTACATTCATCGTAGGCGGAATTATATAATTAACCCTTTCACCGGCGATGGGAAGTACACTTCCCACCTTTTTGTCTTTCATTTTTGCAGTGTTTCTTTCATGATTTAGCACAAATAATTATGGATTTGCATTATTGTGATGTAATAATAGTTACTTTATATGTATATCTAAAAGATTTATTACACATAATTTTGTCTGTCTGTAATTATTAATAAAGTTGAAAACAGCGATTTTTTTAATGTGCCGGTGAAAGGATTAAATGGCAATAAAATAAAGCAAGAAAATATAATTCAGTCTTGACGATTCATTCTTATTTCACGTGAAATAAGCAGCAGGAAGACATGGGTCCAATGCCGGAGGCTTCAGGATCTGGGATGACCGACGAGGATGATTATTCGACTTTCGAGAATAAAACCGGCCTGGCCGAGGACATGAAGTTTTTGGCGAGCATGCCGGAACTCTGCGACGTGACATTCCTCGTCGGTGACACCAGGGAGCCAGTTTGCGCCGTGAAAGCTGTGCTTGCGGCGAGAAGCAGGTTTGTATGGAAAACACCTTCGAGTTAATACGCGTGTAATAAACGAGCGTAACGTAAAATTTTCATCTTATTCAACTTACAGAGTCTTCCATAAAATGTTATATCAAACTCCGAGCCCGCAACGCAAAAAGGAACCGCCGGCGCGAGAAAATAAAATTCGGCTCTTTCTCAAGCGCAGCTCCGAGCCACTGTTAAATCTGCAGAACGCTGCGCAACAGGTATTTGACACAAAAAGTTAATATACAACTTACCGCCAATAAATTTGCCGTTTACATTGACTATAATAAAAAGAAATAAGTACGGCGCGATATATAATATATTTACAATATATTAAGCTGCAATGAGGAAGATATTCAGAGATCTTCCTTTTTTTTTTATTTTAGTATTTTTCAACAGCTCCTTTTCTCCAATTTTCCTTCAAATCAATATACGTTGTATATATTAATTGCAATGTAAAACAGAAAGAGACAATAATCGTTATGTAAATAGCACATACATGAAATAGAACAATTTCTCAGACTAAGAGGCGAACACGTTCGATATGCACGAAGCCCAACGATCGTTTATATCAATTTTATCTTTGTTGAGTTTATATATTTAACGTCGTATTGGATTCTGTTAATCTGCTTAATTATTTTATAAAGTAAAAAGGTCACGTCTCGGTTAATCGGAATATAATCTTGTTAAAGCGATTTTTTTCGTTTCCTTTGGGATACATTGCATATTTATCGTGACCGTCGCTGAAACGAATCTTCCGCCTTTTATCAGGATAGAAATAGTAAGTGTACATTTGTATGTGTCGTGTAGCGGTCAGGGTTCACGCAGCAACTGGCTCCCATCCAAGAGGTACTTTGAACGTAATTTTTACGTACAATTTTACATACAGATCAAAATCGTTTCCATCCCATATTTTGCCCCTTTCTCCGTATGTTTCTAATCGATTATTCCTCTTCTTCTCTTCACTGACACTTTCTGTTCACTGCACTGCGATTTCGCCTCATGAAACCATTTAGAGGAGTTGTCGTAGGAGACCACTTGAACTTTGTGTATTAAGTCGATGTTTTTTTTCGCTGCCTTGACTTTTTTTACTTGGACAAACGCTCTTTCATCTTGGCCATTTCTTTGCGCGTTGAAGAGAGATAGGTTCTCGAGATCACGTGCTCAAACGTTAATTCATACGATTATGGATTGGACTGTGCGCTAATTCCATATTTGGAACATCTGCATGATCGATTGGATTGTACTCTCGTAGTCGCCAAATCCGTTATAGTTGTAGATTGGCACGATTACGGTATTCACTGTTTCAGTTGTCATATTAATTCACGTAATGGTAATTCACAAATCAACCAAGCGAACAAGTTATGATGATTGATAATAACGTAAAAATCTCTCAAGACAAATTTTGTAATAGAATATTTAACAAAAACAAGAAATGTAAGAGTTAATTAAAAAAATGTTAACAGACGTAACATTTAAATATGTTCGCTGGGTTACTAAGCAATATAATTAATATTTAATGTCCTAATACGTATATCTTAATATGCTAGATGCACAATAGTTAAAATTTTGCACTCAATTAAAAACATAATACCCATACATACGTATATCTCTTATGTCCAACGTATCATCTCTTATCTCATAATTAGAATTTGATTCATATTATGCGCTAGTCTTTACGGATTCCCATGCAAATCGCTTAGCACGGGTATTCGATTTAAGCTTGGATCTGAATATTCCCATTTCATCGTTTAGATCTTTGCATTTCACTTTTGTATCCTAGCCGCAATCACATCAACATCACACGCTGATTATCGAGGAATTCGAGCCCGATGTCTTCCGGCAGCTGATCGAGTACATTCATACGGGATGTGTGACATTGCAGCCTAGGACCTTGCTTGGTAATCAATTCATTATATAGTATATATCTCTAACAAGCCAATTAGAATGCCTATTATTTGCCGCGTGAATTAATCATTACCGACAAGTATTTCCTATCATTATATCTTATCTGACATTCGCAATCTAAATATGGATAAAGTAGAAGTTCGTAGTTCTATGTATTGAAAAAGACGTGTCAAATATTTTATCTTTTATTCTAATGAATGATCGAAGAAATTTGATTTTTGATGGTTGATAATAATTTATGTCCGCAGGGGTAATGAACGCCGCCGATTATTATGGATTGGATGAGCTTAGACGAGCCTGCGCTGGCTTTGTTCAGTGTTGTATAACCGTTGATACAGTCTGCGCTTTGCTAGCATCAGCGGAGCGTTATATTCAATATAAATGCACGAAATCCTTGGTTCAAAAGGTAAATTTGTATGTACAACAGAGTAGAGATTCGACACATATTATGTGTCATATACTTTAGTTTAGAACTAATTGAGCCAAAATTGAACACAAAACTCTTTGTAAAGGTACTGGAGTTTGTCGATGAACATGGCAATGAAGTATTGAATTTAGGATCCTTCACACTATTGCCACAACATGTGGTACGCTTGATTCTTGCCAGAGAAGAACTACGCGCAGATGAATTTACGAAATTTCAAGTTAGTCTAACATAATTACGCTAACAGTCTATCCGGCATTTTCTTATTAACTTGCCTTATTAACTTTTAGGCGGCACTAATGTGGAGTAAAAAATATTGTGACAACAATCAAAATACACCGTTGAAAGACGTAATTGGTAATTTCATCGAGTACATCCAATTTCACAAAATCCCGGCGACCGTACTGATGCAAGAAGTGAATCCATTGGGATTAGTGCCACCAGAGATCATCATGAACGCGTTAGCTTATCAGGTTGCTTTTCCATATACTTTGTTGAAAACTGCAAAAGAATGCGATTTAAATGTTTAGTGTTTTAAAACGTCTCACACGATTTGATCAATTTCTTTATGAAAGAATTTGTTGCAGGCAGACCCAACAAGTGTCGACCCCAGAAAATTCTCTCCCCACAGAGTGAGGAGACAGGGTCGCAGCATGTCGGTCCAGTCGTCGCTGGATCCGTATGGCAGCATCACGACCTTGAGCTCGAGTGGCTCCGACGCCGGATCGGATCAGAAACAAAATTCTGGTAGCAACTAACCTCAGGCCACGGTCGCATTATTTGCGGCCGTTTCGGACGAGCCTCGACGAACCGAGGATATTTGTGGCCCCGACGAAGGAGCGGCGCCGGCAGACGATGTTATCGCGCGAGAGAAGGAGCAGAAAGAGCGACAGCGTTCGCAGCAGCAACAGCAGCAGCAGCAGGAACAGCAACAAGAACAGGAATCTCAAGTTCAGGTTCATGCGGAACAGGAAGCGCAACCTCAACCGCAACGTCAACCGCAGGAACAACAAAAGCGGGAAGAAATACAACAGAAGGAACCGGGGCACCTACAACAGCAAGTTCGTCAGAAGATAGAGAAGGATAGGGAGACACGAAAGCTTCAGCAAGAGCAACAGCTATTAAAGCGTAAACAGGAACTGGAGGAGCAGCTCCGACGCAAATTTGAACGAGATGCGATAGCGTTGCAGCGTAAACTAGAACACGAGGACAAACCGTTGCAGCAGAAGCTAGAACACGATGTACAAAGAAAACTGGAGAAAGAAAAGGAAGAACAGCAGCAAATTATACAGCAGAAGAAACAAACGGAGCAGCTAAAGAAGGAAGAAACGAAACATCCGTCAAAAGATGAACAGCAAAAAGTGGACGATAAGCAGCCGCAACTGCAGAAGACCGACGAACAGCCGGAACAGAAAGGCAAACAACTGCAGGAAACACTGGATACAAGTGAGCACGCGAAGCTGCGCGAGCAAGGTGAGAAAGAGCAACTCGTGGAGGTATCGCGTCAAGTGTCGCCAATGCAACAGCCAGAAATGGAGGTAACGGCGCAGCTGAAAGATCAAAAGGCACGGGGGGAGGAGAAGCCGCAGGCGCAGCAGCCTATGGAACCGCAGCAGCAGCAGCAGCCGCAGCCGCAACAGGAGCAATCGGGAATCCGACCGCTTGAAGAAGTCGGTGGACTTTACATTAGGATAGTGCTGAGGCACGAGGCACGTCCCGCGAATTTGGTCTGGCTGTACAAAACGCACATATTCTAAATTCCGATTAATTCGCCTCGTCGCTTCCGTCTTGGATGTCTCGAGCGACCTTGCGGCTATACGGCTCTACGACTCTATCCATCCATGTTGAAAGGTACCGTGAAGAATGCGGGACTCCGGGGTTACTTAATGTCTTAAGAGAGTATCGGCGTATTTTCTTTAACGTTTCTGTAATGTCAACGCGCTAAAGGTAACGCGCGCGCGTCATACCATCAACTGGTGCATGTAATCAGCGTCTTCTTTACGGCGGCGGTGCAAGCGAAGCTTTAACGGTGAGTCCAGCGCCGCGGTCTCGGTAATCTCGATATGCGCGCGTCGCCACTTCTAGGTGTGTAATAAATCAAAGGATTCCGTTAGGCTCGATTGTCCGTGATCTTGGAACAGGACAGTCGTACTCGTGTTATTGTTGCAAAAGGAAATATGTATTTGTTAAACGTGCAATGTGCAAGCGTAAATATGTGCATGTAAACAAAAAATGCATCCATTGCTTCGTTTATCATGCTTTTTCTATCGTTCGACAAGCACACAGTACCGTTCGGTCAAATCATAGACATAGTAAGTATAGACCGAGCATTCCGCTGTATAAGCGTTGATGCATACGAAAAGAAAGAGAAAAGATATAAGAGGACCTTCTTTCTCTTTTTAATGCCGGAAAAGTGGGGAGCACTTCTCCTCATCTCCTCGCGTCGATTCATCATTTCCCCTGTCAGGCTCTCCCTACTACGATGATGTCGGAGAGAGAAAGAAACTCTTCTTACATCTTTTCTCCTTCTTTTCGTATGCATCACGCTTATACAACAAATGCTCGGTCTATACTTACTACGTCTATGGGTCAAATGGATGCATCATTGCGAGCAGATAATTAATATGGATTAATTAAATAAGTGTGTCTAAAGATGCAATCTCTTATATATTTATAGTATTGTTTGCATTTTTTAAGATTGTTAGTTTCTATAATTTATATTGTGCAACTGCTTATTTTCTTTTTTGCAGTTCCTAATTTATCATAAATTTCTTTATGTTACTTTTCTTTAACTATCTCTATTGAACTATTTATCTGTTATTAATCAACGAAACCGCATTATGTCGAGCTTTTCACTACGAGACGTATGTGGTTATAGTAACGATCTCAGAGAGATACTATATACGCTTGTTAAAAATAGATCTGATATTATATTATAGCCGAGAAAGATGCAGAGCATATATTCTATCGTTTCTGGACAACGTGGTGGCGATTTGACAGTAACAGATGACCGTTGGAGAGTTTTGCCATAGGCGCTTCCCTCGACATTATTATACCCGACCCAAGACATATTCATTTTTCCAGTCAGTTGCACCATTAATTCTCAGAAAACCAGAGATCGCAGCGAGGCTACGGTTCGGATAATAAAAGAAGTCTGAATACTCGCTAGATAAATCTCACTGAAAAACGAATGCTATTGCTGTAGTTTTTAGCTATAGGTGTAATCAATGCATGCAGCTACAAGTTACACGTTACACCTCAGTCTGTTATTATAAGTAAAGAACACGTACTAGAGTTTAGAGAGTTATGTACGCGCGCATCCTTAGTAACGTTAGATATCAGTCAGAAGCAATTTAATTTTTAAACAAAGCTTAAAGCACATAGATCAAAACATCAAGAAACGTTAACAATTGAACGTGAAATTACAATCCAGCTGTCGCCTCTGATAGTGTTTTTATTACTGTCGCATGTGCAGCTTGTTTTTGCGTAGATGTGTCAAAGATACGTTTATAAATGTGAATTTTATTGTCTATGTACCGTTGTCTGTTTGTGTGCAGCGACATTTCTATTGTTTTACACATAAGACAGTGTAAGGAAAAAAAAAAGATATAATATCGTTGAGCAGCCTAAATGGCGCAAACTCCTCGTTATAATGTTAATCGATAATGCAATCGAGCTGAATATACGGATAAAGTACGACATAAAATATTGCACTGAGGTTATTTCTTCTCGTTTAAAAACGACTCTTCGATTAAAACTAATTAACATGTTCACTGTCACCGACGCGCAGGCGCGTCTATAATTTGCGCTTGTATCTCCGTTTTTAAACGCTTATAGTTTAAGCGCCAAAGTTTTATACACTGCTTGCCGCCTCACACTTTAAAAAAAAAATTACGACAAAATGTTCCTGGCAGAAATAAACGAACAATTAGTGATAGTAAACGTGTTAATTCGATAATTAACAATTTGCTATTTTGCGCTTATTCCGACTATTACATATTTTAAGAAATTTTGTATTATGCCAGCATTTAGTCTTCCATCTATTCTTATTTCAATGAAAGGCACGTAAGAATAATTTTTTTGTCTTATTATAGATAACATGTAACATCGTTGTAACGTTAAGTTTTCTGTACTACTTAAGTAATACTGATTTTATACATATCCCTCTTCCTGAATAGGACTCTATACATATATATATATAAGAAGCACTTCCATTCGAAGATAAAGCTATAACAGAAAGGAAGAAAGACAGGCGGTCTTAATGGAATTGTACAAAGTTGAAGCCGTTAATTCGCTGGCGATCGGTATAACTAAAACTCTATCTAAAAGTTCGATCTATTTACTGTGATATGCCGTAGCCGAATCAGTCCAACTATAAATAAAGAAGAACGTGATGTCAAAGTGGAGTTTATTTTATCTACCATTTAACTCTGAAGCATGTCTGCGAGAAATCATAATAGTTACGACCATATGGTAGGAAAAGGTAGTAATAGATTCAAGGCAAGACAAAAATTCGACGTTCTTGTCTTGTCTTGATTTTTTAATATCAAGAATCACTATGTCTTGATCTTGATAGTCAACTTCTTGTCTTGATTCACAAAACGAAAGATGCAAATCAAATCTTTTAAATAAGCATTTGAAATTTTGCTGGTCGCATATCATGAGAGCGGTAAATGTGATTGGTTTTAAAAACAAATGAAGCAGTGATGTTAGAAACCAAGCTCGGCAACAAATGCGATCACGTTTGCGACGTCTATCTCGAATGACCCGCGACTTTTTATCTATTCCTGTTACATCGGTTTCATTATTTTCAAGAGCGGCACTTTTTATTCGTAATCATAAAAACAAGATGAATGATGATTCTGCCAGAAGTCTGCTTAATGTCTTCAATCCTGGTTTACATACAATTTAAATGAAAAAATTTATTCTAATACATGAAGGTGTATAAGATCTTTTAATAAAGAATTTTCATGTGTCATTGAAAATTTTAATCAAATTTTATAAAATTTTATGTATTTTAATTATACACATATACTACACGCATACATGCACACACACATAAAATGTATAGTTATAATTTCTTGTCAAGAATAAAAAATCTTGATTGATTTTTCTTGATCTTGAAGTAGTAAATCTTGTCTTGTTTTGATTTTATCAAGCACAAGAAATTGGTGTTCTTGTCTCGTCTTGAAAAATCAAGATCTTGAAATTCTTGTTTTGTCGTCCATCACTAGGAAAAGGTAGTCTAATTCTTCAAGATACAAAAGGCAGGCAATCAACGCGCACGCATTTTATTTTGACGTAGACCTTTCTTTTTCTTTTCTATTTTTTCGCATAAATATGACTCGCGCTCACACATTCAACACCTGGATTACGTTATCCCACTCGCTCTATCCCCGTACGGAAAATGCCGAGCGGTCAACGTGGTGATAAATCGCAGACAAATCATCCCAAATAAATAGCGAAAGGTGTTACGCGCCAAAGAGATCGATGAATATTATCATGACATTTCGCACCCGTGCCTCTGCCGACCTTGTTCTCCCCGCGATCGACTTCGACTCGTTACGAGCGTCAGATGGCAGGCGCATCACAAATAATTATTATCCTTCCAGCGTCCCGGCTACGTTTATGACGTAAGATATCGCGATTTAGTCCGTCCCGATCTATCAATCGTGCCATCTGCCATTGAGGCTTGTCCCGGCGTTGTTAACGGCCTTTTAAAAAGGCTTGATTATACCGAAATACCAATCGCAAGCGCGACAATGAATGTTCATGTTCGAATTCTATTTATGAAAACACATAAAATTATTCAACATAATCGGCTTTTTAATCTGCTTTTCGGTTGATATTTGATAAAAATTATCCATTTTATCAAAAATGCACAAGAAAACAATAAAAAACAAAAATGTTTTATTATTCTATATGTTAACGCAATTTCTGAAAAATTAAAAAATCTTTTTAAGAACTCGACCGTACAAATAGCTATACACATTTTTAAATAAATAAAACAGATTTATTAAAATTCAAAAAAATAAATTCCCAAGGAATATACCACATTCTAATGTGATATACCGGATTAACTGCAACAATTGTGACGCATCTTATCTCTAGAGCAGATAAGTAGATTATCACAAATCAGAATTAAAGAACGCAATAATCACATCAATAGAAATTTCGATGAACATTTAGTGATAACTGAACATAGAATTAGCTTGTCTCATGAATTTGATTGGAATAATATAGAAATACTAAATAAAAAAAATGTTTAATAAAAAATTAATATCAGAAATAATATATATCCACAAATTGAAACAAGCGCTCAATTTGCAATAAGCCTCTTCGATCTCCTTTATTTTATTCTTTTTACAAAGGTTGTTTCCATCTCTTAAATAAATCAGACTTGTCATACGCTCCGTCCGTTTATTATAAAAAAAAACTCATAAATGTTCACGTCAGACTGGATATCTTCGCACTTGTCTTTATTTATTTTAATTCATTTGTGCAATTAAGCGTGTAATTTATGTATTTTAGTTTACTTGATATAATTATGATATCCAATTCCGGTTAATTTTAATAATTGGACTCACTATTTAAACTTCATGAAAATTGATTAATCCGTACTCAGCTTAATTCCATTTAAAATTCTACTAAAGATGGTCCAACGTAGGATCAAACTATATTGTTATCTTATTTATACATTATAAAAAGTTGAGACAGCCATTAAGAATCACCCTGTATATTTACCATTATGGCTAATAATATTTCGGGTTTTTACCGATGTCCCCGAAATAGTATTACGTCTGATAAGTGGAATGTCAGTTTACTTCTGATAAGCGGTCCTTCCCGTGGGCCCTATGTTATGTCATCCCGCCGTGACAACGACCTATTATTCTTACTTATATCTACGAAAGAAAATCTATTTAGCAGTCGCGAGTCGTTTGTTTTGCAAACGTTGTATTTTTCCGCGCTACTTCGTATTTTTCCATACAGTATGCACGTATAATTGTACGTGACTTTTACATATGACGTGACAATTCATTTGCAGTATAACGATTGTTAGGTTTTCATATCTAACTATAACAACTGCCACTTGCGATGGAATCACCTTGCTCATCAGCAATTAATGTCAATGTTTCGGAAAAAATGACAAATGTACTAATGCGGACGACAATTATCAGTTTGCTCTACTAATACTAGTGACATTTATCATAAGCATCGTACCATTTGTTAGATGACTCATTAATCATCACATATCAACAACGTACTTTTTCTATAAATTGTCCAGATATGTCGAGAAAACGATTTCAGTTAGTTTTCGAGTTTAGTGTCACAATGTTGTTCTTCAGCCTCAGTTTTACATCCTTTCTAGCGCTTGCAATTGCTCATAAAGATCCGTATTATGTCGGTGATAGAACTACCATGGTCCATTTGTTCGAATGGAAATTCAATGACATTGCTAAAGAATGCGAAGATTTTCTCGGTCCGATGGGATACGGTGGTGTACAAGTATGTATAACAAATTAATTATACATTTTCAATTTCAAATTGCAAATGTTTTGTTTTTGTCTTAATAATATTTGCTTACATCTACACTAATTAAATCAGCCTAACTAATATATTAACTTGTCACGAATTTTTATCTAATCTAAAACTAGTGATACTCCAAACCTTCTCTCCCCGTACGATGTATTGAACCACTTAAACTTACTTCTCATAGTGTTTAATCAATCTTTCATATTTTTACTTTTACACTGATAAAAACAAAGTGCTTTAAATATAAACTTTAATCACAAAGAAAATCAACCGTATGTTGCATTGGAGAACGTGTAAAAAATTCTAGATAGGAAATAATAGTTGTTACATTTTGAAGAAGCAAAAGCATATCTTTTGTTAAGGAATTTTGTAATTATAATTTGTAATTTTATTTATTCAAATATTTTTAAAACATTTACTAATAATATTAAAATAATTTGTATGTGTCTCATGCATTCTATTTCAATTTTTTTGTGAAATTTTTATTTAAAAATGCTTGAATAATAATTATATAATTTCATGTTATAATGTTTCTCTTTGTTTTGCAATTACTTGTAAAATAACTACAAAATTAATTTTTGAAATTTATTCAACAATAATTGTACTGAAATGATTCTCCGTTATATTCTTATTACGCAAGTATTTATTTTTAACATTTTTTTTTTAAATATTGCAATACAATTTTTTGAATGTTTTTCTATCTAGAACCAGAAAAACTATTATATATATTAATTTTAGTGTTATAATGTAATATTTAATGTAATATTAAAAAATTTTATTTTTTGATACTCTAATATTAATAATTTTTGCCAATTTTGCTTTGATAAATTATTATTATAAAAATATCGCGGTACATTTTCAAAATAAATATGAAAGCATAGTAGATTACATTAGCACTAAATGTCACGTATAAAAAATAATAGTATGAAATAGAATCTTACTCTATTCGTAGGTTTCTCCCATAAACGAGAATCTCGTGATGAATAATAGACCATGGTTCGAAAGATATCAGCCGCTCTCCTACAAGATTATTACTCGATCCGGAAATGAAACCGAATTTAAGAACATGGTGGAAAGATGTAACAAGGTTGGTGTGCGGATCTACGTTGACGCGGTCATCAATCACATGACAGCCGATGCACAACCCGCGTACGGCACCGGTGGCACGTTAGCAAAACCAAGTAGCCGTAGTTATCCAGGAGTCCCGTTCAGCTCCAAGGATTTCCATCCAACATGTGCCATTCGGAATTATAATAATGCTACCGAGGTCCGTAATTGCGAGCTAGAAGGTCTTCACGATCTCGATCAGAGCAAAGAGCACGTCCGAAACAAAATAGTTGAATTCTTTAACAGGGTCATCGATCTTGGAGTCGCTGGCTTCCGGTAATTATTCTCAATTAATCTGCTTTCATCTCGCTATGATATTGTTTTATCAACAGTTTCTTAAAAATAGATTGAATTCGTTTGCAGAATAAAAATTCATAAACTCCCAGAGCAAAGGTCATAAGTGATATTACGATGAAATCGTGGGTGACGTGCGATTATTCGCTTTATCATAGAGTGATATTTCAAGACGATACATTCATAACTTATAACCTTTGCTATGAGGAGACCATTAAAAGAGAATATATAAATAGTGAAATTTTCAAAGAGTTATAAGATATCAGGATTATTTGAGATATGTAATGACAACAAATTTTCCTGTATCGTACGTAATTTGTACACAGAGAGAGAAATTTCTTTAGATTTAATAAAATTTATAAAAAACAAAGAAATATATGTTTCTAAATAGTTCAATAAAACCGATTATTAACGAAACAAGTACGATTATTTAATTATTTATTAATACTGTTTAATCCAATAAAACAATACTTATTTTAACCGACGAAGATAATGTTTTATATAACATTACACTGTTTGAATAAAACAAATAAAAAAAAAGTAAAGCCAAACGAAAGGGGAAAAAAAATTTAAAGAAATCGTTCTCTCTCTTAGTGTACTTATACATACTTGTGAACTTAACCGAGCAGAAAATACAAAAAATTAAGTCATTCGCAACGGCGATCGCGTTTCCTCGATAATCTCAATTTGCGTGCACCGTCGATGCACAGTCGATGCGAATTCCGCAGCAAAATATGCGAATGCGATATGAAATCCGAAATGCAAACTCGCAAGATGCGAGTCCGCAGCCCCACCTTTGGTTCTCTTTCTCTTCCTCTTTCTCTTCCTTGCGTCAAGGATGCGCCGAAGACTGATGATGTTTAACATTAAACCGGACGAGAGCGGTGCCGCGCCGGTACCGAGGCCGACTCGTCTGGTAGCATTAATAAATGAGGGACATCAGCTTTTAATTACGCGCCTCGCTCGTAATTGTAACCCGCAGCGAAATCGTACCATCTCCCGTACCGAACCGGTGGCTTTACAAGGCGGAAGACCGATACACGCGTCGGGAATGATAACGGGGCGCGCTGCCGTCTTGGGGGGGGGGGGGGAACTGCGCTACGCAGCCGTGCTCGCGGATCGCGAATGTTTTGCATACATTTCGAGTGGAGAGGAATGTGGCGTTGATGGTGCGTATTAAGAAATCGTGACAGCCGCAAAAGTACGTTAAAGTCACGGTGCGCGCACGGAAAGGTAAGTTTGATGACACAACATAATATACTGCACACCGCCGCGGAGTTCTGTTAATTATTGTGCGGACGTTAAGAACACTCGTGACAAGAATAATTTTTGCTGAGGTATTATTTATAATGTGTTGCAATAATTAAAATTGATTCTCTATCCGTTATGGTGGACAGTTTCACCGAAACAACGTTCTCTTTAATCAGATTACTTTTCTTTTCTAGCAACGTTGCGTTTCTAAAATTAGTAAATTTACAGGCCTTTTCCTCCGGCAAAACAAACATCGGCATCGAGCAATTTACGATAATCAAGTTACACATTATTTATAGTAATAATTTGGCCGCGACAACAAGATTCTTTCTCTTGTAAGCGGCACGTTTCGCTTGCGTGAATTTACGAACGCGTCAAAATTAATGATGACGCGATTAAATTATCGTGTGTGCACATACGATAATTTTACATTTATAATGTTATTTGAAACAGTACACTGTAACAAGAAGGCCATAATCTTGTTTCTTAATGAGAATCATAATGTCAATATTATCTCTCTTCCACATATTCGTATTCCTCTATTCGTTTTCGTCTCTTTTATAAAGTTGATTGTATTAAAAAAAAAATAATTGTTAAAGTAACTCTGCGCTTTTAACACGATAAGATAGTTAGTAAATTTTTATCAGCAAAAAATCAAATATAAATACACAGAGATAATTCGAGTATCCTAAATAAACTCGATCAATTAATGCGGAGTCGCGGCAGCTTATAAGTAAAATATAATCCACTACTCTATCGCGCATGTTATCCACGTGTAAATTACGGAATGAATAAACTGGAATGAGTAACGCTATCTGGTCGCATCATCTTCCGCGCGTTGCAATGAACTCTGACCTTCGGCGCGTCAGCCACCGTGTGCAAATACAGAGGTGATTATCGCGAATGTGCTATTAAATTCAATGGAGTTCGCGGTATCCGCGGTTAAACGGTAAAAACTTAATTGACCGTATAGCGTTAATTAATTAACGAGCCGACTCCCTCGTCGACGCTCATAATTCGGCGCGGAAATAACTGTTTGGGATGTTGAACCCTTGACCGGTGCCGCGTTAGCTACTGATTTCGTCTGCGAAAAGTAAAAAGTATTCGAAGTTAGCGGTCATTTATAATAAGACACGGCAATAAGAAACGGCGAAAGGTATGGAAAAGCTCGCGTTACTCGATGCAATTTTATATGGTGCGTGACATATTATTCATAAAACTCGTGAATTAATTACTTTTTGAACGGTAGCAAGGAAAAAGATAATATTATGATTTCTTATTTACAACTTTGTTAATAATTAATATTTTAAATTAAAAACTCAACATTTTTTTCTATTAGATAATATTTTGTTCAATTAACCAGTTTAATTAACTAAAAAATTACTGTACCATCTGATAAAAGACCTTTTCTAGTTTGCATTATTTTTTCAAAGTTTTATTTATAGCTTTTCTTTAAAAAAATATTATCAAAAAACGAAGTGATATATTAGGATATACAAATTTATTATCGGTTTAGTTTCTTTTGCATTATTAAGTTAAATTAATATAATTTTTAATTAATTATTATATTATCACGTTTTTGCGCTTTCTATTAAAAAGAAGGTTCTGAATAGTAGAAGTTTGATAAAAACATAACTAAATATTTTACCATCTTTGCAGCATTGACGCCGCCAAACACATGTGGCCAGAAGATCTTAAAGCAATTTACAAAAGAATAAAGACCTTATCTTCTGAGAATGGATATCCAGAGAATGCGCCATGTTATATCTATCAAGAAGCCATCGATCTTGGTGGCGAGGCCGTTAGCAAATATGAGTACAATAAGTTCGCGAATGTCATTGAGTTTCAAGCTGGCATTATCTTGGGTAGTATGTTCCGTGGTCAGGACAAATTGGCAAGACTGCAAACCTTCGGTGATGTGAAAGCTTGGAGATTGATACCCTCCGATGATGCGTTAACCATGGTTGACAATCATGATAATCAAAGAGGCCATGGTGCCGGTGGAACCACTATTTTGACGTACAAGGACCCAAAACCGTACAAGGTGGATTTCATACTTTTACTAACACGGAGAAGCGATATTTGTAAATATAAATGAGATTTAGCTAATTTACCATGACGTCCTGTTTATCACTCATACAGATGGCGGTAGCCTTTACGCTCGCTCATCCTTACGGCCATACTCGAGTCATGAGCTCCTTCGCGTTTACTGACCCCAGTCAAGGACCACCGGCAAATTCGGACGGTAGCATCATTTCACCCGAGATTGACAACGGTGTGTGCGTCAATGGTTGGGTCTGCGAGCACAGATGGCCGCAAATTTATCACATGGTCCAATTTCGCAATCTGGTGAACGGCGAGAAAATAGAGAATTGGTGGAGCGATGGAAAGAATCAGATCGCCTTCTCCCGTGGCGCTAAAGGTTTCGTTGCCTTCAACGTCGAGGGCGACCTGCGCGAAAAGTTGCAAACCGGATTGCCCGCAGGGACATATTGCGATGTCATAACTGGAGATGTCGTCGACGGTAAGTGCAGCGGAAAGTCTGTGGAAGTTGGCGACGATGGTACCGCTACGATCGAGATTCTATCGAGCGAATCGGAAGGTGTGCTCGCTCTTCATATCGGGGTTAGTATAATAAAAAGCGATAAAAAAGAAGATAACAAAGATATGATAGCGTTATTTAAATTGTCATATGATTACAGGCAAAACTGTGAGGCTCGTGTGGATAAATTTACACTTGTGTATAGATAGATGCAACATTTTAAAAATTATGTGTTACTAGCAGATATTTAAAAGTAGATAATCTATGTAAATTCATGCAAACCTTATGACACAATAAAAAAGTATATAAAATGTATTTAACCCTTTCGTACCTCCGGCTTTCCCAGAAGAGATACGTTTTATGGAGACGATTCTATGGGTTTTTGGGAGCACTGATTCCAAGTCAACTGTCAAATATGAAATTAAAAATAGCGAATTTAAGATGGCAGCCATAAAGTGTTGAAATATTAATATATTTAAAATATGAGTGCGGATTAATATTCTTTTTTGATTACTAATTACAAACCGAAAGCAAAACAAAAAATATATATTTCAGTTTTTCTTTAATGGAGAAAAGAAGATTTCAGAAAAGTTCAAATCTTCTGATGAAAAACTGAATTTGCCGAATACAGACGACTGCTCGCTATGACATTTCAAGATCGATTCCTCTTGTCTTCTTTCTATTACTTGTTTTCGATTTTAGTCTCGAGTTTTCTGATCGACCAAATATTTTTATCAATGGGTTGTTATATACAATATTATTTATTCGTTATTATTTGACAGCGAACTATTCTCGAATCACCGGTAATTCCGAGAAATTTCTCAATTACATATACTCTACTGAAATTCATTTAATTTCACGGAGATCGACAGACAAACATTTAAAGGATTTAAACGATCCATTTTTGTTTGTGTTTGCTTTTTCTTTATCTCTCTTACGGCGTATTTTCTTTCATGTCGCGCGAACCGTAACGATGCGATAGCTACAATACACTCACAGAAAAGATTTCTGGATCTAATGCTATTACTCTTCAATCTATCATAAAATAGGATCGATATAGCGATCAATAATATTTATTATCAAAAAAGGAATATTTTATTCTTACATGGAAAGTTCTTAAATCTAGAGTAAGATGACTTTTGATGCTATCTTATTAATTTTCTTAAAATGATTTAGTAAATTTGTGATAATCTTTTATGATATTCTAGATTTAAAAATAGACCGATCTAAAGATAGAAATTTCTAATTTGATCTTAATCTTGTTTTATTTTTATACTACATGAGGTTGTAATAAGAATAAATATATCAAGAATATTTGTCGTCTTGAAATCAATATATACGACTATTCAACCTGAAATAAATTTAGAACAATAAAAATATTCTAAAAGTCTGAAAGATAAATTGCAGGTTGCGCACACTATGATTACATATATAAACAATATTACAATACTTATAATAATATTACAATACTTATACGCATAATAAAGTTTTAAACTTTTTGCATTTTTTTCACAATAAAATAAGACGTTAAATGTATAACTAGCATCAATTCAATAAATTTTTGACATAATAAATGATTATTTATTATTATCTAAAAATTAGATTTGTCGTAAAGTTTACATAACTATATTTTATTGGAAACATATCATTTCAAAGTGTGCGACGGTTTGTGGATGCACTTTGAATCTTTCTTTTGAAAATAAGCAAGGGTAAAAGAAACTATAGAACTGTTTGGCTAAAAGTTATAATTTTTGTAAGTAAAACATATATTCTACGGTACAAAAGGTTTAAATAATAATTAAAAGATATATGAACTCTAAAGTAATATCGTTACATTCGTAATTTATTCAGATTTGTTTGATCAGTATAAAGCTCAGCTGTCCCCGATACAAAGCAGTTTGTGATTTAAACGTGTAATTTAATAACTTTGCTTATCAATTTATTTTTTGATTCTGTGTTTTTAACGTATTCCAGAATTTTAAAGTGCTCTGAAAATTGGCGTTTTCCTAAAAAGTCGTGTTGTTATTTTATTTCTTAATTGCGAAACGTTTTGTGAACGTAACATATATTTTTTTATTACATGTGCGTCGAAAGTAATCTTTTTCGTGGTTTTCTACCGGCTGTAAAGTCGCCGATTGTATATACACGGATAGTTTTTTTGCACAAGTAAATTATTCCCATCCCCCATCAAGCTTGCAAAAATAATCATATAGGAATCATTTCCGCACGACTATTCCCACAAATCCTACACGGTTGATTATTTCTTCGCCCTTTTCTTTTTATTCTGACACTCGCAAATATCACAAGCACGTTATCTCGCGACACGCATATGGTAATTCTTGCAAACGTTACCGATATTTCATCGCTATCTTGTCTACTTCCCACACTCAAAGAAAATAGCTGCCTTCTCGCACTTGTATCACAAATATCTATTATTTTATAAACACGAATACAAAATATTTTTACAAAATAATTTCAAAATTAAAAAATTTTTAATAGGTACATGTTAATTAAAAAAATATAATATTTGAGAGAAAAGAAGATTACCCTTCCATTAAGTTTTCATTGTTACTAAATTAATATATTTAAATTATATCTAGTTCAGTATCTAAATTAATATAGAGTTCAGAAAAATATTTTAAAATATCTAACAATTGTTTTAAAATATTTAATAATTTCTACGAACACCTACACTAACAAAATTACAATTTTAGACTTACGAATATTTTACTTGTAATGTTTACAATGTTCTTGGTTGTGTACTGAATGTTGTACATTCTTTCATTGTTTCATTGATAAAACAATTGACTTTAACATAATATTTCTTAAATTAATCGCTCTCGCCTCAATGTTGATCTAATAAAATTTTAAATCCATGACTTGTTTTGTTAATAAGTACTGAATATGCAGTTTTAAGGAATGTAAAACAAAAAAATATTGGTAACTATATATGTCCCAGAGCTGTATTAGTTAATATTCTTAAAATCTTAAAATCTTAAAAAACGTTTACTAATATTTTACCGATGCAATTATATTTCATTAGAATATAATAATGGCGCAAACATGTTTATCGAAATAATAAAAATATATAGACTGAGCTATGGAAACTTTTAAACAGTCATATGATTGTTCCATTTACATTTCTCTCTTTATTTTAAATTAAACAGTATCAATACTATTTATTAATATTATTGTATAGAATGTGATAATGTTCTGTAACATTATTTTAAATATTATTATAAATTTAATAAAAAATTTAATAATTTACACTTAAAAATACCTAGTTTTTTGCAGTTATTTCTACACAACTTGTTCTGATAAAATTTCTTTGTGCTAAGTAATCTTCTCATTTTTTTTATTTTACACTTTTCAAATTTCCTCGAAATAGCAGATACCGCACATGTATAGAGATGTTGTTACAGCTGACAACCTTGGCCGTTCTCATACTTCGTCAATACAAATTTTTAATTAGGAGAATGTGACTAATTAATTACAATACTTGCAAGGCACATTTATCAATCAGTATTTGTGCGATAAACGTGTTTTATCGCCGTTGTTGGTCGATGCAATATAATAAAGAGTCGGAATAACGTTACGTTACGTGTAGACGTAACCAGAAAAACAATATTGATACTGATCAGACAGGCATCCGGTGCGGTTATATATTTCCGCGAGACTGATACTTCGCATCAGTCATCAACGAGCATGATGCGAGTGCTAGTGTGTGCGTTAGCAATATTATCAGCAGTAGTTGCTCAGAAAGAGCCGCACTATGTGCCCGGTCATGATGGGATGGTGCATCTTTTTGAATGGAAATGGCCGGACATCGCGGATGAGTGTGAGAGATTTCTCGGACCCATGGGATTCGGTGGCGTGCAGGTGAGTGATAAGAAGATAAGGGATGAAAAAATGTGCAAATTAAATTGTAAGGCCGAATCGAATCGAGTCTAATTTTTTATAGCATGTTCAAAATCAAATTAAATCGAATTTAAAATTTAACGCCGAATCAAATATAATTTTACTCGAATGCAAATTAAATTCAAGTCAAATTTTTCTGGATTTACATGTTAATTTACACAACAAAATAAAGTATTTTTGTAACGAGATTGTAGATCCTTTTTACGAAAAATTAATCGTAAGAATTAAAAAAAATAATTACATAAAATAAAGTGCTAAACAAAATATAGAGATATTGGAGATAAAATATAGAGACATTGTATAAATACAGATATTAGATAATAAATGTGTAAGAGATTTTTATACTAATTAATAAGTACTGAAAATACATATCACACAAATTAAAATGTTACGCATGCAATAAAATTATTTTTTAATAAATTGTTCATAAATATTTAGCGGACAAACATCCTGGCGCAATTTACATGCTCCTTTAACTTGTGTTATTTTTAAATTTATATAAATCTTTAATAATAATTTTATTTTTATTTTTAAAATATCACTGTCAAATTAAGTGATAGTATTTTAATGCATTTTATAAAATATAATAGAACAATTTTAAATTGTATGTTCTAAATTCTATAAAATCATGGAATATTAAAATGAGAAAGAATAGAAGGATAAGCAAAATCCGAATAGTCGATTCTAATTTTTCTACTTTTATTCTATTTTAAACATTATCATTATATTCATTCTCTAATTAACTTGTTTATTAACCACTCCAATTTACAACTTAATTGTGTAAAAATTGTTAATTGATAAATTTTTTTTTATATTTTCGGCAAATATTTTCGAAAAACAATAAAATGATTATTTATTTGCCAGTGATTACAAAAGAAAAAACAGCTCTTCTATAATTTACTTTGTTTATATTGTCTTTTAGATGATATCTAGGTACATATTATAACTCAAAATGTGTACTACATAATTTTTACGTATCTAAGCACTTGATAAGCACCGAAACCAACGGTCAAAACGTTGTGCGCTATTTGTTGAATATATTTGAGACCAGTCAGGTCAAACGGTAATAGTTACATTGTATTTTCGAAAAATATAACATTCGCGCGTAAGTAGAGCAGGACAATTCATTGGTCTACAATTATCATCGAGCGGATGACTAGAACGAATTTCCAAAAATTGTCGCAGGTTTCTCCGATCCAAGAAAACGTAATCGTAGGCAACAGACCATGGTGGGAACGTTATCAGCCTATATCTTATGAGTGGCACACGAGGTCAGGCACGCCGGACGAATTCAAAAAGATGGTTCGCAGGTGTAACGACGCCGGCGTGAGGATTTATGTCGACGTGGTGTTCAATCACATGACCGGTAACCACGATGTCGCGAAGGGTACCGGTGGTTCAACAGCGGATACCCGTGGCTTCAATTATCCTGCGGTACCATACTCCCATTTTGATTTCCACACTCCTTGCGCCATCACCAATTATCAAGACGCGGGGAATGTGCGGAATTGCGAGTTGGTCGGTCTGCACGATCTTGATCAGTCAAAGGAATACGTCAGAGAGAAGATCGTCAACTTCTTGAACGAAGCCGTCGATGCTGGAGTCGCTGGTTTTCGGTTAGTAGAGTCTTTGAGTTCTTTACACTATTACAATACTTCTCGCAATGTTCCGCGAAAGACCTTCCGATGAATAAAATTAGACATTTCCTTCAACGAAAATTGATGCCTTAACTTTGCTTATAAGTAAAATTGAGTAATTTTTAAGTCAATGAAAGGGAAACATTAATCGAGCAAGAATGTAATTCAGAATAAAAATTATATCAATTTTTGAACTTTAGAGTAGATGCAGCTAAGCACATGTGGCCGAATGATCTAAAAGAGATTTATTCTCGGTTGAAAAATCTCAATACTGAACATAACTTCCCTTCAAATGCGCGGCCCTTTATAACTCAAGAGGTGATTGATTACGGTGGCGAAGCAGTCAGTAAAACTGAATACAACTCTTTCGGCACGGTAACGGAATTCAAGTACGGTATGGAGGTCAGCAACTCCTTCAAGGGAAACAATCTTCTGAAATGGTTTGTCAATTGGGGAGAACCTTGGGGTTTATTACCATCTCGAGATGCTCTGGTCTTTATTGACAATCACGACACTCAGCGTGGCAATCCCAATATACTCACCTACAAGTCATCGAAGCAGTACAAGGCAAGGATTTTTGAAGGAACTAGAGAAATAAGAAACTGAGTAGTATAGAAACTAAATTATCATCTTTATTCGAGTGCGGGATCAATAGTGTTACAAGTATGACGTTGCAGATGGCCGTTGCATTTATGCTGGCGCATCCTTTCGGGATCGCGCGTGTTATGAGTTCCTTCGACTTTCAAACCTTCGACGCCAACCCGCCGCAGGACTCCGCTGGCAATCTCCTATCCCCAACCATCAATCCCGACAATACCTGCGGCAACGGCTGGGTCTGCGAGCATCGGTGGCGTCAGATTTACAACATGGTGCGCTTCCGAAACGCCGTGAACAACACCGACATTAACAACTGGTGGGACAACGGCTACAATCAAATTGCCTTCTGTCGCGGAAATGCGGGATTCATTGCAATCAACGGTGAAAATTTTGACTTCAAACAGACTCTCTTTACCTGTATGGAGCCTGGCACTTACTGCGACGTTATCTCCGGGAACTTAGAAAATAACGAGTGTACTGGTAAGGTGGTTACAGTTGGTCAAGATAGGAAGGCGTACATAGAAATCTTGACGAACGAGGAAGACGGGACGCTTGCCATTCATCAAGGGGTAAAGTTTTATTTATTATTTATTTGGTTTCTTCAAACATGTTTTATAGTATAGAAACTAAATTTTACTATAATTTATATCCACATTGTTTTTTTTATAACTCTATAAATTTGTTTAAAAAAATTCATTCAAACAATATTCTCTCCTTACAAAACCAATATTTATAGTAATGGAGTTTTATTAAGCAACAAATTATTAAAGAATATCAATTACCATCACGTTTGAAATGATTCAATCGAATATAATAATACGTCTTGATTACTTATTATAACATAATTTTTAATACAATTAATTTTTTTGCAGGCAAAGGTGAGATAATAGAGATCTGATCGTGTTAAAAATTGCTTATTATTACATAAGCATATGAGTACAATATAAAATGCGCTACATATTTATACAATAATATTTGTATAAATTTAAAACAATTTAATTGCATTTGGATTAATTATCCGATCAACTATTTAAAATGTAAATTACTTATGTTTTACTTGTTATAAATAAAATATAAGCGTTTGCATATCAATACAATAGAATGTCATTATCAACTCTCTGATTTATTTATCCAGTTTATGTCATCAAGTTCCAGAGAGTACAATGTTCTCATTTACTTTTATCATTTTATCAAAGACGATAATAGAGTTTTGTAACAAAGACTATTATCCGATGACTCATATTTGATCATAATTACTCAATACAATGTTTAGGAGAATATAATCACATTCGGTAAAATTGAATAGAACACACTTGTTATTTTTCAACAATGTTTATTTTAACAGAAACAATGTACTGTTTTTCCTCTTTTCACCATTAATTTCTACTATACATGATATGACAGTTAATCATAAGATAATACACGACAGACTCGCGATGGAAAAACAAAAAGTAATCGAAGAGATCGGGTGAGATGGGATGAACAAACTATCATAAAATCGATCGGTTTTCAAACAGGTGAGATATACCGAAGGATGGATAGAAAATCTTGAAATATCACAAAAAATTGCTTTATCGTCGGTTTTATCTATCTCTCTTTAACTTCTAATCCATATGTACGGTTAAGTTATCCTTCGCTGAGAGAATCTGTCAGCACGTTTATCGCCCTAACTCATTCCTTCCATCCGTTCTTTTCCTCTCGTCGAACGAACATGTTACACGAAATAATTAATACGTAACGCTCGTGGTTACGCATCAACAGCGTGAAATCTCGCGACTAAGACACTAAATAAAATACTACAGGGCATTTGTAGAAGCACGACATAAATAAATGCTTAAGCGTTATGTACAGTGATCTTGTTTAAGTAAAAGCCGCTAGCTCGGTTAGTGTTAGCGCGCCCGAGTTCGTCGTACGACAAAAAATTCGTTTGTCCGAGATAAGAAAGAACAAGTTGCCGAATGAGACGCATTGCTAAGTACATCAAACGAAGAAAGAAATGTTTTCTTATCGTTACGTTATCATATGTACATATGTATGTCGAAATTCAGCGTAATCGCTAATTATGAATAATAGGCACGTAAATAAACCTCAACCTGTAATTACCCTTCTGCGTAAGGTGGAGGTAGAAGTGTAATATTGCATGCGATTACGGTGTCTAATTATCATTGGTAATTTTGTGCTGCAAGTAGTAACGGACTTATGTAATCAGCCGCAGGAAATACGAAGGAATTTCCTTCTTTCACCGCCACTTTTGATCGTTTCTCACTGATTAAATAGAACACACTCCGACACATTTCGACATGCCGCAATTTCTAACATTCTCGCATATATATATATTTTTTTTTTCGGAACGCGAACTCGGAAACGCGGGCGTATGTATGAAATGAGCTGTTTAGACGTATGTGTCATATGTATATGTATATACAGTTATAAGTTTAAATGATCTATAGTAAATTCAGGCTAATGTTTGTAAACGCGTGCTTTTGTGTGTGTGTGTGTGTGTGTGTGTGTGTGTGTGTGTATGTGTGCGTAAATCTAAAAAATACTGCTCGTCTTACGAACCGATTTATTTGCCACGCACACTTTCTCTCGCGAATATGGTACGTGTAAGCGCGGCTTGACATCGACGCCCTACCACCATTTACATCTTAATCGTTACGTGAATACAATAAGGCAATACGCGGGTTTACTATATCTCTAAATAAATAAACGTTTGACGTGTTGCATGAACTTGGAGATTAAAGGGGACAAAATAAAAGAGGCGCTGTAATGTACAATTCCTAAAGAGCTATACGAATCCGTCGCGCGTGAAACTGTCGTCCATGTATCGCGCGTGTCAATGCTATGTGTATATGTATATGATTCCTTTCGCGTGTGTGTGCGTGTGTGCGTATGTTTGTCCATGTATGTGTGTATGTATGTGCTCGCACGTGGATTTTATTCTTGCACATAGAGCATTAGCAAAAATATAATTTAGTATATTTATCGTAATAATTCTCATCCATATAAAAAACTTCGTTAAAATATATAAAAGAAACAACGATTTGAGCAAATACGTATCTCCTACGGTAGTTAAAAGTTATCGCGTCGAAACGTATATTTATTGTTATTGCACGTAATTCTTCTCGCTGATTATGTATCTATATATATATATATATATATATATATATATATATATATATATATCGTATTTTCTTTTAATATATCTATAGTTACATCCGCTTCACACACTCGCACGTAATTGCAATTGCTCCAACATATATACACATAAACGCGTACCTTTCTCTCACGCACTCTCTTCTCTTTATTTTTCTTTTCTTTTCTCAACACTGAGTTCTTCGTCTCATCCATTTCTCGTGTGACATACAAAGATACGAGTTTGGCCGTTCGAGAAAGTTATCGATCAACGATCAAGATGATCTCAAGTAGTCAAAACTAATTCGCAATGTCACATCGCGCAAGGGCAATTAATTTGAATGATCACTCGACAACTTGGAAGACTATACAAAGATAGGCACTCGTTTGATTTATTCTATTAATTTTTCACCTCTCAAAAGAAAAATTCCAGAAAAAAATTAAACATCTTAATTGCATTTTAACGAGCCACATAATCTTAAAAATATCTTGATTTAATAAATTAATCTTATTTTTTAATTTTCTAATAACTTTTTCTTAAAAAAGTTTTAAATGTATAGAAAAAATGTAATAACTATTTAGAAATCCGTTTACTTGTAGGATTTGTAAAGTCGCAAAAAATTTTAATCTGATAAAAAATTTAAACAAATGTTTAAAAGTGTATCCCTGATATATTTGTCATTGCACGGTGAAAAATAATCGTATGTTACGCAATACGAACAAAATCTTTATTCGCCATACATTCGTCCTAATTTTCTATTTCTTACAATGCAAAATATGCTATTTAAGTACTGATTTCTTGATAGAGATCACAACAAGTTTTAAAATTACCTATTTTTATACAAATCCTCACACATAAATCTATGCTCTTATTTTCATTTGTGTATATGAATAATTGTATAAATTTTTTATAATTTTTATAATAATAAATTGTATAAATTTTTAATAATTTATTATTAAATAGTGAAAGAAAATTCATCATCTTTTTGTCCGTTGATTGTGGCTTTTTCTAAATCTGATAATACAGTCTTAGATGCAAATAAAAATTAAATCTGTAGTCAAATCGTTAGCTTCAACGGAATATGATTTTATTAAATAAAATAAATACTTTTCAGTTAAAAAATCGTTGTTATTTTAATAATTTTTTGATTATCGTACTATTCTCGCAGTAGTGTATGTACACTATTATGATTCAGCTAAACTTCTTTCTTCGACCGTATTTCCTCGAGATTTCAATCATCCAATTTCGCTCTGCACATATAGAATTTTCAAAAATATTTCTCTGTTTCTCAAATATTATTTGTTTAGTAAAGACGCGATACTAACTATTCCAATTCTTTTAACTTCAATTTTTTTTAACGATAATTAATTAACATACCTTCGTCATTCTGTGTTTAAATTCGGTATGATCCATTGTTACAGTCAAAGTTTGCAGTTTCGCTAAAGTACAGTCCTTCAGGTCTCTACAGTTTAGGCTTTAGATTATCCTGATGATCGACAGAACGCTCAAAAATTTATACTCCCGAACGTTCTTCACAACGCTCTACATACTATACGCGCAACGTCAACTGCCTCTCTCACTCTTTCTCTACTGTATTTCTTCAGTCCAGTCTCGGCTAAAAATCTTGGTCTGAGTTTCTATCTCTAAACATTCTTCCTGGGGTGCTTAAATTACTGACAACAGGCGGAGTCCTCCGTGCATCCTGATATGCGAAACCGTCTCCTTCAGAACTGAACGCGTCGTTCACTGCTTGATAGGCTTCTTGAAGACGACTTCCGGCTTGCGTACCGGGCGTGGTACGCGCCGTTCTATCCTGAGGGCTCGGTTCGGATCCGGAGACGGCGGCGCCGAGATCATGCTGCTGATCGTCGCCGCCGTCTCGGACCCCAATGGAGGAGGAGTCTCCGCCATTGTTTGTCAGTTCCCGGTGCTGCTGGGTCGCCGACCCGGCGTCTGTTGTTGCTGCTGTTGCTGCTGTTGCTGCTGCTGCTGCTGCTGTTGTTGTTGCTGCTGCTGCTGTTGCTGTTGCGTCACCGCCGCCGCCGCACTCAACGCCGGTAGCGGCGTTTGGTGACAGTGGGCACAGTGCAAGCATACCGTGCAGGCACCGAGTTTCCGAGCCAGCATCACGCGCAGCTTCAAGGCTGGACCGAGCTTCATGCCCATCGTGCCCGTCAGGTGGTTCTCCGAGAGTAGCGGCAGCGCCGCGCCGTCTATGCGGTGCTCCCGGAAATTCTGCAAGCAAAAAATGCGACAGCCATGTTATTATAGCGGTATACACCTTGAGGTGAGCGAAAGAATTTTCGTTGGTCTCCGTGACGATTCTGAGAGCGCAGAATCGAAAATTGTTGTGGCTAAAGGGAATGTGTTCGCTGATCGCATCGCATAATTTCTGTTAGAAACGTATCGTTTAATTATAATGATACGTAAAACTTGAGTCCTTTATGACGATGCGCTTGAGTTTTCATGATTGTTAATTCCCAGACAAATATATACATATATATATATTTAGAAAAATGAATATTATTGGATTTCTCGACTTAAATTCTCTGGTTGTTTGTTCGGATTGCTCATTCGTTAACGCTATTCTTCTGTATATAACCTCGGTCCCGACGATGCATACCTCCACGTGCGGAGCGGGACACGTACGCATGTACCGCCGACCTCCAACCGACTCGAGTCGTCCCCCTCGCGGCAGCTGCAGCCTCGCTGTCGCACGAAAATCCGCGGATTCGTCTCACGCGAGACACGGCGAGACACCAAGGGAGAAAAAGGCAAAAGTATCGGTTGCGTCAGTCGAGAGGGAAGGAAGATCGAAGGAGAGAAACGGAGGAAGACGGGCGCGCGAAGAAAGGGAAGGAGGAGGACTAAAAAAAAAAAACGGAAAAAGAGGAAGATGAAAAAAGGGCATAGGAGCGCGGCGCGCGGATGCGCGTTTCATTCAACGCGCTAGGGGCCGCGCCTCGCGTAATTGCAGCTGCAACGACGACCGCGGGGCGTGCGGTACGTAAGCGCGCGTGTACGTAAGCGCGGCGATCGCGGGCGTCCCTTGCGCGCACACCGCACACGTTCGTGGAATACGGTAATTGCTCGGCCCGCTTATGAATGAAATATTCAGCGCCGTAATGCGAGCCGCGCACGCAACACGGCAGACCGGCTCTCCCCCCTCGCCGCGCTCGCATGCCGGGCAGCTCCCTCGCCGAGGGAGGGGATCGGGATCGACGCGCGGAGATCGAGGCCGTGCATTCATGCCGCTGGGCATTCAGGTCTCTCCCCCCTCTTCCCCCTCCCCCCGCCCCTCTCCGTCACTCTTTCTCTTTCCTCTCGCGAAGATAGCGTCTAATTGGCCGGCTTTCGGAGGGAAGGTGCGAGGGTTATTTGTCACCGAAGGGGACGCTTGTCGATCTCTCTGCTTTCGCAAAATGTAACTCTCTGACGATCGATTCCGATACTACTGAATGCGTTTTGCAAATTGAAAACTTTGTCTTAAACGTTTCAAGCTTATGTATTCAAACAACATGCAAAATTGAGTTAATCCCTCCTCAACGTTGAGTAAATTAAAGCTTTCGGCGCGCAATACGATTTTTCAAGCTAGCATGCGTACAAGGCGCCTTACGTTTGGTTTACGATTGATAACATAATCATCCGAGCCAATCAGGACACGTAATAAAGATGTCTCGTATGAAAAATCTCGTGTGCCGAAGGCTTAAGTTTACAATACCATAATTGCACTAATAAACGCAATATTTGTACTCGGTTTTTTTTTCCTTTTTAATTCTACGAGTCGACTAACTTTTGCTCATCATCGTCCAACTGGCAATGACACGCGTCGTGAACCTGGGAATCCAACAGGTGTTGCGTTCATACCGCTGATGGACTGAATGCGAGATGCTCGCTGACCGTTTCGCCAAGCGACTTCTAATCTACGATTTATCTTATACGTGCGCATCGCGCGAAGAAATATCAAGGGGAATTCATCGCGCCAACGAGGAATCCATACCGCCAGGCGCGAGGGATCCGGGGATCTCGCGGTAACAATGAGACCCGCATAATCGCCGACGGCGTAAAATGCACAGTCATTGATTACGGTAAATAGGCCCCCACGCTGTTTTGGATTCTCGATGCATTCGCGGCCCTAACGGTACGGAGCGTCAGCCACGCGCGCGCGCGCGCGCGAGAAAATAAGCCGCCTCTTCATGGTCGCCGTCGCGCGAAACGCTAATTAGTTAAGTCATTCGCACGACGCGCGCAAGAAACTGAGCTACATACGTACGACCGCTTTGTCCGGCGCGGAAAAATCTCAGACATCCTTCTTAAGCGTTCGCTCGTAAACTGGTTATTAAGGGAAAGAGTGTAATTCTATGTCTTTTGAGCTCCCCGTAATCTCGTACAACTGTAATCCACATTATCGTGAAATGCGTCTAAACTCGCATTAGAGATTCGATTCGCAATCAAATTATATATTATGACGAGAGATAGCTTTTCTACAGCTTTTCTTACTTGAGACCTTACCGATCTTCGTATCTCAGAGGGAAAACGGAGAGCTGAGCGAGAATGACTTATGGATTCGTTAAAAAGAGAAGAAAAAAAAAACCGCGTCCACACTCGCAGCATGACGAGGGGGGACGCCTCGTCATTGTTTTCGCAGGGCCAGGGCAGTTTCGAAATCTCACGAAACCAACCGACGCAAACGGCATGGCCGTTCGACTCGGCGCGGCATGAGCGCAGCTGCAGTTGCAGCGAATATATCATCCTCGTGTTGCACCGCGGGCGACCGGGCCGCGCACCAAAGGCCGGGTAACGAAGACAACCTATATTTTCTCCACCCAGTTCCAAACTCTTAAGGGCAAACGCGATCTCTTGGCTGGTCCTGCATCAATTATACCTTCCACAAACACGACGCTGGGATGTTCGCGTAGCCCGTCGTCGACGTGGCGGCGCGAGAGGTGGCCGCGGTGAGGATGCGCGCTCCGGCTCGGGAGCATGTGTTATTAAATTATTCGCGCGTCACTACGCCTCGCGAACGTCCGTCGTGCAGAAGGCGGGGGGTGGAGGGGAGAAAGAGCTGCCCACTTCTTAAATTATGCGCGTGGACTTATCAGATATGCCTGTGGGCCAGGAGGCGCGCTAAGCGGAATTTAAATTGATCAACATAGAAACGTGTAATGATATAAATGCGGGTTGCGATATTTATTGTGCGTCTCTCTCTCTCCCTCCCTCTCTCTCTCTCTCTCTCTCTCTCTCGCGCTTCTCGGTTGAAATCTGCGGCTCCGTCGTATTCATAATACGTAATAGAATTTATTCTTCTAAACGTGTATGTAGATGTCGCATCAGACTATTTAGCTAGTTCAGTAGCTTATGTATGTACGCCGCAATGGAATGTGATTTACCTTCTTAATTACTTCGGCCTTTAATTTTGCATTTTAATTTGAATGGCCGCGCCGCAGGAAGCAGCCTGGAAGGAGCGCGCTCGTAAACGACATAAATTTGTCCCGCGAGCGAGTGCCAGGTTCAGTCTCGAGATAAAGAGACCCGGGGAATATCTGCGAGATTGCATCCGACCGTGACCTGGGAAAAAGACGGGAGAATCCTCGAAAAATAACGGCTCCTTTCTTGCCGAGCTCGAATCTCGCCGACCCGAGGAATCTCGCGGTTGTAACCTTAGGAGATCACTCAGTCGGAACCACGTCACGTTAAACTATACGCGGTGAGTCCGAAGAATTCGCTCCTGACGACGCGGTCGCTCGGTCGGGCGATCGATCGGTCGTCGAACTTTTTGCACCTGAGGCGCAGGCAGGTGCGGAAGACAATGCGAAAATTGGTGTATCAGACCTAGCCTTGATTGATAATTACAGCGAATCGTAATGATTACAGCAATTTCAGGTTTTAATCCTAGTGGTTTTTCAATCAACCGGTAAAAGAGATCACTCATCGTTCGAAAGAGAGTTATGGAATTATAGTAAACTGGAGTACCTCAGATGTATCGAAGTAGCATCTGGTACACCCGTTTTGGCTCCAACATCCGTCCCCGCAGCTGCTAATTTGTCAATCAGGCTGGCGTAGGTCGGCAATATGCGTTGCACGATGAATCATTCATAAATCAATTGTCGCAACGTTTTGCGCGATTATTTGCAAACGAAACCTTAAATTTCGTAAAAGTAGCCTGTCGATAACATCGCGGTAAAACGATATTTATGGCGCATAAAGTGTTTCTTTTTCGTCTTTTCTTTTTTTTAATTATTCAACGGCGTTAAGCCGTCGTGCAACACTGCTGCAGGAAAAGCTCCTAACAGTTCTTTGTCGTAAAAGTCGCGTCTGTTTCACAGCTACTTCTGACTGTCTCAGTCATTATTACACCTGTCATGCGTTACGAAATGGCGGATAGATATAAGCGACGTTTCAGGATAGGTTCAAACGGTGTCCTGTCGCAACAACTCGCATCTACGGATGATCTTTACGTTATGCCTCTTCCAATTATCGCAGCTCCTCCGTGAATAAATGTATTTTCAAGAACGTAATTCCGCAACGAAGATTAGCTTAATAATGGCCTAAGTTTTTTTTTTGATGATTGTTAATTATCGTTTAAATTAAAAACAGGACTTAATCAAAAGGAAACGTTACTCCTCCCATGAGTTGAAGCTCCAGGTAACAATTAGGATCAGATTGGTAGTCGCTATTGTTGCCAGCCTACTCATCGCCTCCCTTTGCACGACCCGGTGGAAATTACAATACCGTATCGCATTGTGTTTCAACTCTAACCCACCATTCTTTTAACACGCTGGATTGTACGTTACATGTGTATCTCACCTACGCATCGCCCGGCGATGTATGTAACATTACTACGTTTGCACTGCCACACTAAATGGATGCAACCGGGTGACCGCGGCGGGTCTCCTTGCACGAGGAGGGAAGCGTTAACCAATAAAAGCGAGTTGCAACTTTTGTCGGCCGCTACCGAGGGCAGATTCTCGGCTGCTGCTGTTTGCGCGACTCCAAGATCCCTTATATGGGAGGAACGGCGCTCGCTCGCGTGCTGAATTCTGCACGGGGACGCGGACCGAGGTTGAGAATTTGCGTCGGCGGGTTCGCGCTAGAAATTCCACGCGCGTGTTTTCGTTCGAGCGCGCGACCTCGCGTGGAATTGTTCCGTGAGAAAGGGCGATGCCGCCGGTGTACCAACAAGGTGCTGCGCACGTAAGATTCGCGTCGCACCGACGCACACGTAATCGATCAACGAGCATGAACATTGTCTCCCGCGATGAACACGTTCACGGATCTACTAGTGTTATGTGCATTACATAGTCCGTTCACGTTTGCGGTTGAGACTCGCGCGACGGTAAGTATCATCAGCGAAACCTTAAGACATCACCAAAAACATTTCATTCTAGAGAAATTTTTTCTAATATACGATCGCAAGAACATGTTTTAAAATCCAGTGGAATATCTTCTAACCATAAGATGATACTAGATTGAAGATTACAATCCTTTTAGTGATAGAAGAACCTCCTTTTCCTATAAATCTAATAATGATCTTATTTAGCATTTTTAATAATACTTCAAAATAAATATCTTTTATTTCAATCTTATTATTCTTGTAAAATATTAACCTAATCTTAATTAGATTACAATAAATAAATCGACGCTACTATTGAATGGCAAAAGTGCTAGAAAATAGTTTTCGTGTTCTATCCATCTTTTTTATTTTTGTCGATCACTTAGTACAATACTGTACGCCGATGGCGCTATCTTACTTCCGTATTCTCGGACTGTGCTTTTGGCAAGCTTTTTTATTCACCTAATAAATGCATCGCTTGCTCACGAAAAACGCGCCACGTAGCGGTAGATAGTAAAGTCACCCATTCACGCGCGTCAATTCGCCTTGATACATAACAATCTTATGCCACGAATATCTAGCACATTCTCTTACTTTAAGAGACTTAGGATTATTATAGTAAAATTCTCTACAGAGAAATTTATTTTCAATTATAGATTTTGAAAAACAAAAATACAATATAAGAAAATGTAGAAGCTAAATATATGTATCTATAAAGTTAAATTGTATGATTTTTAACATTTGACTTTTTAAAATACATAATTATACTATATATGTATTGTATATCTTATAAAACTGGAAATTTTTAATAAATAGAATGACATTTAAAGGAATATTTAAAATTAATTAATATATGTAAATTGCGTATAAAATCATGTGATTAATTTTATTAACCTTTTTTCATTCTCTTTTTTCTTTTTAAATCGCGTATGATTGCTTCTGTTAAGTATATAATATAACATGAATACTACTTGCATCACTGACAATATTACAACGATAAAGTATAACTTTATTTCTGAAATCAAATGTGTTGCTCCATTTTCTTTTTCATCGATTTAACTTGAAATGTTCTTGACATTCCGACATATATAGAGCCGCAGAACAGAAGAGTGTATTATTAATTGTGCACAAAGAAGGATAATAGAGTCTTCGAAAGTCGTGCGCCGAGGATCCGGAGGAAACCCGTATCCGACATTCTGCGCCACTGTGCGGTGACCCGCCACGCCCTGTCGAGGTCGTCGCGCGCGCCTCTCTCGCCGGCCAGGCGGATCGGCGGCGTGCCGGCGGCGGCGGCGACCGGTCAGCCTAACCGACGCGACGACCAGCGTGGCGCAGCGCGTTCGCTGGCACCGACCTAACCAGATCAACATCCCCCCGTTGCGCGGTTGCCGCCGACGAACAGTCCGCGCGTCGCGTCCTCGTTCCTCCTCCGGCGTTTTTCTTTCTTCCCTCCTCGTCCTCGCGAACGTGCCGCGTACCTATGTCGTGCCTTCAGCTCGCTTCGATTCCACTGAGTATCGCTCCGATCGTGTCTTCTATCCGTTCTTGTTTCGCATCCAAAACACAACGTCTCTCCCTTTAACATCGGCGTCAGAATGATTCGTCTAACGATTTCTCGCAAATCACATGCATTTGCCGATGAATCAATCATTTGCTCTAACGTATCAGCGGTAGGTTTTCTTTTTGCTAAATCGCTGAAAGAGTTCGTGGCTGATCGTCCTTCTCCCCTCTCTCGAATTCATTGAGTTTGCTTCTGGCTACAGCTGTAGCAGGTATGCCCTTTCCTCCACTTTACCGTATCGAGGAACTTGTGCAATAACGCCAACCACACCCACTTTATTCCATCGACCTCGTACATCGACGCCTTGCGTTTCTCGCACGAATTCTCCCCGATCGTTGCTGTCGCCAATTTCCACGCTGGATGTCCGATCACATTTATCAGCACGCAAAACGTATCGTCCTGTCCCAGGTTGCATCGACGTGCATTAAATTCGAGAAACAATTAAAGATGTATGCCAGACATTGGTCCAACGAGGCAGCCAGCGTCGTTGACGGGCAATACAGAAGCGACGAGGAGAAAAAGAAAGAGAGAAAGAAGAGATAGGAGAAAAGCGGATCTCGATCAATCTCTCGATCGGGCAACGTCGCCGTGTAATTGAGAGACATTCAGAGTACATTAGCACGGCCGAGGCAAGGGAACCAGGCAGGCGTATTAATTGCTCATCAGCGATAATGAAGGGTTTGTAAGACGACATTAGCATAACTAACAGGTTTCCCGGTAATGAAGCCACGTTCGCGGCCACGGTGCTCATCTTTATGCCTCCCCCTCCGCCCCTTTCCGAAGTACCTCTCTCCCAACGAATCTCCCAGGGAACGAGCGAGCTGAAACGAGGTGGAACAGAACGACCCGGAGCCGCCGGCTCGCCCCGAGCTGCGACGCTTCCGCGATGAAAATCAAGAAGGGAGGGGGGGGATAACGAGGACGATCCGAGCCGGCGCCATCCTACTTGGCGCGCGCTGGCCGCGCGGAAAAAGCGATTAAGAAAATTCGACGCGTGCGTAAGCAATGCGCTTGGCACCGTTCGGTAACGCGAGATTTTTGCGTGCAGTCTTTCATGATAACGTTCCGGCGGCGTCCCTATAACAGTAGAGTTTTCACTGACTTCCTTCTAATCAGTTCCACCTCGTTTCCTGTGCAACGTGGCTTCGAAATAAGAACGTAAAGTCAAATAAATCGCAATGTCTCGAAAATGAATTATGACGCACGAACAGGGTGTGACGTCACAATTAATTATTGCAGCGATGAAAAATCCATTGGTTTCGCATCATTTTGTGTAAATATACTGAAAAAAAATAAGACGCGGTTTAAAGATTGTCACCCGTGAAGAAAGTGTGCGATATCAACCGCTCCGCGCGATCGTACTTAATACGGTATCACGAGATCTCGTTATCGAACCGACCTTTCGCGTGTACCATCTTTTTATTTGCAACCGGATACTTTCTCCGATTGTTCCCGCTCGCGATCGAGACCGCTTCGACAGGAATTTATTCCGAATCGCGTGGACTGTCTTGTAGATTTCTCGGAACGTGTGAATTCTCATGGCTATCCCAAAATTGCCCCTCGTATCTCGGTCGATATTGCGAGGAAGAGCGACGTTCGGTATTGTGAGTAACAAAAATGGCAAACAATCTCATGGTTTTAGAAATGATATCTAGTCCATTGTGCCGCTTTTCCGGCTCATAATAGACAGATTCGACTTTCTCGAGTCGCGTGCGAATCGCGAGTTTTCACCGGAAGTAACGGAGGCGAGGTCGCAACAAGAGGTCCGAGCACACCTAGGAGCACCAGCCAAGAATTTAAATTAGCCTAGTTCAGGGTCAAGCGGATACGTGCGTGCGTGCGTGCGTGTGTGCGTGCGCGTCCACGCAGTACAATAATAAAAATACATACGGATTAGTGAACAGAGAAATGGCTTTTCTCTAAAGTTTGCGTGCGTCACAATTCTATTGCCGTACGTCATCTTCGATTTATCATCGTGTATTTTGCAGTTTTTAATAAAAAGAAAGAAACTAGATATCCTTTCATTCTTTTTCTTCCCTCCTTTAAGTACATTACAACCCTAATCTCAGTCCTACGAAGATCGTAGATTCGAGAAAAGGATTACACTGATGATTATACATTATTATCGTCGGCGTACAAATTGCCGCCTCCGTACATTGCTCGCAACCTATCGCTTTCTGTTATTGGCTACACTTCTGATAAATTCCTGTCCGCGGCACACTAGTCCCTTCACAGGTAACTTGCTATTAGTACATCACTCGCGATAAGGCGCTGCCGATAAATCCATCCGATTCGGCACGCTTGCAATTAATATCGAAGATGTACGAAGAGCGCAAGAAAGGCACCGTCGGATAAATAAATTTATCATTTCCGGTGGTTAAATTTATTCGCGCTATATTTCTATATTGTTAAACGTACTGACTTTTATATTATATATCGAAAAATTAAAAAAAAAATACAAACTGAATGTGAATACTGACATTAAACGTCCTAATATCATGATTGCGATTAATTAATCTACAATCAATTGTTTTGCGTTATAAATAAATTAATACTAATCAGTGATGAAGACATATCTATGTAAGTAATAGCTACAAAATTTCGATTAGAAATAACATGTTATCGAAATTGGAAGATAAATGCGGGCGATTAAAAGTAGTTAAATCGCCGACAGATACGTCCTACCTATTAGCCAAATCTTTTGATTTCGTATACATAAATTTTTCACGCTCGAGTGAGACGAAACTCACGCTGCCAAATTTATGTGCGTAAGGTAGACAAATGACCGTGCGCGTCTTGATGTCTTATTTATGTATGTATCCCGTATGGTGCGTTAGCGAGCCATTTCTCTCTCCTCGACAGATTTGCCTTGTATTTTAAGCTTTATCAGAGATCAGCATTTTAATTTTAAGAATAACGATTTCGGGAATTACGAGCGATTATTCAGACATAATGTACCGTTAAAAACGGTACGATCGATCGATCATATTATCAATTTTTTCCATAATTACATTGGAAAAACAGCTGTTTAATCACCTCTCGGCTGTTTACACAAAGATTCTTACGTATATAAAAATAGATAATACGAGTTTCGATGGGCTCGAACTTGACTGATCTTACACTAGCATGCAAGTGAACAGTTTCAAGAGCGCACCGGAGCGTTTAAAATAAAGAGAATGGAGAGGGGGGGGGGGGAAGGAAATATCTTCGCGAGGCAACCTTGCAATGACCTCGCGTGAACCCGGGTATCAGGCGCGCACGATACATGCGCGTGACTATCTATCGATGAAACGAACTTTCGAATATCCTTCGATACATATCAGGAAATATCAAAGTTATTATTAAATCTTCATACTCTGACAATGTACGAGACAAAAAAAGAAACAATAAAGTCCGAGAATAAATGAATGTTACTCAACGAAACTTGTCTCCACGGAACTTTTATTTTTAACGGTGTTTATCGCGGATTTACATTACGTATTCTTAAAAATATCCCAACATTTTCCGCATTATTACACACACGGAGGTGGGCGCGCCTACGGTGCAGGACCTCCACGCGGTCGAGAATTATCTGCAGGAAATCTACTCTCCGTAGGCACGCCACGGGACGAGGGGAGGGTTGCAAGGGGAAGGGCGAGGGGGAAGAGCATGGACATAAGGCCCCCACGACGTCCTCGGCGTGTCCCCGCTTCGGCGTGGCCGCCACTGCCATTCGCAGGCGAATGGCAGCGGTCGTGCACAGGGGAAAACACCGCGGTAACCAGCGGGAGACCACGGCCCCGATACAAGATACTGCCACGTGTTACACGCTGTTCGCCACCAGAAGAAACGCGCGCGCGCGCGCGCGCGCATGCTCTCCCGCCCCGCGCCGCGGTATTCCCATTCGACGGGACAATAAGTCGCGCCACGACCAAGATAATAGCGGATTTTTGCGAAGGTCGGACGTCGAGAAACGCGGGTCGAGTCGAGTGCTCGCGACCGTAAGAAACTTCCTCTTTCATCGTGCGCCCCTGCGTGAATTAATGCGACGGTCTTGGATCTCTCCTTCATAAATCTTAGCGGTTTTTTTTCCCCTTTTTCACGAGAATGAGCTGCTTCGTGGTAACTTATGTCACCGGGAAATAATATTAAAACAAGCTAGTTGGGTTTTGAAAACTAGAGATAAAAATTTTCTACGATGTTTATGTACTCTTTTAAATCTGGATCTTATTGATTTGCATATTTCTATTTATAACTGGGTTCAGCAATGATTCACTGTCTTTCAGTTATGTTGAGTAAACCCGTTGCACAAATTTTTCTGCTAAACATATTTTGCGATATTTTAATATATGAAGATTTTTGAAATTGTTAATTTCAAATCTGAAGTAAAAATTGAAAAACAAATAGAATGGCTAAATGTCAAAAGAGTACATCAGAACTTTTAGGATCTCAAAATTCTTTGAAAAAAAAAAACCCAAATGATCGAACGGTCTGCGTGCAAGGTTAAAAAAAGAAATTTATAAATAGAAATTTATAAGCAGTTTACACATGCAGAACTTAATCCAACGGCTCCATCGTACCAGCTGTACAAACGTCGTTCGCCAATTAAGAGAACGACCAATAAAACGAGAAATGTCAAGTAAGATATCTGAGACGAGACGTCAAAGGTGAAAACATCGGCACCTCTCTATTACGCCATTAGTGCACATGCTCATTACGCGTACGATACATAATAATTCGACACGCGAGGGGTCACGATGGCCGAGGGAAAAGAGCGCCCGTTGCTCTCGGCTTTCTCCTTTTACGCCAGTGAGTTGTTACTGTTTCATCGTCCCGATTAAATTTTTCATCGTTCCCCCGCGACCGACCGGTCGCCACGGTGTATAAGTAAACGCCACCCTTCCCCTCTTCCCCCTTCGATATCCGATCGGCCGCTAACTCGCTGTCGCGGTGCCACTCGCCGCGGCGTATCGTCCGGCGTAAAACCGGCGCGTATACCTCCTCGCAAATGCCCGTTAAGATTATGCAAATGCCCGACGTTCGGCACGGAGCACCGGCAGCATTTTAAAGAAACTGCCGCGACGGGTATTCCGCGCGTCCGGAATTAAGATATTCGGCGAGGGAGCGCGGAGGAGAGCGCGCGATAGCCGGCCCGTTCCGGCCTTTTATCTCCCGCTCGCCGTGACGTTTTCTCTCTCGCGCTGCGCTACGCGCCTCTCGACGGTATCGAGATATTGATATGCTGATTCCGATCCCTCTCACGGGCGCGACGGTGCGTGGACGGTCGAGTTCCGAGAGCCGGGAAGAAGCCGTGTTCGAATTTAAGTGAGATCTCCGAGTGAAATCTCTCTACCGGATCGAATTTATTTGTCGGATTTAAATGTGCCACGAAGGTATCCGCTTATTAGTACGGAACGGAAGATCATCGCGGATAATCCAGTCGACGTTTCGCATCTGGTTGCTTTGGTTTTGATTGCGTCACGCGTTTGAAAGCGGGATATTTTGATCCGCAGTACCATGTACACTCTCTCTCTCTCTCTCTCTCTCTCTCTCCCTCTCTCTCTGCTGAATCGATCGGCAAAATTGATCCTAATACCTGATGTTATCCGGTATATCTCGCGCCACGGAGAGAGAGACGGCTAAGTAGAATTTCTCTCGTCTAACGTTTGCAGCCGTAACGACTTATAGGGATACCAGTATTCATCCCTTTCATCCCGTGACAAGCATTCACCGACATCAAACACGCGCTTTCTTTGAGTCGCGTGTACTTCCTGCAGGGAGCGGCTCTCCCGTTGTGAATTACAATAAGTAGACGCGCCGTGTATCCACACCGGATCCGATTAGCTCGATCGCGACCGCGTCAAAATTTGCGAAAAAGCAGCGCTTCGCAGGGGAGGAAAAAAAGAAAATTATTCTTGTGCCATGCCGGCGAGTCCCTTATATCCCCCCCCCCTCTCGAAATTCACGTTAGGTAACACCGCAAGTACCTCGTGACTATTGTGATTGCGCTATGAATAAGCCGCGAAAGTATGCGGTGCATAACGCTCCTAATTGCCTCACAAAGAGACAAGACGAGCCGGCTAGAAATACCATTCTTTCATTAACGTCGCGAGTGCGGTAACATTAGGTGTACCGGTACTCCTTTCATCCTTTGACAGGCATTCACCCGGAGCCAGGCGCGCGCACTTTCGTAGTCGCCGCAGGAACTTTATAAGGACCGCGGCGTGGAACGAACCGCATCGATCACGTCTTTTTCAGGGAATGACATTTTGTGGCGTGGGTGGCGGCGGGCGCCACGCCGAGGGAAATGTCACAGGGCAAAACGAATATCGCCAGTGGACACACACGCGCGCGCGCGCGCGCGCGTGTATGTGTATGTGTGGGTGAGAGGTATAATTGAAAATATAAATTCATCCGCGTCCATCTCTACACTAGGTGTCATGATTAAAAGGAACTCTAGTTGGATTTATTTACAGCCGTGCCTTCAATGAGCCGAAACATAAAACAGACCGTAATCGATAATTCGCTGTTCTTTTTTTCCTTCAGACTGTAATCACAGTTGGAAAAATAAATTTTTCTTAGTTACAGTTATCTTTGAATGGGACAAATTTAAAGCTTGTGATTTCCGAAATTCTCAAAACTGCATTGTTAAAAAAAGTGAAGTATATTAATAACGTTAGCTAAACAGCAATTTAGTTAAAAATGATCTTGTTTATTCAGTAATAGAATTAATAAAATCAATGTTTTTGTTTTATTAATACTTATTATTAAAACACTCAAACAAAAATTCTCTCGCAATTGCAGCTAAAAATTGTATGTGTATAAAAATTAACGAAGATAAATAAATAATTAACAAATACTGTAATATGCATATCTATTGTACTTAATTAATCTGACAGAAGCAAAATTTTAGCAGCTATAAAAATTAGCGATACATTTTGGTTGTAACGCCAATAAATCTGTCTATATCAGCAAAAAATTTTTTTCAGTGGATTGCTGTTAGGTTTTCTTTTAATACATTATTTCTTCCGTATAATAACCTACGAATGCGATATATCTTATTAAGGCAATATCACGGTAAGATTTTTGAAGAGGAGACGCGAGATTCGACACGATCTAATTCAGACAACAAACCGAAAAGACACGTGTTTCAATTCGCCGAGCGTGTCGTGCTCTCCATCACAAGCAAAACACTCTTCTCGACAATCGGTCGATAGCCGATCGAGTAGCCGTTCGGTCTCGTTCACGATAGAAGAAACGCTCTCCATTCGCGAGGTTCACGTTCGATCTAGCGTGAAGCGCGATACCGATTGGACAGTTAATATCTCACTTTGGTGGCACGGTGTCTCAGTTCGCGAGGGATTGGAAAGGTAGGTTTATGTATTCATTTCTCAACTCTCTCTCTCTCTCTCTCTTTCGCGTGATGTATGAACGTATATGTGGGAGCAGGTCGTTACGTCAGCCTCCAGCGCGACGGAATTGGAGGCTAGAGACACCACGGTGGTGCAGCTGTCCCGTTCCCCGATCCTGCAAAACGCTTTACACGCGAATTCGTGTAAAGCGCCGGTCGTTTGTGCCGTCGCGAACACCGTCGTGGCACCCAGACTCTCCTCTTTCGCGGATACAAGCGCGAATGCTCTCAGGGAGTACCGCATGAGAGAAGTCGCGGCGAGAAGTCACGGCGCATTCATCACCGTCGTCGGAGAGGTGTTAGCGTTTAGTCCATTATTCCGCGTTGTATTCCGTGTTTCGAAAGTGATACCGCATTGTACTGCGCGTTTTTACCCGTGTCTGCCCGCTCACGAATGGAAATGAAACAAATGCGCCTGGTAACGAGAACTTTCGAGAACAGCGAGAAACCGATCCACCTCGCCGTCCCGCGGTTGTGCAAAATATTGTGTACCCATTTGTTACACGGTTATGCATTAAAAATGTAATGCATCCGACGTAACGCAACAAGCGAATTTACAAAAAATATTTGCAATTTCGAAAATAAAACGTTATTCTCGTTACGCGCACGTGACTGCAAAGATTATCGTGTGTTTTGTATAGGGGATTCATCATCGCGCGTTTCGTATGGAAGATTCATTAGACGACAATGAGAGAGGCGCCCACGAGTCGCGCTCGTCTCGAATATCGGTCCCTCCAACAAAGCGGCATACGTCACGATAATGAGACAGCTGCCCTTTACGCCCAAGCGAATCATCATTTCGCGGGTAGTAAAACCTTCCGAGATATCGCGCCGTTAATGGAAGTCGCGACACGTCCAAAGGCACGAGAAAAGAGCGTCTGCCTCGCGTCTCCTCTTCGCCGGCGAGGTCGCGTAGAACAGGAAGGCAAAGCCGAGAAATGATAAAGCGGTAAATCGTTCAGCTGTCCCGCGCGTAATTGTCCGAACAATCACCGCGGCGAACGGTTCGATCGGAAGCTCGATCGAGACCGAAATGAACGGTCAAGAAACGATTCTTAATAACATTGGTTACGTTGTTATACAACTGGGTTAATAAGATATACTCCCGGTATGTGTCTACCGATCGGCCCAAGCTGAAGGAGATCGATATCGATATCTATAAATTTTCATTTCCAATCCCCGTTGATTGTAATCTGTTGGATTTACCATTACCTTTGGATTCTGATTTATAGGATTGTACAAGCCCTCGTATATCTTCTAGTCAGGAGTCTATAAATGCATACATATATGCACGAATCTACTGGTACCTCAGTGTGAGAGGCATACGTCTCCCTACGTCTGACGTATGTTATCCAGTAGCCGACATCGGTGGCTCAAACTCAAGCGGACCGGCTTTCAGTGCCGCGGCAGTTTGCGGCGCGATCATCCGTACAATTCCTAAACCGCGGAATGCAGGCCAGGTCCGCGGTTTCGCGTCGTGTTCCCGCGAAGAGAACTTTGCTCTTCTCTCCTGCAACCTCTTCCACCAGTCCAATTCAATCCCGTGTAAACGCGAGGAGAGATTCAAAATTGAGAAAGAAAAAATAAGGAAACTGAAAGGCAATTAGAATTAACAAGCTTCGTCGGGAAAGAAAAAATTATGCCAATTTATTACACCGGGAGATGCGTCATCAGATAGCCTGCGGAACCTGCGGTTCAGAGAGTCAGTTATCGATGGTGCCGCAAGATCGATTCTGATCGAGGGGAATTTCGAAAGAGTTCGGGGGACTAGTAAACACGCGCGCGCGCGTGTAGAAATACCGGAGAAAACAGCGGACGAGGAAGAAGGAGGAAAAAACGACGGATTAGAGGAAGGTAGAAGGTGGAGAACATAAGGGGTCGAGGGTTCACGGATCGTTCGTGTTGTGATAGGCCGTGATCCTCGGCTGCAATAAGAGCATTAGACGATCGCGACGAGAGAGAGAGAGAGAGAGAGAGAAGGAGAGAAAGGGAGGAAGGGCGGAAGGGAGCGAAAGAGGAGAAGAGAGAGGGGGAAGGAATAAAAGGTCAATCGGGCCCGTCCATTACCATACGTTATTGGCTGGGCTTCGGGCCCGGTCGGTGCATGGTTGTGTGTTTGCCATAACTCCAGATAAATAAACCCCAGGGCCAGATAAATCTGTGTACGCGAGTCGCGGCGTGTATAATGCAAATGCAATCATGTCCGCGAACCGCGGCGCTGCGGTGCCGCGAACGTTGAAACTCGAGGGGACTCGCGCGGGGGCCCGTAAGAGTTCCCCCCCGGCGCGCCCGATGCAAAGGGCACGCAACCCGAGGCCCCCACGAATTTACAGCGCCGCGCGCGCACCGCGGCAACAGGCCTTAAAACCACGAAAGGCGAAGGGGAGGCTGCTGCTATAGCGGGACCGTCCGTTTACGGCGGACGACGGGTAATTAAGATAAGGGAACCTCGCCTCGGCGAAATATATATCGGCCGTAATTATTTCGAGTGTGCTGCCCTTTCTGAATTTACAGTAATGCCGTCCGAGCACTCGCGGCGAAATAAATGAAGCGATTTAGAGACGCGCGTGTATGTATAACACACACGTACGCGGCCGCACACATGTACCTGCGAAGCGTTTCGCTTGCGCCCGTCTTTATCGCCCGCGTGAAAATTTCTCTCCGCGGAAGCACTCGCGAAACTATACCCCGGTTTAAAATCTAATTGTTTCGTTGTGACATTTATGACGTTTAAATAACCGTGTACAAGCGCGCGTATATCATTCTTTTGTGTGTGTGTGTGTGTGTGTGTGTATTTAAATTACTATTTCGTCTGCGGTAACTCATTTATCGTCTCTAACGCTAAATTACGCAAGCGTCGGCGTTACGAAATCTCCACCACAGGACCCCGCTAATAAGCTGAGGCTTGATTGGCGTGATTAGGACAAATCAATGGCAATTCAGCGACGAACCGTAGGAACGAACTGTAACGGGCGTTCCGGCCCGCTAGAAATCAGAGCAGTCGGAGTAGGCCGATCGAATCGGCCGGTCCGAACGATTTATAGTTAATTATCGGCGATCGATCGAGGGCCACGCGTGACGAGGGAGGGCAGAAACGTTTTCGATTTACGCGGCTAAATGGGTACCCGTATTGTTGTGCAACGGACAATACGACGCGGCGGTGGTAGCGGCATCCACGGATTTCTCGTACGGTGCCGCTATATCCCGCACGGTAAACCATATTGACCTCCTCACCCGCTCGCGGCTCTCGCTTTTATGGTACAATTTTAACGATGACTCTCTCGGGATTGAGGTTGAGACCCGCGAATCATTTCAACGACGCTCGCTCGCCTTCGTCTACCTAGCGTGAGAATCAACGAAAGTGAACTCCGCGCGGCGGCGTGACATTTATTTCTTGCGTCAACGCGCGCGCGGAAAACGCGCGGCTCGTCGCGGATCCATCACAAACGCGACGACGGAATCACGGTACGACCGTTGATTGTTGCGTAATTGTATCTACACACCGCGACCACGTTGTCGCAGCGCGTATTCCAATAATTCGTATAAATTCCTTCACGTTTCACATGCGTCTCGCACAAATGACTCAAAGCTCTAAGTCTCTACCTCCGTTTCAACAAGCAGTGAGTAGTAAAAATCAATGTCCCAGTGATCGATCAAACGTGTCTCTTAAGTCAGTAACTTTTATACAAACTTATTATTATTGATTTTAAACGTGTTCTCTTTATAATGATTTATTGAAATTTAGTGGTAATTTATATATAAAAGAACATTTTTGAGACATATATTTTAAATATTAGAAGAATTAAAAAAACAACTTATTACACAACTAATAGTAGAATAATATTGATATTTTGAGATTGTTCCTAATATTATCTAAAAAATCTATAATAATATATTAAGAACAGGCATTGAGAATATTTTTTTAAAGATAAGCGTCTTAGATTGTTTAGACATTGGTTCATTCAGAAATTAAACTTTATGAACTTTTACTATTTTCAAAATAATTAAACAAGTTTTCATATACTTTTGTACGTCAACAATATAATTCTTTATATTTCACATTAACTATATTATTAGATTTTATATTATCTAAATTCTGACAAAAATTCAACAATCTTTACGTATACCATTACACGTCCAATTACTGAGACAATGATCCTTAATCTGTTTGTTTAGACGAATTAAATACAAATGGCTATAATTTACTAAGTTTTTCTATCGCGTTGCGTTACATTATCGGAACGTGCGCTACAATCTTGTTAACGATATATCGATCTTGACCGTATGATTTTGTATACGCTAACCTACGCCATAATGACGAGAGAGTAACGATCGCGCTAATGCGCATAATTAAGCACCGTCGGCGGTAAGACTTGATTCTCGTGTATTTAGATTACCCTCCCCATGCGGTCCCGCTTCGCTCGCTCGGATCGATATAATCGAGTATACAAACGATCGTGGTCGATCATTCTTTGCGCGTACATGCCGATGAACAACGCGCGATAACGGAAACGCGTGCCGTTACTTACTCGGCGATATGACATTCTTTTTGCGCCGGTGCCTCATTCTTCTTATTTATACCCCTATTGGATTTTTGTCCCGTCCTTATCTCGGTGCGTATTTTGCCACTTTCTTCACCGTTCCCGACTTCCCGTCTTCGGGGGATGATTATGCCGATGATCGGGGATGATTATTATGACTATGCCGATTCTTTTCGTCACAAATTCGCACTATTCGCGCTCGCTGGAAGCCGAAAAGTGGGCGATAAGCGGAATCCGCACCGTGGAGTACGGGCGGACACGCGAGCATGGGATGCCGATGCTCCTTATCTACCTCGGCTATCTGCCGCGCTGTTGCGAGACGCGATCCCCCCCGAAGAGCGGAACGTTTCTTCGATTACGCGTTTTTATCGCCGCCTCTATGGAACCGTTTCATTACCGCGGCGCGGACGTATTCAGATGCTCCTTTCATCGTTTATTTTTTTGCACTCGCGGTGCACAAGTAGGCGGTGCCAAAGGTTATCCTGTTCAATCCGAGACGCATTTTCTCCCTCTCTCCGAACGACTTACATTCCTGCTCAAGTCCGATTAAACGACGTTCTTTGAGAATTTTCGCCGGTGCATCGCGCAAACGCGCATTTACGGCGTGAAACCGCCACACAATTCCCGGTTGTTGCGTTTTGAATTTTTGCGCTAAACGCGCGAGTTCCGCGTGAGCCGTGACGATAAATCAAATGGCCCCTGGACGCAAGAACACTCGTGCCGTTCAAACTAATAACGCCGATTATCGGTTTTGCGCGACGCCGTGCGAAAGGAGGGAAAAGGTATCGCGGGCATTCATTAGACTTTAAGCAAACGGACAATTATAACGTTATTGATTAAATCGCGATTCACGAACTTGAAGAGCGTTTTGTGGCGCGGAAACTCTCTCCTACGATCTGTCGACGTAGATCATTAATGTGAGATTCTATCTTACATTAAGCGCTCGATGTGCTTACCGTCACTCTACGTTAATTAAGTGTATCAATGGCAACACTAATGATCTCTATCAACGTTAATGCAATTGAATAGAGTTGTAAAGACCGAGTTTGTTCGCAATTAGGAAGATAACGGAAATATTTATATAGTATTTACAACGTTAATTAAGCTCTTGTAAACTCTTAAGCACAATTAAAATCTCATTTATCCTTATTCTGACTAATGCGAATGTGTTTCGCATTGGAATTTCATATTTTGTAAGAGATCTTGTCTAAAAAGAAAAACCGCAACCGTTTATCTTAATGAATTACTATTCAATCTCACGCATATGTTTCTCTCGTCAAAACGCTCGTTTCCTCGTTATTAATACGTTAAATACCTTTTGGAGACCAACGGCACGTTTTTGCAATTAAAATTGGACGGCCGGTATACTGGCAGTTATGAAAGAAACGCTTACCTAAAACAGACAGAAAGACATTCTCATTAGATAAAAACAGCATAAAATTATTTTCATACGTTTCGCATAACATTTTTCTAGCAAGCAGTCAATTAAGAATGTAAAGTATGTATTATTCCTGTAAAAATGGTTATTTAACTGTGTATTTAATAATTACACAGTTAAAACAACGCCGAGTGACGTGCACTTTTGCCTGAAGAACAAAGTATGCGGATTACAGCAGCAGGAGGAAAAGAAAAGAATCGATCGCGGGGATTCTAGGACATATTTTCTCTGCATGATTAAAAAAAAAAGACTGTACTCTGAACTGTCGATGCAGTACGTTCCAGGAATGTTCCGGCATTGCATGTTCGTTTGCTCAAGCGCGATTTCGAATCGAAACACTGCAACGAAGAATTCCATCGAAAGAATGTTATTCTCGTAGTGTTGGACAATTCTGCAATTGTATGAAGGAACGTAACGTCTCTTCGTCTTTCTTTCTCAAACGTAATTTTCCATTTTGCGGCGGACGTGTCCCTTGCGTTTTCAGCGTATGTTTTCTTGGTCAATCAAAAATAATAATAGCTTCATCGAGGAAATTAAAGGAATTAAAATGCGTATCTGAAATAAATCAGACTCTCGCCGACCCGAGCTCGCCAACTCTGCTTTACAAATCGCGATTGTATCGTCGCATTTAACTTTACATACTCGATTTCGGGAGCACGAATTCTCCCGCGGCAGCTGCTTCATCGCTCCCTGCTGACGCTTAATTCCTTCTCTTCCTCTACACGATAAACCGCCTCCTTGCCCCGTTAATTACGCGAAACGAATTGCGGTTTATTAAATGACGAATCTTTTTTCTTCGCTCTTTTAGAAAGTTTCGAAAAAAAAAAGAAGCTGTCAGCTATGCGGACCAGATACCATTTTTCCTCAAAATTGCAGGCAACGTTGCAGAAACGAAACCCGCTAACGAGCGTTTTCGAGAAAAATGGAGTTTCAATAATCATACATTCGCGTACATCCGCATGCGCCACGGGAGACGATTAACAAAATAAGATTGTAATACATAACTCGACGGAAGATATACCGTATATCGCGTATACCGTATCTCGCATGTAATAACCGACCACGGCGTGCATAAACACCGAGCAGCTGCGCGCGAGCGGCGCGGTGTCGCTTCGCCCGTAATGTCGGCGCGGCGATTAAAAATGCATACGCACTCTGCATGCGGATCACCGCGGGTCGTTGCGATATACCGAATAACGACGACCGGTGCGACGCGTCCCCGGGAACGGAGAGCCCCCGGCGCGATTAATGCCGATTAAAAAGGTAAAACGCACCGCCTCCGATCATTATGCTCTCCGGTGGAAAGAGCCCGGCGGCGCTAGCAATTCCGCGCGCTCCAAAGTAAGGTAGCTGCCTTTTCATTCCCCCCCCCTCTCTCCCACCTTCTTTCATCTTGCGAGAGCATCTCTTCGCCCCCCCCCCCCCGCCCCCTTCCCGCGGATTCCGATCCCGGGACTGCCGGCCGTCGCGGGCCCTCCGGGGGCAAGTAATTACTTCTAGTCCGGCGCTGAGCTTCGCCGGCGGTTCGATAGCCAAACTTATAATTTAATGGTTAATTATATAAGGGGTCCCCCGCGATTCGGCGGAGCCACTGGGCGGACACGATGACGTGCAGGAATGCCTACTGCCGCCTGCCACCTCCCTGCGATCGCATCGCAGGACTCGTTTTCCGAGCTTCCCGTTCCTTCCCATCCTCCGGGCGCGATCTCGCCCTACGAGATTCATGCGTCCGTGAATTTAATACGGATTAAAAGGGACTTGTAGACAGGATAGTGTTTCAAACCCTTTCTCCTGAAATTACATGAAATTACGTGAAAGAAACCCTTATTCCTTTGATCCAAATGGAATGATAAATAAAATTAAACGATAGCTTACTTACTTCTCTGCCACAATCAATATTCGAGCACGATTTAAACATTTTTAACAAAACATTTTTATATAGCAAAACCAATCAGGACAAAATTGCTACATTTAATAATTTTGTCCTGAATTTTTTTTAAATTGAATTTGACTATAATCTATATACACAGAGAGAATTTTCTCTTAAAATTTATCTTCAAAATCTGATAATTGTGGGATAATGTGTGAACTCGAGAAATTTTACTTTTTAGTAAAATTTGCTATATTTTTTAGTAAAATTTACTATACTTTTAGTAAATTTTACTAAACAGTATAATAAAATTCCTCGAGATCACACATTATTCCACAATTACCAGATTTTAAAGGTAAATTTTAAGAGAAAATTCTCTCCGTGTATAGCCGGGAATTTTGAATAAATTTGAAATACATTCTTTAGTACGAAAGCATTATAAATGAATAAAGAGATTTCCTGGAGAGATTTCCAGTAAAATTAGTTTAAATTTAGATGAAATTTACATTCGCGTTGATATTAACGTAAAAAAAAACAAATTTATACATTACATATGGAAACTGAAACAATATTATCAATATCGTAACAGGATATTTTAAAATGCATATGCACTGTAAAATGATTACTGCATAATTATGCAACGTATTTTTAATCATCGAACTGCGGGCTCACGGCCAGCAATCGAGACAGCCTCATTATTTTTAATAAACCACTGCTTAGTATGTAAGGTTGTTCGCTTATTCGTTATAAATATTGATAAGCACGTGGATGCTGCTTTGAATATCTATCGCGCACGAACCTGAAAGGTATTCGTGTGTATCGTTTAACACAAAATGCAGACCAATGTGCCGTAACATTGTTTTTTTTTTAATTTCTGCATTAACATGAACGTAAACGCAATCATTTATACTGAAAATATTAATAATTTCTTGCGCAAATTGCCTTTCACGTCTAACCAATTGACTACAATAAGGAAAAACAATAAATAAAATATTCGTATCACACACACACTTGTATTGCGCAAGCAACACGATTACTGCATAACAGAAAAACTGAATAGATTGTAAAAATGTTATGAAACATTGAATTACTATAATACCTGGTTTCGCAATTGAGCAAGTAAACTCCGAAGCGTTAAATTTACATGTCGATTCTGAAATAAATGTTTCTAAAAGATACAAATGTGAAGTAGACAATAATAACGCGGCTATTGGTCGAAATAATCTTTTTCTTATGCATTTTTTCTTGAAAATATATATACAAAGCTCATTTCTTGATTTAATATCCCAACGACCGAGACCGATTTCATTTAGATCGCACGCGATTCCCCTGTGCAGGAAGTGGATCGCGTCCGGGTGAATAGATTACTCGATCTTCGAGGAGTAACTGTATCTACAGTTATAGACAAACGACGACGGGGGACGAGGACGGCGATGCCGAAGGGGCGCGGCACTGCGGTCAGGAAAAACTGCGCGGAATTACGTAATGAGTATCCGCGTGGATTAAAGTCGCGGCGGGTGATGCCAGCGTAAAAGGTGTCCCGGCAACAGAATCGAGACCAGATATAGCGCGCGGACGGCGAAGTGAGTCGTTCCGCGTCCTCGCACACCAGGTGTGTCCTTCGTATCTCGGTCCACGCAGCAGCCCGGAGCGATCGATGATCGTCAAGCGAGCTCTTCTTTCTCGATATTCCGCGTCCTCCTGTCGAAGGCCCGAGGTATTTCCCATCACTACCTTCTCCAGCTCCCGAGGACTTCCTCTCTTTTCCCCCCTCTTCTGACACACGCCACGCGGAAGTTCTGTTCCAATGGATGGCACGCACAACGAGCGCGATATCGCAAAGTGCAGGTTATTGCAAAACTTGCCGTACTCGTAAGCGGGGCGCAATTATCCGTTATCTTGTTTGTGAATGAGAACAGGCAGAAGCTAATAAAGCTAGTTACGTTTGGAGATAGAGCTAATTGGTCCGCGGCTTAAGTCGAAGCGATCATTAAGAGATGTTAATTAACGTCCGAGGCGGTAAAATAAATCCGACGACTAAAGAGTCAAATCTAGTTATTTTTTGTTTCTTAGGAAATGTTCCTACGTTTTCAACACGATATTATCGACACGAGTGTAAAGTGTCATTCTGAATTGTAGTTTGAGAAATCAACGGCGGGGGAGAACGGATCTAATAATTGCTTCCCTGGGAACTAGAATTCAGCGTGTAATCATCGCCATTGTCGCGGTAATGACAGTGAATTTGCAACAGAAAGTGAAACACATTGGCGCTGCCCTTACGGCATGAAAAATCATCGGTATATGTTGCGCAACACCTCGAGAGATAATGAAATCGCGTTTTTTCTTCCTTTTTTTTAACCACGTGTCTGCAATTTCGTAACGCAAGAAACAAGAAGCTGCCTGTTAATCACTCAATTAAAGGGGAGTTAAAAGACGACTTTTATGACACACAAAAGAAGTCCCGTGATTTAATATCACGCCGCCGATAGAAGTGCATGATTCAAGTGAGAATTGTGAGATGGTATCGCGAACGGCAATTTTATCTGGCAATTAATTAATACGCCTTTCTCTGCAGCACTCGCGTCGACCGTCGCTACCGTCACACACAATTTATGAAACCGCAGCAGCTTTTCCCAAAGCTAAGTGTCGAGAGATCTTATCTGGTTACATTCCACACAGATGCAAAAAGAATTTTTGTTATAGAACAAAGTACTGCCGCTAATAGAGAATAAAATGTTTTTTTTTTTTTTTTCAGTTTCACCTTTCGCTCAGACAATTCGGTCTATTTCATCACGGTAAACGGAATTTAACACGGATATTTTTCTCGAATCGACAAATAATTTATGTTTGCGGTGAATAAATTTGTATCTCATCGGAATCGGCAGAAATTATTCAACAATTTATTTTTGCGAAAAATATATCTTTTTTGGGGGGAGGGGGGAGCGTCATGCATTCACGTCTCGACACTTGCAACCAGTGGCAAGCGCCGGGTGTTTTTTCCGTTTATGAATAATGCATTCGCGATTGGCACTGTTGATAGCAAACTCGTGTATATAATTACGATTGATGCGGGTGCCGTGATAATTGCGAGGAACCCGCCGAGAAACATTTTGCGACTCGAGGTTGAACGTTCCGACGTCCTCATGGATCTAAAAGAGAATGAAAATGTGAGATCTACTCACAAGAAGGAAAGGAAACTGTAATCTTCATGAAACCTTTAGTCGACTACTAGTCTTACTGATAACGCTCAGCTGTAAATGATCCTATCTTTGTCACAAAAGAAAGAGAAGCATATTAAAAGTATCAAAAACTTTTTCTTCGCTTCATTACTGGATAAAAAATACATCACTCTTAAATTTTCACTAAGAGAAAAATTCTTCTACATTTTTATTTAAATTAAATTTAATGTTTTTACAGTGTAAACTAAGAATTAAAAATATAATTACTAATCGGTTACTTAAGAGTAAGATTTATTGTCAAAAATCAGAACAATACCGCAGCAACGATATTAAAAGCGCTTGCAAACCGTCGACCTGGATTTAACAACCAATTAGCAGAGCGAGCAACTATTTGTTTTCTGAATTATGCAAGCGCGTCATTATTTTTTATTTCAGCATCGTAAACGATACTCCCCGAAGTCGTTACCCGTTACTCTCGGATCGGACTCGTGAATCCAACGCGACCGATCATAAAAAAGGATAATGAAAGAAGAAACGCTGCAGGGCTTATCCGAATCAATCGAGAGAGCCGTTAAATGGGAAGCCGAAATGCCCTAATTGTCGATACAGGGACCTCCTATTGGCCATGCGGTACATATAATTACAAGGGAATGACTCGGCGCGACTCGGGGAGCTCTGCTGTTTCTTATCGCCCTCGAATTGGCTCGACCGGCCAGAGTCATTTAATCTCGTAACAACGTCGGGAAGCTTCGTGATTCCGTATTTCAATAACCACCCAAATCATTTAGGGGATTGCATCTCTTTTCGAGACATCATCAGAGAAATATAAGTTATAGCTTACTTGCCAGGAGAGATAAGCTTGTGACACTTCTTCAAATTTAAATATACGTTTCTAACATGTGAATGCTCACTTATGAGATAAATAGATTAAAAATCTAAAGTTTCTATTAGATTAAATGCAAACGTTCATTCTGTCAATGCATTATTAATCGTTATCTTGAATGAGAATACCAGAAAACCCTCGGTCATGCAAAACAACAAAAGGACCGTCGTAGCAATGTGTTTCGCATTGTGCACTTCCATCTTCGATCTTGGTCTCGACGCTGGATCCGGCACGGAGAGGTCGGTTAAAGGCGTATACCAGAGCCACGTGGCGTGCGCGCTTCTGTGATTGCAGAGTTCGGGCCGTCATTACCTGACCTCACCGTGACCCCTTGGCGAGGGGGCCTGCAGGGCCCACGCCAGGTACACACGTACCTGCAAGACCGTGTAATACCGGCGAGGATACCGGAACGCACGTTCCAGATTGCGGAAAGCTCAGATCGGCAGGAGATTAGATCGTCGAATAATGTATTCGAATGGGGTTGCGTTCTATAATTGATGATTTAATTGTGAATTAGAGCGAGACTCCAAATAAACAGCAAAACCAAAAAGAGATTAAAGAGGGAATACAAATATTTAGAGATTAAAATGACTTTTAACATCCTTATCATTTATAAATGTACGGATTGTGTGTGCAGTCATAATTTACCCTTTTCGTGAAACATTTATTTACTAATTTTCAAAAAGATCCGATATACCGAAAGGTATGTGGGTCCAGGCGATTAATCCGTGAGCATCCTATAATAAAAATTCTCCTCGAGTTATCTCGAATATATCGAAGAGGTGTGCGAGTGCGCGATCACGTATAGTAGCAAACGCCGGTAAACCTCGTAGGGGTCCGTAAGGCCACGCCGGGACCTTTCTCGTACGAGCGTACGAGCTCGTGCACGGTGAAAAATTAATTTCGTGACCTCGTTCAGGAGGAGGAGAAGGAGGAGCGGAGTCGGGACGGCGCGGAGGGGGCGGATGAAGAGGAGTAAAGAGAGTCATGAGCTCCCACAGGGGCTGACCCCGCGACCCTATCAGCCGGGCTCCTCCACGGTATTGTTTATAGCGCTGAACCGCTGCCCCAACTATACGGGGCCGCGCCATTGTTTCGCCGAGGACCCCATTGTCTCCGTACCTCTCTCTTACGCCTCGGCTCTCGATCGCTACGCCGCCGCGCCGCGCCGCGCCGCTACCGCGCCGTAATTTACGGAGATATAAAGTCGGGGCCTAATTATTGCCGCGTAATTGCTCAATTCGGAGCGGAGCGTCAATAAGAGGACGGCAGCACCTGCGAGGAGAAATCCGACGGATCGTAAAGGGAAAACGAAGAGCGACGGCGTCACGCGCGGGGGTTGCCGACAGAAAAATTTTACTCTCATCGTACGCTCGTCGTTTGTATATACGCTTCCAAATGCGCGAACGGTGAGAGTTATGTGTACTTGGTGTACTCTTGAGCGCGATTTAATTTCACCAGCCGTAATAATTAAGGTGGAAATGAGTCGCTGTTAAAAATTAAGACGCGCCACGGGATAAATTGCACGCCTCTGTTGGGTAATGAGCTTCGAGAACGAGCGATAAACGCGCGTACTCGTGTCTGCCTGCTTCTCAAATTTGCGGCTTTCGATGCCGCGGGATTCCATTCTGTAAAATAGAATCTCGCGACTGTAAACAATTCTGTTCCGTTTTCTTACATGACATATTAACATTTATTTCTCTAAAATCAATATCTATCGATGCATATTTTCAACATTCATAGTATCAAAATTGTAAAAAGTTATTCAGTCACAAATTCTATACAGTCACTCAAAGGCCAATCAAATTTTTAAATAATGATTAAAATATAATTTTTATAAAATATAATTTTTTTACGCTTGCCCTGTTTTTTCTTTTGAGCTTGCGGGAATGTTCTTTCTCCAGATGCGAAGGTAAACGGCGAATGCACGAAACACTGTCTTTCCGCTGAGAGGCGGTATCGACTACGTTAGAGAAACCTGTGGCCGGTCTCTAATGACAATGCAGATGGATTAGAGTAATAATAATGGCCGACCCGTTGGCCACGGCGCACGATTCACGGTTACGAGTGCATCCGTGCGTAAATCTCGACGACAAAACCTTTCTTTCGTCACGCCATAACTATGTCGACTATGATTCGTTTGCGTCGCAAAGTCTTTCCTTAAACGGACACAACAAAATACAATTCCTTCGAATTGCTTCTAAATTTGTCAAAACTTAACATGTATATCCATATGTTTCATTTAATTTATTAAAAATTACAAATTTCATATATATTTTATACGTAATGGATATTATTTCGAAAACATGTCGCCGTCGTGTTCAGAGTCACGTAATCAATTGAATATTAGTCTTGTTTCTTGTTTTTACAAGTTATCTTACACAAGTTTACACAGAAAAAAGTAAAAATTATTAATTTAGCTAAATCTATCAACTTGATTAAATTTCTTTAATCCAAGTATTTAGGTATTTTAGTCAAATGTTATAAATAGTTGAATTAAGTTCAAGTATTTTAGGTATTTAAGTTAAATACTTGAATTAAAGACATTCAATCAAACTGCAAAATTTAGTCAAATTAAAATTTTGTTTTCAGTGTACGAATGTACATAATTTCTTTTGCACTACGAACTAATAATGGGATGATGGCAATAATTTCTTTTGCAATTCAATTTCATCCATTTCATTCATTACAAAATAAGCTATTTATAATAGTTTCAGCAATTTTTCAGCAACTTTTATAATGCACCCGCGATTTATTTATCCTTGATAAATATCGTTTTCGGAGCAGATATTATGCGGGTCCGCGAGTATTCCCGATTTCAATTTCAAATCCGTTCGGCGAGGAATCCCGCGGAATTACATCGCGCGCGATATCGCGCGGAGCTATTAACCCCAGTAGGAGTGAACGCGGTCGCGGCAGAAATTGCGCTTTTAGCTTAATTGCGGTGAAAGTTCAGCGTGCGCCGCGGCTTCACCGGCCTAACGTCCTCGAGAGAGGAGGCAGGCCGAGGCCACGTGTACATTTCCGCGCTCTCGCGGGGAGGCTGCGGGTTCGCGACTCGTCGGCCGCTTAATTGCGATCCCTATGGTCTCGCATGTTTTCACCGCGTGGCTGTATGGACAATAACGGAGTGCGGAGTAAAGGCCCGAGTCGTGAGCGCAATATGACAGAAGTGCTATTTGTTTGAGACGCTTCATGCATAGTTGTGGATGGGCAAACGCGTAAGAAGACACGCAATAAACAGCGTTCTCTCTCTCTCTCTCTCTCTTCCTTTCTCTCTAATTGGGTCTTTGACTTGGAAGTAAAAACGAAATCAACGCCAGCGGTACAAAATACTGCAACTGGAGTATTAACAGGAGATTGACACGGGAGGATACCGCTAACCAGGAAAGATATACTCTGCGCATCCTGGCACATCCTCCATCACTGCAACTTTACTCCGCGCGTAGTGCTATTTCTCTCGCTTCGCATCCGCGACCTCTCATCACTTCATGGTCCAATAAACTTGTTTTTTCCTCGCTCGTAAACGGCAACGACGGCGCGGGAGGGAGGGGGGGAGGGAATATCGCCGTAATAAAACGCTCACGATTTTCTCGCGTTCCATCCTTGATTGAACCTCACGTTAGATCGAAGATAAGTTTCGACTTTAACGTGACCATCCGTCACATCGGAAATAACGCGAACCGCAAACGAGCGGTTGTCGCGTGTTCGCGCTGCGTAACCGATCCCGACGTTAATCGCCACTCATTTTCTCTTATCTCATGCAGCACTGCGTTTCTTATTACCCATTAAGATCAATCATCGCTTTTACGAGAACGGTTCGCTCCGTTGATAATACATAACGCTTTGGCTTTTCGTGCGGCGGCGCATCGAACCATCCGCGGAAACGCCAAATCTCTATCGTGTCGGTCTTACGTTATTACAATATTGTGTGCTTGATATAAAAAGTCAAAAGGATACAACATTATCATTTCCTACCACCAATTGTCGCATCCGATATCGCGAGAATCGTCGGCGGTTTTCAGCGGAATTAAGACGCGTTTTACGTAGAAGTGGCAAAGGTCCTTGAAGCCACCTGACGTAGCCGGACCCGACGAGGGTCCGGTCCCTACTTCCAGCGTATCTCGGCACGACGGCGCGGCGCGGCGCGGCGTTAACGTTCCCGGAGTACCGATGCGCTGAAATCCAACGGTAATCCCCCGGGGGCCGTGTTCCAGGAAAGGTGAAACCGGGAGGATTGTACGAGCTAGGGAGAGGATGGTCGATCTGGACGCACGCGCCGGGGGCAACCAGAGGCTCGCGCTCTGTAATCACTTCTGCCTCTCTCTCTCGTTGTGTTCGTCCCTCGTAACCCTTCCTCTCCCCCGGATCTCTCCTTCGCGTCCGTACGAGACGTACACGTGTGCTCGCGCGCGCGCGCGCGCGCGCGCGAGGAAGACGATGAGGATGAGGAGGCATCCTGGCTCAACGTGCACGCATATGATCGCTCGTCGAAGTGCATACTAATTCCGGACGCAGGAAGGATGGGATTACATTATGTAGGTGTGTCTACGAACACGCACGCGCGACTACGAAAAGGAGGCTGTGAGGAGCGGGGAATCGACCCCGCACGCCGCACGCTCCTCTTCTTCTGCTATCCGCACAAGGCACACATCTGCGTAATTGTCCCCGCCGGCAGCATCCGACCGATGCCGGCCCGACGGACGCGATCTTATCCTTACAGTGATGCTCAAAAGTGCCCGTACGATGCCGCAAATTTTTAGCGAACGCCCGACGTCCGCTTTTCCACGTATACCACGGTACCTACGTCTCGCGTCTTAACACGACACGCGTGGCCGTTTAAATTTTTCAGTCGAGCAATTCCGCTCGCGGAGAGAATCACACGAATGAAACGTACATACCGTCCGAGATGATGTCGGACGGGCGAGATTTTGGGCGACGAGATAACTTGCCTCGCGAGTACGTGAAGGGGTTTACACGAACGGTAAATCTTCCGTCCGACGATCGCCCTTGGCCGCGTGTGTATCCCCCCCCCCCCGTTAAATCATTTCATTATCTTCGCGAACGATGATGCTAGGCCTCTTCCTGCTGGGAGACGAGCGAGAAATAAGGGAGCGCGACCGGTTCTCAGGCCTTCCTAAAATATGTGCAACCATCCTAGACGTTCCTCCTTTCTTTCCGAGACTGGCCCACGATCGTCGGTCGTCGTCGCTCTTATCTGCGCGAAAGTAGCTATTTCCAAAAGTAAATCACACGGCCAATCGCTGCTCCGCGCCTCCCGAGCGATCCAGACACGAAACGCTCCGAGGAATTATTCAAATTTTGCGCTTCGCCAACCGGAGATTAAAATCAGTAGAGTGAACCGAGGCCACGGCGACGACAGGATAAACGCGATATTACGGTACTTTTTAATAATATACGACCGACAATTACGATTTTACAGATATTTCATGACAATCGTCGAGTTTTAAAGGGATACTTTTGTAAAGAATTTTGTAAACAATGACTTTCGTAACGAAGTTCTGTATGTATTTCTTTTATAGATAAAAAAAATCCTTTTTTAGAGTCCCAAAACATGTGAGTCAACGCTTGTAAAAAGGGATCGAGATGAACAAAAAAGTCCAATATTGTCTTGGATTAGGTCTTGGATTAGGTCCAAAAATAGTCGAGGTATTAATTTTTCAAATTATGAGAGCGCGCCGAGGGAAGAGCTCTATCCGCTGGAGCCATAACACGGAAGGAAAAATCTATCGTGAATGTATGATAAAGCTTTCATTAATTTACTGTTCACAATTACGATAGAAATTAGATTATTTGCAGATTCCATATGTAAATATCTCGATTATTGGTGGACTTAACCCAAGACAATATTGGACTTTTACGTTCATCTCGATCCCTTCTACCTTTTTACGAGCGTTGACTCACATGTTTTGGGACACCCTGTATATAGATTTGGAAATCCTTTTCCAGAATTAAAGTATACGTATTACTATCTGTAAACTGGATTTGGTACTGAGAACGGAAAGAAATAGGTACAAAATCTTGTTAACAATGTGCATTAACAATTCTAAATCATCAACTTTGATCAAGTTTGACCGTCGCCGATAGCAACAAAAGAAAACCTACATTTTCGTACGTTTGTTTTCGGATAATAAATAAATCTCGCCGTGAACAATGAAACGAAAACCGCGCATTGACAGGCATGACAATGGGACGAGCTTAGATCTAGGTAGAGACAAAGCGATATAGAAGCTATCGACCGGTTGCGGCTGGGCTCTATCGTCAGTCAGGTTACGTCTCTCTGGGAAAGTCTCTCTCTCTGTAACTCGCGCGGGCCCGAGACGTCTCGCGCGAGCGATAAATCTTCGGCACACTCGGAGGCGGGGAGACCATCCATTCGGTCCAAGGCTTGGCTCGTCCCGGTCGCTTATGACAATGTGTACTACCAGCGGCGAACACCGGTCGTACGCGCGCGATCGTGCATAAAAGCGATCGTGAGTAAGAAGGATTGAAACAAAACACCTCGGTGTGTTACACGATGTTGCGCATGCGGTTATCGCGCATTGCGCAATACGGCGACGAGGAGAGTCATTCCGTAATTACCTGCAGTTGCCCCTCTTACGTAATCCGGCCGATAAATAATATTTGTAGGACAAAAATGTAACCCTCTCGTGTTGATTTCGCTTCCTTGTCTTCGCGCGTTATTAACTTCATTATTTGACGGTTATGCAATTAGCAAAATCCCACACACACACACATGCGCATGCGCGCGCGCGCGCGCGAGTGATATGATTGATTCCCGTCGTGAAGCAACGCGGTCTCGAACGGTCTTCGCGTCTAACTCCGACCCGGTACAATCGTGCGATTCAAAACCGTGTACGTCGGACGGAGATTAATAATCCGGTTAAGATTGCGATAGAGGGGAATACTCAAACACGATGTCGCGTTCCATCAAAAACACTCTTTACGAAACAATCGCGTATACATCAGAGAATACGACTTGGCAGGCAGAAATGTTCGGGGAGCGGAATATGCGCGCTTAATGTATAACCGTCGCCTCTAAATCATACGTTCGTTTATCGGGAAATCACAAGTGGATGCCCGTTTATGTCAGTGCGCGACGCGCGCTAATGTCACGACGCTAATGTCAGTCGGGCGACGAAAGGCGGAGGTGGGTGTGAGGTATACGATAAAAGAGAACGTAATAATTTAAACGTGCCGCCGCGTGCCGGCGCAGAAGACTCGCGCCGTCCCACGATCTCGGGAAAATTCTCGGAAGGGAATTGCATATGGAAAAAGAAAAGAATCGTCGGAGATCGAGGGCAACGCGAGTTAATTGTGTGTAGGCCATTGCCAGGCGTGACATTACGCTCGCGATCTCTCACGGCGAGGCGTGTATCGGGAGAGGTGAGAGATAAAAGCGCATAGAGCGCATAGCGGCGCACGGATCGCGCGTCGAGGGACCTCATCAAGTTACCTTTATCACCTTCGATCTGCGGTTAGAAAGATACAGTTGTAATTTGCAAGCGACTACTCACTATCTCGCGTTGCTCGGTTGCTGTTACGAGAAAATTGTTTCCAAACGCTTCGGGCCTGCCCCGCGGGAGAGGCTTCCATCCGCGAGACGAAGAAATTTAATTATGCATGCACGTGTTGGGAGTACCGCGAGTGATTATTAATCGACGCAGACAATCAATATATATGTACATTGTATACGGTGATAGTAAACCTCCTTGAGACCACGGGGGGAATCTACATCTCACGATTCGCAACAGCTTTATACTCTTTATATTATTATTTCCTTTTCTTTAGAAATTAAGATTACTTCACAAGATATATATTCTTCTCATTTCTAATGACATTTTATTATGATGGGATCAGCAGTCGATAAAGCTTTTTGCGAGGACGTGAGCTGCCTCACGAAATACAGTCTGTAAGGAGGAAATACAAGATACATATGTACGCGTACCTTATGCATGCAGCTATTGTTAGATTTCACATACTCTCTATAATATAACTGGCAATCGCTTGCGTAATCATAACGCAACGCGTCGATAAGATCTCTTAATCTCTAATACAATCTAGCGATTTCCCAACGGCAGGGAGATTGCGTCCTCGAGGGTTATAATCACCATAAGGAGGGTTCTTCGAACGTGGCCTAGCTCGCAGGTACCGTTCGTCAGGGTCAATGCGGCGAGGAGAACCGGAACGGTAACGCCGGACTAGGTGACGTTATTAATTGGTTAATGGGAAGAAAAGAGCGGCGGGTCGACGAGGTGGAGGAGGAGGAGGAGGAAGGTAGGGGAAGAGGAGGGAAGGCGATCGGGACGAGGTTGGACGAGATGGAGGAACAACAACGGCACCCCGGCACCGTTGACCGTTGGCGTGGCCGAGCTGAAAGGAGCGGTCCCTGGTGGATTAATTATCATTACCCTAGTGCAAGGAATGAGATCGTGCGTACCCCACCTAACGTTACCTTCGCCGTGACTGGCTACCGCGCCCGTGCCACGACCCACTTCCGATCTCCTGGATATAACGACAGGCCGGGTAAGCGAAGGAGAACGTCGAAGATGATGGACGATAATATTTCGAACTTTAACCGTAGGAAATTGTAACCAACGTGCATTCGCGCAACTTTGAAAATTCTCAAGTGCGCCAAACGAGAGACTCCCTTAAGCTTTCTAACACATATTTATATATTTTCTCTTAATGACAAACGCTATTTCACGACGATAATTTCTATTTCGATTAAATAATATTTCTCCCCTTTGAATTTGCTTTTGTACGATAAATCCATACTGCACAAGAAGGCACGTTGTGTAACAAACTCGTAAAAGCCGTAAAAATCTATCTGCGAACCGAAGAGAAAAAGTATATCGGGGAATAGTAATGGATTCCGAAGAACATGACACGAAGCACGGCGGTTAAGCGGCGCTCTCATTAGAGACGTCTTATGTTGTATCGTTTTCATCAAATCAAACCGACGCGACGGCTTCCTCGTTCGCCATATATATATTTCGCGTTACCATGAAAGGGGGGTAAAAGTCGCGGGATGACGATCACGGGACGATTAGCCGGGACACTCTTTACCCGCGCGGCTCTGCTCCCTGGCAGCAGATACCGTGAGTTTATACACGTCGCGATGTCTCCTCTCGTCAGTCTCCCGCTCATCGGGCTTGCCTCTCGTGTCGTTGCACTAGACGTTAACCCGAGTTAGGCTTAGGGTATGGAGCGCCTATCCTGGCCGCGTACCGACACGCTTCTCTCCTTTACTACCAGGAACGGCTAACGATGCCCATTAGAGCACGAGGACGCCGAGTCCCCCTGACTAATCGCAACGCGCACGACTCCATACCTCATGCAGATCGGCTATTCGTCTTGCGGTATCCTCCAGTTTGTCAGCCGAATCGATACGATAAAGATACCAGCTGTCTATGACGTCCGAGCCGGAGAGCGCGTAGACGCAAGGGGGATGAGAAACGACGGCGTGGACGACGTGAATGCGTTTCGCGATGCGACAGAGAGAACGAACGTACCAGAGGCGGGTAAGACGGACACTTTAAAGGATCCTTTAAAGGAAGCGACGAACGTCGGCGAGAACCGACTGGCTTTAACGAAATGACAGAGAGACGTGACCGAGAAAATGTCCAATTCTTCTTCTTCTTCTTCTTCTTCTTCTTCTTCTTCTTCTTCTTCTTCTTCTCCTTTTTCATGCTGCAATTTTCTCAGCATGATAAAGAAGCTTTCGCAAGATTGGGATCCGAGTCGGTTTAGTAATCGAGGTCGACAAAGCCAATGATGTATGTCATTGCGAACTATCTGGTCGCGTCGTCACCGCTTAAAAGCGAGATTCGCGGACCATAACGGACGGTGTCGCAAGTGCACGCTAACGGGGGAAAGGTGAGAGCGCAGAGCTCTTCGCTCGCGCGGCACTTCCTTGACGATGATCGACGTGGATCGAGCGGGGACGAGTCACGGGCCACGTGGTGCGGATTGTCCCGCGGGCGACATCGGTCTCGTGCTCCCGTAGGAGGAAGAGGGGCCTCACGACGAGTTTCCTCATCGGGGGATCGCGCGATGGGTGATGCAAGCAATGCCGGCAACCCAGATCTGTCACCTGGACGATTACGAGAGGGGAAATCACGTGTAGAGAAAGCGGGAGGAAGAGAATAGAGAACCGGCCATTCATCAGGCAGTAACTTGAAGAGAAGCGTATCGAGGGAGAAGGAAGAGAACGCGTCGGCAGAAACGTCGTCGGTGATTAGAGCGCAGACGAGCGAGCGAGAGAGAAAGAGGGGGGGGGGGGGTTGGGAAGGGAGGACGGCCGTGACGACCACGTCGCCGATGTTTCGTGATTCCAGACCTCATCATCGCGCAATCATCTCCTCAAAGCGGTCCGCGCGCTACCGCGTTTCGTAATCAGCCTTAAACGATAACAAGATACGTGGCGAACGAGGCAGAGCGAATCCGCTTCGGGGAAATGCGGTACGAACTTACGTGCGTAACACGTGCTCATCGTACACGCTCGTCCGTCCGCGAGGTAGGCAAGAGGGCAGGGCGGAATCTCATGAAGAGAGATCCGCGCTACCGTATAACGCGAGAACGCCCGTTATTCGATTTGCCCCGCGTAACGTTCGTCTGAACATGCGCGCATGAATTCTTACAAATGGATATGGGATACCCTCTACAAATACCTGTGTGCGCGAATGTAAATTAAAAGATTGCAAAAGAGCGATATGTATACTTTAAGAATTACTTTTTCTTCCACGCAGAAGCCTCCAGTAAAATGAGAGAGAAAAAAATGTAAACTGCATCTTTTTCAAAATTAAACGTCATGCGTATCACAACACGTTAAAATATTCCATGTAGAAAATAAAAGCACAAAGACTCGCGGGGAGCGAGAGCCTTTCCATTGTGAAAATGCGGATGAGCGTGCGTACGATCTGTGACTAAATGTCTACTATGAAGAACGACAGGTAGAAATTTAATAAAGCCGATCTCCGATAGCGCGCATCCGTACGTCACCGTGCAATGCAAGGACATGACATTTACAGACCGACGCGATGCTATTTTATGTGTTTATTCGTGCAATGCGACAAATGGGAAAAAACCTCGCGCGACTTGCTTCCTGGTTCGGCGAGCAGAAGTGCCAGGGGCTTTTCTACATTCTTTATAAATTAAGAAAAAGATATCGCGTGACGGGAGTTTCTTTTTTTTACATAGATTGATGTGTGAAACTATCACGTATCTACTAACACTGACTAATTAAAAATGATCTTGGTTAATATTTTTTTATATACATTTTTAAGTTTATTAAATTGCGCACTAAATAAATGTTCAATCTTAAAACATAACCCATGAGTTGAATGAGAATAATATCACAATATTATTTTTTCTCTCATTCATTAATATTCCTCAGCCGACATTTCACGTTTGCCTCATTCTTTTTTTTTCTCCGAACGTAATGTCAACTTAGATGACAGCTTATGCAGCATGAAATTCAAAATGAGCATTAATTTTGTTTACTATTCAATTAATTATGCTCATACATCGGGTATGGTACACAACGCGGATGCATAAATATAAATTGGCAATTCTCGTTACGTCGCTCGTGACACGTGAATGCAAAAGGTCGTCCGAGTTCAACGATATTCGGAGCAAGAATTATAGTGTTTCGTGCATAAAATTGTGGCAGCTGGAGAGAGAACCTGTTGCTGCTTCTAAGATCACGAGAAGACGATAAGAGCGAAAGCGGAGGTGGAATCTCGCCCGCGGTGTAATTAAGCATTGACCTATAACGAGCCTGTAATTAGTCATAGCTCTAACGAGCCGTACAGGAATCAATCGATAGAGAGCCGTGGCATTCGAGTTGCCGATCTTTAATCGAAGAAAACGCCGATCACGTAATGATATGACCGTAAACATTATTGGAGCCTCTATCGCTAACTCCGAAGCAACACATTATGACATTCCAAAACTTGAATACATATTCATATCATATTGATGAATATTCGGAAGTGAAAGGCACAGCTAACAATTAATGTCCGCCGATCAATGTTAATTAATTTCGACTACTATCAGATGCTTAATGTATAACGATCATGTTTGTTTCATCATCTAATAATGTTGTGGGAAAATGATTGGTGCTCCACTAAAGTTATCGCCAGTGTATCTCCAGCTTTTAACATTATTATCGACTCGAGCACTCAACGAGAACGACGTAGAAAGAAAGAAAAAAATCGGCACTTTCCTAGCAAACAACTTAACCGCTGACATGCATCATTATCCCTAATTCAATCACTGACATTGTCCATGCGAGCGTGCGCTAACGAGAGCGGTAGCCGGAAGAGATATGCCAGGGCGATCGCCGTGGAGGAGCTGGACTAGAGTTTACTACAGCACGGCGAAGACACGCCGCTAGACCCAACAAAATGTTGATTACAGCTCGACTGTTAACTCCGAAGAACGACTGGCCGTCGATACCGCCCATCGGCTTTGCGCGCGCGCGCACCGTCTTTCCGTCGTTGTTCGCGACCGTCTGGAAATTACAATGTCCATACGTAACAGCATGCACGATGCGGGCAGCACTTAACCAGCCAACAATATATGGTAACCCGATGTTAGATGGGTTCGATGGCCGCGGCGCGTAGAAAACGCGAGTGACCGCAAGCTCGTCGTTGTCGGATCGGCGCGGCGACGATACGTGGAAAGCGGAAGAGGGAGAGGAACCGAGGTGGAAACGAAAGAAATGAGATCTACGATAGCGTTATTGCTAGATCGCACGCGGCGCGATTAAGGAAATGTACACCTATTACCCCGCAGCACCGATATCACTCGGATTATTGTGTAACGACTTGGAGCAGCGCCACGAAAAGTGCGATCATATATCATTCCATTTCTTGTACGAATGGAATGCCTATCCTTTTTTTTTCCCTCTTGACGGTCTGACGGATGTTTGCGGCACGATCGCGATTTTTCTCCTCCGCTCAGATTGATTGGGTCGATCTGAGAGAGGGGGGGAAAAAATTGAAACACGATTGGAAGTATCCGTAACCGTGCCGCTCTCAATCGCCGCTAATTGCATGCACGTTTGATGAACACGTCTCGGCGCATTTCTGTATAAATGATAGAACACGAGAAAGACTTAAGCAGCCGGTTCGCGGTTTTATCGGCGTACACGCTTTTAAACGCACGGTAGCGATCTGTCAGGCGGAGAGAGAGACAGCGTTAAGCCCAAGACATGTAAGAATGTACGTGCCTCTCTCTCTCTCTCTCTCCAAGCTTGACTGTTCACGTGCACACACGCGGTACACCGCACGATCTGTACGTACACAGGATGTAGGAGAAAGCGTGCGGGCGCGCGTGGCCCTCGGGTTAATTAACGTTCTTAGCGATTAGGCAGGCGCTGGCCACGTGGCCGGCCATTAAATCGATCGACGAATCGTAGTGAATTTTCCATGAAAATCCTCGGGCGGTTTACTCGCTGCCCGCGATAAGAGGCTACTTTCTAAATATGATTCGCGTGCACCATAGCGAATTCGGAATTATATATCCGCCCGGAGATGCAGAGATATCAGAGTAATTACCAAATTAACTGCAAATACTAATCGTCGAGAGCCACGTGCAAGTGCATTTGTGAAACTTTGATATGCGATGTAAAAATTAATTTTATCTTGTTTTCAGTACTTACTGGGTAAAAGGTTATATTGAAAACTAATAATAAGAATCATACAAATAATTATTATATTTAATAAGTGTTTAAAGGCAGAGAAAGATTGCCAATGGTATAATAAGCCGCTTAAAGAAGTACTTCCTTCTTATTTTTCGAAAACTAAGCAATGGCTGCATTCAGCAGAAAAAGCAGCTTTTCAATAGATGTAAAATTCTTCGATATTTTGTACAAATAACTCATATTTTTAAAATAAGTGTAATCTACTGTGCCAGGTTTCTGTAATTGCATTCAATTTTTCAGGTTTTTATTTTGCTTATGCTGAAAAATGTTAATTATTACAAAATATAAAACAATATTGTAAAAATTATATTATCTAGTATTTTTAACATCACTCATCAAATTTATTAAATTTATCATTCATATCATTATTAAAAACGATACTGTAAAAATAATTCATTCATGCCAATAAACTGAAAACAAAATATACATGAGATTTTTTAATCTAAAAATATCAATCTAAACCGGACTCTGTAAACCGTTCGTCTTTTTTTTTATAGCACACTGCCTTCTAATATTCCAACCGGATTCAATTCGTTGCAAATCGAATTCAGGTCGTTAAATTGTCGGCACAATTTATAGATATCGCAAAGCTAAAGAACTACAGCTACAAATATTACATCGAACTACCCGGAACGATACACGCGAGTAAGCAGGTCGCATTTAACGTCAGTCGACACGCTTTTCATCATTAATTTCGTAAATAGTGTAAACGCTCGCGTACAACTGCGCGCGGGACTATCATTATGGACGTTTAAATGCAAGTCTACCGTACAATCAATGCGTAAAGGCACTTCGCCGCCGCGATATTACTATCTAAAACCGACAGTTGCGCTTGTCCGGTGAATGTATTCAATAAACTTAATTAATTCATTAAATCGCCTTTTATCATTAAATTATATATTGCTCTTCGAAAAAAGTGGTTAAACGATTACGTACATATCGAGAAGAGATCACAATTACACTAATTGAACAGAGGGAGAATTTCTATCTCAGTTGACTTAATTAATGCAATGTCGTACTTTTCATTTTTACAGCGTAATTAATTGTTTGAATATGTGATACAAAAATTGCAGAAGCTACGATAGACGGCGAGCCAAATATAAGATTCCCGGACTGAACCGACTAGCTTGGAGCCGCCTGTACAGGAAGTGTCTAATCGACTCGCGCAACAATACAGTCATTTTTAACGATCTCTAATTTCATCGATCATCCATCATAGAAACATCATGCAATCCTTTCCCAAACATATCCGACGTCCAGGTCGGGGCAAAACCCTTCGTGCGAATCACGGTTTGATCGACGTATACATATAGGAGGAAGCGGCTCGGCTTCGAATCGCAGGAAAATCTAGAACGAGAACGTCCCGCATCATTTCGACGTGCACGTCCGTAATCGACGCGGCGATACTACGCGGCGGGTATTAGCGCCTATTAATGATTAATTGAGCGGTGCCAGGAGGGCTCCGCGCTTCACGTGCGCGCGACGGTGCTACACGCCGTTGAGTTCCAACACCGACGCGGACCGGGAACGCTGGGTCGACCTGGGTCAGATCATGCTTTGCGCCCGAATCGTTAGAAAGTCTGCGGTCTCGCTGCGTAGCACAGCTCCGGGTTAAGAAGAGATATCCATCCGCCGGCTCGATGCCTCGGTCCCGATATTACGAAGCGCTCGCTCAGCTGCGCCCGGGTTGTTAGCGCGAGCGAACGCGATGAAAAGGATCCGCCGGGGATGGGAAACTCTTGCGCAATACCAACAGGAGGACTTTGCCGATACCCTCGAAGACGAGCGCAAATATGTAAGAGCGTGACTCCGAACGACGCGATTCTAAATTCCCCCCTCTGTCAATAAGCGGCTCGCGGCGGTACGGCGATCCATCATGATTTATCGGGCACAATTTATCCGTGACGTGAGAGAAACGTGATAATTCTTAAACGGGCCAGGAAATGAAAAATGCGCGGCTAACGACCAAGTTCGAACCCGAGTTTCACGACGTTGAACTCGAACGGATTGTCGAGCAAGGATAAATAGGAAGGGAAAATAGACGTTCCAGAAGTGCCCTCGGTCAATCCCCAATCGTCAGTCGGAATCGATCCAAGAGCTAGTCCGACGAGCAGACGCGACGAAGGAACTTGTACATCCTCCCTCTCACTCTGATTTTTTCGAGCCCCATTTCGCACGTCGCGCGACGTAATTCCACTGTTACCACAAATCACATCGCCCTCTCGCAACCGGAGGCTTATAATGCTAAACGGATACTTCACAATTACTTTCGTTCCTCGCATTTGCGTAACGCACGATACCCACTCGATATGTCATCGAAAGCTTCGCCGACGATAACGTTGAGAAATTGAGGAAAGATTATTATAGGATTGCAAATCTAATTAGCAACTAAATAAAATATGCCTGTCGACGCATACATTATAAATGAGCAATTATGTATATGTATACAAATTTTTTTTATGATGAGGTCACAAGTTTATGATTTTATGACTTTTACGATAAGGATAATATGCTAGACCGATTAATAAGGTGAAATTGCTCGCGCTACTAGTAGTGACGTGTAATCGCCCGTGCAAGTCTAACTGCATTTGTGTGTCTAACTGTATTCATTATAATTATTACCAGAGAATAGGTCAATCGCTTCCAACCTCCCTCGTCATGAAAATAAATAATCAACGTACTAACTATCAATTGAGGACGTAAAAGGCTCACGGCAATAATTACTTTCGTTTTTCCGAGATAGTTTCGCGCTGTTGGCGAACAAACGAAAGTGAACGCAACGTAATATCGCAGATACACGGGGATAAGGATCACCGCCGTAATTCCAGCTGATCTATGAAAGGATCGCTCCGCGCGCCGTTGATCAGCTCGCGGTATCCGCGAGCGAGATTAGAATCTCGATGCCATAATTTTAAGAGGCTTCATCCGCGCGGCGGTGCCATATTTGCCGAGCCTCGAGGTGAGCGTCGAGAGCTTCTTCTTCGTGGTCGAATTCAACGCGATAGCCCGACAGACGAATCGAACGGCGCGTGCACGAGATGCTCCACGACGTAAATGACGACCGCGGGATCGTCGTGTGCAAAGACTACGGATCCACTTTATAAATCTTATGCGATTTGTTTAGGTTTCACTTTTGTACGTTTTAATGATACGATATTGCGCATCCGCGTGATCATTACAGTCGCATTCATCGGCGGCTGCGAAGAGGAGATCATGTTCGTGCCCGCGCATTAAATCGGACATTTATAATCGAACAAACGTATAAATTACTCCACCAATCTCTCTTTTTTTTAACGACATTATCATATAAAAAAAAACAACTATAATTAATGAATAGGAATATTAAATTTTCTACAGTTATAAAATTATACAAAAATTCTGAAAAAAATATAAACTTTCTCAGTATTAAAAGTGTTTTCAATTTGTATAAACCTTGTAGGAAAAGGATTCAACGGGTAAGGCAGACAACAGCTAGGTTTTTCACTTATCAATCACGTATCAAATTTGCGAAAGTCACCTGCGGAGTCATTATCGGAAATTATTTCGCGTGCGTGTCACTACGAACGACTCGGTCCCTCTCGAACGTTTGATTCCCGAGGAGCGTAGCGGGGCCCCTCGAGGGCATGTCAGTTTCGATTACCCTATCGTTAGGCCCCGTTCGGAGCGCGTGCTCGCTCGCGCGCGAACGCAGCCGCGCGGTCCTCGAAACGTCAGGCTGTCGGGGCCGTAAATTTTTTCGCGGGCGCCCACCTCTCGTCATGCATATTCATGAACGCACGAATGTAATCGAACGCCGGGCGCAAGCGAACCGACGACGGCGGCGGCGCGGGGTCCTCAAGCGCTTCGATCAGCCGTCGACTCGATTCAAGAATGACGAGGGGCCAACCACGAGAGCGTATACAGATAAGAGCGCCGCTCAAGGACCGCCGCTCCGTGCCGCGCGTGGAATACGCGCCGAGGAGTACGGGCCGTGGTGGTGGACTGCACTTTATGCGAAGACCCCGAGACGACACGCAACGACACCGATTCTTATCTTTCGCGAAGGATACCGCGCGCGCAAAGCAAAAAGCACGACGGCATTCCCGAAACGGCTCGCGGTATCGTGACGCGATCGAATTTGTTCCCAGACGAGAGAGCTCGATACCGGATACCGAGGCCAGTCTGCCTCGTTAAGGTAAGTATATCGATGTCCGCGTGCGCGCATCGGCGCGATCATCAAGCGCCGATGTATAAAAACTTACGGAAAGCCCGTTATCGACGCTACATCCATCTTAATTATCGCGGGATGTTCATTAGGGTCCAGAGGGAGACGGAGAGCGCCTTCATTTTTCGTTGCGAAAATAACTTCCCAAAGTGAAGTGAGAGGGAATTGCGACTCGTGACACGGATGAGGGACTTTTCTACCGCGGTGGAGTCATGGCTCTTGCTCTCTGTCAGGTGTGAGTGAACGATGTGACAGCCGGAGGAATAACTTCTGTCACGAGGCCGGCGAGGAGTGGCGCGCCGATGTTCGAGAGCCCCGGCGAAGAAGTGGAAGATCGTATCGCGTACGTACGCGCGAGATAAGCATGTCGAATTATCTGTAATTAATCAATTTGCGTCTAGCAGGCGGTGGCGAGCCCGGTAATTACGATTCTCCGTTTTATCGCGAATTATGAAAACCACTCGTCGCGCGGTTCGGTTCCGCGAAGCGCGAGGACGCGAGGGCCCGCCCGTGGAAAGTAGACCGCGCCCCAGTTCTACGACGAAAGGCCGCTTACCGCCGAGCGAGATGCCGGCCGCGCCGCTTCCTACGAACGAGGGGAGGCGAGCGGAGGCGCCCAGATCCGGATGAGGCGCGGAGTGGATAATTTCAGGGGACACCGACGGCCACGCCCGCGACCTCGCGGATCTGGTGAATGTTAAGTGGCCCGTAAAGAACTATCATTGCGAGATCATGTTGGCGAGCGTATTTTGCCTTGAAGTAATAAAGACGGGGGGAAAAAAACACAAGACTAAGAGGAAAAAGGAGAGAGAAAGAAAGGAAAAAAAGAAGGAGAAGGAAGGGAGGAGAAAGTATAGATATTAGAAACTAGAGAGGGGTGGAGGATCGACGCTAGCTTCAAGGGGTCATTATAGAACTTTCCTAGCCGTCTCTCCCCACTCGCTAATGTCAGACTGTCCGGATTGACTGATGCCAGGTCATTCAAAGCCTTCTAGATCGCCTCGTTGCCTCACTAACCGTAGAAGTCGGGAAGATATTGCGCGATAGATGACAGCGCGCACCATTAGGTATAAAGTCGGCTTTCAAAAATTTTTTTAATAGCCGCGTCCAATGCGATTTGTACAATCTAACTGAATCAAGACTATCATTACATTTTTCCTTCGTTTTTTTTTAGTGTTTATAGCTCCTTTCATTTTGTTAAGTCTACAGAAATATGTTTCCAACAAAATCGCAGAGAAACTAATGGAAAAACACTCGCTTTCAATGACGATAGAAAATCGTTGGGCAATCTTAACAAAGGCATTAAAATTCACCTGACGCGCTTGATCGAGTGCACAAGAGAGTACGACAGTGACGTAAGTGCATGGGCCGCGATTTTTCCTCGTGGAAGACCGCAGAGCTCGCGGCGTAAGAAGAAATCCCCTTGACTCACCTGTGCGTACTCGGCGCAGATGTCGATCGACGAAACGTAATTGACGACGTCCTCGATGGTCCAGCGATTCACAGCTTGCCCGTCGCCGCAAGGTATGTGGCCGTAGAGTGTCGGACACCTGACCGGCGGAGGTGTGGTCGGTCTCGCGGTGGGTTTCGGCTTGGGGGACACGCTCTCGGATCTCCTTGTTTCCGGCCTTTGCCGTTTGCGAGGTGCAAACCCACCGGGACTCGAAAGGTCCAAGGGACTCGTCACCCCCGCGTCTCTCTTGTTCGCGCCTACGTTTCGAAACAATATAAAACGTTGCCTAATCTTTCAAAATCGATTAACAACAATAACGCACAAGAAAAGCACAAAAAGAAGGAGTACTTTTCATCTACTTCGATCAATCCAGAATTTACTTTAAAGTAGGATAAAAATACAAGAATGCAATGTCGATTGCTTCAAAATATTAAATAGTTAATAATGAATAGAAGTCTCATAAAAATACAAACACTATAATTCGCAAGTGAAAGATAATGATTTTCTTTTAGCCACTACAGCGACATCGATCGTTGGCATCGATCATTTCTTATCCATTCAGAAATACAATGTACGATACTTGCCTTTGAGATATGTTTCCAATTCCGCGGCGCTTTGGGCCGCGTTGGCAGTTCGCACCATGTGCAAAAGAGCCTGGGTGGACGACATATCGATCATAGGCGGAAACACGGTGTTACCGAAGAGGCTGTCCTGCTTCTGTTCCTTCGGATCTTTGTTGGAGAGCGGTGAAGTCGTCGGGACAGTCGATGGTTGCGGAGCCCCTAACGGCGCCATTAGACCAACGAACGGCGTCGCTGCGGCCTTGAAGGCCGGAAACCTCGGATCCAGTCCTGGAGGGTAACCGTTCCTTGGCGAGCTAAAGTAACTGAAATGAGGTCAATCGTTCTTGATCTCACAGTATTCTGTCATTTAAAAAAGGACACGCATGTTTACATTTTAAACCTTTCAAACCTAAGAATATTTTTCTTATCTTTTATCAAATATCAGAAGAGAATCTTATTGCTAGAGTCTGTATTCAGCGCTTAAGTGAGCAATTAAGTCGTCTGATCTGTTTCCAACGAGAGGGTACGGAATTAAAAGTCAACGTACGACGCGACAACCGGTTTCATGTGAGAGTACGTTAAGTCCGTCGAGTACTCTCTGCGTCTTACGAATCTTAATCACACGAATCATCTATTTGCAGCCTTCAAAGTCTTAATTCTTTTACAACGTCTCGCGGTGTTCGTCAATCGACGAAAGTCAATATATTTGCATGTCACGTGCCAACGAAAATATTCAAAGACGTTTGCAAAATCCTCTTTCCTTAATCACATAAAGCAAAATTTTATAATCGCACGATCAATAATACGGTAGTAGGCAATATCTGCATGTCAATTTTTAAGTGGCATGTCAATACATTTATTTAAAAATAAAATCAAAAATAATAATATGTATTTTTTCGTCGTCTCAACAGGGATAATCTATCCCTATTTACGGCAGGATTGTAACTCTGAGAGTGATAAAAAATAATCGACAAAATTAAGGGTGAACGTACTCGTTGGGGTTGGTGTTGTTGTACTTGGCGGCGAGACTCCTCATGAAATCACTATAGTTTCGCCCCATCATCTGCTCCATGTGCTTGAGGTGATGGGGTGGCGGTGGACCCTCAGGTCCCCCCAAGGGCGTAGCATTTGGCGGCGTTCCCGGGTGACTCGACGAAGAAGGCGTCACGCTCCTCGACGACGTCGAGTTGTTGTCAGGCGTGAGTCGTTCCGTTTTAACCTGTAACGTGAATTGCCCCTCTTTAAACGAGAGCTCACCGCGCGCAACCGGACGCAATAACAAGGAGAAGAATGCGAAGCAATTAACCGGCAATAAAGAGAATAGGTATAAACGGAAATATTAATTAGCAAACGGAAGCGACAGGTGTGAAATAGAAATACGTTTAGCACTAATTTATTTTAAAGACAAATTAATAATATAGTACTTTCATGTGTATGTGTGTGTGAGTGTGTGTGTGTGTGTGTGTGTGTGTGTGTGTGTGCAAGTTTTTCTTTCTATTATGAACATTCGCATAAAAAAAAGTCAATATAATTTATTATCATAATTTTAAAATATTATTTAAGATATTCTCACACAAACATTGTATTATATATTTTATCATAAAAACCATTTTTAATTTGTTATTTAAACTAGTTTCTTAATTCCAAAACAATTGTTTTGTTCGCACATATACTTGAATAAGCAAGATTAATAAAACTGTTTTAAACTGCTAAGTGTCCTCGCGTAAAGTCGCCATCGGTACATCTGTAGATTACTCATTTTATCTTATCCACGGTAACAATAATTTTACTATCTTTACTACTGCTGTGTTTCACGTTTAAACGTTGAAGGTCGCAACAGAGAAACAATGCATCTTAAAAACAAAAAGAACCTCTCGACATTCTTTTCCACTTACAATTACAAAAATATTTTACTGTTTAAAAGTTATATTTAGTATAAGTAATAATTCATGATCTATCATATAAAATAGCATAGATTACTTTCTAATATCATGAGTTACACATGCAGCAAACATTAATTGTAAATAATAAAGAGTTTCCTACAAAAACTAAAGAAAGTCCATTTTTTAAATCTATAACGTCAAATTATTCTTTATCAGTAGCAGCATATGATAAACAATTCCGTTTCAGCGAGAATCGAACAGAAAACAGGAAATATAAATAGTAAATATAAAATTTCCACAAGAGGTTGCATTGTTTTATAAATCCCTTCTTAAAATATTAATTAAAACTTCAAACTTTATTTTTATACTTATATATTCAGACAAAAATTATTATATTTATACAATAAACAATTTGAAGAACAGCAGTTTCTCGTTTCCTGAAATTTTTTTAAGACTTAGTTGGCTTTTGTAATTCTCTTCAATTATAAAAACAATAAAATAACGCAACACTAAACTGAAATGAAATAAGACAAATAATTGTCGGTAATTTATTACTACGGATTTTTATTCTATGGTGAGGAAATTATACTTGTTACATCACGTATTCATATACGCTCGATTTATTGCCTACGCGATTATTTAGCATTAGTAAACGAGCTTCATTCGTATAGGCAAAAAAATCATTCCAACCTCCGCGGGACAGATATCAATAATGGACCACGCCTTCGAGCCTGTGAGGGACGTTTATCGGCCGCTGGTGTGCACGATACGTCTCGTCTCCGGGCGAGATCCGTGGCGGCAGGAAATATATCCCGAGTGCATTAATTCCCGGGAACAGATTGCATCTGAGATATGGTAATAAAGGCAACGCGTGGCGTAAGAGTTGACTCTTCTTCGTTCGGCGCGGCGAGAGTGCGCGCCGTGACACCAAGAAGAACGAGAGTCGATTGGCGTAGAATAGGGTTCCCGAGAGCGCAGCCAGGAGACCGCAGCAGAGGCCACGGTAAATCTCTTTCTCGCCTCCAGACCTCTTCCTGACAAGGGACCGCTTCAGGCACACGGCGCGGGCACGATCTCCCGTATATATATATATACTACATATATATATACTTACATTTCGAATGGGTCTCGCTCGAAGCTCGATACGCGCGACCAGGTCTCTCGATAGAGAAAATACGCGAAGGTGTGACAGCTACGCGAGCAAAAGTCTCCTGGTGAAAAAAATTTCATATAAAAAATATATATAAATGTATATAATTATATACGACATATGTCCACATATGTTTATATTAGCTCCTTTTTTGTAAAATTTTGTTTAGACAATAATAGTAGTCACGTTAAAAAGACAAAAACCAATTAAAAAGATAACTTTTGCACTGTTTTCTTTTACAAAAAGTTAAATATGAAAAATAAGAAAAAAATACTCATGTATGATTACATATTTCTTTATATTTAACTTTTCGTAAAAGAAACAGTGTGAAAATTATCTCTTTAATTAGTTTTTGTCTCTTCAGAATGACTTTTTTTTTCATGCCAAACAAAAATTTTACAACAGAAATTAATATAAACATATATAAATATATTTCGTATATAATTACATATACATATATATGTTTCTATATAAAAAATTTTTACCGAACTCGAAATTGAATCAATCGTTCTGTTGCAGTTTTTACTATCTTGTAGTCAAAGTTCTTGCGTTTTTTTTTCTCATCAGTGTTATACAAAAAAAGTATCTCATAATTAAATAATTGTACAAAATAACAGAGTTTTTGTTCCGTAAAATGCTTCGTCACCGTCGTATATCATCATTTTTTTATAATTCTAACCGAGGACTAATTTTCTTCTATTCTCAAACCACCGATTCTCTCAATTCGATTCCAGTGGATTATCACTGCCGAAAGTTAATAAGCCAAAATAAAGCTTGACTCACGGGGGGATTAATTTCTCGAGTTGCTACCATTCTTCGGAGACCTTTCTATTCGTACAGCCTACGAGGTTCTTACGCGTCATGGACCGGCTATTCTTTTTACCGATGATGATCAATTTTTTACCATCGCAGCTCCAAGCATTGCTAAACAGCCATCAGACCTCTCTTTTTTTTCTTTTCTTTTTTTTTTTGGTCAAGTCGTTTACAGAAGCGTCCTGCGGGTCGACGGATGTCAACGGCGGGATGACACTGCGGCTTTCGACGGTGGGTTGACATAGTTGCTGCGTGGTTAGCTTTAAACGGGACTCTCCGTGTACACGTGTATACGAGCTACCGCTCGAGCTACAGGAGCGATGAATTCTCTCTCTCGTCGAGGATATCTCCCGAGCGACTAGCGCACGTGTCCCGAAGTGGTACGCGAATGCTCAAACACTCCACTTCACGGAAGAAGCCAAGCGGGTCTCTCTCGAAAAATTTGTACGACAAATCTCGCGTCCTCGCGGCAACTAACGTCCTTCTCGATGAAAGAAAAAGAGAAAAAAACCCCCCCTCGGGAAAAGAATAAATAAAAATTCCGGACGACGTTCAGTCACGCTACGTCAATACAGTAAGGCGAACGTCGTGTTTGCCTACACGCGTAGACGTTTCGTGTACCGTGTCACGAAATTTAATTTCGCCGCGGACTTTCTTAAAAGCGGACAGAAGGAGCAAATGCGAGGATATTAGATGCATTAATTACTGTTGTAATTGTGAGGAGGTTCCACTTACTTGGGTGGTGTCGAGGCCATTTTGGTTCTGTCGCCTTCTACCCCGCGGAGGTCTGGGGGTTGCCGCACCGGACAGGTGGGCGCCCTGAGGGCTTCCCCCCCTGGCGTCGACCGCTGTGTTCGCTGCCAGGGTGGCCCCGTCGTTGTTTTCCGTGTGCGTACCTAAATCCGCCGCCTCTCCACGGTCGCTACCACGTGGTCCCGTGCCCGCGGACACGTTCTCGCCCGACACCTCACCTGGAAACGAAACACGAGGAGGTGACATATCGGATTTCGGTCCGCTTATAAAGAGCATTAAGAGCAAGTTTTTGGATCTTCGCCCCGTCCCGTTCGATCTTTTTACAGTTATACGCGAAAAGGAATAAGCCACATGTTGAAAAATCCGTATTAAACATGATATCGTATAATGCTCTACGCGGAGAGAATTTTATAGTAAAAATTACTATGGTAAATAATAAGCGCGGATCAAGGGAGGAATTATAAAAATTGTTTTCTATTAAATTGCCACAGTATATTGACACTACTTATAATGTAATCCTCTGAAATTTCTTCTTATGGTTCGTAGCTACTTTGTGCACAGTACTTTTTGATATAGAATTTTCTCCATGTAACAGTCCATTTTTTTGTGTTAATTCAACACAGGCAAATATGTTAGAGAGAAACATAAATATTACGTAAAAAATTATTACAAAAAATATAACTGACACAATTTGAAAATTTTGAATGTGGAAAAGTTTGTTCATTAATTGCAACATTTATAATATATTAACACGTTTTATCCATTAATTTTAAATTATGTTTGAAATTTATATCATTTTGTTATTTGTTCATTTACCTATAAATCGTGTTATTTTACCACTAAGAGATGCCGAATATAAATTTAGCACAATATTCAAAAAACAATTACGTTATGTTAAATTAACATGTAAATATGATCAAATTTAACAAAAGAGTTTTCACGAAGACCAATTTTAACATAAATGTTTCCCGTGCAAAATACAGATTAAAAAAAAAACCATTAAGAGACTTTAAAGCGATGGCCCTGCCAGAGCACATTCAACTCCAAATTCAGATCCTTGACGAGAAGACAAATTCGCCGTATTTCAACCGCATTTCGTCCCCGCGCGACGGGGACGATGGCTCGAGTTTCGTAACGACGCGGCCGGCGGTCCTCGTGCTTCGCGTCGTAAAGCTTTCCTAACGTCGACGCCGTGTAAACGAAGCGTCTTTCGACACCGGGAATTTAGAATGAAATACACGCTAAGAGAAAGAAAGGGATAATCGTATAGGACGCGATTACACCTCCCGGTGGCGGCGCTAGCCACTGGCACGGGAGATTTACGTTCAATAAATAGCCCCCGTCCTGGCGCCATTATCTTCTGCCTTGATCGCGGAGACGCCTGTATCTGCCGGCGCGAGGAGCGACCGAAAAGCAGCGTAAAGACGCGGAGAACGACGACTCGTGGGGGTCACTGTCCACTACGCGGCTAACGTATCCAATAAATTTCTGTCATCGTTAAACGCCTGGAATTTTATGGAGGCAGTAACTCGTCCGCATCGCCGAATTTACCGGCCGATACGATCGGCCGCGATTAATGCGGCGGCGGCGACGACGCCGGGCAATGGTGTTAGCAACACGGTTCATCGGGGAAAAAGAGATACGAGATCTTCGATCTGCGTTTTCATTATAGGCCTCGCGATATATTTCGTACGACGAAACTTTTCCTCGCGCGCGATCGCAACTCCGACCGCGGCGCTTCGTCGATCAGACTTCTGCTTGCGTATTACTGAAGTATCCACAATAACGGAGAACAAGTGCTAATCGTTCCCACACAGGTGTCCCCCCTCACCCCCGCAGTAAAACCGACGGCATCGGAAATACGCAAACACCGACGGCGCGCGATCATTTTTTTAATGCGCGGAGTTAGCACCTTCGACACACAAGCACGCGGGGCTTCGTCGAAGGCTGCTATCGGGCTATATCCTCTCTACAATCCGGTTGTGGAAGCGGCTACAGGCCGCGGCGGAATACAGGCCGAGGGTAGCGATCGTAAAAGCCACTTCTATGACACTCACTGCCAAATGTCTTCATTATTTCGAGTTAAAATATTTACAGCCGCCCATAAAAATTCCATTAGGCGCTGTTTGCTAGTAGGAAAACCATCGCCCCTCCGAGAGGCGAAGCGTTCAAAGACGCGCCTTCGACGCGCCTCGCCGTAAACGACGTCCAAATAGTTGTAAAATTGGAAGGTATGCCGGGCAACGAACATTGTATACGAGCCGTTTCGTTCCTGACGAATTAGCCTAACTAACGAGAACAACGGTACAACGGTACGTTACGGCACGAGGTTTCGACAAGAGGTTTTCGGAGTACGGCTTAATCAGTTTTAAATGAATTTCCATGCTGCCGGATCGATGATTTGTAGACTGCTAGAATTTTATAGTCCTATATGTCCTATTAATTATACAGTATAAAACGAAGGGAATATAAAATATATGTCGATAAAAATTACAGCTGCCACTTAATAAAGTTGTTGAAACCATAACGCGTCCGTTGAAAGCGAACGGGAAATACGAATTTCAAATTTTTCGAATATAAATTTCTGTATTAGGAATAACGAGTCGTGTATATATCCGAAGCATTTTTCCAACATTTATTTCCTAACAAGCGATTCCACAATTATTGGCGTCCCACGTAACGTGATTTTTTCCTCGTATTTTTTCACGTTTTTTTTTTTTTTTTGGAGATGAGTTTTACGTTGGCGGTAGCATTTCAACGGCACGTACGACAAACGTCGTAACGACACTTTCAAGGCAGGGAGTCATTGTTTAAAGATCGCCTGCGTTTTGCTATCTAACTTTAGCTTGACGACGTTTACGTAGTCGTGCAAAAATGATATGCAGCTGCACTTGTAGAATTAGTTAGTATCATTACAAGCTGAGAGAACAGCGCCTATTCTCGCATAATATTTTGTTAGAAAAAAATATAAATATATGATAAGACACATAACAAAGCTAACGATGTATTATACATTAACTAATTCTCAAATGCAAGTTCAGAAGGTAAAAAGCATTTTAAAAAATGTTTTGTAGCACAAATTAATGTTTCTTTCATTTTTTTTTTTTCGGAAATCGGTAACGATATAGTCTTGGCCAAAACTATTAGGTACTTATATATTCTACTTCATATTTTTTCACTTATCTAGCATTCTCTCCTATCTGTATTGCTTCCTATCAGTTATCGACATGATGCGTAAGTTTAACAGGTTTTTGAAACAAAGAACAATTTACATTTTAATTTCCGTTTCCCTCTGGAATTTCCTCTCAATGATATTTTTTAAAAAAAAAGGTGCCTAATGCCTCTGAAAAAAGATTGTACTTTTAAATATACTGTATTTAACGTTAAAAAATTTCACAGCTCGGTAGTTTGCAATAAATATTACACCCTGAAAGATTCGCCAGGAGATTTCGTTGCATGCGAACGAAGGGAGGTTAGCAGCAGCGAAGTACCTACGGTGAATACTGAGAACTACGCGAGGTCCGAGTGTGAAATATCGTAACGACGTGTTAAAACGAACTAACGTGCAGCGCACGTATCTCCCGCGACAACGCTCGCTCCGTAAAGCCCTTCGAACGTTTACCAGTGCAACAAAAATGCCGAGACCCGCGAGACCCTTTGACGCATCAATGATAGACCAAACGCGGTTTAAGATAAATTTCGTAAATCTGGTAAAAATGTCAGACGAAATAACAACTTTCCTTTTCCCCTGTCTGCCGTGACGCACAATTAGCGGAAAATAGAAAGTATAACGTGGAAAAACCACGCGTGAGAAAGAAAGCGACGGCGACAAAGACGGTAGCTCGACCCCTCTCGTCCGCGATTTCATCCGATACGTCGCGTATCTCGGGACACGCGTGTAATTTACCGGTTTTCGCGAAGCTGCTGCCTGCACGGTTAACTATTTCGTTCCTCGGACGAGACAGGTTTCCGCGAGAGAAAGAAAGCCATCGGAAGACATCGGGAGATGGGACACCAGAAACTCATAGTATATATAATCGCGGTGCGCGGCGCATAGTCATAAATTATCCGGCGCGACCGAGACTAAAACGAATTGACCTTCGAGGTCGCGTACGAAGTCCTGCCGCTGCCGCGACGGGAATACAGCCGGCGGGGCCTTTACGCTGGTTGAGTCGCTGTTAATTATTCCCCCCCGCTTTCAGAAATTTCACCTGGGAGCTGGGAATTTTTCCACGATCCCGCGGGCGAGATTAGATCGCGGAGCGGGAAAGTTGCGTAACACGTGCCGCGCGATATATACGGGGGATCGATTCTGCAGCATCCATTTCCGATACGCGCGGAAAAACGACAACGCGGCGCTTCCGCGCGACGCATTGTTCGACGGAGTGACCTAAAGATTCATCAGCGCGAGTTCTCACACCGTGCGAACACGTGTGAATCAGCGTGTTCGATACGGAGGCGTCGAAATGAGAACGGAAAAACTGGTTGGCGATGAACTGCACCGACAAGACCTAACGTAAAATTGTTCTACTGTGTTTCCGGCGTATCGATAAAAATTGCCTGCAAATTCGACCGACTCGAATGTGTTAGACTTGTTCAATTATTATTAAATTGATTCTTAATATCCTAATAAGAACCGAATTCAGATGTGAATTATTTGAAGTAGAGAAAAAATTGATAATAACGACAAAAAAAAAATATATGTCACAACTTATTGAATATATTCTATTGTATTCTATAATGCAAAAATAATTCCAACTTTTAAATCAAATGCAAAACTGCTTAAGAAAAAATTTTATAAAAAGAAGAATCTTCAGGGTTTCACCGAATTCTGGTAATGAAGATTGAAAATGAGAGATCGTACAGCATTAAATATCTTTGAAACTGCTGACAAAGTTGCTGATTGATCACCCTGCTACTCTTACAGACCTATATGCACGAGTACCCAGTAGACAATTTGTCATTAAATGTGCGTCAAATTGGCAACAAATTAGCTCAAAACTTGATACCAAATACTATAGCATCTGTGTCCTCGATCAGCTTGTGTTTTGCTGCTAAAGTTTGCATCATAATTTGACAGCAATTTATGGTCAAAGAGCGAGCAAACTCTGTGCAATTCAGTTGACGCCAAAATGCTTTTTGACGTAAAATTCAGTTACGCAGACCTTGCTCGCTTTTTGACAATTTGACGACAAGTATATCATCAAGTCTTACTCGATTTGGTGACTATTTGCTGCTGGCAAGGTTTGTGAAGCACATTTTGTTATATTTCTGCCAACGATTTGTCGACACCTTTTATAACAGAGAGTTTGCGTCCAATTTAGCGCCATTTTGCTTACAAACTTTCAAGCGAGGTTTGGACATTATTCGCTTTGGCAAGTTTGGCTATCCGGGCAGTTTTATTTTAACCCGAATATCTCAAATTAAAGACTACGGTACTGCGTTCGCCACTCACGACAGAGTATTCGACGCAACTTTCCCCTTTGGGCTCTTTTCCTTTTATTATCACAACAGCGATAGATCGAGTCTCTCACGAGCCTTTCCGATCGGCCCGTTGAAAGCCGGATGCGGGCGCATACGCGTCGTTTCTTCCGCTCGCACCCGGCCTCGGCAAGGCTGGTCGAGTAGTTACGCTCACTTTGCCGGGGCGAAGCGAACGGGCGTGCGCGCGTGTGCATAAGCGTGAGGTTTACGTACGCACGTCGTCGTACGGACACGTACGTCCGCATCCGGGGTCGGCCCGGGGCTTTAATGAACGATCGAACCCGGTTCTACGCGTCGCGGCGGCGCGCAGCCCGTCATTACGGGGCTACCGCGTCGAGAAACCTCGTCGTTTCCTTTTTGTCCACCTTTTTCTTTCATACGCCCGACTTTTCTCTACGCCGCGGCCTCGCGTGGCGAGCTGTTGAATGGAAGGATGGATTCTATTTTTCCACGGCACTCGCGAATCATCTCCGGGGTCCCGGCAGTCTCCCGCCGAGTCAAGCGATTTCAATAGAACCGCCGAGCGATCCCATCTCGCTTGAACCGCTAATTTTTCACTTCTGCTGCTAATAAAAAAAAAAGTGTATCGTGCATTCGGTGAAAACATATGTCGTAACCTATTCAGATACGGCACAGCGTGTTGCCGGTAACGTCGCTGGCAACCGTAACACGTGTTGCAATCAAAAAATTATAGCAACTGACTCTGCGTTTGTTGACAAATTGATACCTTTGCGATATGGCAAGTATAGCAAACGTATATAATAATTCAAGTAGCAACTTGCCGACAATTTGCCGGTGACTTATATTGTGGTTTAAATCGTTTGCGGTCAAAATTCTTGCTGTTGCCGCTATGGTTGTCGTAATAATTCATACTATAGGATCGCACAATGCTGTCATATTGCTGACAACGCGAGGTAACTTGGATGCAAGTATTATATACGCCGCCTGCATGTTGTTGCAATGGCGTTACGTTCGAAATTGTTGAAGACAAATGTACCGCAAGTTGTCAGCGCCATAAGCAATCACGAGCGATCAGATTTTGCGCGGTTTTGCTCGGACACGCTTGATTATCTAAGTCTGAATAGTTACAATTTTATAATCTCATGATTGACGCTAAATAATATAGTAACATCAGCGCGGCAAACACTTCTCTCAAATAGATTTATAATTTACCTAATTTCATGAAAATTTATGACGATAACGAAATGCAATGTAAAATTATTTCAACGGAAATGATTAGATAGTTCTTCTGAAAAGCATGCAATAAGATCGTAACATACGTGACATATTATCCGTTACCGTCGTCATTAATTATCCCTAGTTTACCGCAACGATTTATTGTCGTCTAGTTTATTGCTCGTAGTAGATAACGATAATTATAATTGACTTCAACGGCCTTTAAAGGTCGTGAATGATGGCTCGAAGAGAGACTAGAGCTACTACAGCGATGCACCGTTAATTCGATCATTATTGACTATTATTTCGCCTCTTTACCGAAACTTTTCTAAATTCCCTGAAAAACGTTATGATTTACTGAACCGATCACGCGACAAGATAACTTAAGCCGTAGTCGTTCCAAAGGATGACTATTAGTCAAAAAGTCTTGGAGCAAACTTCCCTCCCTAAATATCAAGATAATAAAAAATTATATCACGTCCAACGAAAATAGTAATGAATTATCGAGTTAGCCCAATTTCGTTTTGGGATCGTTCGCAATTGATTGTTCGCGTAAGAGATACGTACCACGACGCAAGGATAATACCTGCCGTCCGTGACGACCTTTAAAGGCCGGACCGGCGCGGCGCGGCGACAGCGCGCGCGGCCGAGAGAGCGCAAGAGACCGAGGAGAAGAGGCAGGAAGAGATTACTGTCGCGCGGCGTTAACACGATCAGCGCCGTCAGCAAGCAGCCGCGGCCGTTGCTGGATCTCCTCGCGCGGGCCTCCTGTAAACCCGCCGTAAGTTATGCGCGACCAGGAGGGCCGCCTTGCGCGCTGGCCATTAAAGCGGGTTATGCCCATTTCAAGTGGAAAATCATAAGCACCGCAAATACGCCGTCATTACGGCAGACGCGCTACGAGCTCGCCACTTACTTTGTAATCATGACTAATGCATAATGTAGTAGCGACCGCGTCCCGCACACGCTCCTCCACCTCCGTCTATGCACGCGACTACTATACGCGTGTGTGCACGCGTGCGAACACCTACGCGGGTATACACGCCGCCGAGTACGCGCCGCGATCTCGTTGGCGGGCCCTTACGTGAGGCGATGCCCGCGCGGATACCAAGGCGGGCGATGGCACCCCTCGCGCGGAGCGGATTCAACGCGAAATTGGATCTTGCGGTGTGACACATGCACTTGACCGGGAACGGGGACGTAAATCATTCGTAATCGGACGTGATGCGCGTGAAATTCCAGAGGCGTCCATCAAGTCCGTTTGGCAATATTCATACGTGGGTTAAGCACAGGGGAGAGACGAGGTGTGATACATAAGAATCGTAAGAGATAGTATCGGTGTGAACTTTTCCTCTCGTTGAACTTGCCGATCGATAATGCGCGGCTTCTAGTGAAATCACGTCTTTGTCCCTCCGACGCGTAACCTTGGTCGTGCGTAGAATGGTCGAAACAGCTGTTTCAGGTGGGAGGCCTCTCGCGAAACACAATGGCGTTCACGTGAGGCGCAAACGTTTATTAGCCGACGTGGCTCGCGGGGGGAGGAGGAGGAGGAAAGCGGGAGGACGCAGCGATTTATAATCCAGCAATGTAAGCAGCAACACTGGCACCAGCAATGGCCGAGAGCCCAGCGATAGCTGGACACGCCATGGCGCGGTCCCGAAGGTCGCGTGACGTCGATACGATTGCGGGTCTTATTGGGAGTCACCGTGTGTTCGACTTTGCGAAGGAACGCGATGCCCGCGCGTCGACGCATTCCTGCAACTAATTAGCTCCCGTTGTATTTGTCGGCCGGTATTCGCTGCGTGCAACGACAGAGAGAAAGAGAGGGGGAGGATCTACAATGCCGAGGTTAGGTTTTCAGGCTCCTCTTCTTCATCCTCTCTCTAACCGATGCGTTTTCACTACGCGTACGTGAGCTACAGCGATGTGATTTATAGGTCTGTTCCTCTCAGCCGTTCACTCGTCATCCCACGCCTTCCTGCAATTTTTCCTTTTCTATTTCTGCTCGCAAGGGAAATCTACTCGAAAAGATGCAATGGATGTTAAGGTTTCTGCGGAATAACTTCCCGCAGAGAGTTACAGCTTTCGGACTTCCGCCACATAGCCGCGGTCGTAAAGGGGGTGAAGAACTAAGAGCAAGAGCCAATCGTATCAAAGAATCACCGTGCACACTCGCCGATTCTCTAATATAATTTGTTTTGCCCCTTGTTTTTGCATTCGGTTCCTCATCCCCTCCACAACCGTGGTTATGTGGTGGAAGTGCGAAAAGTCTGACTTCCCTAAATTGTATCCCGTATCCCGTATTAAAACCACGAAAAGTGCAATTCCTTCTCGAAGAATCGGCGTTTACACGTCATTTCTATTTGCCGGCGCGTGCAAACGCTGATTTCACAACCGGAAAATTTTCAACGCGATTTCAACGGAGAGTCATGTCAGCGCATGTATTACATTGCACCTTTTATCTCCTGTTTTTACGATCCGCCTGTATACATATATATATATATATGTATATATATATATACGTTTCTCTCTTCTCGTCTCCCCTTGATGCGCGCAGAACGGTCTTTTATGGTCGACAAGCGACACTCGCAGCGATAGTGACACTGTACGTCCATCAGGGTCGCGCACCTGCAAGCAGGTCAGGTTGCGCGACACCACGTTCGGCCGTGAAAGACTGTATCGGGAGGATAGACGAGTATACGCTGGCATTTAATTTTATATGCATGGAGTGATGTTTTCTTAAAAACTATTCGCTATTTTTACATTAACTGTCAACCTGGACTGAATCGACAATGCATGGACTATATATTTTTTCATAAACATATACTCGATGATTTTAGAAGAAAGTAGACGTCAATTTATAAGACGGCAAATTATAATTAACATCATTAAATTTTTCGTTGGCAAAAAAACTTTCCCGAGCCGTTCGTAAAACATCAGGGATACAAAGAGAGGACCAAATCGCCGATGGTTCCCCGCGATTCGTTCTATCTGGCTCTCGCGTTTCCTCCGAAGTCGAAGCGTCCGATGTGGACCCAGGGGCTCGGGATACGAGAAGAAGATATTCTTCCTGCGGTTCGCCGCCTGTTCCGCCGGTGGCAACGGGCGAGCGGTGACCTCCGTACCCCCAGAAGAAGGAGCAAGAAAGACAGAGGGGGGCTCGAGAGGAGAGCACACACCGAGAAAGGGGCAAAGAGGGATAGAAAAGAAAGAAGAGAAAGAGAGAGAGAGAGAGAGAGAGAGAGAGAGAGAGAGAGAGATGGAGAGGAGGGAGTTCGAGGTGCGTTCCTGCGTGACGTAGCTTTCGCAGGCCATCACGCATATGTTACCCTCCGCGAGGGACACGTACGCGCTTACAATACGATCCGCGGGGTCATTCCACCGAGTCCTCTCGGACACCTCTTAAGCTTCGCCGTCGCCATCGTCGTCCCCGTTGTCGTGAACTTTGTTCCACGTTTCGCTCGTCCGCCGCCTCTCGATCGGCGTTCTCTCTATAAAGCCTTGCGTCTCCTAAAACGTACGTATGTACGCGTTCGACCGCATTACTCATTTGTTTCAGAGGAAATGTTCTTTGTAGATCTTGAATAATATTTTACTTTTTCCTAAACTTCTAACTTCGTACTTTTTCTTCATCTTCTTTTGTTACAACTTTATTCACAAGAATTGAACGTAACTCGCGTTATTTCGGTCTGTATTGTATCTCATCATAATGAAGATAAAGATTCGCGAACGAAGATCGACGAGATGCTTTCAAGATGACCAACTAAGTAGAGTGATTTTCTCGAGATCTTTTGTTAGCTTTTGTTAGATTTTCTCTTTCTCTCTCTCTCTCTAAAAAAAAAATAACGCGAATGGAATTCGCCAGCAAACCTGTCTTTTTATTGCGTGTGGAGTATAAAAAAATAAAAATATCCTTATATGCAAAGAAGATCGTTTAGTTTTTCCTCTCGCAACGAGGAGAATGCTCACGCGATAAATCGAATTTACATGTCGAACACGCCGGTGGGAGTCTTCCATTGCATCGAGTCGTACGTCCTGGCACCGTTTCTCTCTCCGCGGCTCTCCGTATTTTTTTCTTCCCGGACACACGTTCGTTTAACAAGAGAGCGAAGCAGGTTGCGGGCGGATGACAAACAAACAGCGCCGTGACCTCGTCGCCTTGTGCGTGAGGTGCGATTAGCGCGAACGACTCTCTCGCGCGAGCGAGCGAGCGAGCGAGCGAGCGAGTCGTCGTCGGGTCGGTCGTGAAAGATGTGGGAGGAAGGCGAGTGAGAAGGAAGCACGCGCGGACGAAGGAAGGATGAACGAAGGAAGGAAGAAGTCGGGTACGTAAGCCGACCAAAGGTCGAGTGCTGACCACACGAGTCATCTCGGTTGCGACAACTCGCGCCGCTGTTAACTTTTGCGCGTCCCGCTTCCAATCTCGCTACGTTGTGCAAAATAAAATGCAAGAGCGTATCTTCGAATTGCTCGAGGAAGCATCGTGCAAAAATGCAGGTATGCAGAATGGATTGTCTTATAGCGATATCGCAAGACAGAAATATACGTATACTTTTCTCATTGGTATAAATTAGAACCGATTAAAGCCGATGATGCGCGCGCTGAAGACTGAATTAAACGTACGTTTCTGAAAGGCAGACCGGGCACAACGCGAGGCAAGCTCGCGCGCGATGAGCGATTAGCGTTAAAGATTATCTCACCTGCGAAGTCACCAAGAAGGTCAGAGCGTGACGATAGAGGAACAAGAAAAGAAGCGACGGACTGGAAGCGGGTACTTTACTCGATCAAAGGTCGCGCCTCGCGCATAACTTACCATGGCATCGATAAACGAGTTCCCTATCGCGCTTTCCATTTTCGCTCGCGCGGAGAGATAGCATCTCGCCATATGGCGGAGGAGGTGAGCGCGAGTACGCGCACACGTAACAACTAACGTAGAATGTTATTGACAAATAAATGGATAGCAAGTAACAAGGCTATTAAATTCTCATTATTCCGCGCTGAGAGGTGTTTTGACAAACGCAGAAGGAAAATACCACGGAGGAGTGGAGTTCCGTAATGAGGTTAGAGGATAAACGATTAAATGCAATCGATTTGCGCATCGAGGGGGATAGTTGCGGAATCAAAGTCAGCTATGCGAATCGGTCTAGCGGCGATAATCCGCGTGCCTATCGCGGGCGATTATGACCGTTAATTAACGTGCTCTCGCGGCATCATCAGTTTGATTTTTCCTCCCTCGGCCGGCTATATACGTGCCGCTAATTGCCACGTGGCGCAGGTGACTGGAGGAACGGAACATCCTCGGACAATGAGGCTCAACAGGTTGCCGGCGGATGGCTGCAGCGAGGCTGACTACTGCAGCCGTACCACCAGCGGCAATTAGCACGGGCGATTTCTTTCGCCCGTGTATAACATCGCTGAAAAAAAAAACCTTGCAGAATACACGGACGCTCGGACGCATCCGTATGAAGAGTCTAAATCACTTCGCTCCGAGAGTTCCACGACGGAAAGAAGAAAAAAAAAACGCAGCAGGTCGGCAAACTCGCAAAACCGAGAGATGTGGCTGCGCGGAATAAATCAATGCGTCTTTAAGCGCATTGTTCGTCGGTATACCGTTAACGTATATCCTCCGTACAATCGACGTCCTTCGGTACCCGCGGTGTTTTTACCGCGACCGAGACACGGCCCAAGAGTTCGAGAGACTTTTGCGGAGGACTGTACGCTACCGAGCGAGCAGTTAGCATTAGGCACGATGACGAAGAAGGCCAGGGACTCGGTGAGATGATAGCGAGCGCGTTCGCTGACGGCTCGCATCGGTCACACCGCAGGTGACTCGTCGCGGTCCGAGTCTGTGGCCTCTGATGCCCGACCCACGTACCAGATTCTATCCGCGGTGTGTCCTTCCCTCCGTCTCTCTCTCTCTCTCTCTCTCCTGTCTCTCTAACTCCCGCTTTCTCTTTCGCGCGGAACGCGAGATGCTACTAAACAACGCGAGGCGAGGCCTTGGAGCGCGTAGAAAAATTGTTCCTTGCCGAGAGAAGAAATTGTTATCCATCTAACTGCTAATTTTCAGGCAGGATATGTTTGCGCATACGTAATTTCTGATTACTCGAGAGAACGGGAGAAATCTCTGCCGCGCGAGAAAAATGTGTAAACAATTGCCGTGATTGAAGAGCCTTTTCACGTATGCGAGAATTTGTTCCTCGATCTATCTTTTTTTTCCCCCCCTCTCGCGCGCGCTGTTCCTCGTTATGAATTCGCATCCGCGCGACCGCTGATTACAGGCTGGATATATTGCGCATATAAATTCCTAGTTGACACGGGAAAACGCCGCGCGTTCGAACGGCCGCGCGCCGCGCGCCGGTGAACGTCGCCGAAGGACCTGCGACCTCCGCAAAGTTAATGATACGCGCGAGTGGATGATCCTTATATAGAGAGCGCCGGCGAGGCGAGACTGCCCGCTCGTGTGCGCTCGTCAGCGCGCATCATTTCGAGTGATGTATTACTCACCGAGTGTCATCAGAAAACGGTTATGTGACCCTGGATAACTCCCGACGGTCATACACTCGCGACGCGGCCGCCTCGCGCGGATCGCCGCGTATTTCGCGTCACGCCGCGCCGCGCCGCGCCGTCGTCGTCAACGTCGTCGTCGTGTACAAGTGCATTTCGCTTCGTCAGCGTACGCGATCACAATTGACGCGGCCTCGCCGAGCGCGATCGCGAACGGTGCCAGCTCAGCGCCCCTGCGCTGCGAGGAGGAGCTTTTATCTACGCGCGCGAGAATAAATAAAGCCGAACGGTACAATGTGTGTCTTTCACGTCCCGTGATTTTTATAAACGTCCTACGATGAAGGAGGCTGGTTGGGGATATCGCCTTAAAGGGGCTCTTAACGAAGCCACAATGCGCCGTGGCGATAGACAAAATACGTAACGGCAGTTGAATACCGGTTTTCCCCCTCCCCCTTTAGTTTTCGATTTACGGTTCCCTCTCGCGATTTTTAAATCTCCCGTAATTAATGTTTCATTGATTATCTAATAGTGCAGTGTGAAAAAAATTACCCTTTCAAAGAAGAAACTAAGCAGGATTTCATATGCCTTGGTTTTTTTTACATTCTGTAGTACATGATTCAGTTTATGAAACGATACCACAACTTCTTAACCTTTATGGTATAATATAAAAAATAACACTTTAACTGTAAAAATGGACCTCAATCACTTTTTCATTTAAAAGTTCATACAAATGTCTACTTTATTTAAAAGAAAAATTAAAATTTAGTATAATTTAATTACTGAAAATTAATCACAAATTGGATAAAAAAGATATTTTACTTATAAAATTGTAATTTTGTATAATATAAATGCATACAAAAAAGAACTACGATTTTTTAGGTATAAACTTTAAAAAAATATAGAAATTTCAAACTCTTAACATTAATTGGACACATAAAAATAAATGATTTTCAATAAGGGGCAAGTAAGAGAAATCGAGTATCGCAAAAGATAAGCATTTTTTGTGCAAAAATAATGTCTTTTCCAAGAAGCTCATCGTTTTTCGTAGAGAAATTGATCTCGGTCGCCTTACCTATGCAAATCTCTTTCACTACGAAGATTTTTTTAAGGAAAAGATAAGGAGCAGAGGATGCTCTGAATACTTTCGTGGACAGAAATCGATCGGACACCAATTTTCATAGGCGTTTGTTTACGTCCGAGAGAATTAAATCTAAAGAGAAGAAAATAGAGTAAAATATCCCACATTTTTCTTTTCTTCAAAGATACATCGTCCTCGCTTTAAGAGAATCTCCTGGGTCGTGGCCACATCCCGAAAAGCGTGACCGATCCCACCGATTACAGTTTCGTAGCCTAGCTAATTAATCGCGAGCATGTCGCGCATCTATTCGCTTCTCGATCCGAGGGGGATGCAGATACGGTGCGCGGTGTCGTCGTAGAACGACGGGCCACCCACGACAGGCCATATCGTCGTCCGCCAACGTAAATTAGCGACTTATCGTATCACCGAGGTCGTTAGGCTTCCCGACGGCTAGCTGAACTGCGCGAAATTCAAACGACGAGATCTCGCGATTACGTTCTAAAAACGCTTGATAACGGCAATGCCGTACGTTAAGACTACCCTGCATAAGTCGCTAACCGCAAAACATGGTTCGCAACGCGGATGCAAAATCAAGTTGTAAAACGTATCACGAAAATCAAAACTGTAGTTGAACCAACCTTTCCAAGGTTGGATTTATGCCTGCGTGTATTTTGCGTGCGATGAGGCGTTTTACGATTTATTTTGCATCTGCATTGCAAACTATAACGTTTCAGTTATTACTACTATAGTAACTTGTGTGTATATTTTGTACAATAGACCCTTTACAAAAATTCATATAATTGTATGAAGTATAAATTCTTTTTTCTGTCTCTTTAGTAGTTAAAAAAAAAAAGTTAATTCTGTGAAATAAAACAATGACGAATGACCGTTTCTTTGATATCCGAATATTTAAGTTTTGAAATAGAAACAAGATTTTCATCAACGCGCGAAAGTCAAGTTACTTTCAAAAGATCGCTATCACATTACGGTTTACATAGCCTTTGCGTCGATATGTCTTGTCGCACGTTCGAGACTCATATTTGATTAATCGAGGTCGACTAATCAAATTCTATCCGTAGGACGCAGAAAAAAGGCTTACAAACCGAGTGCCCCTGTAACGCGTGGGCGTGTAGATAACTGCAGAAGCGACCAAATCGATTTACTGTGTCGAAATCACACGGGCACCGGTCCGTAAAATAAATCACGCGTAGTAAAGTGGAAAGACTGGTTTCTTTCGTAAGATTTCGGATACACCCGGTTAGTACAAATGTTACCTGGAGAGCTCGGGGTCTCGAAATTCTCCCTGACCCCGAGGAGCGGAAAGAGAGGTCCAAAGGTCGGCGGAGCCGAGGAATGTCTCGGGAAGAGGCCAGATTATACTTCGCTAATGAACTTCTGCGCCTTCGGCCGTGCGTGATCCAGGTAACGGCGCCGAGGAAAATCAGAGAACCGTCGTCTCGGCGCTTGTTTTCTATTACAAGGGTCGGACAAATAAAAGCTTAAGCGCGAGAGACTAACCAATAAGTTTTCGAATTCCAGCGCGACCTCTCACTTTTACCCGTCCCGCCGTCCACGCGGAGAGGAGTCTCTTCATCTTTTTCACTGATAGAATATGGGAGAAGAAATTGGTAAACTCGTAATTACGGGCTAAATCGAAGGAAACGACACAACTAGTAGATTATTCAAATCATATGGAATTAATTAATGATTACTATTCGTGTAAGAGATAAATATAGTATTTGATCAATCTGTTTATAATATAAAACATTTATAAAATAATATCGTTCCAATCTAAGCCTCACGTGAGCTACATAGGAGAAAACTTCCCGTCGCAAATTTTTCATCCAATGAGATCAAAACGATCAAATGTCCGTTCTACGAAGCGAATGTTCGATTAATCGGCAAATTTCAACGCCGATACTATCATCAATATTATTTTTAATTACCACAATGACGCAAGTCGTTTCATTACAGATACAGCAAGGACGCTCCATCAGATACCAGGTATATCTAATACCATGCGGCAGAGTCACGTTTCGATATCAATCGGAATGTGACGGCACTCCGTACAAATACACGTACGGCATGTTTAACAGTCCACAAATCAGCGATAGATCTAATGTAAAATACACAAATTTAAACATCTTCAAGATTATACTCGGAAAGAAATCGTTAGTCAACGTAAGAGGCAGAAGAAAAAACAGAGGAGCGATTACATAATGCGGATTCTTTCACGACGCGAGCAAGAAAATCCGTGGAGACTCGCCATTAGACGGCGTTAAGCAAATGTAAAAAGCCCAAGCAATTAAATTCTCACTGGTAGGCCAGACATGTGTTACCGCGTGTCTGACGCGACGGTCATGGTGATCGCGACCTCGAGATCGTTGATATCGCGCATTACGCGACAAATCGCCGGCCTTCGCATGCGCGACTCCCGTCCGTAACGAGAGATTTGCCGATTCGTCCATTGTATCGGTGCACCGAGCCGCGTTAACCGCGTTCCAAGGCCCGGACGACGTGGAATTTGTTGCCAGGACCGCGGACGCGAGCATCAGAGATCGCAGGAAGAGAGACGCGTTTATTACTGAGGCGTTCGTTGAACAGACAAAAAAGAAACCAGCCAACGAAAACTATTTTTTATAACATTATCGACGAGGTAGAGTTAACGGCTGGAATGCATTGAATTATTTTCACTTCACACACAGCGACGGATGATTTCAGCAAAATATAAAACTCGTCGGCTTTTTTTCCTAAATTTCTCCAGGAGGTACAAAATTTTTTATACTTTGCTGGTTTTTTTTTCTGAAAAAAAAAAATGAAGTTTCTTTCTATACAGACGAATAGAAGAAAGACTCGTCGCAACTGCGGTCTACTCGCGTTTTCTGCTACCTTTGTCCTCTGTGACTTTGCGATAGGAAGCTACCGATCGAGAGGAGGAACATTTTCGCTCGCTTATCTCGTCACGATGATCTGCCGACGGATACCGCATGCCTTGACACGTAACAATGCATGCATGAATTAATAGCGGCCGCTGTTGCTTTCATATTTCTCCCCTCGCTTACACAAAGATTTACATCTTTATCGTGAACCTGGGAGATGACACTGTCGTCTCCGTTTCCTCGATTTTGTTATCACGAGCAATTAAAAGTGAGAATTGAAAAAAAATAAGATGTCTGCCTTCTTCAACGTTCAAAAAACCAGAAACTATACAACAGAATTCTCCCAAGTGCTACGTACAAATGCAAAAATAAGAATGTTTTAAATAGCTAGTTCTATTTTTAATTCGCGAAATTTAAGAATTCCTTGCGTAACTCTCTCGCGAATCCATCGTCGCGGATTCTACGAACCGAGACAATGATCCGCGAGTTATTAGAAGTAATTGCTGTCTTGGAGGAGTCCCTGATGTGGAATAAAAAGGATGAATGAGAGGGAAAACTTAAAATAAAAAAAAAAGAAAACAAAGAGTAACATCGTGCCTCGTGACGGGAATCGAACTCGCCGAGAAGGGAAGACGGCGAGAGAGAGAGAGAGAGAGAGAAAGAGAGCGAGCGGACGAGATAGAGGAACCGAATGATGAAAACACGAAAGGTTAGCGCTTCAATAAATTCTGACGATCCGGGATGAACGTGCCGCGACTCGCCTGCCGTCGATCTCTCGGTCCTGCGGCTTATAACGAGACCGATGAACGACGGAATGCACTATGAAACGCGATATTAATGATACGTTGGCGTGGCTCGTATCGCTCGACGTAATTGGCTCACGTCGCAGATGTGGTAATTAGCGTTGCGACCGAACGTGTCAAATGTTATGGAAACAACTGTATAACAGGGACGCGGAATTGAATTGCGGCCGCCTCGCGCAATTTATCATTGATCTCGACCCTTTAGCCATGAATCCCGCCTCTCGCAATTAGGTGATTATCGTGCGCTACCGATCGTAATGCTTAATGCGCCTGGATTCCGCGTCTTTTTCCGAGTTTTATTTGCCCACAGGTCACCGGCACGCTCATCCGTAATTATACGCTCCCTGTCCTCCTCTAATCCGCGCAGTATTCTTGAAAGCCACGACTGAATTATTAATCCATATAGATCATCGGATTTAATCGCCGTGGAATATTTTGCCGGGTATGGTTTTTCGCGCGCGAACATGCGAGGGGTACGTATTCGTCGAGGGAAAAAGAAAAACGCGGCACAGTCACGTTAAAACGCGAAAGGTCAACGCTCCTATAAATCTCTCTCTCTCTCAACCTACGTGTCTTTAGGCGTTGCACTTTCAGCGGACGGGGTTTCATTTTAGATTTCCTCGCGATCGCGAGGCGCACCAAAGTGTGAGAATTCCTCGGGGTACGCGGCCGGCAAATGCAGTAATTCGAGACAGAAATACGGCTATCGACGTACATCACCGAACTTGCGTCGCTGCGATCGGATCGTGGCGAGTATATGTATGCACCTTGGGCACGATTTCCACGCGAAGAGCGAGCGTTCGAGCGATTCTCTCCGCGCTCAGCGTGTCTCTCATATCTCCACGCAAAACATTTTGCTTACCTGAAACAGAAATAACATGCAAGTTGATTAATGTGACGTTCATGGTTTCACTCATAAAGCATTAAAAAGATTGATTTCCTGATCGTTTTGCAAAACAAAACGTTCATAGAAGTTGCATTACCCGTTCGCAATCGTTTATTTCGCCTTAAATAAAACTATCGACGCATGCAGCTTGTGAGAAAACAATAAAAAGTAAAAGAATCCATCTTGACTCCCTGTTCAATGGGATCGATATTATAAAACAAAACAAAAATTTTAGCCTCTTACATGCCGTAACGTGAGATGATTCCCTTATAATATTGGCTAGTATTTAATACTTATTTTAAGTATTAAAAGTACTGCTGTTAATACTTTTAATACTCAAAATAATAATTACTGACCAATTTAATATTTTGTAGCTAACTGAAACGATTTGAAAAATCGACCGCGATTGACTTTGCTTTGTAACTAACGATACGTCTTTACAGCCACGCAATAACAGATAGTACGGAAAATGGTAACATAAGTCGCGACCTTTAAGAACAGCGATACTTGAATACGATATATTTATTCAGGCCAAGTACGAGAAATTGCGTAGGCGATACAATGCAGAGGGTGTAGCTCGCTTCTGACACGGTGATCGAATTATAATCAATAATCCGCGATAATTGAGCTGGTAAGTCCGTTAAACCGGATGATCTATTTATTTACGATTCGGTTGAGTTAGCATCTTGTCACTGATTGATAGGTATACGCCACCTTTCGAACTTCCCGTGACCCGTTTCTACCAATATATTATAACGGTGTAACTTAATCAAAATTGCATTTCAGAACGAGATAGCAGCGTGCGTTGGTAAAAGCTTAATCGGAAGAATTATTGTTAGACGTATATCGTAATTATAATTATAAAGTCGCAATTATACGCGCGACACCCTTTCTTTTCGGCTTTGGGACTGAGATTTCGGCTCCGCCGGAGCAGATTCACGCTGACACGAATGACGTCTTGCACGACGGTCACGTGGGCAGGACACAATGCAGGGTGCGGCTTCACCTCTGACACACCGGGGTCTCGACCTATTCCCGTATACGCGGCCCAGGATATATCATTGTGCTGAGGGCTCAACGTGGTGCCCAACCCACGTGCAAACGCCAACACGCAACGTGGAGCTCTAAGCTCCACCTAAACCCCTCGCGTTGGAATTTCACCGCTTCGGGAATACGACGGAGAGGCGGCGAGCGAGACGGCCCCGGCCAACTAAGCAGCCGTGTGCGCCTGTGTCTCTCGCGGAGAAAAGCCGATTGTCCGACGTGGTGAATCGTAAGCGAGGAAATTTACGCGATTTGTGAGCGACACGCAATCACGTTCAACTTAGCCAGATAACGCAATGCCGAAATGTCAAACCTGGAAGAATTGATTCAAATGGAATAACGTCACGTCATTCGACATCGACGTACGTCACGTTGAAATACCGCGTGTCAAATGCCAACCAGTCCAGGTTTTAGACGAGATGTGGAAAACGTCACACAAATCCATCCACGTGTAAACGCAATTTTACGCAATCCTCGGGGATTCTGCCGCGTCGTTGAACCCGTCGTTCAACAAGTCGAACGTATATCTTTCTCTTCGTCCGCCGACTTAATCTATAGCTCATCAAAACTTTTAAACTTCATCCTCAGCTCTGTTCCTTTTACGGAGATACATCCGAATGTGAATGTCCGAGAGGAGTGGCTTGCCTCGCGCGTTCAGAAACTTTTACAAGGAAACTCGACCGTTTCGTCGAATTTTGCCTTCACGTATCTCCGGTACAGGATGCCCTATTGTTTCTCTCTATCCCGCCCCCACCCACTCTTTCTACGAAGTTAACATATCCGAAAGCAACGTCCACGTGAAGATCCGTACGCTGGTGGACGCCCACGGTTTCTCATATCTTACGGATGAAGACATTTACGACAATTCCCGCACGAGATATCCCCCCCCCCCCACATACACAAACGTCTACTAGCCCCCAATGCACAATGCATTCGCCTGATGTCATTCTCTCACTTGCATCTTCACTTTGTTTGACGAAAATGCTTTTTGGCAACTTCAATGATACTATTATTATTACAAGACTTACCTAATAACGTGGAATTAAATGACAAACTAATAAGGAATTAATTATTCAAAGAAGTTAATCACTTTTACATAAAAATCGAAAAGTTTATCCAGCTTTGCCCGTTTTAAAGTAAAAATTGCACTTCTCTAAAAAAAATTAGATATATTGGTTTTAATAAAATAATGTCTAAACAGTAAACTGCATCACAGGTGATAATAATTGAGATTATTTTAAATTTACATTTTTTTAGTTCTACAATATAATGATATATATTCCTTTCTGAGTGCTTCTTTATGTCTGGATAGCATTAAAAAGGTAATATTGGATTTTTTAACGAAGACGGGTGAATACAGACCCTTTTGCAAAACTGATACGATCGAAACGAAAGTCTGAGAATCGACGAAGGAGTGCGGGAGACGCCCGTGCCTAAGGCGATAAAAAATTAAAAATCTGACGTGCATTCATGAATGAGATAGAGATCGGCATATTCAATTGTAAATTATTCGACCAATGCGCAATGATTGCGGTATTCGAACGCAGCTGTTGGCAATCTATACGCACTATAATATCGTCACGTTTGATAGTATATAATTACGCGATAAGTTTCTAAAAAAAATTACGACAGCAAAAACATTCTACAATTAATGGCAATATAAAAATTATATATAAATAAAAATTTTAAAAAAGATTTAAGGGCAAACAGATAAATTAGACATGTCTCATAAATTAGACATGTAAATAAATTACAAATTAAAAATACTGATCCATTGATTTTTCTATTTATAGTAGAATTGTATCCTGTCACAAACGCATCTGATCCATAAATTTATAATTAGAGGGTTTTGCACTATGATTTGCAGTATGATTTGCAATCAGTATTGTTTATTGTTTCGCGCTTCGTTCCTAACAATATATCTAAAATATATGATTAATTTAAGTCAAGTCGTCTCCATGTAGTTGATTATATTTATATCGATTGATAATGACTTCATATTAAGTCGAAACGCGTACGGTGTTATCTTTTCATATACAAAACAATTACGGTTGCCACTTTACGTTTTAACTGTGTAATGATACGTTTAATTGGATTAAAATTTTGACATGTGGCATTAAAAAAAATTTAGTTTCATTGCGCCTTAATTTCCGCGCTGACTCACATCACCCGCTTTATTTACCATTGCTTATTATAATTTTGGTGAGTCCGAAATAGCGAAGTTGTTATTCTACATTGATAATTTACAATTAACAAGAAAAAAGATATTGAGTGGGATATATTTTTTCCTATAAGAGAGTTTCCTCAAAATGCTCACTCTGCAGAGCTCTTCACAATCTTGTTCACACATCATGGCCTCTCCCCCCCGTACGAGAATTTGCATTTTACAAAAAGAACACGCAGTTCTATCGAGGAATACGTGCAGGTAAGCTTTAAGTGAGCGTCACGGTCGTTGGTCTATGAACCATGCTGGACCGAAACGCATGGTCACCGAACAAGAGGCTGTCTGCGTCAGGGTCGAGTCGTTGCTTATTTACGTAAGCTGCATTCTCGAGAACAATTGCGTAGGCCAAACCCATTAAAGCTTTGACCTCCGCGTAATTATGGCCAAAGGTCAAGCCTAGTTGATCCGTTTATAAGGAAATCGCGCGGAGAATAATTCCACGTGAAAGCACGCGTCCCGTCTGTTTACATCACAATGCGTATGCTTGTCGTTCGTTATCAGATCTGCGCGCCCGTGTATCAAAATTACTGCGTTATTCAAACGCAAAGTATATCCTGATCAAGGTGGTTACAAGCAGAGCCTGTGAATCGACTCTCGATCAATTAAATTAATTTTTAAATGTCGCGAAAGAAAAGAAACACATTCTGCGCCCTAGTGATCGAAATTTTGAAAAAGGAGAAAAAAAAACTAAGATTCCACTAATATTAATATGATGTCCGGTCGGTTTTGACCTCGACAATCCGTGAGAAAGGTAGAAACGAAAAAGTCTCAACTTGTCTTATACAGAGAAACACTATCAACGGAAATTGATAAGGAATAGATAAGAAATGGTTTGCCGTAATCTTCCCGTGCTGCTGTCGCAGAAATTTTTGCTATCTTCAGAAACACACGTAATCAAGCATGCGTAATATATACACATATAAACGTCTTCTCTTCACTTCCGTGAGTCGAAAGAGGAGACATAACGAAATCTATCTCTTCCTCTCGTTGCGTCTTGGAAAATTTTCCAGCGAATGAGAGATACGTGCCCGCGCCGCGTTAAACGGATACGCAGAAAGTGTGCAGATTAGACCGTTTCGAGAAACGCGGTGCGCGTCGCGCGCGATGCAAAAGTCAGAGGTGACGTGTCACCGAGGAAGGTGACGACTCTACAGCCGGAGATTGCGTTGTGCAATCCAGCCAACACAGGCCGCGCACACAAACCGGCAATTCTAGTATCCGAGGTGATCCGTCGGTGGCCCGGTCGGTGACGTTTCTCCTCTTTTCGCTCGTTATTCGCCGCGCGTTTTATTTTGCCCGCTGGGATCGGAGTTACTGATATACCACGCTGCGCTATTATATAATACAGGTTACGCAAGACTCTACAACGTGCTTTGTGACGGCTGCTCTCTTGCGGGATGGAACTATTTACCATTTATTAATGATATACTTTTCTGCCTCGTGTATTATAAGGCTAAGTTTAATGCGTCGATTGAGCATATTGTACACAAACGTGAAAGAAGTATTCAGCATAACAAGTCAAACTTGGACTTTATGCTGTATATCAACTCTATTATTTTAACATTAATAACTTTATAACTTAATAACTTGTACACGTACATTTAAAATTCATCTCCAGCATCCTTTGTAATAAAACCAAGCAATATACTTTTTAAAATAAAATAGTCTACTCTTCGAAAATAAATATTAATATTTTGCAATTGCGTCATGCCTATAATTTTTTTTTTTTATTGCCTTACAACTATCTAGCTCTGTTTTCGTAGACGTAACGTTACATCGGACGTAGGTACAAAGTAGGTCGGGCAGTATATTTAAACCTTAAGTAAACACTCAAACTGTCTCAATTTATTCGTAAATATGAATGAAGAGTAACTTATGGTAATCTCCGTTACGAAGAATCACATTTTCTCTGCTAATGTGTCCAAAGACATCACTCGAATCGTAAACACCTACGGACAGACGCGCATCCCAGGCGGCGACGAGAATCGAACCAATTTTTGCGAATCACTCGAGAAGTAAGTGCGCCAGTCCGAAACATTTTGTATTCGGGTCAACCGCGACGAGTGTTTTCTTCACCGATACAAAAGAAACGAAACCGCGGTACTTGGGAACGATCGTAAAACAATAATGTGCGAAACGTTGCCAACTGTTGTGGGAACGACCCGCACATTAACCTTTTTGGGGAACATAAAATTCGTTAGCTTTACGACGCCCGTTTTGTCGAATGTAACGTAATGTCAGTTTTTCTATCGCACTTCTGGATACCTCAATCATAAATATTACAAATTTTTTTGACAATTGATATAAAAATATTATTTAGCATCAACACATCCGCTTCGACTAAGAAAAGGCACTTCCTCTCATTTCTTGTGTTAATCACACGGACTAATATTCAACTAATTACAAGTCTTCCCTCTTAATATTAATGTTCGAAAAACAGATTCTTTTATTTTATAAAATATTTTATATTATTTCAATTTATTGCAAACGTTGCAATCTTTTAAATATAAACGTTACAAAATTGTTAACGTTAACAACAGAATTGAAATACAGTTAAAATCCAAGTTTGACCAGTTATGCTAAATACTTATTTCACGTTTATGTATAATGCTCTCTATTTAAGTATCCCATTTAATAAATTAATAATAATTACGTTGAAAGATAATGACGCGTAAACAAGTATAATTATAAGCGGACGGTGTGGATAACATTCTACGGGGGCTCGTAGTGATTCGCTATTTCTTCGAATGAGAGCAACATTGTCGAAAGTAGCTACCGTGCCAGTCACCAGGCAGACTGTGGGCTCTAACCCCTGTTCTATAAGTAACCGTGTTGCGCAACGTATTATGTAAAAGTCTTTAGACATACTTAGTCTACATTGTGTATCAGATATTATAGTTCGCAACTGCCGGCGAACTGCTGTTTATAGCAAGAGCAAACACGCAGACGCCGCGCCGCCGGTAGTATACGTGTTGCCGCGCTTCCTTGCGTTTTCAATCGATCCTCGACCCCACGACGAATTGTACGTTAACGATCGCGATGCGGCTCGTAATTCAATTTATCGAATCCGACTCTTTTTCATTGCCGAGCGAACTCAGCGAACGCGGTTGCCGCTCGCGCTCATCCGCGACGACTTCCGGCTTACGCGAGATCAGAGAATTTCGTTCCGACGAGTTGTGGTTTATTGGCAGGATCTGGGATGAATTTTATTGACCCGCGCGATACATTGCCGTAACTAATTTCGCGCCTCTCAGGAGAGAAGGATCGCGTCATACATCTGCTGCCTACGTGAAATGCAAATGTATAATATTTCCATGCAAATATAGATAAAATTTCGTACATAAATTATGTAACTTAACGTCCGGAAGGCAGAGATCAGATTTTAAAATGCAGGAGAATTTTAGAATAATGATTAATTACTTTTTAATTGCTTCATGTCATAATAATCATTCGTCCTCATACTTATGACTGTCCGGACAAATACACATTTATTAATTTTGATTTGGAAAAAGGAAGATTTTTAATTGATTAAAGATACCGGCATTGGCGAAATCAGCTCCTAAGGAGATAATCGATTCTTATGCCTGTATATTATAGATTCTATCTGTTTTTTTTTTATTTCGCTCGCCCCATGCCACATCTTCTAAAGCTGAGAACCGCTGACCTGCATAGAACGATCGCGAGGCGGACCGGTTCAGGTCGTGCAGGAGATTTCTCTGAGGTCGGTATCTTCCACGAGCCTACGAATGAACGTGGGCCTTCTTCTTCAATCTTAGCTTCCCCTTCGCGCACCTCGAGGACGACGTTTCTTCGACGGATATCAAAAAAAAAGGAATCGACTTGGATGCACGAGCGAGTGAAAAAGTGGATCAACGAGACGAGTGTGGAAAGAGAAGACGTTCACCGCAAGACGACATCGACGACATCGATATTCTCTTAGGTGTCAAACCAAAAGATCAAGATAAAAAACGCTGACTGGTGTCATCTTTCTTATAACTTTACACACACGCGCGCGCGCGCGCACACATATACACAGTGATCTTGTAAAATGATATTGGGATTAATATATCTTGTGAATATCTCGAGAAACCTTCGAACGACAGGTAAAGCGTTTCATCGATATATTTATGGCTGGAATGCAAGAAAAAGTCTAAAATTCGAATTCTTATATATATCTATCTTCTCTACGTTTTAATATATTAATGATATAACTAGAAATAGAGTATGTACACTTGTTTTACGTTGTATACAAAATTAATAGAATCGTATACAAAAATTAACTTGCATACAAAAAAACGTTACATATAATATTTCATTATAAAAGTTGAACTTTTTACATAGAAAAAGGGAATAAATTTGAATAATTAGTTGAATGTCCCATTGCAATTTCAAATAAAAAATAGAAGATGTTTTATCGCGTCTGTCCATCAATTCCTATGTTTCCACGATTCATCGGACTCTCACCTATTCACCTAGCTAAAACCTCAGAACCCGGGCCGCGGGCCAAGAACGAATAGATAGCCGTCGAACGCGATGCCTACGCGATGCCGAAATGCTCCGAGGGAGCATAATTGAATCGCTCCGAGTCACCGTCAAAATTCCGACAACGCACGAATTACCGAAACTCTACGATTAGCTCCTTCTTTCTCAGCCCAATTACAGCCGGGTCGGGCCCCGTTGCCCGAAACTCGGCCAGCCGAGACGCGCGCACGCGAGCACACACGCATGCACGCGCGCCCGATCGATGTACGCCGCGGAGCATTACCAGCACTTTGGACGATCGTTAGGTCCCATTTTCGGGGCCCGCGATTTCTCGGGGCCCCGGTGGGCAGGTTCGGGTTACGACGACCTCGAGCGCGCACCCCGTCCGACTCGTCCGTTTCGTTCCTCTCTCGAGAAAGAGTGAGGTCACGTGACCTCACGGCGTAGACGCAACCACAGGCTTCCAGGTTCAAACTTGGCGGCGGTGTATGTGCGAGTGATGTGGGTTCCGTGTGCACGTCAGGTCCCAGCATCGGTGTGCGTGCGACGCCTCGTAAGGCGATGGAATGCGCCCGTCCTCCCGGTCGCCCCCTCCCTCCCCCTCCCGGTCGGATGGATGGCTTTGTCTTTGCGATCTGACGTCTCGTTCCGAGAGCCGCACGGCCGCGCGCTGGTGCAGTATCGGTTCCCGTATCCCGGGGACGGCGATCCTGCATCCGGACTAATCTGTCCTAATCGAATTCCTTCGACGGTACCGGGAGATCGCGATAAAGGAAACGAGTGTCGTCGGTCGTTAGTAGCTCTCGCGCTGCTTCGAAGCAAGGTAATTATACGATTGAAGAATTTTTATTCGCACAGTCAATTACATTTGCTTTCGCTGCCTGTTAAAATATCAAAGTGTTTTTCGTACAGTGACAAAAATACATTTCGAATATTACGACCGAAATGATAAACGATTCTCGCTGTTTTATTTGAAGCGCCGCGTCGCGCACTCGTCGAGGTCGTCCAGAAATTTTGCTGACTGACAGCATAGGAGCAAAGTTCAGCGGAACAATGGAAATGCAGAGCTAATCGCCGTGAACACGTGTTTTATCGCGTTGCGTCTCCTGCTATCGGCGCGAGCATGTCGCGGCATATCTTTTCGCGAGGCACTGAGGCACGTATAGCATCTGCTCTCCCGCGAAGCTGATAAACCGCTCTTGAACGACCGTGAATTATCACGCGGAACGACTGAGTCGTTCCCTCGTCGCGTCTCCCTGTCACCGCGATGACGCGACGAGGTAGCCGGCGGAGGTTGAATTATGAAATTAATTAAGAATATCGATTTGATCACCGTGGAAAATGACTGGAGACTGCCGCTCGAGGTGCATTGCGTATGAGTTGTAATGATCGATGGTCATCCTCAAGTGCATCTCCGTAGGATTCACTCGAAACCTATTGACGGGACTATATTTCTCTCGAAGCCAGACGTTTGCCCCTATCGCTCAAATATCGCACACGAGTCGTCAAATTCTAAATATACAGGCTGTCCCAAAACATGTGGGTCAACGCTCGTAAAAAGGTAGAAGGGATCGAGATAAACATAAAAGTCCAATATTGTCTTGGGTTAGGTCCAATAATCGAGATATTAACGTATGGAATCTGCAAATAATTTAATTGATTTCTATTGTAATTGTGAACAGTAAATTAATGGAAGCTTATCATACATTCACGATAGATTTTTTCTTCCGTGTTATGATTCGAGCGGATCGAGCTCTTCTCTCGGCGCGTTCTCATTCGTATAATTTGAAAAATTAATACCTCGATTATTAGTGGACCTAACCCAAGACAATATTGAACTTTTATGTTTATCTCGATCCCTTCTACCTTTTTACGAGCGTTGACTCACATGTTTTGGGACACCCTGTATACTCGTAATAATTTTGAATGTCGAAGATAATTGAACATAAAAAACCTTTAATGCTGGGCAGTATCAAATTGATCAGTAATTATTACTCATTTAGAATATTAAAAGTATTAACAACATTGCTTTTTTAATACTTAAAATAAGTACTGATTACTGGTCAATTTACCTTCAAAGGCAAAAGCGGAGTGAAATTTCACACTTCTTGGGTATCTCAATCTTTACTATCAGCAGTAATTTAATACCTAAATAGTGCATTTTCTTCGTATAATAGTACATTTTTTGTTTATGAAAAAAATGATGCTGCATATAAAAATGACTTTTTGTCAGAAAAGTATTGAAAACTCTATTTAAAACAGAAAAAAACGCGAAAAATGTGCAAAAAAAACGTTTGAATTTCGTTTGGGATGCTAAAGCACCCCGCATTTGCCTTTTAGGATTAATACTGTCGAGCATTATATTTTCAGAAAGACACTAAAAGTTAAAAAATAAATACGGGCATTTAAAAATATATTTATAATGAAATTTGCAAATATGAGAAGTTGGCGAGTAATTAGACCATTCAGATATTACACAATAGTGTGGAACGTGATCGGGCTTACGTGCGGTATAATTAATGGGTTGTTCACACCTCCCACGTTTTCTTAATCCATCTCAGATCTCCGCCGCGTCTTGGCGCGCAACCCTCTACTTCTCCACGGCGCTCTAACGTCTCGCGAGTCTTCGGTAATTAATCACCTCGTGGCGATCGCTAACTGTCCGACCATATTAACGAAGCAATTATCTTCGGAATTTTTCTACGCGCGCACATAGCGCACCTTGCCGATCCAATTGCAAGGAAGTAAAGTAGAGCGCAACTTGCCTCTCGTACTGCCAACTCGTGTCTGAATCTCGGTCTTTCCGCTCTTAATTTGGCACTTGTTCATACAAAATACGTTCGTACGTGTTCCCCGTCAGGTGACTTGTAGTCTCACGCGGAAACATAACGAGGGACACGCGTCGCGCCGGTACGGACGGGGCCGCCTCGAGATCCGAGCTCTCGCCAATGTCGGTCGCGGGGGGACAAACGATTTGTTACGCACGCGATAATGAAAAGACCGTGTCCCATATTCGAGCGCGCGAGCGACAATAACGAGAGGGAGATACGGGCAGGCAGGCCCGGGCAGGCACGGGAGACGTGAGGCCGCCGATGACGTATAATGAATGGATCGTTTGCACCTCGCCCACGCCACACGTCTCTCTTTCAGCCTTTTGCGGTACGCCACGATCGGCACGATCTCCTAGGAGGCGCTGGCCGGTCGATAATTAATTATCCTGAGTGATCGAGTGCCGTCGATCCTACCGAGCGGCGTCTCCGCTGGGAGTACCGTGTCAATTTGTCATAGTAGTCACGCGCTTTTCTGCGAAGCCACTGCGCGACAAGAGGGAGGAGGAAAACAACGGCTCGTTGTCCACGCTCGATTGTTATTCCGCAGGAAATTCACGGCCGCGGAGCGGCGTCCACGAGGCACGACGAGTAGCAAAGGGGGTGAGGCAACAACTTTAAGTTTGTTGAGATTCAAGAGAGTTTCTCACTTTAATCAGATTTACTGCTCATCCCTCGCTACTCATTCACCTCTACTTATAAGTTTACTGAAGCCTTCTTACAGGACAGCAGTATAAACTTCGTCAGACGCAAGTCATTGCGGATTATAATATTCAGTACTTTAGATAAATAAATCAAAGAGTCGAACTTAGTGATCGCGCATACAAAGATCGTCGCAAATAATCGTCGGAAAATGAAAGGAGGATCTCCTCGCGATAGCAGATTCCCAGGCGTGATGTCGGTAAAGACTATTCACCGATAGATATTTCATATTGCGATTGATGAAGCTAATTCCCAATTTGGAATGGATCGCCGCGAGAACCAATTAAGATATATTACGCCCAATGTCTCGTTGAAGAAGACGCGCTTTTTCTAACGACGCGGTAATCAACTTAATTCACGGGAGTTCGCAATCGCTGTCCCTTGTAACGCTCCCCCCCCGATACTCGAGAGCCGTTCCAAAAATTTTTCTACACTCCCTCTTTAGGACGCGTCATTCGTCTTTATGTCGTCGCAATACAAAATTGCTGTGCAACGACGCGACGTTAATGCATGCACAGTCGGCTCGAAAGTAACAGTTGGTGCATTGATTAGTATTGCGAAAATCGTTTTATGCTGTCGTTGTTGGTTACAAACTCGATGGGAAATGCGAAGAAACGCGAGACGAGCGTGTTTTCTTAGAGGATCAGCCGCGACAGGTTTCCCAATCGTTATTTGCGTCGCTTGTGAAGGAACGACCGTGATTTTTCTACCACGCTATTAAAATAAGTAATAAGTATTCAAATAAATCTGAGTGTAATAATACTTGTAATAACGACTCTTACGTAATGATTAGCGTAATAATAATTTCTTTTGTCTCGCGAACTGGCGCGCTTTCTTTCCTCGAGAAAACTATTCCGAGTCTTCGACTGAACGCGCGAGAAAAATGCTTTCTCTCTGATCGATATATATACGTTCGCCAGCTGCTACGGAGTCAACTTTTCCTAAAATAATGCGTTAAGGCGAGACGCGCTTTGATCTCTCACAGACCTTTTCGAATGCATCACGTACCGGGTGGCCCCGTACGGAGAGGGCACGCCGGCGCCGCACCTGCCAGGTCATTAGGGTATAAACGGCAGGTAGAGTGTAGGCTCTCCGAGACTCTCTCTCTATAGAGAGAAGAGACACACGGCAGATCTTTGTCCCTCTCTCGTTCCTATTTTCTCTCTCTCCGTCCTTATCTCCCTCGTGCTTCTCTTTCTCACAGGAGAGGAGAAAGGTGGTAGGGCGAGGCCGCGAGAAGTGGAGGAAAGACCACGACGAGGAGGGAGTGAATCGAGCGAGAAAGAGGAGGAATCCTGGTCAGTCGAGGGTGGGGGGGAGGGGGGACAAGGGGGCGGCTGAAGAAGTAGAAGAAGCAGAAAGGCGCATCGGGCGAGGACCCAGGAGGAGGTACCCGTCACGAACTGCGGGCTAATTGTCCGGGAGATTGCTCCTGCAGCCTGCTGTGCGCTGCTGCTGTTGCTGCTGATGCTGCCGTCTGTCCTGCACGTTGTTTCCTCGACCTTAAGGCAACCTCCGGGTCCTTAAGATCTTGATCCCGCTTGAAGATCGACCGAGTCTCCGGCTACGCCGTACCAGGGATGGTGGAATTATTGTTTTGCAGGGATGGATTTACGTCGGCGATTTCTGACCTGTCCGTAATTGTAATTGATGGCAGGGTAGACGTGTAATTATCTTCCCTCTCCCTGCCACGGTAGCGCGATTCGCGATTTTGATTAGGCGAAAGATGACTATGAGAGCAGCGACTGAAAAGCTTGCATTCAGAATGCTGATAACAATCCATTTGTTTTTAATATTCAGATTAATTTTAATATTTAGTAATATTCAATAAGCTGATAATTTTCATACTTGGCAATGTTCCGACTTGATGCACATTTACATTACAATGACGTAATAAAAATGCCAGCTTCATTTCACATATCCAATTAAAATTCAAATGACGTCGATTGCGCGACAAAAATGAAGAACAAACAGATTTTTGGCCTAAGAATGTAGAAAGGATCAAACTACCACGTTTTCTTGCGTAGAGAAACCTTCTCTTTACGGGTAAGAGCGAGAGTGCTCGCGTGTCGCGCGTATATCTTCGTTTTTTTTTTTTGCGCGCGCTCTTGCTCTCCGTCGTGTCACCGGAGGTGAAACAGGGAGAAACGCGACGACGGTGAGAAATTTCTCTGCATCCCGCGCGAGACGTCGTGCGATCGATCGAAGTCGCTCGATTTCGCGCTCCTTTCGAGATCGTTTCCTGGCGCACGACACACTCCGACTGCTTCGTTCTTTTTTTTCTCTCTCTCTCCAAGCTCTATCTTTCTTCCGCAACCACGATACGTCTCTCTCGACTTCCAAGTGAGAAACACATCGTCCGAGTTCTACAGATTTATCGCGGTTACACGAGACTTCTGCACCGTGTCCGATGGTGCACACAGTAAACGCATAAAATCTTACGGAAAATTTATGCCTCAATGTTTAAAAAAAAGATCAGGTGTTATAGTTGAAGATTTATCATTTAAATTAAAAATAAATTATAAATAATTTCAAGTCAATACATAACAAGTCGAATATTTTCAAGTCGAAAATATACATCAATACCGATATAATCAAATTCTTATTTTGTTTTGTACTTTGATTTATCGTCTTGTTAGAATCGTAAGTATATGAATTTTGTCGAGAATTTCACAGGTAAGGAAAGTTATGACAATGCAGAAATCATTTGATCCGCGTTCTGAATTAGCCTTTCGTGTAACACGCTGCGGATTCCCTATCTTTACTGTCGCGGCGCGGCGTTTCGTTACGGAATTATACTGCGTGTCTGGAAGTTCTCTTCATAAATTTCTCGAGTATTACGCGTGCCTAGCTGACGGGAAAAATTATGACAATGCAGCGATAGCGATCTAATTGAACGACTTTCAAACATTGCTCAACGATAACGAATCGTAAATTTTGCAAGGAACAAAAAGTACAAACGGAAATCCCGACGGCAAAAAGCTGTTAATTAACGGCTAATAAATACCCTTTTATTCGAAACTCTGTCTTTACTAAATCCGAAAGAAATCAATATGCGCCTATCCTCATTGACGTCTAGTGCCAGTCAATTATTTTAATATAACGGCTGAAAGTTTCTCAACACATACGAATATAAAGTTTCGGGGGCTCCGGGCGATAAAATACCTCAGTTACGAAACGGAGCGAGCGCGTGCACGTCGAGTGTGTGCTCTAATCGCCCAAATCGGTCCCGAGAGCAAACCGACCGAAATAAAGGCCGCTTATATATGCCGTCAAATTATCGACGTGCCGCGAAACGAACCAGTTGGCCGGAGATACATATCAAGCCGGGGCTTCGCATGCCCGACGACGAGCCGGGGCTCGACTACCGGCCCGTGCAAATACAGACACACGCGAGGTATTACGCGTAACGAACCGCGTGCACGCACATATAAGATAGACACGCCTCGTCACCGGCGCGTACACTTACACACCGCTGCTGCACCGGCCCGGCCGACGTGATTCACGACGGACGCTGGGGATAGCCGGCGTAGACGCGTAGCAGGAGTTCGGTCCAATGACGGAGCTCACGGCCAGTCAGCCAATACTAATTAACCGTGGAATGCTGTATCTAGATTGAAATCTGGGTGACCTGACGCCCCGGGGCCGCCACCTTGGCTCAACCTCTCCGGAGGCTTCGTTCAAATGGGCTCCGAGCCGGGATTCATCGGCTCGATGGGCAGTCTAAGTAGTCTAACTCGTAGCCGGTAAGCCAGCCGCGTATCTACATCCTGTCCATCTACTCCACGTCGACCTTGCACTCGCGAACGCGCGTTCAACGCAATTCAGATCGGATACGTTTGCGATATATCGACGCGAAACGCGATAATACGGGCGTCGATTATTCGCGTATGCGAATGCACGTAATGATTTAAGTTGATTTAGACTCAACGACTTTGTAAAAAGACTCGCCTCTTAACGGGAAGGCTCGCCATGCAGTGTTGCAACCATCGACATTCTCCAATTGAGAAAGATGTTTATTGTCCCGAAGTATCTTTTGCAACGTTATGTCCTAAATTGAGAAGGAACCCGCATAACAATAATTATGGAAACACAAAGATTATTGATTTTTACTCAAAAGACTCGAGAGACAACAATGTCCACGTGATAGAACGTCGTTGCATAAAATGAGCCTGCCGATCGCGGAGCATAGATAATTCGGTTTACACGGAACTTTAGACGGCAAAGAAAAAAAGGAATCATTGCACTATACACCGTTGGCCATTATGTCGGTATCATAAACGCGATCATTAAAGGTCATCACGTTATTTTAGCCCTCTGCTATCTGCCGCGTAGTAACCTTTATGATCGATATCAGTGATATCATTAAACGTTAACAATAAAATGTCGTGATACCGTGACCTATTAGCATATTGGCCATGTCGATATTAACTCCGCGCTGATGGCAATCAATCCGTCTTTCTCGCACGTTCGATCTTATCGTAATAGGGCAGCGCTGAAACGATCGCCAATGCGCCCTCCCTTTCTCCCTCTCTCGTCCCAAGAGAATTTCATATTTTATCTCTTCCCCGCCATTTAGTCCGATATTTGTTCCGTCGATGCACGGCAGACTGACTCGCATTAATCTGCTCGCCGATATAATGAAGTCTTTTTGTCGCAAGACCGGTATCCGAGATGGCAAAGGTGCAAGAGGTTGCCCGCTAAGGTAACGCCGTGTACGGCCTTTTTTTCCGTTCACGCGTCGCCGAGCACGAGATCAAAGGTCGGTGGACAGATCGAGGAATCCACTTATCGTCGGAAAACGTATTGACGTGTACACATGCGCCACGCCACGCCACGCCACGCCACGCCACGCCACGTTCTAGAGAAGAAAATTATTCCCGTTCTGTCCGTAATAAAGTCTCGTTCGCGGAGCCCCGTCTGAATCGCCGCGCCGCGCGGAAAAGGGCAGGCGCGTGGAGTAGACGTTATCCGCGACAAACCGCAAAAACGCGATAGCGCCATATATATGCGAGAGGTTAACGCCAATACGAGTCGCTATAACTCAGACCCTCAGGTGAAAAATATGCAACGAGCGCGCGCGACCCGGCGTAATATAATTTAGATAATGACGTGATACACCGCGCCACATCAATCTAATCGGTAATAATCGGCTGCCACTTTTCCACGGAAATCCATTACCGCGAGCCGCCGATGATTTAAGCACGGATCATTACAAAAGCCGGTATCTGGGTCTGGTTTTGCCAGACCGTGTACGACTTGTCTCTCGGGCAGTATTCCGCGGCCTGATAGAATCTGTCAGGCCGCGCGTCGCGCATATAAATTCAGAAGTTACACGACGTAAGTTATTTCCCTCGCGGATTGACCTCCCGGCGTATACGGGCGAAGTGAATCGATATTTATCGTAAATAAACGCCGAGAGGTGAGTATACCCGATATTTTATCGCAATACTTCATCGTTGTCGCGCCTGATTATGTAAAACCAAATCGCCGGAAAATTCGATCTCATGGATCGACGAAGTAAACGAGGAAATGACGTAAGTCCTTCAAATATTATCCCGGGGAAGTTCGTATTTTATTTAACGCCGCTAATAAAATTATCGGATATCTCCGTGCTGTTAAACTGTCACGAGGTTCGTTAGGAATGCACGTTCGACTGTTGCGCAGCTAATAATCCTCTTTGAAGAAATATTCTGGCCTCTCGCGCGCGCCCGCGCGCGCGCAGACATGGTCTGTTAATTCCCGCGAGTTAACCGGTACGGGTTCGCGGTACGCGCACTTAACAGTATTTCAGAATCATAAACTCGGGCGGTAAGCACGGCCGTGCGTTTAGGCTCTCGACGTATGCCCGAAGAATCTGTCCTTCATGGTTCACGTGCGTTCCTGCGTAAAGACCTATCACTTTTGCCGCACAGGTAAATTATGGCTCGAGAGGCGCCAAGTTTTCCACGGGATCATCGATATTATTAGGCGCAACCGAGAGGTTTTCTATATTTGTAATGCACGGTTTACGAACCGGTTTATTTTCTAACATTTAACATTTATCTTTAATAACTTTTTATATGAAATCCTTTTTGGTTATCTTCTCCGCCTCGCCTCGTAATAAACTTCCGCCTTTATTTTCGAAATGACGCACTTAATTCTCCCGTCGCTCATTTCGCTCTAATGGCGGGGAGTTATTACTACATTGTTGCGAAGTGTTAAGATTTTCTAGGGTTACACGCACGTGACGCGCCACGAAGGGGCATCCCCGCGTGGTTGACGGTTCGACACGGTCGTAAAGCCACAACCACGGGCACCATACGCGGACAATCTCCGGGTTAAGTTGTCACCGTGGCCGCGGTATCGCCTCGTAAGAGGCGAGGCGGGTCGGCGAGGGAGCATTAAGCGTGGAATCATCCTGAAATACGGCCAGATAAAAACAGCAGGCTACGACCTGCGGGACGTGCCTGTAGTCAGGTCGGGTTACGCATCGACTTTACAAACGACTGACCTCCGGCCCGTGTCCACTCGAATCGAAAAAGGGGACGAAGGAAAGCGCTAGCGGCCTGCGGGAAGGTGTGCTCTCGAGCCCACAGATAAAACAAACCGAAATTCCTTTCGAAAAGAAAAAACGTCGACCTGATCTTCGGCCATGATTGTAGAGAATGAAGTCAACAAGCTTACGTGTGCAACACGCCGCCATTGGTAACGCCATTGGAACTATCCCTTTAGAATAACTTTTCGTTTATTATTTCAGTACCTTACACGAACAAAATGATATGATAGAAACGTTGCATCCTGTAATTTTTTTTTAAATAAAATAACTCGATGCGGCGAATAATGGCCGACGGTTGCGGAGTTCTAGAGTTGCAATTCGATTCCTATCCGGTCTATTTCAGGGAGTATTTAAGGTCACGGCCCGTTCGCCGCCGACGGAATAACGCTCAGCGGATACGTCGCCCGCGAAATGAGTGTGTAAATGTCGCATATTTCACGCCGATGGAAACCGCACGGATCATTACGGCCGATCGCGGTGGGATGAGGAAACTCTCCGCCGCGATCGGCACCGTGCGCGAATACATGTACCTAGGTAAACCGTGATACTGATGAGAGAAAAACGAGAAATAGGAGCGATGGAGAACTGTTGCGGGGCTCTCTGATATCGAGGTTAAAATTCGAAAGGAATGCAGAATCTATATGCCATTTGATTTCAATCCAAGTAATGAACTCGACGAGAGCCGAAGTGAAAATAATAACAGGGATGAAAATCAGAAAGTAAATCTTTCGAAAAATAATTTCCGTGTGGATATATTTTTTTTTATGGGAATTCTCCGACCCACACGTTTAACGCGCGCGAGAACACCGTTACCTCCGATTCCGTAGGGTAGACAAAGAAAAGCAAAAGAGGACGAGAAAGAAGAAGACGAAGAAGCGGTAAACATAATAACGTTGGGAATAATAACAAGGAGTCAGGAGAGCGTTATGTTTACGTTCGCCGAATCGTACCAAGCGTATCCAGCTGAGAAAAAGGCGCAGAGAAAGAAGAGGGAGAAAGGGAGAAAGAGAGCGAGATATATTAGGGTCCTGAAAATGTATGTCTTTACGATATCGTTCTTCGTCATAAACGTCACGTATCTTTGGCTAAAAGAGAGCCGTGGCATTGCTCGCGCATTCACCGTTTATTAACGCCAGTGAGCTTGGCCCGACTTCCGGATTCCCCTACTGGACCAAGGGAAGAAGGCCCTGGTTCCTCGGTACCTCGGAAACAAAAGACGTCGTCCGTTCAGGTGTGGGTGCGCGGCGGCGCGCGTTTGTTCCTCACGAAAACAATTACGTCGCTAAAAGGGACCGTCGGAATCTCCCCCGGAGAGGCGGAGAACTCATTCCGGACCGGTTTCAGAAAAGCGTTCGAAAGAGCGAATCGTTCCCCCGAGTTGACTTTATTTATCGGGAGTGGCCACGCGGGGAAATTGCGTGACGTTAAATCGCGATGAAGGCACTGAGAAGATGGCGAAGATAAGTAAAAAAATCACCGAAGGACGTGAACACGGTGAAAACAAACGACGAGAGTGATTGCAGCTGAGCAGAGCTCAGTTAACCGGTTTGTCACGACGTTTGAATTTAACTGAATTACGAGATGGCGTTTTATTAACGTAAATTGTCACATAATGAGGATCGCCAGTCACATGTAAGATGTAAAAGAGACTTAAAAGAAAAAATTGATTCTCAAAGCAATAAATAATGTAAGTGGATCACGGGATTCTCTTCTTCTTCTTCTTTTTTTTTTCAATTTTTCTCCCTCGATTTCTTTTTCCGCGCGACGGCAATGACACGTGCAGCCTTCATCGGTACCGGCGACTTCATTCTCGTTATGCTGGCGCGCGCGAACAGCTTTCACCATGCGGGTACGAAAATAGTCCGGCGAGTTAAGCGAGGACACGCTGTCCTCCTCCGGTAAGAAGCTCCGGGCGTCTCGGAGGGCCCGGTGTCTCCCGATTAAGAGCGAGCTTGCGTTCCAAGGTGCTCGTAACGCCGCTCTAAGAGCCCGTACCTGTCCACGGCTGGGTAATACCTGAAAACATGTCTCTATCACGGAGGAGAATCTCCCTCGTCCGGTAACGCCTTCGCATAAAACCGACGTTTTATCCCGTCTCCGGCGGCCGCGACGTGTTTACGGCGTTTCTATAGTCGACGGCGTAATAACGAGAGGAGGGGAACAGGGCGAAAGGGGTTGGGGGGGGAGGGTGGGGGTATTCCACGGAGGTCGGGTAAGAATATTTTCGCGGGGCGGCGTCTTTAAATTAAGAGACAGCCGGGCGTAAGGTGGTGCCGACGAGGGAGCGCAGGCTTTTTCTGCCCTTTTCCGGTTTCTCATTGGAGGTCGCACGAAGGCACAAAAATGAATTTCGCGACCAGTCTTAAGTATTCTCCTCCTCCTCTTCTTTTCTCTTACATGGTGGTGCTTTCTCCCTCTTCTCCCGATTCTCCTATATTTCTGTTCTGTTTCGCTTTTGCTTACGCGTTGCATCCGCCGCTTACGTCGCACTCAGGTCAGTCGAAGGAATTACTTTTTTCGATCAATATTGGGCTTTTAATCAAACATAAGTCAATAATAACTAATAATATTAAATATTTTATTTATGCGTTGCCACATTGTAGTAAGAAAGTATAATTCTTGCATGATAACAATCAATCGCCGATTAGCAACTTCTGTCAAAGTTTTGCGGATTGAGAAATTTAAATTAATAGAACATTTAAATAATTTGTTCTTTTTGTTCTCTCTTGTTGTATTTCAAAGACTTTGAATAGTACGTCGAATAGTACACTTGATAATTATAAAATATTGATTCTGAATACCTTATAATAATGAAAATTATACCTGAAGTAAAAATATTGCGTAAATACTATAACATAAAAAAAAAAGAATTAATTTAAAAGATGAATGCCCAGAGCCAAACACACGATTAAACTTGACGCGAATGAGCTTAAGAATGCACTCGCGACGCGTGGCGAATTGTAATCCGCGCCAGATTATCTGGCTACAATCACTGCAAAGAGGGACGATGCTTTTGTATTCCATCGATGTCCCGTCTGGTCGTCATACCGACACGCCACCAACGATACGATGCCAGAAGCTTGGTAGTTGGTAGGCAGACATGCCAACACGATGTCTGAATATGCTCAAAGCAGCGAAATCATCGATCGCACCACGGCACGACAGCGAAATCTGCACACCGGCAAGACCTTTGACGTAATCATATTTTCCACATGATTCGGTTCAAGCAGATCACTCAGACTCTGTGACGTCAAAGATCATATGACACTCTATCGTTAATCAATATATCAGAAATTAAAGTAAAGTTTCAGATTAGTCTATAGATTAGTTTTAAGATAGAATTATTGAACAGGTAAAATACCAATAGACTTTAATTTCTAAGTGAAACGGATTACTTCTACTTACAGTTGATGAATTAATATTTTCTCAATTGCGGTTTAGCTTCTATTCTCTTTAAAATCCAAAGTATAATTGTCGTGTCATTCGCGAACGAAATACGTAAAAGATCAACATTCAAAGCAGTGAACTAAAATTATTATGCTAATGGCGCTTCGTGAGTTCGAAGATTGGAATAGAATTCGAAGGGATTTCGTCAAACTCATTCTTATTCAAATCACCATTTGATCAACGACGATTTTGTCGGATCAAATTCGCGCGAACGAGATTTACTGCCGCGATTGGAACGTTACTCACATTCGTGGAGATCAACGGCGACAGTGAATCGCAAAAGATGTTATCCGCACGAGAGATCCTCCTGTCTCGTATTTGCATTTTCATCGATACATTAAAAATAACGAAAGAGACGCTGCAACAACTTTTTTATGATCAAATTTATAATGATATTCATCTTACGATATTTTTACGTTGCGATTTATTCTGCGAACTGTTAGAAAAACAAACTAGATTGGAAATAAATTGTAGAATACCCTTAAAGAGCTCGTAGAAAAATGCTTTATCGGAATAAGCAGAAGCTCGCGCGGTAGCTCTCTATCTTAATGGCAATCGAATCTCGCAACAACCGCAGCAACCGAGACGATTCAGAATAGACTATTACTTCGCACGTAACTCGTTTTCGAGCACCTGTTTTCACAGGTCACCTGAACAAATGGTACCATGCAGGTGTAAAGGTAGAATCATCGAAGCTATCTTTATTCGAATTATTGAGGTCGATATTTCAGAATCGCTTAAAATAATATCACGTTTAATCGTAACTCACGAGAATTCTTGTTGTTAATTATCGTTATCTTTACAATTATTTTGCTTTACTTATCTCGCGAATTCTGTCAAAAACGTCTGCTATTTTTAGCTTACTCGTCGTAAATTTCTTACGCAAATAGAATGTCTGTTTTCTTAAGGTTTTGCAAATTTCGAAACCTTTCCTCAATAAAGTGTATGTATATAGTGCAATGAAATTATATAAAAATAACATCTCCCTACATCCACGTGCACGTTAAAGGTTGCTATCAAAGAAAACCGAACGTGAACGTAAATCGCAAAGTGAAAATGCCATTTCCATAAATGCAACCACCATTATTATAACCGCCATATGCGTCGAGGAAGCGTGAGCAAATAAACAACGATGTTGGTTAAATAAATAAACGTTACACTTAATAGAAAGGGCTAGACTTCCTTAATCGTCATCGTCCTGACGTCGCAACACGTCGACCTACATATATTTTTACAGCCGGGCGAATAATGCGCCCGTGGATTGTTTATTGTGCTCCAGGCTGCTCTCGTCTGCAGGCCCCTTTCCCCTCCCCACGATAGATTCCATTCCTCACCGCTGTGGAGAGCCGTGACCATCTGTCATTTGTCAGTTGAGATTTTTTCGAGGCGTCCGGCCTGGTCTGAATGGAGAACTCGTCTTCTCCTCGATGGCTCGTTATCGACAGTAAACCCGCCACTCGTCCTCACTCGTCCTGGCGCGTTAATAATAATGTCAGGTAGACACACCGCTCTCTCTCTTCCGATTCACGAGTGCGCCGAAGTGTTTCCCGAAAGATAAACGCGTGCCGTGAACGCAATCGGCCGGCGCTCCGGCATTCAATAATTCGCACGGGCAATTAAGCGACGTGACTCGCGCGATTCCCGATATGAAAACGTCATGACGCGATTAAGGACTCCCCCTGTCACCTGTTGGAACGACAGGGTGCCTGAGGACTCGTTGGCGCGCGCGCGTGTCGCTACGACGACGAAGGAGAAGGAGGAGGAGGAGAATATAAGGAGTTGGAGGAGGAGAAAAGAGAGGCGCGGATCACGTCCATTTACTTTCGAGAAGGCGATTCGGAGATCGACCGAGCGAGATGAAGGGAAGAAGAAGATCGCAACAGATTGATTTGAATTCCGTCGAGGCTACTGCAGGATACATACACGTGCAAAACATGCATTTTCAAATAGATTAATTTGTTCAAATGAAATTTTAATCGATACGACTGAATCGTTTTTCGTTAACGTACTGTAGAAAGAGACAGATATCAAGAAGCATTATTTTGTTAATAATGTAAAATAAAATGTTGCTTCAAGAAACATCTACGTCAGTAAAATCATTATTTGCTATCACGCGCACTTATACGGTACACGGCTGCTGGTAGTTGCACCCAGGCTTAACTACCATTCCAGCTTTTTTTTTTCCCACCTCGGTTTTGTGGCAATCGCGAATTGCAAGTTCACTGCTTATCAAATCGATACCTCGTACGCACCCGTCGATAAATGACGGCATAATGATCTCTCACCGGTTGCGGTCAAATCGACCGAGATGGTCGATCAAACGAGAGCGTTATTCCGAGGCGCGATTCTGCGGTGCCGCCGAAAAAAAGAAGCCGAACCAAAAGACACGGAGCGGATTCAGGTGGACGGGGGTAACCAGCGAGAAAGAAGAGCCCGGGGGTTCCCGGGGTATTATTCTACGCGGTTCGGGCTTCGCGGCCGAGAGGGGAAGAGGCCCTTCGTGTTCGCGGCCGCGAAATAACGTCAGTGGTTTGTGGTTTTTCATACGTGCAAGAAGTCACAATGGTTTACCCCGGAGCGATCCCTCTACGTAGCGCGGGACCAAACGCCTCTTCCTCTTTCTTTCTCTCCCTTCCCCCCTCATCACACCTCTCTCTGTTTTCCTCTTTCACCCTCTCTCTCTCTCTCTCTCTCTCTCTCTCTCTCTCTCTCTCTCTCTCTCTCTCTCTCTCTCTCTCTCTCTCTCTCTCGCGAAGAGAGCCTCGTGGACGAGGCGATGGAAGAAAAGCAAGAAGAAGACGAGCAAGAAGAAGAGGTGGCTTTTGTTCCCACCTCGAGCGAACTCAACGCGGTCTGTCACTTTTTCACGTTTCCCCTTCGCCCGTCTCGCCCTTTCTATGCCTTTCTCTTTGTTTCACCTTTTTCTCCACCACTCATCTCTCTCCCTTTCACCACTTCCTCATCTCCCTCCGCGTACATCTTCACGGCTGATGCCCTTTGTCTCGAGGAAACGCGATTAGAAACCCTCGCAATGCAATTTTGAGACGGTTCCCGCTTCCGTCATAATGACGCGTTTATTAATGCCTTGAATGGCGAGGGATGATTTTAACGAATTCTTTGCTGCCGTTTTTTCTCTGTACGGCCTTTCTGATCTTTATCTCTCATAATCTATTTTTATTTCAAATGGAAACTGTCTGATCTGGTTGTGAGGTTGTAGCGCAACGATATTGTCGAATGATAATTTAATAATTAATATTAATCAATAATCTCTAGATATTTCTATCTATTAATATCTGTCTGTTCATAAACATATTCCATAATTTTTGTTTATTCCACAATTTTGTTTATCACATACAATTTGTAAAAAAAAAAAAAACTGTATGTGATAAAACTAAAAGATAATCGTATCTTTTTATATTAGCACATATTGCACTTTTTCTATGTAGAATATGTGCGTGTACATCAGTAATTATTAATTGTATTGTAAATACAATTACACTACATTCACTTCAATGTCACAACTTTGACTCTAGCTTGACCAAAATTAAATAGGTGAGTACATTTAATGCATCGGAGACAGGCAGCTCATTCTCTTTGGAGGCTTTATTAGCTGTCGGAAACAATAAAAACTAAAAAGTACCGGTTACCATGGGCAGGACGTACCGCGAGCGGGTCCCGAATCGAGTCGGCAGAAGAAAGAGGATCTCAAGGAAACGACAGTCGGAGACAGAGGCCGAGATGCTTTGTGGTCCATAAATAAGTTACTGGTCGATGGCAACAGGACGCGGATACCAGACAACGGCGCGAGCGTAATCGTGTTTGTATTTTGAGCGACAGCCAATATTTAACTCCGGCAATGGCAATCCGTACGGCGACGACTAGAACGTGCCGAAAGGACTACCGGAGGACCGGCAAGTCGCGCGTTTCTCGACGGAAGGCGAAGGTCGAGACTAAAACCGTTGCAAGCGCGTGATTCCTGCGTCCGACAGGAAAGACCTTACGTGGCACCTTTGACAAGACAACCGGAGACGGTTGGTGAGAGCTGCAATTCCTGGAAACCCGGTCGGAAAGACCTGGACGACGATAAGTGATGAGGCTATGCCTCGCAAACGCGTCCAGGATTTCAGAAATATTGCGGATCAAGGAAAACAATACTGTGTCGCGTTGAGGAAAAAGGTACGGAAAGAGCTAATTATACTCGTTAGACGATAATGACGGTGATTGTTAGTTTGAGGTAATCGAAATATAAACGGCGATAACAAGGATACGATTACTTAATGATGATGATGATAATGTCGTTATAATTGAGGAGTCGCGGGAGTGCACAACGTCAATATATAATTGTTATCATGATTTACAACTTTCTCCAGGCGACTTCTATGTGTCACAGTTTCGACAAGCGAACGCTACGAATCTTAATGAGTAACTGCTGAGAATATTCAACAAATAAAGATTAAGAAACCGAGGAAAAGGATATTTGTACTCGTCGACAGGTATTCATTCGATTAAACGATTATCACTTTATCAATAGGTAGAATGCCGATAGCGTTTTTTTTTTTATACATTTCATAATTCGAGATAAGACGCGAACACACAGGTGTGGAACTCTATACAAATGGCAAATATAATATAGTTAACAAGAAATATCCAAAAACAAAAAATAATTTTAACTGCGACAGAAAAAATTTACTACCACACACAGTAAAAAATTTTGTGTTTTCTTGTTAAAAAATATCCTGGTTAAAACTTTTATGTTAAAATTTAACATATTTGCTTGCTACTTTAACATATTGCTGTTGTGTTAATTCAAGTAAAGTGTTAAATTATTAGAATAACACACTAAAAAAAAGTGTAAAAGTAACACAATGTGCACGTACTTTTAATATTACACAATAAATATGTTCCTTATTATTAATGATAGGATTTATCTGTTAAAATTGACAGAAAAAAATGTTGAATTTACTCTATAATTGAGTTTTAACAAGGACCATTTCATTTTTGAGGACTTTACTATCTACTCCGAGATGGCTCGTGAAAAAGATTCACCTACTAAGTGAATAAAAGGGGCTCGTAAAATAAAATTTACATTTATTTTTATGTTAAAATATAACATAATATTTATGTTGCTATTTAACACATGTTTAATATGTTAAATTAACAGAAAAATTTCTGTAGACCGTTTTGGAAATGCGATATCTGTTAAATTGAACACAAATTTTTTTACTGTGCACATAAAAATTATCAAATTACAAATTGTGATTAGAATTAGTGAGTAAAACTATGAAGTTAGCGAAGAGTTACATTATCGATTATTGAGTAAAGTTATAAAAAGGAATATTAAAAATGTCTTTATTTCCACTGTGGGATATTAATTCCGTCACAGCGGATGTTCCATGGTTAGAAATATTTTTCTGGCTTTACAATTACGGCTTTCGCTAAATCGTAGATTCCGAAAATGGATTTCTGCGGCGACGCTAGATGATTCGTTTTGGCGACGCGAAACAATGTCTGCTTCCTGGTGACTACGAAAGAACGGTAATCGCATTAGCGGTCACGACCGGAGTGGCGCGTCCGCAAAGCGTCATTCGCCATTACCTCGACTCATACCGTAACAAATCCGTTCCGCGGGATCGGTTCTGTCACCAAATCATGCCGGTTATGCTACGCTGCTCCGAACAACCGACGCTAACAAACGACGCGCGGCCGCGTGCAATTGCCCCGAGAGAATTCGCGATGCCAAAAAAAAAGCATATTAATATCCTGACTGGCAAAAATAGCCAGATTTTATCTGGCCGAATGATTCGCGACGGATCGCGGATGTTTTCAAGAACACAAGTCGACCTGTACGAGAGAGTTAATTACGCACGATACTTTTTACTGGATTTCGTGAGTATGAATTAAGTATGGAATCATGTATCGATTTCTCAACGTTAGCCGCATTAAGTGGGAAATTGAGATACTGAGAATACGAGGATATTCAGCACCGGGGGACTCTGAGATTCCAAAATCAATCGCTTTACAATTAGCGGCGACATTTTCGCCAGCTCGATTCCCGAATAGGAAAAAAATCCGCGGGTTATCCCTTAATTAGAAGACACCGACGAATAACGCGAGGCGATTGGACGAGATAAAGCTGCTGGAAGTTGCGGGAGCTAAGTGGCCCCTATTCCGCTACCGACAGCTCCTGAGGGTTCCTAATTGTCAAGATCGAGCACCATAATTACACCCTCCGCGATTCGTTCTCGTGTCTCGGAGCTCGTCTCTCCCCGTTAACGGAACTGAACGAATTCTCCGTGTGGCAAAACGACACCGAGGAGCGCCCTCGGGCGCAGGTAGGCAACTGTAGCTCGGAAATTAAGAAGTCCGGCCTGATAAGAGGCGATAAAAAACCACTTTCCGCAAAGAAGCCTATGACTCGCGGGTTTCTCCTTGCACATACGCGACGAAATCCATTAGGGACTAACTGCTATCGTTTACGGTTTAATTGTTAATAATAAGGTATCAAAAGCTCTGAAAATAAAGCTAAAATGAATTAAGTTAAAGACTAATAAGGCAATATTAAAAAATGTATCTAAATATAAAAATAAAGAAAAGGGATAAAGTTGCAAGTTTCTGATTCTTGAAGAAAGTAATAAATATTAAATAGTATCAAGCTCTAAGAAAATAAATAAAATTAACGGAAAAGCAATATGCGAAAACCTTAATTTTAGATACAGCGAATATTTCAAAATTCTTAATGATTTAAAGTCAAAAGTATATTTAAAGTTCAAATCACTGGCATTTTGTGTTACTCGAGAATGGGTAGAGTCATGTTATATACGTAGTGCTGAAAATGTTTATTGACACATTAGAGATATCGCAAGGCAATTCTGAGAAATTAAGAGTTTGACAAATATAACATGCGTACATCACGGAACATTTTATTGCTATATTTTTAACTGATTTTATCAATTTCCAGAAATTCACATATTCATCTTATCGTACTTCCTTCTGCACTTCTTGTTTTATATTTACAAAAGTGATCTTAAAATAGAAACAAACATGGTCAACCCAATAAAACATATATATGTGTATACCTTTTCTATCCAAATTAGATATACGTTATAATAATTCACGCAATTAGATCTAATGGGCTTATAAGTACAAATGTAATAAGAGCATCAGGAATTTTAATATTGCTTTCTTATTATATAATTTATGAAACTCCTACAACACGCGCTCGCGTTTTCTTATTCAACCTCGTATTTTTGTTTTTCGTCAGTCATTCGAGATGTCAATGAAGCAATGAAATACGAATTCCAAAGCTGCCGCGTAACGCCTACTCGCGGCCAAGTGTTTCATAACTTTTTTCCAACCACCACAACGATTCGAGTTTTGTTACACTATAGGACTCGTTATGATTTTGCCGACCAGCTACCAATGTAATTGACGACGCCTATGTTTGTACGAAACGCATCACGTTCGAAACGCGAATCAACTTCGATCACATCGCGTCAGAACATTTCAAGTTCTCTCTCAAATTACACTTAAAAAATGTTCAACAATAACGAACGCAAATGTCAACATAGCGGTGTGATTCGCTACGGAAGTAGTTTCAACGGAAACAAATCAAACAATTGTGCGGTTATAATTCCCTTGTTTGTAAAAAGTTAAAAGTTAAAAATTCATTAGTCTATGGATGTTAATTGACGATGAAAAATTAATGATGATAAATTAACTGCAGGCGTTAATGGTCAAACAACTTAAAAAGAACTTAAAGAGAAACCTCAATTAAGTAGATCGGGCGGACGATATAATAATTTGCGAGTTTTATTCTCGAAATGTATTTTCATTAACCAATCGTCATTTGATGCTGTTGTGTCTAGCGACATTAGTCACTTTTCTCGTCTGCTATCACTCGAGTGTTCGACTCACCAGTATAGCACCAGGCCGGCCAGACGACAGGACTCTCGGTGTCCAGCTCCCTCATTCTCTCAGCGACCCGCGGACATCTCCACTCCGTTCTTCCCGACGTGGCGGTAAGAATGTCCAGTTTGACTACCGGCGTCCAACCGAGTGAAGAATTTCCGGTTCTACCTGTCGAGAGTCGCAGGAGAACCTCGTACAGATATAACCACCTGTTGCTCCGCAACGGAGCTTTAAGTTTCAGGTAGGCTTGTGGAGGATCCCGTTTCGTTGTTCGTCCGACCGAAAGTGTTCGGAGATAGACCACTGGAAGAGCGCAGGCAGTCTTACTTGTATTCTACGTCTTACACGTGCAACGGGTAAGGATTCCGAGAGACAGATAAGTCTCCGGATGAGTCTTCGCCGTCACCGCGCTCCGGTTCCGCTGCTGATAAAGCACGGAGGACGCGTCATCGACTCACACCCGATTTTCCCGTCTCGCTTCCTCTCTGCCGCGTCTTTTTTTCTTTTTCGCTCGTCGCGTCGTTCTTCCACGACGGTGATAATGCGACGAAATCCGAGGTTTCGTGCTGTCGTTGTGATAGCGAGGGGTATACACGCGCGTTATAACGCGTGTTACGAAAAGGTATCTGGCACTCGACTCGAATCGCGCACTAAATGTCACGGAAATGTCAATGAGGTGCTGCCGCCGACGTTTGACACCTTCACCGAATGTCCCCTGCCTCAGCGCGCCTTCTCGCCACTCGTCGGATAATAGCTGTCTTCAGAATCACGCGGATCACCTCGGATCACAATCGTGTCTCGGACTATCACCAGACGACTCTTTCTCTTAGCCTTTTCACTCGATGCGCGATCATTAGGCTATTCATGCGGATACTAAAAATTGTCGATGCGGTACGATCAACCACGACTTTCAGTCTACCAACTCTTTCTTAACAAGCTCAATCGCGGCAAGCAGCTCGTCATCTATCATTGCGACAAATTTCACCAACGTAAAATCTTGCTTTCGATCGATCGAATCAAAACGAATTCACCAGATTTCTCGCATCCGAGTATTTCAACGAGTCACTCGTTCGTCGCTTCCGGCTATCGGTGTCGAGAGAGCGCGCGTTCCATCGGGAATATCACTCCCTACACCTTCGCGGTGACCGCGAGTTCACTTTCTTCACCCTATTACAGACCGGCGATCGACCGACCCCGGTAATCGCAGAGTGTACTCTCGACCCGGTCGATCCTTGCCTTCAGTCCGGGAGGATCGTTGACGTACCGCGGGATGACACGACACTACAACACGGCACTGCTGCGTGAGGCGATGTCGAAGAGGATAGACGGATAGACAGAGACGGTAGAGGGGGGGAGAAAGAAAGAGAGAGACGGAGACAACACAGGTAGGGGGATAGATAGAGGGGAAAAAAGACGGTATAAGAGATAGCTAGCGGGGAAAGGGAGAGAAAAAGAGAAAGAGGGAGGAGAGAGAAGAAAAAGAGAGAGAAAAAGAAAAGAAGAGAGAGAAAAAGAGAGGGAAGAACCTAACCACCAGACACACTGCTCTGCCTTGGTAGGCACACACACACAAGTAAGCGGAGTGGCACTTAGGTTGGTGCACCTGCCGCGAGAGTCCGCGTCGTAATGGGAGCGGGGCAACGGGCGGCAGGTAGGCAGGCCCACCGCTCGTCAACGGAGAAGGGGAGTCAGTCACATGGCGAGTGCCTCGCGAAGGAGGTGGTAGCCAGAGTAGATGGTGGTGGATGAACGAAGGTGATGCTGGGTAACAGCAACGGCGGCGACGACGGCAGCGGCGGCGGCGGTGGTGGCGGTGGTGGTGGTGGCGATTGTGGTGGTGGTGGTGGTGGGTGATGGTAGTGGTGGAACGCAGGAGTAGGAATCAACGGAGTGCTCGGAAAGAGAGCCGACTTGGCCGCTACCGGTGTAACCTGTCGCGACGATCAGTGTCGGCGCGGTGATTCCGCCCGGGAAAAATTTGAGATAATTTTCTCGCGTTGCAGAACGATGGCGACGAGATGAGTATGGAAACGAGAGGAGTAGGGGTAGGATAAGAGTCTCAAAAGATTACGGGACGCACAGCCCGATGATAACTATCGAGGATAAAAGCGGCGCACAAAGAGACGTTTGCATTAAGGCGATAAATATACACTAAAAATCAAATATGAAATGTAACAACATGTAAATTGTGTGCAATGGCACAAGCTAAGAAGACATACTATTTTATTTTATTGGTAAACTAGAAACACGAAATAGATCAGACGGGAAATCGCGACGGGAGAAGTTAATGATTTAGGGTGAATTCGGGTAAACGCTATTAGCGTTATCACCATCAGTCCATCTTCATTGCTCGTTACAAGTAGAACAAGAATAGACTAATGTTGATAGCGCTAATAGCATCTCCCCGAATAAACCTTAAAAAAAAAAGGAATCAATGATTGAGAACAGAATCCACCAATATCGGTGAATTATGCGATCCCATAAGAATAGGACCGCAACAGCGATCCAAGACGAGATGGGAAAGAAACGGATCATTACTTCCCATTCTTTGCGCGGTGAGAAAAGATTTAGCTAACATTATTATCGCGCAACGCGTGCTTTGGTTATCGATTACGGTTAATCGGGATGCTCTCTACCTGAGTTCCATATTTGGACCCACTTACGACACAGAACGGAAGAACGACTATTGAATTCCCGACGCTTTCCAATCAGACCGCGTCAGTGGAATTTGACGGTAGATTATCCCACGAAGCTTCTTTCAAGCACGTCGTTCAGTGTCCAGCTATCATAATTCTATGTCTTTCTTCGCGTCTGTGATCGGGACGTCGGGACTCGTATAACAGTCTACGTGGACACTACGTTGAAGTGAAACAAGACCCAAACATCTCGTTTACTTGTATTCCGTAGTTGTTCAAGGATCGTTTGTAGGGATGAATAGATATCAAATGTCGATACCCGCCAAAGTATCGATACTTTTATTCTTTACTCGTATCGAGAAAAATATCGAAACAAAAGTAACGATACTTATTCATATCGATAGATATAATACTATTTTTGTAATAATTCTAATTCATTGTATCTCTTCGCATTGAATTTGTACTTCAAAATGCAATAACAAAGTAATTCTTTCATATAATTAGAACAAATATTATAATAATTATTATTTCCTGTACCATTTCATCAAAATAAAAAGTGTAAACAGTATTGCATTGAATATGCATTTTCCGTCTAAGAACTCTAATTGCGTTTTGTATTGTTTTTCTCGACGAGCACATCGCGAAATATCACCATATCGTGTACGCTTGTTCCATTTTTTCAGTAACTGACGTAATATCACGTTAAAATATTTATAAATACCTCAGGACACTAATAGTTTCGAATAAATAGCTCTAATAGAAATTCTCTCTCACTATTCTGATTTTTATTACTCAAAAGGCAGACGCCCTATTCATCCATCTAAGTTAACAATAATTACACAGCGCCCCAGGAGAAATCCTATAACACCGTCGGAGCAAGGAACGTATTATCCCGGAGATTATTCTGGAAGCGTCGCCTTAGGTGTCCGGACATGTTCGGAATCCTGTGCCGCAGTGGGATACCTAACCGTGCACAGCCGAGATGAGAGCTTGTTACGTTAACCATCATATTGTTTCGCGAGGGCGAGACGCTGCTGCGTGGCAACGCGACGGCGCGGCGGCGCAACGAGTAGTAGTTCGCCCCGGCTTCGAGGTGTACCATCAAGGACGATATATCGCGTCCGATATATATCACTCGGGAGAGAAAGAGCACTTCCACTTCTACACACACATACGCACGCACGTCGCGTTTATTATATGTGCGTACGTCCGTGCGTCCATACTTGCGCGCCGCCCGGAGGCTGCGCTCCGAGCGCTCCTCGTTTAGATATCCGCTCCGCGGAGAGAGATTATTCGAGGAGAAACGAACGCCAGGGAAGCGAACGCTCGTCGAAACGTCCCGATAGTGCATTATATTGGTATCCTATCTGGCGTCGATCGCCGGGCTTCCGCAGGTAGCGATTACCACCTCGGCCATTTTCTTTCTCGAAGAGAGAGAGAGAGAGAGAGAGAGAAAACTATCGACGATTAAACGGTCCGTCGACCTCCTCCGCATCTCGCCGCAACGGGATGTATTAATCGTTCAGCCGGATCGACGCGACTCGTCCTTGTATGCCGGACGTCTATCAACCCACTCGTAGGAATTAATTAGTGCGCTCTCGCGATGCCGCGTTCGACCGATTGAAAAATCTCGCGACTGACCAGACATAATGATATAGAGCAAGTAGCGTAAAAAATTTGTAAATGATAACTTACGTAAATATATTCTGAAGTTGAATACCTGATTATATGTCGACTTACGCTAAGGTGACTTGAGCCTCTTCGAAACTTGTAAAAATGATTGCGATATTCTTCGTAATGTGCGTTTATGAAACTACCTCCGCTTTTAGATTATTAAAAAAAAAATCATTATTACTACCACACCTTTCCTCTTCCTGTCTGCTCATTTACACGGTAAGAAACAGAATTTTACTTTTTACACAGTCAAAATAATCCCGCGAACATCGAATAAGCAATTCAAATATAACAATATTATTATTCTCACGACTTGTCGGAGCAAATTAATACTCCGGAAACCCACGTTTGTTATTTAAATCCCGTTTCCCTCCGGTGAATGAAACACAGGAAACGCGTCTTTGAAGGCGCCTCGTTTCACATAAATCCCGAGACGTCGTGTTCATCGCGTGTATCCTCCCCCCAACGGAAAGCGGCGGCGGCGGCGGCGGCGGCGGTTTTCCCAATCGTAGACACGAACTAGCTGAACGCGAGTTCCATTTGGCCGTGGTTCATCTACGCAGAGACGAAGTAACCGGTGGCGTTCATGAATACGTGTTCATTATTTATGAGCAACGCCTCTCAGCATCAACTGGACCGGCCTCTCTATCTACCGGTCGGCAACCGGGAGAGGAAGGCAACCGGATAACGTATTACGTCTTCATACTTTTTTTTTCTCCCCACGTGCACGCCCGGTAATTAAAGGTGCCCCCGCCAAGGACCCCGATGATTTACCGGCGATGCTGCGCCAACCTGATAAGATGGGACCGGTTGATAACGAGGCTCCTTTCGGTATATCATGAACCGGATCGAGTTCTAGTATATAGACTGTATCGTCTCTTTATAATATTCCTATAACTTCTCGCTGCTGGCTACCGCCCGATCAAGTTTATCGCATGTCTCACGTGACATGCGCGTCTCATGTCGCGCAAGAATTTTATGTCGACAAAACAGCAAGACTGTATATATTAAATTATAAATAACATTGCACGGTCTGATTCGCGAATAAATAAAATCCCAAAAGATTTTCTAACAGTACCGAGATCCTCGATCTGTTTAAGTATATGTGTGCACTGTAATAAAAAAAAAAAAAAAAAATCAATCTGTCGCAAAATAACGAACTGCTGGTATAAATATAATCGCCGCAATGAGCACGCGTTAATCATTATATTGAGCTGGGTAAACGTTAGTTTTGTATACCCGAGATGATTATTGACAGTCGCTAATAGAACGGTTACGCCTAGTCGATCGAAAGCCGTCGTGATCCCAGGGCAGGCATCCGCCGCATCATCGGCCAGGCAGCGCCGAAGGATCCCGATGATCCGGCGAAAAAAAAAAAGGCAACTCGCGCGGTATTCCCCTTTCTCATTACGGTATGCTGGATCAAAAGTGCTCATATTTCATAGACTTGTTCTGGCGTGCGGCACGAGAACCCCGATGGCCTCCGCTCGCGCTCGCTCGCGCTCGCGCGCGCGCGCGCGCGCGTGCACGGAGAAGTTACGGTCCCGTTGAGTGGTGAAATTTACGTTCGTCAGCAAAACGAGTACCGCGACGAACCGGACGAACGACGATGACGACGGCGAAAGAAGTGGACGGCATCAGTGCCGTCCCGATGATGATTTCGACGATTTAATTGAAACGTCCGGCCGGCACTAAAATTCCCCCCATCCCCCTCCCTCGGCTCCTCTCTCCCTGTCACGCCTTTCTACACTCTCTCGCGATGATGATCACCGTGATCTCCCCCCCCCTCTCTCTCTCTCTCTCTCTCTCTCTGCGTGTGTGAAGGGCATCGTGCATTAGTGTTTTTCAAACCAAGCCGTAATGTTGCGCCGAACATCGGCGAACTTGCTGATGCTGATGAGTCGATGCGAAATCGACGATTAGAGAGAATATCGCGTATGTATGTGCGTGTGCGTTATCTCAGGGAAGACGTTTCCGAAAAACCATAAAACCGAAGAGGGCCATTTCAGTCGAAAATAAAATACGTAAATTAGAATGCGCGTTCTCTCGCGTTCCGAGGAGGTGCGCGCAAGTTTTGTTACGATCCGTCGGCCCGATCGATCGATTCGATGTTCCGCTATAAAATTAGGTGAATGACAAACGCAGTCGTAAAACGAAACGGATTCGTCACCACGCGTAAACACCCGACGGAGAGTCGGGAAGCGCTTAGAGAGTCATCTCGACGGTCGAGCGACGCGCGACAACGGTCATCCCGGACGGATCTCTTTCCAATCCAGGCGGAGGGAAAGTTTTATTAGCCGTTTGATTTACGGCGAGGTACGACCGTGAGGCGCGTAATTTGCCGCGCTGTATTTAATTTGCCTCAAAAGTGACCGTGGGTGAGGGCCGAAAGGAACGAGCCACGAGGCGTAAAAACAAAAACGATCGGTCGTTTCGCGGAATTTTTTTATTATACGCAGCAACGAGCGCGTGACGGACGTTCACTAATGAGCCGCGCGAATGAATAGTACGACGGGACACTGAGATGGAGACTCGCGGGATTCATTTGCTGCCCCGGGATCGATTTGCGACTCGTCCAACGTCCGCGCGAGTCGCCTTCCCTCGAACGCAGAGGAAATCTCGGAGGCAACGAACCGATCGATATCCCCTCGAGCCACACATGCTCTCTTTATCATTCCCTCGCAGTCACCTGTCCCGGTTTTTCGATCGTTAATTGAAAGGAACGGTATGAAATTTGCTATTTTCAACGATTCATCGTCCGCGATACGTCCGTCGTCCGTATAATTATCGGTAATTCTAACTCATTTCGCGCAATTATCTGCAGTCGCGTAACTATCGGTACAGTATATCGGCAGGGCGTAATCATCTGCGTTAAAAGCCAGCTGGGATATGACATTGGTTTTCACAGTCTCGGTATTTTTAACTCAAAAGCTTCTTCCACGAAGAACTGTAATTAAAGTGCGGCTGAAAGAAGACGCACATTTCTAAAAAATAATTAATATTCTCTGTCCATCATAATATTAATAAAAGAAAGTCTATTGACGTGTTAAATGCTGTGCAATTTTATTTACTTTGTTGCAAAACTTCAATTCACTCGCTGAAGCAATTTAATTCTGGTACGTGCTAACAAAAGAAACGAGTAATAGCCTCATCTTGCATACGCGAGAGACGCAACAACAGAGATTGTAACAAAAAATAATTCAATAACACTGTCTGACACTATTTTTGCAACATGAATGCGAATAGTTATCTCCGACGTATTTTTGATTGCTGAACACAAATCTGTTGTCAAAATTTGGCTATCGCGTCACAATTTTGAGAAAAATGACGATTTTGATGGTTTTCAATACGTTCTAATAGCAACACTAAATTCTTTTAACAAATTTTGTTAATCCCTCTCAAAAATATCAACTTTTAGTTTAGAATCCACTTTGGTTCGCGCACGCACGCACGCACACAGAATACACATAAATACACATACATGCACATGAGATCAGATCACATCGTTGATCTCAGGTAACGCCAAGTGCGGTTGTCTCTTTATAATCTTTCTGTCATATTATATTTTATTTCATATTACTTTTTAATTTATATAATCGTATTATATTATATAAATAACAAAGCAGTTACTTTCCACATAATGCAGTATTAAAATAAAATAAGATGGCTGCATGTATTTTTCATATATGAAAAAGAGCTGTAAATCAAATAATTATATTTCAAAAATGAAAAATTATATTAAAACGAACCGAAGTGCATTCTAAAGCTAAAAGTTGATATTTTCAAAGAATGTTAATAAAACTTGTTAAAAGAATTTAGTCCTGGTATTAGAACGTCTTGAAAACCCTCGAAATCGTTATTTTTAGCTCCTTTGACGTCATTTTTCTCAAAATTGTGACGCGATAGTCAAATTTTGACAACGGATTCGTGTTCAGCACGCAAAAATACGTCGAAAATAACTATTCGCATTTGTGTTGCAAATAAAAAGTCAAATTTTGTCGGACGGTGTAATTAATCGTAATAAATACAACGCATAAAAAATTATCTAATGACGAGATTACGCAGTATCAATGATACCCGACGTTGCGATCGGATAAATTAAGATGAAAGAGACTCCCGAGTTTTTCGGATCGTCGAAAGGCCGTGTTCGCGCCGATTAATATCGTCGGCCGCCGCGATACGATAAACGAGATGATAAATACGAACACGCACGATTATACCCGCACGAGGTTACGCCGCCGCGAGATACCGAGATGAATCAGCGGTGGTAAAGGTCAGACGGATGAACGTGCACTTGAAAGGTCAAGGAAAGATGCAGGTGTCGAATGGAGGCGTCGACCAAAAAAAGTTTTATATAAGCGGAACGGTCAGTCATGACCGGCTTCAATCCGGCCGCTTTAAAAATACCGAGAGAACGATGATGAGAAGGCTCGTGCAAATATCTAGCTGCACAAACGAGATCTGCTCGAGATGACGTTCGGCGGCGATAATTTTGACGCACGATGTTTAGATTTTTCCTCGTGTCATTCTCCTGATAATTTCTTCCGCGGCAAATATCGCGCCAAATGTTGCGCCGTTTATCATCGCCCACGCCCCATCGTAAATAAGATAAAATTTATGATAAATAATTCTGTTGAACTTTGAGCACGCGGAAGATTCTCCCAAATTCGCGAGATATACAGCGACTTATCTATTCTTCTTTTTTTTTTTTAATATTCGTACAAAAATTGCGAGAGTTGACTGACCTGATTCGAGCAATATGTACAGCAGATACTAAGTGTTCAATTAAATGTTAAAAAGCGTTACGATATGCTGCCTTTTTACATTTTCACAATACTTCGTTATTATTCAACGTTTTTAAAGAGAAGTACAAAATACGAATATTGGTGCTCGATGCGCGAATCAGCAATTTACAGCGCAATTTGGCATTAATATTCCGTCGGACATTTCGTGGGCACGCGTGACGCAGCACGCTCTTCATTCTCGTTCGTCGACCGTGCGCCAACGCGCACAGAAATTCGGGACCCTAATGTAATCCAATAATTTATCCAGCAGCGAAACGCACGGAGAGAGCGTAGGCAGAAATGTATAAAATCCTTAGCTTTAAATCGGTAATTTATATGGTGGTATCGAGAGCGGCACGTACGATACATAGAAGCGTCAAATTCTCTCAATGCTAAGAACAATAATTTATATGGCAGCACTGGAACGACGGAAGTTCCAAGGCGCAACTAACGAGCGAATTTATGTCATTATGAAATTCAGGAAGAAACATGATCCACGCGAGCGCACCCACTCGCGATAACTCGATGTATAAAACAAAATTAGAAATTAATTCTTTGAAGCTGGTCAAGATGAGCAAAAAGCCCAAGTAGCATGATAGATTGATGACTGTAGCATTCTAAATTCTACAAACCAATCTCCGCTACAATTACTCTTCCTATTAAGTTTCCCAATGGTAGCAAGTCGTAATCAACAATAAAAGAACATACGCATCCTAGTAGAATGCATGTAGAATGCTTTTGGCAGGCATTTGTTAATAAACTCATCGTGCAAGAATTAAAATAATTTTGATGTAGAACACAAATGTAGCGAAAAGTAGATAGCGTCTTCATTTAATTTATTATGCATGAAGAATTATCAAACATTATTCGCATACAGTTGTACTTTCTACTTTTGCTACCTGAGAAGAAAGAGTTCAAATGCGAACCTAACGCAGCGAGATGAATTTATACCCTCAAGTATATGCGTTTTTCGGCACTTTTAAAGGACGTGAATCTATCGTATCCAATGTCATATCTTGTTCATCTTAAAGCATTTAAAAAGATCTGAAAAAATTTATGAGATATCTTTCAACATTCTGATTGACAATGTTTTGTACCGAGTTCAGTCGCCTGCACTAGTGTACACTGAGTGCAAAAGTTTGTAATAGTACACATCTTATGTTGCATTCGATGAATGTCGCACTACTCTAGTGTAGCACCGATTTTATATTTGGATACGCAAAGCAAACTGAACAAAAAATCCCCGTTTTTCAGTCTCCAATATTTTATGGGTTCTTTGAGTTGCTGATTACAAATGTGATGTCAGATTTTTAAAATTCAAGATGGTAGATATAATATGGCGGACACAAATACTGGGACAATCATTCACTTCTATGGAAACTATTATGTTGTAATTTTTTCGGCTAATTTCAAATTTTCTATCAGATTTACCTTAACTCTCAGCGAAAGCAAGATATCAAAAAATCGTCCAACTAAAAAGGCAAGATCAAAATGTTATCCAATTAGTGAAGGCAAGATCAAAGTATAATCCAGCCAGTGAAGGTAAAATTTAAAAGTCGTCCAACCAATGAAGGCAAGATCAAAAAGTTATCCAATCAGCGAAGACAAGATCAAAAGGTTATCCAGCCAGTGAAGGCAAGACGAAAAAATAATCCAACCAGTGAAGACAAGATCAAAGGATAATCCAGCCAGATCACATACTCAACGTAAAACTTTTCTGCGATTAATGTCTCATCATAAGCTATCTCTTGGTATAAAATTCAATTCCAAATCAAGAACCAAAAAACGAGCAAAAAATCCTTCTTTTCTGCAAAGGTACTTTATCGCACGACCAATTTTAACAGTGTATTAATGTTACACTAAAATAGGTTGGTATAGTATCGAATAGACTTATTGCTGCACCCTGTGATTTAATGCAACATGAATTCAGTGTCAGTATAAGATGAATTCATTAATAATTTTAGTAAAATTATTTAATAAATATTTTAATTATAATACATAATAAACGTAAATACAAGCAAATATTACTTTTGCTTAGACGTTTCAGACCTACATATGCACTTTAAGGGTTAAAAGTCTATTACAAGTAAGTCTTGTGATAAGGTTAGGCATAACAAATTGCTAGTTCAGTAATCGAAAGACACGAAGCATTTGTCTTCGCTATAAGAATTCAAATGTTGAACGTACCGAAAATCCTTGAGGAAATCGATGATGCTTATCGCCGTGACGGAACTGTAGCACGCATAATTGCAGAAGGAAAGAGCGCAGCGCACGCAGGGTGGCGAACGAGCGGGAGGGCGAGGGAAAGAGGGTGCACGCACGGTGCACAAAGTGCAATTTCACAATTTTTGCCTCGTAAAATCCGAGCAATGAGCGACGTAAAAATGAATAACTGGAGGAGCATTCACCCGCGGAACGAACAAGTCGGTGGAACACCTCTCGCTACTTCCCTCCCTCCCCCTCCCCCTACGGTCGTCGGACCCCTCGATCACCACGTCCCTCTCGCTCGCAACGGGAGGTAGTCGAACCGTCGGTGGTGGTTGCCCCATTTCGCGGCCCCCACTGACAAAGACCGAACGATTTTTATCTTCCGGGTAGAATAGATTATCTTTATTTACGAGCAATCTGCGGTATGAGCAAATTGTTTGGGAACGAGTGAGGGCCGCTTATTTAAAAGCCGTAAACTATTCAATACGCGGACGAACTGAAATCCCCGGAGCAGCGAAAGTGTGAGAATGTGTACGTGCGTCACGAAGGAACCCGCGCGATAATTTCACTCGCGGCGGGATAAATTCCGATAAATAACGCTTTTTTAGAGGTGCAATTTTTCCTTGCTTATTACAAAAAAATAACGTAATAATACTGAACATTGCTGTGGCCATTTTAAATACTTTATAATCCACGAACACGTGCTCGCAAGTGAAAAATGTACACATCGTGCGGCGAACATATCTACGAAAATATTTCAACGTTGGCTTCAGGTTTCTGTTAAATGTTGATAAACGAATGTCTAATTTCCAAAGTGGCATTTTCAAAGCAGACGTGCACATTCTACGCTTGAAAACATTGGTCCAGTGCGTGGCATTAACGGAGTACGTAGACCAGGTCGGAATTTGCGTCGAATGGGTGCGAACTTTACTGTCTGTAAGCTCGCGTCAAATGTGCAGCTCAAAAAAAGATGTGAATGAAACGGAAGTGAAGTTGAATAGATAAGTGGAGTATCGCGTGCGAAAAGAGGAGCGGTGCACAGATTTCTATCTGTCGTACACATGACTCTGAATGGCGCAGAAGCCAACAACATTAGAGTGTAACAGTAAGAGATTCTACGAAAACTCAGAAACATTTCGCATATTAGATACTCCAAGATATTTCAAAGACCACCGCAATATTTTCTTTTTTTTTTCATTAGATCGAAGCAACGTCGAAGATAGAGAGATCACAATTTTAATATCTCGAGAACGTACACGAACAGAAAAAAGTTGTATCGCAAATACTGTCTGAGGATTTCATAACTCTAGGTCAATCGGCAAAACAATATTTTATCATCTCCAATGTCATAAGACAAACTGTTATCGAAAAAGGAACACGGCCGAGTTTCGATTCAGGTCGAGTAAGTTTTAGAAATACAATTAAGGAAACCAGAAAGAGGCGTAACGCCGTAAAATGCGAGACGTGCGAAATGCTACATATCGACACTCGCGAACTGCACCCAGGATTAATAATGCCTGCGTGCCGGTCATCGAGGGCAAGGGAGAAAGGGAAGTGCAGGAAAAGACGAGAGAAGGGAGACGACGAAGAAGAGGCTGAAGAAGAAGACAACGACGACGAAGAAGAAGAAGAAGAAGAAGAAGTAGAAGAAGATGAGGCAGAGAAGAGAGGCAAAGAGGAGAAAAGCAACAAGAGGTGCAGCCTCGGGTGCCGGGCGGGGCTCAGATGTTTATCCCGGTCGACCTCTCTTCCCCCGTGCCCCCCGTCCCCCGGTGCTCCTCTTCGTGGTCTCCGATGTGCCCCCTTCACCTCCGATTCTTGCGGAGAAGCCGAGCGCGCCCTCGGCAATCCGGTGTTGCGGAGCGTTGCATCTACGTTATGCGTGCTCTTGTTGCTCGGATGCGCTCACAGTGGCGTCGCAACTGGCGTCTCCGTTCTCTCCGACCTGGCGGACGGAAATTATGACAGGCTCGAACGAAAGCCGCTGGCTTCTTTCTTGCATCGCGATACATATTAAAAACATCAGTATATCCGGAAGCTTTAACGGCTAGGGAATTTTAATGCGCAGGTATTATTGGAAAATACAAGCAAGTTGGCAAGTATCGTTCACTTGGACCGTTTAATCGTGAAATTAGTAAATAAAATTTGTATTTAGATATCTCAATAATATTTTTTTCTAATTTTTAATCTTTTTACTTTTCACTCCCTTTCAAACATGTCACAAACCGATTGTCATTTTTATGTGACTTCAGAAATATTTTGTTTTTAAAATTGGAATATCTTTAGGTTCACCTTTCCTATAGTCACTGTTACAACGATCGCTAATTAATACGAGCAAATTGAGACGACGGTATCAATCATGTTTCAGGAATACAATTTTCGGATGCTGAAAATTCTCAGGGAAGAGGTCAGGCACGAAAAACTTGGGCGTGACATCGCGGAGAATGAGGTAGGACGGCTTGGTTCGACAACCGTATCGATCGTAATCGAAACGACCGGAAAGAAGACCGGGCTTGGAAGGCTTGTGACGAGGCGTCGGACGGTCGGCACTTGCAAAAAATCAACGTTAATCAGACACTTCGTATCGCCTGTACTCAGCTCCCGGTGAGCTGAGCGATCTAGCTCGCAGCAGGTTCTTCGCAGCAAAAAACCGATGAATGAACTTACGCCAGAGCGGATGCTTCGCGCTCGAGTTGACCGACGACGGTGGTTTTACGAGTGTCCATCACGCATATCTTCATCATTATTTGTTAAAACGCTATACTTTTTTTGTTATCCCGTTTTCATCTATATTAAAGCTTTACGTGTAAAACGTAATATAAAGTAAAATAATTTACAGAGAGGAGAAAATAGAACTATTAACGTGTTATTACGTGTTATGTATCCATCCACGACGTTACGCGTTCGTAAAGAGCAGTTGTCCAAGCGTATAACGTAATAAAAATTTTCAGTAAAAATAATCGCTCGGTATCCCTCGGGCTTCTTGAAATAAACGGGATATTTCAGATGGTATCGCTAATTATTGCTTATCACCGTCTCTCTCTCTCTCTCTCTCTGCTCTTTTCCCAACGCAACCAAGTTAAGTTCTATCGAATAAATTATATTTCTCGTCGAACAGTAGTCAGATCCCCATGCATATGCATGAAACATGGTCCGCAATTATCGCTTCGCAATTAACTTCAGCTACCACGAGTTAATCTCTTCTTCCCGGCCATCTTTTATTTCTTCCTCCATCACTCCCATCGTATATCTTTGCAGCATTAATACAATAATACAATTATTCTTCATCGCCGGCGATTCCGTCCGCGTTGACCAGCCATCAGCGATCGTCCGATCTATCGATCAATGACAACACCGCCGCATACAAGCGCAAACGAATCGAAGCTAATCATCCGCCAACACCGGCTATGCTCGGCGGCCTCATCGAGATAAGGGCCCTGGCGAGTGCGAGGCCGAGTTACGTACTCTCGGCGTGTACCCTCCTAGATATTCGTAGGATGGTTTCACCGAGCACGTATTCCGTTGATGACGCACTTCCGGCCAAGTGAGCCCTCGCGGTGGCCCCCGTGATAATTCCGGAGGATCGAGAAAGGAGCGAGAGAGATCCATCCACCGTGACTCCGTGGCCCCGTGACGACCCCGAAGAGATGTTTGCTCTTGTTGCGGTGCTATGCACCGTAGCGACCGGCGGCTGTATGGAAGTATAAGAAGAAGAAGAAGAAGAAGAGAAAGAGGAGAAGAAGGGGGGAAAAGATCGGAGTGAGGAAGAAGAGAGTAAAGCGAAGAGGATCAAGGAAGAGCAGCGAAAGGAGCAAGAAGTCGACGCGATGATGAGGTGGGGCAAGGCAGGAGGGGGGTGAGGACGCGAGGAGATGGTGGAGGACGGGTCTTGATCCAACGCCTAGCCTCCGAAGGAGCTCGCTCGGGCGCTCGATGGTAGCGGTTCGCTCATCATTGTAATTACTTCGCGAGGATGTACCAGTATATTGGATCATTATCGACCGCTCCATATCTACCACCTAGCCCATAAGTATAGACTTATGCACCCGGTGCCCGGACGGTGATCTGTGCTTCTACCTCTTCTCTCTCTCTCTCTCTCTCTCTCTCTCTCTCTCTCTCTCTCTCTCTCTCTCTCGCCTGTGCACACGATGTACGCGCGTGCATGTATACGAGAATGCGTGCGCGAAGACACGCATCGAACGGGCGGGAGGGAGGGAAACGCGATCGGGGCACGTACCGGCTAACGACTCGTTCGTACAACTCTCTGATCAAACAACCGCGGCAACCGGGGTAACTTTCTAAAGGGCCCTCGCTTTCGCCAGCATCCGTTTTCGCGGAGGGCAATGACAGTGGCGTACAAGCGGATGAGCGTTGCTGATAAATTTGGCAACTTCTCACTTACCGAACTACGTGCTTGAATGTGCGTATGTGTATGCGCGCACATTCATCTCAAAACCTATTCATATCATTGTGTTCTATAATACTGATAAGAAAATTGTAAAAACTATAAGAATAAAAATATAGAAGAATTCGCATGTATAAAATCAATATAATTTGAATTATATAAATGTCACATTTTCTTATGCATCTTAGAAATATTTTCTTTGAAATATATGTAAAAAACTTAATCATAATTTGAAGGATTTTTGAGAAGTAATAGTATGCATAAAATGTTAATGGGCATAAAATTGTTAGTTGCAAGATGAGGTGCGCATTGCAATAAGTATATGCCGCGCACCGGAAGCGACCGGCTATAACGCAGCTGATCGATTAAAGGATATAGTGCGGTAATTATCGTTATGCGGTGATCTATGGGCCATAAAACATGTACTATAACTGTGTGTGCTTTTATTGAGAAAAAAAGAAGAATTTTCATGCCTTTAATGCGAGGATCTATGCAGATTGTAACGTCCAAAATTCTAATTTTAGAATTGAGTATATATTTTAAACTTTTCTTTTATTATAATCCATATATCCCGATCTTTTTGTTTAAATAATCTTATAATTATCCATATTAGAAATTTCAACAATTAATTCATCATTTCAATTTTGTTGGTATCTTCAATATATTGTAGTATAATTGTAAAAAATTGCTTCTTAATTAAGTCTTCTTAAAAATGTAAATTATTCTCTGGCGTCGATCGTTTGTGAAAGGAAATCCGTTTTCGACAATGTTTAGTGTAGAAATATTATATGAAAGAAATTTAAAGGAAATATTAATCGCGAGGAATGTAATAAGATTGGTTAATAGCGAAGTAGGGTGTGTATTGTGTGCCGGAAACGTCAGACTGTGTAAGCATTTGATCTGTTAATAGATATCACGGCGTAATTATCATTACGTGGTGATTTATTGTCCATAAACCGAATACGTAATATTTAGTTACCCATATCTTTGCTCGGGGACTGAAGAAAATTACCTTATTTGAGATACATTCGCAGCTTAATGGAATTATTCCTGCTGTATAAATAAGCAATCATAAAGCTAAACACCTCGCTAGTCTAAAAAATCATTACAGAAACGATCCTTCGGAATGCCGTTGAAATTTGATCGCGAGCTCGCGTTAGTTCAATGTAACCGCAAAGGAGGACTTGATTTCCACTTGAGCGATAATCGTAGAATGCCTTGAACGTTTCTTGCTTAAAAACATGGTAGTTTCCTCTCTTTCGCACGACTCGTCCCACTACGCGGATTTTCGATTTCCAGACGCGCCGAAGAGATATAAATTTCGGGAAAAATACATACGATGTAGAAAATCGGAAAAAATCTCCAGCAAATGAAATTTGCATAAACGCAACGCCTCGTTGGATGCACCTGATGAGGCATTGGTTTCAGAAAAACTGAAATACTTTCGAGAGGTACATGCCTCGGTACATGCGAATATACGAAGGAAAATCATTGCCAGGAATGTAAATACCACTCGGAGTCATATTTCGTCCCGATCGATACGCCGATAAATTACTCCGAGTTAAGTGCAACGTGTACAAGATCCTCGTCGGTGTCGTTTGTCTATCTGACATCACGAAAAGGCAGCAGGCGTAGCAGCATTCCCCGGGATATCTGCCAACCCCGCGACCCGGCACGACCGTTAGACCGGAATCCAAATCGAGGATCAGGATCCTGTGTGCAGGCCGCGCGCGTCGGTCGGTCCGGGATCGATCCGGGACGCGCAACGGGAGCCCGCGGAGGAAGGAACGGGAGCGTATCGAGAGATGCCTGGCTTCGATAATCCTTCAGGGTAGATCGGTACATCGTGCTCTCGCCGAGTCTCTTGCCTATCGAGGTGAGGCGCTCGCCACGGAGGAAGGAAAGGGGCATCCGCGTCTCTCTCTCTCTCTCTCTCTCTCTCTCGCTCCCGCTTCTGCTTTCTCTTACCGTCGTCGTCCTCGTTCTCGCTCCAGCTCGCTCTTGCTCCCGCGGTCGGCCGGCCGGCCGGCCAGCCGACCTACGTGGAGATGCTCAGGTGTAAAACCGTTGATTGCCACGGCGCGGTATTTTCTCTTTGTACGGCGATGGTAGCGGTGGGCGTGCCGGGCACGACCGAAGGGAGACGGCCAAGGCCTCCTCATCGCGCGCTACCGCGATTATGTTTATTATACTTCGGCACACGCGTGTGCGTACGTGCGCGTACTTACACGCGTCCCCCTCCCCCCCGCCGCGCCGTTCGCCGCGAGTATCTTTGCCGTAGTCGGAGTGAATGGGCGCGATAGCTACCGTGAAGACGCGTTTTCCGTCACAGACTTTGTTTTAAAGCCTTGCGGAGGCGACGTCACGCCTAACGTAAAAAAAAAGAGAGAAAGAAAGAGAAAGAGAGAGAGAGAGAGAGAGATCGCGCGCTTGATTGCGCAGACTTAGTTTAGAGGATGAATCGCGTAGGATTAACTCTTCGTGCTAACGACCGAGTAGTGCGGAGGAAGTAGTTTACAAGAGAAAACACGTTAACTGTAGCGTTAACCAGCCATAATCACATTTCGCATTTTATATCTAATCAACATATATATATATATATATATATATATAATAAATATGTAAAAAGTCTAGAATACATTTACTTCTCGAGCAAACTCGCACGCTACCGATTTGTCGACGATCTAAAAGAAACGAGAATGCGTCGGGGAATATTACTGGAAGCAACACCCGGGAGTATGCACCCCGAGGCGACTCGCTAATCATCATCCGGCAGGTCCCCTCGTGGCTCCGAGAGGAGAGATCGATCATCGCGGTTCACGACGGCGGTAATGATCTCCGTCGTCGTCATCGGCGACGGCGACACGCGTGTGACGCGCCGTCGAAAAGAAGATGGGACTGCGTTAGAATTCCATCGAGATGGAGCCTTGACATTTCGGTCCGGCCTGTCGAATCGACCGGCATAATTGATCGGCCTCCCATTCGACGAACGGCCGTGCTAGCTATTCGATTCCGCCCGGTACGGTTACGACGAACTGCGTCGTCGTACGACCTCGCGCCGCGCGACGACGGGACGCGACCGCACCGACTTTGTGAACTGGATTCCAAGTCTTTCGCGGAATCCAGAAGAAGCGGGGCCGATTAAATTCGACGGAGCTCAGGAAGGTCTAAAGGAAGGACGCTAAAAGAAGAAGATGACGCGAAATTGGAACGAATCGCAGTAAAATTACGGAAGGCTAGGATCACGTATTTAGTGCTCTCTTAAGGAAAAAATTCAAAAAAATTCCATCGGGGGATTAACAGACAGATAACCAGTGAATAACAATCAGTATATATCGAAACGTCGGTTATTGACGAAAAAAAAAAAAACTGATAAAACATTATCATTAAAACTAAACATTAACTGAAGAGTATTACCAGTAGCGGACTACACAATCGCTTATTATCAAACTGAATGTCAACTGACAATGAGGAACATAACCAATTATTGATTCTCGTATTCAGTCACTGATAAGACATTACAAGACATTACTAATCTAACTGATGTAACTAATCAGTTCTTTTTTTGAAAATTATTACACTCGATATCGATAAGTAAATAACTGTTGAGAAATAAAGGTAAATGTTACAATATGAAAAAAAGTTGAACGTACTCCAGTCGACTGGATAATTTTGTATATCGATATACGTATTCGCGATATAAAGTATCAAGTTGATCCTAATTCCCCATTGAAAGTGCAAAAATACGTCATTTGAAACTAATAAACGTTTACTGCGACGCTTTGTGCCGCTAACGCGACTGCAATGCGTCTTTCGATCTGCCAATCCTGAGATTTCAGCAAGCATCAATGTGAATTTGAGGAGTAACGAGAAAAGTACCCGCAATTTCCATGTACAGCTGGCGATACCTATTATTACTACGGGCGCTCCTACAATGCGCGTTCTGGCTACGCGCAGCGCACGGCAAACGTAAGCTCGGCAGCGGATAAGACAAACAAATGCCACGGGTGCTGCAATTTTCCGTCGTTAACGATCGGTAGTGTCTTAAAATCCCCGTGTGCAAACGTACCAATAACGGTCGCGCTCGTGCGTACTAAAAATTTTATAGCGTCGCGTTTATCGGCACGAGAATGGCGTTGGCAAAACCTTGTTTAACAAAATAATGACTACAATTATTCTACTTTACATTTGCCCGTTGTGTAGCGCAAACACGATATCTTCCCGCCGAGGAGAGGGAGGCCGCTTCACCTCGGCAATTTACTACAAGTAATCGTCGATCAAGAAGAGTTATAACTACCGGATTGTCAGCCGTTCGCTAACATTAAAAGCGCGTTTTTCAGTTGTACGGGCGGCCAGTACGTTACAAGTAGTCAACGTTTACAGGACCCTAATTGCCCATCCGTCATGGCTCGTACCGCAAATTTTTCATTCTTTACATTCCTTCAAAAAAAAAAAAGAGAGAGAGAGAAAAGAAAGAAAACCTGAACGTTTTACGAAGTCTATAAGGGACTATCACGTGTAGCTCGTTACATGTGATTGATATAGAGAGAAAAAAAGTCGCGTTTGCGCGCGACTAATAAGGAAAATGCAATTTGAAATGACACGAAATGTCGTCTGTCGCAATTGAAGATGATCGCGTTCGATTCCGCGTGGTCTCTCTTTCTCCCACTTTCCTCCTCGCCGGTTAATAATAAAAGAATCGTCTAACTCTGACGCGGCGCCCAAGATGCAACCGCATAGCAAAAGTCGCTCGCGTGGTTCGTGTCTCGACTCGTTCAATTTACATAAACACGTACACATTGATTGCCGGACCAGATTGTCCGGCGTTATTACTTCTACGACCGGTTAACTTCACCGCGGGACCGCGAATAATCGTTAAGCCCTAATCACTTCGCTACGCGCGTATAGCGCCGCGTAGACCTCGGCCCGATAGATACGCCCGATACACGCACGGTGCGTAGAGTTGACTTGGTCCCTGGCCTACGCATAATCGCGTAGAACCAGTGGGACGATGATTTTTCACTTCCGACATTCGAGAAGCGACGGTTATTACACTACTTTGCGATTACGTCGAATGCGCACGGGTTATCGCGACGAATTATCGCGGAAGAAACTGCGCACCAGTGACAAATGCAATAAATTTATGTGGAGTGGAGAATTTATATGGAGTGCGTAACGATATTTGTTGCGTACAATTTCAAAGATAAAATACTCACCGAAATGACACGAGAAAGACCTTCCGCCGTCAGAATAGCCGTTTTTCTCGGATCCTGAAAACGAAAGAAGAGAAAATATTAGAAGATCTAGTTTACACTAAAACTCTTTAGCTTTCGCAATTTATCACTTCGTCAACCAGAAAAAATTCTTTTTTTTTCATCTTTTCGTTAATCCGAGCATCCTAACTAAGCATCTCATAACTAATCAAGAATTCTTTTTAAAAAAGACAAAAAGGCGTATTGATCGATCGATCGAATACCGAGCGCTCCGCAAGTGCTAGATAGCAGTCTGGAGCACCACCCACGAAGCGGCTACTTAGCATGAACGGTCAGCCAGGAGGTACCTACCTACTTATCTGACAAGGTTAACTAATACAGCTTCCATCGATCGCGCGCGGTCTCTTGATTAGAAATACGTCGATAAATCAGAGAAAAGGGAGACGCGCGCGGGCAAGCGCATCGAAGACAGCAATGAAGAAAAAAGGCGAAAAGAAGAAAAAGACAGAGGAAGGATGCAGAACATACGGTAAACATTCCATGTAATCGTGCCGTTCATATCCCTATAGGATAAACAGCTCGACGATGAATGTACGTAAAGAGTGATTAAGCGAAATGTATGGGAATTCGGAGAATCATAGTATAATTAGTGGAAAGAAGCACGCATTTGGTTGAAGTAATTTATAGAGACGCGTGTTTGACGCGTATGTAACGTGTAGTAACAAAATATATATGAAAATCTAAATCACTGATTATTGGTAATCTTATCCATAAATGCTAGTAAAACGAAAATCAATGTTCATTAATATTCTATTGAGACCATTAAATTGGAATTTTATGTGAATTTAAAATGTGTTTTAATCTGTAATATAACTATATTTATACCATAATTACATAAATTTTTAGTATTGGCATTTCGAAATGTAGCTATAAATTTATATTGATACAGGATGTATCGAAATTGACGAATCAAAATACTATAGCAAGAAAATTCTTAAAAAATTAAGTTTTATATAAATATTCATTTAAAATATACTTTTAAGATATAGCTGTTTAAAGTTGAATAATCAGGAACTACTTTAAATAGTCGTTATCTAAACTAAATTATTTGAAATAACTGACTTAAAGTTTTAAATAAAAATTTACACGTAACTATTTTACATTTATTATAATTTTCAACAATGTTGTTGCTATACAGAATTTTTAATTTTGGCATATATAAATTTTCTGTGTGTAGGGGAGAGGAAATAGTCCCTTTACCGTGTATAAAATAAAGACTCTGAAACCTTCAAACTATCTTACGGTATTTCTTCTAATGACTGCGTTAGCAGATGTACCGCTTGTTGCACCCGCGCCTCATGCAAGCGCAGTTTCGCGCGGTCATAACAAGCTAATTAAATAAATATAATCAACGATAAAACGTACGCCTCCCGAGTCGTCGTTTAATTGGACGTTACGCCTATCAAAGCACATTGCTTCCGCCGTAGCGCGGATGCGCCGCGTTGCTGCGCCAGCGGGAAGAGAAAAATCCAAATCTTTGATTTTTTTTCCTTGTCGTAGAAAAAGAGAGAGAGAGAAAGAAAACTAAAATTACGTCAGAGTTTTCTTACCTTTGTATCGGTCTGGAAGAAAACCGAAATCCCAATCGAGACTGAACATTTTCATCAAAGATATAGTGTCACTTTACATTGATATCGAGTCACTTTTATGCGAAGCGTTAATACGAAGCGAAAAAGTCAATACACACATCAGAAGCTCAAGTTCATAAAAAATAAACACGATCGATGAGTCACAAACACATGAAATCCTTCAAACTCCTAGAAATTCAATACAATCATATCCTATATTATACGCACACACACACATATATATTTTATATTATATATATTAAAAATGTGTTTTATAAAGATCTTAGCACGTCATTAAATTATTTTATCTTCATCATTAATTATACACAAAGGACAGTGTTTTAATAGCACATTAATAGCTTTATAGACTTGTTCTGAACCATTATTAGATATATTATAAATACATAAAAATATAATACGTCCATGTAATAACTCGAGAAATTATTATTAGATTAAAACTTAAAATATTTTATAAAATATACCAATGTGGTATCCACACATTCATATCCCTCATAGGCAAAATGATTATTTCGTTAACGAACATATATCTAATTTAAATGCGATTTCACCAAAGCGATCGTTACCATGCAACACGGGTCATTTTCATGCTTCTTCCGTCGCCTTTCTTCTCATCGTCGCGGCGCGGCGTACGCGAGCGGGACGAGCGCATAATCGTCCGCGCGGCCTAAAAAGGCCGGCGCGATCGCGCGCAGTCGAGATTCCGCTCGTTCTTACGCGGCGAGAGCATATATACGAGAGGCCATAGATTACTGTTTTATGCCGCGATGAAACTATCTCTAGGCTAGGTGCGGCCTGGCACGTTCGCCTGGCCGGCCAGGCCGACGAAAAGGAAAAAGCCACCGCAGAGATTTCCCTCGCGCCTCTCCACGGAACCGTTCAGCCGCGGCGGCAAGCAAGCAAGCGAGCGAGCGAGCGAGCGAGCTACGCTTCGCAACGCTCCAGGCCTCGCGCAGGTACCATTGCCGGCGCGGCGGTTTCGAGGCTTAAGGCCGCGGTTGCGTTCCTTTATCACGATGGTTTTGCCATCACGCCGCTAGAAAGGAACGCGGCCTCGTGCACTTACTCCCGCGGATCATAAAGCACGCCGTAACCGTGCTATTCACACGAAGATCTCGCCGTAGGTCTCGCCGATATCCGGTGTGCGAGATCGGAAAACGGTTCACGAAAGCGGAAACCGCACGGATGAACGCTTGAGGGGGAAAAATCGATTGCCACGCGATGCCGGTCGAACAGAACGATACATCGCAATCGTGACGAATGTAATATCTAATAGAAATGTGTCATTAAATGAACCAAAGTTTTCTTCGTTGGAACTTGAATTTTTCCAAGTTATAATAAAGCTATAAAGGAATTCAGACCGTTTACAGACGGTAGGGTGATATTTAGACCGTTCGTTTAAAAACTAACGCGTGATATTTCGATTCTAATAAATTAATTCTACTATTGATAATCCAATTTTGCCGATTAAGCGACGATTAGGCTGCGCCTAAAACCTATCACCGGCTAAAGTTTGTAAACTTTAATTACGGCCAAAATACCGGATGCGCGCAATGCCACGCGCTTTTTATACGAGAAATTCACTTTACGAAACAAGTACAGTTAGACCAATCGATCCGCGAATTCCAGCGCGAAGGAAAACGGCGCCGGGAGAACGAAGCACACCGTCCGTCTCTCCCGCATAGCTCCGTACGACCGTGAAACAATCGAGTTGCGGGAACGGCCGCGCTCGCAATGTAATGGGATTTTCTTTTGTGCGCCCGTGACTCACGCGCCTTCGCACAGTCTCGAGAACGAAAGGAATTGGAGCGAACACGAGCGATCGACGTTCCCGTCAGGCTCGCCCTTCGCCACTCGCACCTCGCTGCCCTCTCGCCGTTCACGGCTCTCGCATGTTCCCGTTAATAAGGAACCTTTTCGCGACGCCCGCGCCCGTTCGCGCGTGTCGCGCACGCGGGAACCTCTATTTCACTTCCCGAATTATCCGTTGATCCGGCAAAAGGCTCGGAAGGGGAGCCGGCGTTCACGTCGGTTGCATATTTGTAAAGTCTAATATTCTCGCGCAAGATCGTCCGGTAATTTTCCGCGCGTTAACCCGCGCCCGTTTATGTCTCGCGATTCTGTGCAGGCTCCACGATTTCTACTGGACCCAATGCACCGCTGCCGACGATGCACAGACGACCGAGCACCAACAAATCATCAATTGACAATTTACAATAATATTAACTAATTAATGCGCAAAGTAACATTTACTTGTGTATTCTCTCTGTTCTTTTATTATGTGTTATATTTTTGATATTTTTTTTTATTAACCCTTAAATTCCACACTGAAAATGAGTTAGCATATAGCCAGGACGTCTTTATTTTTTTTTAATATTTTTTTGAACTAAAATACTTATGACACTCTTTCTAGGATATTCTTTTTCCTTAACGTGAAGAGTTTTAATTTAAAAAAAAGCGATTAAAATACTTTTCGTACCATCGCTAATCTAGGTACATAGATAAGCACAAAAATAAGGTGTAGGTTAATATTAATCATAATATATATTAACAAAATTTAATACAATAGAAAATGTTTTATAGTAAATTAAAAAGAATAAGTTTTTGATAGTTTCAAAAGTCGCTTATTATTTTATTATAAAATATTTATAACTAAGATATTGGCATAATTATATTATAGTTTATATCCGTTTCGATCGAGATCGATTCCGATAAACGAACAAGGTCGAGAGAAAAGGTCAGGCCGAGTGCTGAAATCGTCGCGAGATAAATGTAATGTAACGGATGAAAGACCAAAGACGAGAAAGGAACAAGCACGTGGCGTGGGAGTTCACGGGGATGGAGCGAAGGGAAAGAACGAGCACGCGTTGTGGGCGGATCTCGAGGAGGTGGTGGAGGTTAAAGAGGCGGCGTTGGTAGGAGCTGCCTCGATAAAACCAGAACTACGAATGCATACCGATTTGTGTTTCCCTTTTTTTTTTTTGCACAAACACACCTTCGTCCGTAACGTAAACATTCGCAAATAAACAAAATTATCCAAACTATCGGCAGACTTATGCAGCAACTCCGATCAAGATCCAAAGCGTCAAGAGGTTTCAATGTAGAAAACATCTTTCTATCACGTGTCAAATATCACTGTCAAGTTTTTAAAATTACGTATCGTGTGGAGTAGAGGCTGCGATACTTTCCCTTTGCACGACGTGAGGCTTCCGAAAACTATTAATTTTAGATCCCTCGAAAAGTCACCGTCCGCTTCGATGATTACAGGTTATCAAGATATGTTCCTTCGGATTTCGATGATCTACCGGAGTATCCTAGAATTAAGCCCGGCACGATAATTTAGGAGGTGATGGAATCGCACATTGAAACCTAATTTACATTTTCCTACGTATTAAGAGATTGAGGAGGTCTGTAATTGGAGTTCGTGGAGTAACGTGTAATTTCTATGCGAGTTTCACCTAACGAGACCTTTCAAGCACCAGGTGGATAAACGCAGGGTTAAGAAACGTTCCGCGAAGCAGGAAATGAAGTACCTTGGATAGGGCACCTCACTGTACACCTGCGGATAATGACGTGTCGCGACAATTTTCCAGTTATTATGTCTGCCACGACGTTTCCGGCGAAATCAACGGCAAAAACTAACGAGGCGGACCATAAATCATTCCACACGTCGCGTCGTATCTGGCGGAATCAAACAGCCGAGTTTATTAAGTTAAGCCTTTGCGATTCAGCACGATGATGACATAATGCAAACCGTTCTATCGCACTTTAAGACAATTTCATTGCAATTCCTACAACTAATTTTATAACTCGAAGATTATTCCGATAAAATGTTCGATCCGCCCAGAATTTTAACACCACTGTGTACACTTTAAAGTTTATTGTTTCGAATTAAAAAGTAACACGATAAAAGAAAAGCACAAAGCCGCGCTTGTGTAGTCCGCCGCAATGATCTACTAATCGCTTTCTACCTTTTTGTCCTTTCGTAGCCGGATTTACATAATGTTAGCACCAACCGCGTCTGATTGCTCGTAATTAGCGACACGTAGCGCGCGCCCACGTCAGGTCACCGATGCACACGGACTGGACGAAGAAGGAGAGAACGAGCCCCGTTAACGAACCGTGGTGTAAGGTCATACGTGAGCCGGCGCGTGACCCACGATATACCTACGCACGTAATGCACCCACGCGCGAATGAGATGTATACGCAACCTTCCTCCGCCGCCGTAATCAAGGGTACGATTCACTCGGTAATTGTAATGCAAACCGAGGCTACCGGCGCGATAGCGCGACCCTCTTCATTAACACCGGTATTTACAAATCCGACTCGGGCACCCACGAGCGAATGGTCGCTGAATGGTGCTCAAATCAACCGAGTCTGTCGCCGAATCGTCTACGAAGGATATAATGCGAATTAAAGAAAAATCTTTATAGAAGACGCTCGAGATTCAAGGGATATAAAAATGCCATTCGATAGAAGAATCGTACCTGGAATCTCCGAGGTCGTTCGCGCGCTTCTACGAAGCGCATTTGAAGCGCGAACGCGCGGAGTTATGTCATTATAGGAGTTAATTTTTCTCGGTTATCTCAGATTCGTTTATGGATCATTAAGCGATTTACGGGGAACGACGTAGCTGCCGCTCGCGATTCCCCGGAAAGGCGCGCCTGATTGCTCGTCATTCCCGCTTTATTTGCGATTATCGCAAATTATAATTAAAGCTGCATCCCCGCCGAGAGGGGAAACGCCGTGTTAATAAACGTCGAATGGGATCGCGCACGGTGAGAGATGCCGGTTAAAGGCAACGGTGTATAACCGATCACGTGCGCTCCGTCGCAAATCGATGCTACACGACGCGTGACACTGACCCTGAGAGACGCGACGACGGCCACGAGTACGAATGTCATTTATATATAATCGACAGTATGAATGTTACACACGCAGGTTCCGTCGAGGTCGAGCAAAAGCTTTGACCCGGCCTTTAATGCGCGTCTCGAATTACGTTTGGGAAGGTTGAACGGAGTGTCGCAACACTTTGAATAGAATAAAGTGAAGAGCGCCCGGACGGTGCGCGCAACGACGAGCCGATTGAACGTCTTCATCGCGGCATCGCGATTGGATTTAATCCTCCAACTCCGATTACGTGTTGTACGCGATAAAGCGAGTTTATTGCTGGCAGTCGGAATAATTTATCGTCATTGTCTCCGTCGGGATACGGCCGTAATGTGCAATAATGATTTTCAAAGTGGGAGGGTAGAGGGGAGGGGGGAAGGAGGGGGAGAAGGGAAAACATTACGCGCCCCGCGCGTCCTTATTGTGTAGTAATGGCGATTTACGAGCGATTGCCGAGCGAGGCGTCAAAAGGAGCGTACTCTCGTTAATAGTAAGTAGAATATAACACACTAGGCCGACTATACGCGCGAGATAGAGCGCGATTACATGACAATCGCGCGTCGCCGTTGTTGCGACGTTGCCCGTGACATTATAATGGACGCGAACAATTCGCAATGTAAAATTTACCGTACTCTCGGTTAATGCGTACAGGTTGTAGGAAAAGTGAATTCCTTCGGATAGCACCTCACACCCAGTATTCACACTGAATAAAAAAAATGCAATGTATCCAATAAGATACGTAGTTGCGGGCTGCCAACTACAGATATACTCAATACAATAATATAATGCTATTGCAGTATCAACATTGTACTTGCATTAACAGCAAATATTATTGTATTGAATATTTTATATAGTTAGCAGCCCGCAATTACATATGTTATTGGTTATGTTACTTCTTTTTTCTGCGCACATAATTTTAACGTCGCTGTTAAATACACCTTTCGTCGATTGATCATTTGAAAATGATATTTTTTACTTTTGGAGGAAGGGGGGAAAGACTTAAAGGAGATAAAATTATCATTGTTTACCCACAGCATCTGTATCTTTTGACCGTCCCGTTCAAAAGCGCGGAAGTTGAATTATTTTTCAGTTTCACATTCGGAACGCGCGGACGCACCTCGTCTGCGGCAGATTGCACTCGCGAAACACCGGCAACATGTCGTGACAGGCACACAGACGCACTCGCGCAACGAGAACACGCGGAGAGCCCGTCCGAAAATTCGCTCGAATCTTTCCCGGACCGTGACGACTCTCGTTCGTTGCGAGAGCCTCTCGCACTCGAGTCGGTCACGAAGTAGAGTCGGGGCTCTAGGTATGCTTGGTAGTGGTCTGCACGGGGTCTCGAGAGAGAAGCTGAAAGGGGGGATAAGGTCGAAGGTCAGGGCTATGCCGTACGACCCGTGACCTCTGACCCTCTCGATCCCTCCGACCCGGCTCCGACCCGCGCGCATTCTCTCTTTCTCTCACTCCTCTCTTCCCTTCTCCTGCATTCTCCTCCTACTACCGCGAGCCATTTCCTCCTCTTTCTCCTCCTCACAGCTCCGTTTCTCTTTTTCCCTCTTTCTCTATCGCGCCTTCTTTCACTTCTTTTGCCTCTCTCAAATGTCAGCCGGCGCGGCAGCCACACAATGCGAGTTATACATGTGTGCAAGGCGTATGAACGACTTAAAAGCCGACGCACACGTGGGGAATGCGTTCGGGCAGAAATACATATGCTCCTTCATCTCTTCCAGCTTCATTCTTTATGACACTACGTTTTGACTTTATTAACGGACTTTCTCTTAAGGCGAAACATATTCCCGTCGTTTAAAGAAACGGATAAATACCATCAATAGAAAAATTGACGCGTGTTTTTAATGCTTTGTGCGTGACGAATAAAATCATCCAAATATGTCAATGGTCTTTGCGTGCGTGACTTTAACGTTGAAGTACAAAAGAATATTAAAAATACAAAGTACCAGTACATATGGTCCACTTAGCTTTAAGAATTTCTTAATTTTTTAAATAAATACTGAAAACTAATTGTCAGATTTAAAATAAAAAACATGTCGATAATTTCAAAGATATAAAAAAATTAATAAAACATTTTTTATTATTTATATAGGTATATTAAAGATTTAAAAATAAGATTGTATTTAGTGTTACTATTCAATATGGCACAGTTATATATTTATCTTTTTCATAAATATTTTTGAAAAAATGCGAAATAAAAAATCAACATGTTTAGTGTAACATTAACATACTTATGGAAAAAATTATTTAATATAAAACCATGTTTATTTGCTACGAGACATTATCTTAACTTTTATCTGTTAAAAAACTCCAACTGAAAAAAGGCAAGAAATACTAATAATCAAAAGTTAAACATTAAAAAAACAGAATATTAACTTTTGTCTGATAATAAGATATATTGTGTTTCCAGTAGTATTTCTAGCCATAATATTTTCATCATACAAAGAGTTTCTTTCTTTAATTATAAACATGTTTCAATAAAAATGTAAAGTAAATATAATGTTAAGAAGCATAATTAAAGAGCTACAATAATATGAATTGTGGATATTTATAATTGTTGCGTGATAGTTATACGAAGCAAAACGATTACAAGCCGTAAAAAGCAGATATTGACCAGTTAACTAACACAAATACATCGTATCAACTTCCTGTGCGATATATTAACGTTATCTCTAAAATTTGTTGTGTATTTGAAAATGAAAGGCGGAGGGAGAGGGGAGTGAATCAAATTGGATCTAAGTACCTTATATATTTACAAGCTTCCGAAATAGCGCTGTTAAAAATTTAATTAGATATGACAACTTACACAAGAGGCAAAGTCTTTAATTAATAATTATTGCGAATCACTGTTCGTTAAAGTAATATAACGATCTCTGACAAGAGACGTCGGCAGTTCTTCCGAGCAATTTTTCGAAACGCAATCCTCACATCTGTTACGCCGAAGCAACGACGCCTGGCTTTTTTACAACGGTAATTGCATTTCGCTTATCCCGAGCATCCTGGCGGTGCGTGAAAGTGAGCCGCTTAATATGGAAGACGTGTGTGCGGAAGACCCCCGCTTTGGACCTCTGAACTATGACCCTCCCGCATCGAGACCATCAGCAGTAGCGAGCGAGCTGGCTCTGGTCGGTCGGCCGGCCGGCCGGCCGGCAGGCAGGCAGGCAAGGCTCGTGCAGGCTGAAAAATTTCATGCTACGCGCGTGAATGTGGCCAATTACAATCGAAGTGCCCATTATCTCATCAAGACTGTTTCGGCTTCGCCTTCGCCGGCGTGCGTCGATGTGCGCGCCGTTACAAGCGTTAAGATTGATTCATTATGCCCTCCGCTCCGGCCTGTACGCGAAAGATACACTCGTTAAGACACTTCTTCAAGGCGCTGCTTTTCCTGCCTCGGCCGTCCGCGACGAACGGAACCGCCGCCGCCGCCGCCGCCGCGTCCATCCGCCGTAATTAGGGTGTTACCCCATGGGGGTCGTGGTGCCCGCATAAAAAAAAAATGAGAAATGGGAAATTGAGCGTACATTAACTCGGAATTAACTCGGAATTAACTCGGTTGCTCGGAGCGAGTTAGCATTTTTCTAATAGACCGGAATAATTAATAAAAAAGTCGAATCGCCTTGGCCGTTGACTCACGACCCCGCATTTAAAGCGATAGCCGCGAGCCGATCGGCTACTTTGATCGGAAGGGAACTTTCGCGCTCTACGCGCGTAATTGTGGCCTATTACTATGCAACTACCCATTACATCATTGCAATTTTTCCCGGTTGCTTTTAGCTGCGCTCGATCGCTAGAGGGAGTGGGCTTGGCATTTTTTAACGTTTCATCGACATAATATGTAGTGTTATTATTTCTGTACTTTTTTTATGTAACTTTATAGAAAAAAAAATATTTTAAACAAAAAATTTGTTGTACTTGTTAACGGCAAATTATTATATACAAACAAAAGTAAATTTTTATATCTTGCTATTTACATTAAACAATTTACAAACGTCAAGAAATATTATCAAGTTTTAAATTTGAATGTGAAAGTCTTACCTGATATAGCGTTATTTTTCTCAGGGACTTCATCACTAAGTAAATTTATAAGTAGATTATCTTTCATGAAATACAGAAAATTAAGAAAATTATGATAATTTTTTAAATAGATGCAGATCAATAGCGCAAGTCACAGAAAAGATATATATCGTCTTCCTATGCTTAACACGAGAACAATCGCCATAAATATATATCTATGTATCTATTTTTACCTTTTTTTTATTTTTATATAACTACATTACATATTTGTTATTACTTTTCATTTCTTTAATAGTTAAATAATTAATCAAAAAAAAATACGATGAAATCATTTGAATAGTTTTTGTAATTTAATCTTAAAATCTACCCGTTATTTTAACTGGTTTGTTTGTTCTAGGTTTATTGTTAATAAGGCTTTCTGCGCTTAGTCTTCGCAGTTTTTCTCGCTGAAAATATACTGATTTATACTATTTGTTTCATCCCCGATATTTTCAATACACACACACACACACACACAGAGGCTTCGCGTCGTGGCTGCCGACGGCGCTAATTTCGAAAACGAAATAAATCGGACCCGAGCAAACGCGCCGTAACTTTATTAAGCAGGCGATATAGCGATTAATACGCCCCTATAAATACTCCCGGCCGATATAAATCGCGAAAGAAAAGGAAAAAGTGCAGACATGCAGGGGGGAGGGGAGGTCGTCTTGGGGGAACACGCACGGGCTCACGCGGCGTGCACGATCGCACGCGCTCTCAGCAAGCTTGCCGATTCTCGAGTCACGAAAGCCAGAAGACAGGTAAATCCGCCGTGAAGCGATGAAAAGAAAGAGCCTTTCGCGCGAGCTTCACACAACCACGGTTATTACTACCATAATGCAACCTCCATGTAGCGATTAATTACGTAGAAGCCCGAGTTCATTTTTCTCTTTCGTTTCATTATTTTCCTCAGATCTCCAATAACGTATTTACCCAGTTTTTGCTAAGAAAAAAACAAAGAAGCTCAATGTAAACAACTAATTTGTTATTTGAATGGAAATGCACAAAACGTTTTATTAATTGCGAAGGGAACCGACCTTTCAATTGAAATTGGGTTTGGCTATTCGGGTGTATTCGAATATTCGTCCGACTATTCATTAGGTGTTTCATAAATACGGTCGTCCGCGCGAATGCGGCTGTCCCAGGAATCCTATTTACAACACGCAAGCTCTCCGGATCCCCAAGTTTCAACCTCGCCGTTCGCGGCGTTAATCATATACAGCGGGCTACCACGTAAAAGCACCCGGACCACGCGAATTGATGATTCCTAATTAAGGTCCGGCGGCACAATTAATGAGACGCGCTCCGTTAATTGCAACGATCAATAAAGACGGAGGCGGGGGTGAGGAGGGACGGGAGGGCGGTGTCGCTCGATAAATGTTTTCGTGCTACCGTACGTATGTACGTGCTCCTCCTCGTGGGCCCGCTACGAGCGGAGGGCCCCCTGAGTGTCCCCCCGGACTCGCGAAGGGACCCCTCGAGGCGCGCCGCCGGAATTTCTCAATTCGATTTCCGTCCGGAGCGCTCATTAATTGCGGCCAGCTCCTTAAGAGGCGAAACGAAGGCACCGCGCCAAGCTGCACTCGAGTCGCGCTTTCTTAATTGGATCGCAAGCGTAGCGCATATTCGTTCACCGACGAAACGGCGCGGTTCTTTTTTTTTCTTGTTTTTTTTTTTTTTTTTTTTTTTTTTTTCATACCAGGCATGTTTTGCAAACTCTCCTTCGCGAGACGTGATGATCTCACGTTCACGATCATGGACTCGTGTTACAATTTGTACCACCACCTTGAAATCCTCTTGAGACCATCTTTCTCTGCAAAAGTTACATCTACAAGTCGCCAATAAAAAATATTGCAATTGCATTTGCAGTAAAAAGTAAGGGGAAAGGCTTTCTTTTAAGAAGCAGACAACATTTAATTGCACGAATAAAAGATGTGAATTCTATCAATTCAAAATTTCTAATTAATTTTCAACGAGTATTAGCCCAAACGTAATCATGTTAATCCGGTTACAATTCTTTTCTCTTTCTGGGAGCAGAAAATTTTTTCCTGCTTATTTTAATACAAATAAGTAAGTTCCTTAAAAATTGAACTTCTGCAATTGTAATATTTTCCACGAAGACTATCGATTTTACACAGTTGTCTGCGAACTCATCTTCGAACTTAGCAGCACTCAATGGTATACACATCTTCGGTTGAATGTGACGTCGAGTGTGCAGAAGCCAATTCACGAGGCGAGCGTATCGGAAATTTAAAATCGTCGGTAATGCGAGGCGACGGGAGGGGAGGGGAGGGGTCTCTCGTTTGAGGCCGCGCGACAAGTCGGCTTCTTTTTTGACGAGAAAAGATTCCGCTGAATCGAGACGAATAAATTCCGACCGTGACAAAAGGAGGACGCTCTCTCATGCGAAGGCCTAATAGCCTCGGTCTGGCTGCTGCGACGGATGAACAGACGGACGGGCAAACCGAATCTCCCCGTATATTCCCTGCTCCTGGAAGGCCGCGCCGAAATAACGATCCGAGCTTGGGGTTCCTTGCCTTCACGACACGACCAATCCGCAGGATCGCGTCGTTTGTCAGGATCCACGCACGCTTTCGACTTCTCGTCCCGCCAGAGGCAGAAACCGGTGCGGTACGCGATCTTGTCTCGAAACGTTTCGCGGTACCGGCTATGTAAATGAAAAAAATGTAAATTGGCCCAATTGCCTTTATGGATCGCGTGGCCCTTCGGCTACGGCCGGACGTACCTTCCTCTGCATCCCCGCGCTCAGAAAAAGAGATCCGCGACTCCGGATGCACCTGCGTAACGCAGATGCATCTTGGAATTCGGTAGCGCGTTTACATTCGTCGCGGTTATAAGACGAAGACCGAGCGTTATGGCGTTTAAGGAGGTAAGTAGTAGCGACTTTTCATTTATACGAGAACATTATTCGCATTACATTCCACATGAAATGTATACAATTTTGCGTTTAAAATAATTTCAGGATGTAAAACGATGAAGACGGTACGTTTGTCACATACTTAGCGAATACTCCTTCAAATAACTATAAAAACTTATTTAAAAATGGAATGAAATTCTCTTTCGATCGGAAATGAGAGTCCAACATGTTGGTGATCCAAAGTAATATCAGCAATGTATTTTATAAACGAAAAGTATAAATTACTTCACGATTGCCCTTACCGATCTCTCGGCTCCTCGGCCCTGCGGAGCCACCGGTGGCTCGAGGGAACAGGGGGCGGGAGGGAAAGGATCTAAAAAACCGACCGCGAGCAAGGAGAAACGGGGATGAATGAGAAAAAGAGGGAGACGCGGCCTTTCGCTAGACTGAAGAGACAATGCCATTGTTTTTGGACTTCAAAGGGATCTGGCCGCAAACTGGGCCTTTGCTCTTGCCGTCGCCCCTAAATTCTTCTACGTCAACCCGCGGTCCCCGTAAACCGCGAGTCTCGCTCGGAGACTCTCATCCTCCCTCTCCTCCCGGCCGCCACACGCTCCCTCTTTCCATTCCCTGCATTATGTACGAACGCGGCTCGAGGGAACGTTCGTTAACCCTCCCAGAGGAGAGGAACACGAGTTCCGCCCGTACCGTCTTGCAATTCCTCCTTTCCGCGATTCCATGTCCTTGCGGCGGGATGTTAATCGAAGGGAGGGGAGGGAGGGGAGGCGGAGGCCGCTTAATTGATCGTCCAGAGGGAACGCCGAGGGGACAGTCATGGAACACGCAGGTATCTCTCGTACTGTCGTTATCGAACAAGTACTCCGAACTTTTGGAAATATCCTGTACACATGCTGAACAATTTCAAGGAGCATCGCGGGGAAAAGATATCGTTATCATTAACGAACGCTCCGAACAAACAGATGGTGTGTTCGAGCGAGAATACGGGAGATACTCGACGACCTTACCCGCAATCGCTGCTTTTCGTTTAGACCACGAGCGGCCGTGTTTATGACACACTTTCGCCGCTCGCACGCAACGTTCGGGGAGTTGCATCCGGGGAGGAAAGGGACGCGCGAGAGGCGAACCTCGCCGAGGTGCATCCGCAGAAGCCGCCGGGCAAAAGCACGGTAATTGCTCCGCTGGCGCGGCCTTCGCTCCAATAAGCCATACCATATGCTATTGCGAGATGCAGCGCGGCTGCAGCGACGGCGGCGAACGGAAGAAGCGAGTTCCCTCAAGGAAGAGAAAGAGAAAGAGAGAAAAAGAGATAAAGAAAAAAGAGAGAAAGAGAGAGAGAGAGTGCACTCCCTTCTCTCGCACTGCCCGCTAACGCGAGCGGCACGTACGCTCTTCTCTCGCGCGTATGTAAATGCGTATTGTCTTACGTCGCCGATAAAAAGACCTCCGCCGCGCCGGCTGCATTACCGGGGCCAGCAGTATATTAGCCCTTTGATTTATGCCGGATCGCCATATAAGCCCTACAATGTCTTTCGACGAGGCAGTGTACGCGAAGCCTCGATAACCGCAAACCATAAAGACGCCGAGGTTTCTAGCGTTTGGGAAATCCTGTCTTCTGGACAAAGTATCAATATTCCTTTTGAGCACGTAAATGTTGAGCCCTTTTCCCTGTATGTGTTGTATAATTGATTAGTATATTAATTTAATTCAATTTTTTACATTATTACAACTGTTATATAATTACGTTTAATAATTGCACAGAAGTTTGTGCATTTTTTTCGGATTATTTTTTACATTAAGTTTATCACTTTAACCCGTATAAACATTCACGTGAAGGTCAAACTGATGCAGCCATAAATTGACACAAAACTGACACAAGCCATAAATTTACTAATTAAATATATTGTGTAACAAAATATTTGTTACATTTTTAATTTAATTATTTTTAAAAAATGTAAATTTTTTGAAATCTATTATTTTATATTTAAAACATACCTCAGTTTATAATTACTTATTTAAAAAATAAACACACATTAATAAGGTTATGCGAGCCAAGAAAGTATTCGCTGCTTTTCCATATACACATTTTGCCATAGATTGGCATAATAGTACGTGATTACTCATTTATTTGCAAATATGTTACATTACGATGATATGAGCTAAATTATTACGCCTTATATGTACACTGGCTGATTCTATACGGGAAATGTGATTATCGCGAACTTGATGAATTTCACGATTGAGAAATGCCGCGCACAGAATGTTTCCATCTAGAAACGAGAAATGAATACGGAATAACAGATCACGTGGCGTTTTACGATTATTGCGGCGCAACGGGGCGCTAAAACTCTTATCTGACTAATTCAAGGTGCAGGCTTTTCTTTACTTTCCGAGGCGGATCTACGCCGCGCTTAACGTCGTCCAATACGGTCGAGAAACGGCACGGGAACAATGCAGGCATAATGCACCCGTGAGCTAATTTGCATGTTCGCGGGAATATCAGCGCGTTTGCATCGTGCAATTAATAAATTTGTCCGACTGCTGCATTATTCATAAGACACGATCGTTAGTGTTATTACTTTTGGCCCAGTCTTTTCCCTCTTTCACTTCATACAACGTCTTCGTGCTTGGAATATCCATATAATGATTGGCGATCTAGGATACGGTAGGAAAATCAATTTCATTGCACATAAATATTAATGCTTAAAGCTAGAGAAACTATTGAAATCATTCTGATTCTATTTGAATTACCAATAATAGCAGATTAACTATTTTATAAATAAATAGTGAAAACAATAAATGTTTTATCTTCCTTAAAGGCTAATCTAGAATGTGCTTTGTTTCTTGCTTGTCTTCTTGTCATTTCGCGCGTTTTATCAAAATTAGCGAGATAAAAATTGATGAACTCTGAGAGAGACAAGAAACACGAGACAAGAAATACAATTAGAATGTGATAGCCATGCACAAAAAAGATGCTCATAGACTATAATTTCTCCAATAATTGGCTAAATAATGTTTTTTGTAGTCATTCATAAAAATAATAAATATTTACAATAATTAATGTGCATATTCGAAATAAATAATATAAAATAATATACATATATGTATCATACATATATCAAACGCTATTAAAAATAAAAATGTTTTTTACATTTAGAAAAACTATGGCCATTATACCCGAGTTTCTATATTGATAGCGAAAAGTAAAAAAGCAATAAAGCAAAAAAGAAGCATAGAACACATTGATTAACCTTTAGACTTAGTCGCTGCATATAAAAAAAAACAACAAGTTGATGCATTTATGTTCATGTTTGCTATGTCTAGCTCTAAGAACTAGAATAAAGAGTTGAATAAGTTGAATCGAGATTAAAGTAAATCTATACATTGATAGAAGTAGATTATAAGTTTTACTATTCTATACATAAAAAGGATACTAAAGGATTAATTGTTATGACAAATCGGAATATTTTATTAGCCGAAAAGAGTAAAATTTCTCGAAGAACTGTCGCGCAAGCAAGAACCTTTCATCACATAGATGCAATTCTATTTTTCGTGCAAAAGTAAAGAACGCTGCGGCGTCGTGTCTACAACAAGTGTGAGACAAGGGAGCCTCAATATTGCCGCCTTATAATAAGACAGGATCGCATGAACGAGCGGCGTCGGCGTCTCCGCCACAGAAGGCGGTCGGTTCCGAACAATGGGCCTGAATATGCTGGTTGAGGCCCGCTCCAGCAGCGGCGTTACTTGTAACAAGAATCTCTCTCTCTCTCTCTCTCTCTCTCTCTTACCGCGCAGCAAGGAGATGCACGTGGAGAAGCGTGGACGCGGGGCGTGGATGGAGGAGCAATGCATGCCATATATCAACATCGTACCGATAACGAGGTCCCCAGGAGGCTACCGGTCGTGAAAGGACGACGACGACGGCGACGACCGGGCTGCCGTTAACTCGGGTCGCCGCACGAACTCCACGGATTTACCGAGACCCATCTTCGGGGATCCCCGCTGAGGATTCAGGCGATGAAAAAGCGGCGGATGTGTCCCCCGCGAAACGTCAGACACGACGCGCAATAATTTACGACGTTTATATCGCGTCGCATTCGTTCGAATCGCGCGCTTCACTATCTCTCGATTTTCCTGACGCATACAGGCGCTACAGTTTTCCCGGCTTCTGAGGCACCGTGAAATTTACTAAAATTCTTCAAATATTCAGGCGCTATCTGCGCGACTTTTTTGAGTGACGGCGAGAGGCTCCAGAAAACGAGCCTCTCGTATATTCCCCGATCGAACAAAAGAGATTCAATTTTCACGAACAATGGTGAAACTGTCGAGCCAATCATCAATGTGATCAGCGGACGATGCGAAAGCGCGGAAGGGACGTGCAAAACGACGAACAACAGGGGTGTGACGAACGTAGGAGAGGAGGGGGGAGGGGAGGGTAAGAGGACAAGGAGAGACGGCGGAGTCAACTCGGCGTGGCAGGCAGGCACCCATTCGCTCGGGCCGAGTCGCGGTGCACCGGAACAAAAAGTCGGTGTTGGTTTAACCGGCTCGCGCGGGTTATGATGAGAAATGTAATTTAAATTATCCACGCTTTTTGCCCGCGACAGGCTTTTTTCTGACGTAACAATCGCCGACGAGTAAGAGAGAGAGAGAGAAAGTCAGAGCACCGCACGACGCCGAAGAGTCCTCTGCCCTGCGCCACGACGGGGACCAAAATGGAGGAGGAATAAAGGAAACCGGGGCGGAGAATCTCGGCTGATGGTCCCGGCGTTCTCGGGAACCCGTCCGTCCGGAGAAAGCAAACGCGCGCGCGCGAACGAGAGGGAGCGCTGCTCTTCTCGTGAATGAAATTGTAACTGCAGCCTCTATATATACCTACCTGCATAACTATATATGCGTTAATGTGCTCTCTTACGCAACGCGTCACGATCGCCCTGTCGACGGACAAAATGACATGATTTGCGCGGAGCCTCGGATGAGCGATGACATTCTGGAATTATGTCTGCCGTTTCGTAAATCCCATATGCTCCGCGCGACTTTAATGACACGCGAGACACGTCACTCAACGTGGGCGCGCCTCCTTCGGCTTAGACTTAGAAAAACGCCACTCGCGAGAAAAATATGATGATGACTTTTCAATACTGAATTTCTTTTAATATCATTATGCAAATGACGAAACGTTATCTCAATGTTATTAAATTACCTGCATAAAGAAGCTTTCGTATCACTTAGCGTCTCAGTTTGTAAGGCACTACTGTCGCTCCAAAACCCATTTGTTCTAATTTTCTGTACGAAACAATTTACATTAAGCATCTCCCGATCAGATTTACGTCCGCAATAACTTCGCTAAATTTCGAGATAACGGGTGCCCATTAAGCGCGGCGGCAGAGTCGTTACGTTAATGACTTGCGCAGCGATACACGGCGAGCGCGTTTGGGCAGCCTGGACGGTTGCTTAAAACTCAACCTGCGTTTAAAATGGAATAACGCGCAAGGCGCGTCTCGTTCTCTTACGCAGATCTCGCGGGCAATTAATTTTTCAAGGCAGAAGAGGCAACGTACGCGCCGCGGCCGGTACATACCGGCCGGTCGCTATTACTCGCACGGCCCGTGGGTAATGGAACTTAATGCAACGTGGAAAAGCTCGTGAATGAGTTGCGTGACACGTAGGAGAGGAGGTTTGCAGGGCCCCCATGCGAAGATCCGCGCCGTCTTATATATATATATATAGTACATAGAGGAACCTGGACTTCCTGTCCGCGCGCTCACATGTCCGACTCCCAACCATTATAGCATCATCTACTACCGCTGGTCGTTGTGGGAGAGTAAGCATCGCTCACACGTCACGTTATGTGACCACTCGAGTGAAGGTGGAGACTCCTCATCTTCGTCTATGTCTCCTCCTCTCCTCCTATTTCTCTCTTCTGCCTTCTCTTCCGCTCCGATCTCCACCTCCGTCCTCCGTCCTCCTCCTCCTCCTCCTCCTACTCCTTGTTCTCCAACTCTTTCATTCAGCTTTGCGTTCCGCCATTCACCAGCATTCACTTGTGTACGCTGGCCGCGATTTTCTTGCCAGACGGACCGGACGGGACGGGACGGACGACGCTCATCCTTTTCGAGAATTGCGCGCGGGAAATAAATTGCGAAGGCACATTTGTATCCGGGAACGACCGCTGACTGGCCGTCACGCAGCCCTCGGCTTTCGGACGTATCGGAATACTCGTGTGAATCGAGACACGCCGCCTAACGTCCGCGCGTCCGACACGCCGCGCCGTACGTCGCGCCGTTCCGCGGCGTGTCGGTCGTGTTTGTGTAACGAGTAAAGTACAAGGTAGGAAACGCGTAGGAAGCAAAGAAACTATTATCCGCTGTTAAATGATAATTTGGAGTCTGTTATTTGCAACTCTTCTCTCACACCGGGACAGACGCCGCTCTACGGGCCTTTCTTTGTGTAGGCCGATTTATTCAATTGTCATATCGCCCCAACGGACTCTGCGCGATCGCTTCCGAAACTCGTAACTCACAACTGACAATGAGCTGAGATAACACAATTACGAGAAGTGCAATGTAATGGAGATATCAGGGGGATTAGAAAGACGGAGAGTTTTGCTACGGCACTACGATACGATCTTAAATCATATTCTAATTGTATCGCGGTCGACGAGCGCCGGTTGTACGTACGCGTGTAACGCTTACGTTTACGACACACGCCCGTCACAATTATGTTAGCGTCGGTGACACAAGCGGCGCTACAAATTTTATTTTACGATACGCTGACTGCGTCACGAGGAGTGACTACAATGGACTTGTGTGTATACCCGTGTACGCGCTTACGAGCGATTCGAGTTAGATTTATTACACGCCACGAGTTCTGTTATACAGTCTCGAGCGCTTTTCCGTATCGGCCAGGTGCCATACACATCTCCATACGAGTCAAATCAAGCGTGCTTTCAATTGCGCTGATATAAAAGGATCTGTATAAAAGGATAATCTTCCGCGCGCGCGCGCGTGTATTCCTTTCTTTAATATTATAAGTAAATAACTGTTCTTGGGTATATATAATGCAGAACAAATATATATATTATATTATTATATGCATATATATACATACAGCGCTATTTTAGATCTAATAATAATTTTGTGAGTTGTAGATTTAGTAAGACGCTCATCAACATCAGTGATATTAGATTTCAATTCTATTTAATAGTATGAAATGGCTTTCCTAGTTTTGGCATGAACGACCTACATTTCAAGATCAAAGCGTAAAGACGAAATGTACTGCGTTCTCTTCTGTCGCCTGAGGGCAGTGGACAAAGAAAACGGAGAATAAAAGGACAAAATTGTTGATCAAAATAACCGGAGCTTAACGTAGACGTTAGATTTATTAATGCGAATGACGTGCAATAAAATCATATCTCGCGAGAAACGGATTCCAAAGGCGTCCGGAGCGTAATAGAAGCTACGTGTGCAAAAACTCTGCATTCGAAAGTAAATCTACCGCCACACGGTCGCTGGTGGTTCTTGTCAAAATAAAAAAGTATGATTTATACGCTTCCGAGATATATTTCCTCTTGACAGGAAAGGCGTGAACTTTAGTTATCCGTTTTTCTCCCCCCGGTCTCTTTCTTCTTCTCTCTTTTCGCCGTAAAGGAGAGCCGTCGACACTCCTTAATGTAGCACCGTTACAACATCATTAATAAGACAAGCAGTCCGTGGTATTAGACGCAGGTATAGAAAAGGGTACGCGAGCGCGAACAAAATTCGCGGCCAAAGCGCGCCGGTAAATCCGCGTGCAGCACGTAGACGCGGAATCGATCGTTACTTTCAATCAGGCGTTCCCGTTTTCGCACGCGGCGCATAGCGGTTCGCCGTGATTTCGTACGGTCACGTACATACGGGAGAAGATTCGACCTGAATGCCTGATATCGTTTTATTCGACGATCCGGTGACAGTCACGTCATCGCCGAGTGTCTTATCCACGCGGCACTCAGTATCGTTAATTACCGCAACATAATTCATTAATTGCTGCAGGCGCCGACTGTATAAATACATGTCTAATGACTCTTCGTGCGCCAATTCATTATTTTGCCAGACTGCGTAAAGCAAACGAGCACGAATAAAACAATTCAAAGTGTGGAGTAACGAGAATCCAGAAATATTACTTTAAAACATTCGAAGAACTAAAAATATTATGGGTTCATTGTATAAGCCTCTATTATTGTATAAACAATAAATTTCTTTTTTAATAACCTAAATTCAGCATATAGATTTTGTCGGAAAATCGAACATTTTCTACTTTCTCAAGATAAAAGTTGTATAAATAATTTTATTGGATCTATTTTGCATCTTATTGTCTAATCATTGATAAATTAAGAAAACCTATCTTATTAGCGATGTGAAAGCGGATATATTGTCTGTGAATATATTTATTTGACTATTAAAACGCAGTTGGGCGTGTCCAGGTGGCAGTGACTGGTTGGTAGATAGAAGTAAGATCCAAGATCTTGACAAGATCGACCTAATGGGAATTTATTGAAACGATTCAACTTTGTTCTCTTCTATTACGTTCCATGAATACATGTAGCTAACGATCGAACCAGAGACGTAGAAACGAGCCGCTCTTATGTCGCGTAAGAGGAAGAATGGTCGGATATGGACACCATCGAGTTACGACAGTATTTCTCTCATGCATTATGCGTCAATTACGTACAAATGCAGTGCAATACCAAGAAATAGCGTTTTCCAACATTTTCCGACCTATTATTCTGTTCCAATAATATTTCATAAAACTGATTCAAACCATGACTTCTAACATAATCCTAATTTCTAATATAAAGCAAAGAAACTAATTTCAAGTCTAAAATCACGTTCTTTTTTTTTTACAATACTAAACACCACAGACGCGCGCTTTTACAAAAATAAATTGCAGCAATAATTTTATACATAATCATCTATTTATACAAATTTGACAGCTATCAAAATTCAATCGCAATGATAGTTACTCTCGCAAAGTAAGCGCAGCGAGAGAACCAATCAGCATCGCGGAAAACTGTCAACAATAAAATCGCTTACACGACTTTTTTAAGACAAGACTTTTTTCACACTTCTATTTTAAACCATGCGTTCAAATTCAAGTAGTAAACTCTGAGTAATTTTACAATATAAAATATACGACAGCATCATTAAAATATAACAAGTAAACAAAAATATTGTGCTCCTCATCAGTTCATGTTTCTATCTATTCCTGTTACTCCATCTATTCTTAGTTATAATGCAAACAAAAACGTCACATAAAATTTCGTGGTATCTGCGGAGAACGTAGAGAAGCAAGACAGACACGGTGGACAGGTGCGAGACGATGGGAGGAATCGGCGTGTTCCGGTTCTGTCAAGTACGACACGCATGCAACGTCGCATGGTGCGTTATGCGTTTAATGGAAAATGGCCGAATCCTTTCGATCGTAACGAAGTATACGCGTAGAAATTACGAGGCCGTCTTTATTATGAGAGTGAAAAAAATTGAGTTACAATTTCTTTTATGCGACCACTCAACTTGTTAAAGATAAAAATCGATACGGATCGGATACAATGTCGTTATTTAGCTGCCATATACGCCGCATCATTAGCGGCGAGTGGTACCCCGCGCCCGCGTCGGTTAATAATTTCATTTCGACGTCGTCGAGTTTCTAAGAACTCCATCGATCGACGAACGTTTCCATCCATTTCGATCGCGATCCTGCGTGCGCGGCATCGGCAATATCGAAAGTCTCGTCCGCGCAGAAAGATTTAATTAAACCGTAAACGCGGTTTATATCCCCCACCGAATTACGAAACCTTCCCTTCGGACAAGCTGCACATTCCAATTTGTAATTATAATACGCGCGGGAGACTGGGTCGCCGCTTTCGAAGCGCACCATTCTTAGTGGTAATCATTAGATTAAGTTTTTTTTTCCTTATCGCGTTATCAACTGTGTGTGAAAAAGATTTGTGATAAGGGCGAAACATGTGAGAAATGATAAATCGGAAAGTAATTCAATAAAAAACTGACTCGTCGTAACATTTTGAACTTCACTGAACATATTATTGATGTTTTTTGTACGCTAATTAATTTACTATCGCGAAATGTTCCTCGCGAGATTATTATTTATTTCATGAAAATCGTTTAGGATTTAATTCTTGTAGATTTTAATCGGACTATAGCCGGTCAGACTCGAGGCGGAAAATCGGTATAGTCGCGCGTCTTCCTTATCTGTGAAACTGTGCAGCTCAATTAAAGGTGGATCGCCGCGAAGAGAGAGAAAAAGAGAGAAAGAGAAAGATACGGCGCCGCATCCTCCCGGCCGAGATTCACAGCCATATACCGAGATGATCGTTAACCAGGATTTGGTTGGAGATATCGCGTTTTATCGCGGGGCTATGAAAGTCGACCCGCGGGGCCGGAAACGGGCGCTTACAACACGGCGTTCCCCGGATAAGGCTGCGTCCTGACCTTTAATTAGTTACCGCGGGACTGCCGGCGGAATTAACGGCTTCCTGGCCTGCTAAATAAATAAAAGAAGGCGTTGCCACTGCGAGAAGTAGGTAAGACATACCGAATTACATAGCTCTTCTGCTTGGCGACGAACAAGGAAGAGAGATGAGAGGAAAAGGAAAGAACGAGAGATAGCGAGAGCGAGAGAGAAAGAGGGAATTAAGAAGGAGAGGAACATAATCGGACCTCAGACTGCTGCTGATTACATACGAAAGCCACGCTCGGCGGCTCAAGCACATCGCGAGAGATTCGCGTGGAAATTCAAGCGCGCCTCCCGCGTCCGTGATCTTGGCTCCTTCCTTCCTTTCGCGATAATTAATTGGCCGGCGTCTCTCTAGTCCCGGCGGTGCCGCTGCACTCGACCGAATTTCAACTGAACCGTAAGCCACCTCCGGCTAGATATCAGCCACATCTAATTTCCGTGCTCGGCGAGGAGAAGCTGTTAAATTCACCGATGGCGGCGATTCAATATAATTTTAATGGGTTCAACAAGAGTTTTCATTACATTCCTTCAGATGGCAATAAACACGATAATTGAACGTAAGGCTTTACGCTCCGATCAGCTGTATACTGATTGAAATTCCTGATACGCTCGGACACAATAATCTGACTGATAGTATGTAGATTTGCTCAACGTGTTCTTCCGCTATTCGGATTTATCGCATTTCGGAAAACGTGACACGGGCAATTCGCGACGCTTAAATTTACGGGGGCATTACGAGGGGTTTAGTATCTCCTCAGTTGACCGTAAAACCCATGAGGTTTTAATTTAGTGAACGTTTTTTTCACGCGCAAACAAAGAATTCGGCGTAATAAACCACTTAACGCGCCCGATCAGATACGTTGTTCGGTCGATCGCAATTCACGATTCCCATTAACTCTCGGTTAACTTTAAATAAAATGCGCTAAACACTTTTTTCAAGAAACACAAAAATTTCATACGCAGTAATGGAAATTGATGGTTTTTTAACGATCCGTAATTTTATTATTATTATTATAACGCTGTAAATGCTAATAATTAAATATTCTGTTTGTTGTGTCATAAAATAATTGTAACTTGACAAAACAAACAATAATTTTCTATTTCAATATTAAAATATTTATTAACCTATATTAAATGATATAATGCAATTTAATTTTTTTATCAGACATGAAAATATTTTTTACATTGTAAATTGTAGCTTTTCTTTTAAATTAAGTAACTCCTTTAAGATTTAACACCTCTGCGTGATTTTCATCAAACATCGATCAAGCCGATATCTCATCCGTCAGAATATTTGATTAGGAACGCTAAATGCTCTTTCCACGCTTCGATATTTATAATAGCAGAAGGGGAGTATTTGCACGTTTCCATCGCGCCGTAATTAGCCTCAAGTTTAACGCGGCGCGTGACTTCGGCACTTCTCCAGCCGCGTCGTAACTGCAAGGGGTCGAAAGAGAATGCGGCGCAATCAGCTTCCGTGACGACGAGGAAGGCTGCGCGTCTTAATAACGCACACCGACATTTTCTTACCTCCGACTTAGACCTGGCCTATTGCTAACCGTCACGCTGGTGATCCTAATTAAATCGCCGCCAATTAAGATCGACCTTAATGCACGCTTTCGCGAGATACACTATACCGGCCACCGTACGAACTCATTTTTCACGCGATATACCGTCACATCTACGAATTCCGATCTGCGCCGCCATGCGCGAATCGGATCTAATCTCCGGTCGGCAACAACGATAATATCGACGAAAATACAGATTTAACGGCGTTGCGCGCAACATCCGTTACATTGTTTAATGGAAACAAGCGAGAATAATGAGGTAAATACGAAATAAATTGGAATTTTTTCATTTGATAAACGAACAGATTTAATTAATACTAAGCAGCAAACGCAACAATATGAATGAGTTTATCTGGTTGGATCGAGTTGCGCTAGGAAAAATAAAGCGAGGTAAGGCAGGAACTCGGCCATTACGCGATATACTCCATCGCAACGTGTTCGTCGACGCAGACACTGATCCCAGACGGAAGGAAGAGAGCGCGGGGTGGGAGGGGGAGGGGGAGGGGGGAGAAGACGACGAGTGTGGAAACGAGCGACGTGTTTCCCGACGCATGACAAATGCCCGCGTTTACGCAGATAATGCATCAAAATGACTTGTGCACGACGTGGCTAGTATACGGCTACCCTATATACGCGAGGAGCCGTGTGCGCTAAAAAAAGAAAGGCGCGGAGAATGGGAGAGGATGAGAGGCCAGCGGAACGGCCAGCAGCCGGCGGACTCCGAGGTATGCGCCGGCTAATCGGATTAGATCGTAATTAAAGCCTCGCGACGCGAAAACCATCGCGGAACGAGGAGACCCGATTTGCTGCGATGGGTTTCGCGGGGCCCCTAATTACCGTGAACCGGAAGCCCGAGCGCAATCGTCGAGCCGCGCGGACGGAAGGGGGTGGCGGCAAGACCCGCGAGCGTATATGCTTCTGGGTTCGCTCGTTCGACCTTCCTTCCTCCTCGCGGTTGAGAGGGAGGGGGAGAGGGGGGAGGGAGCCGCCCGCTTGCGTACGGAGAGAATGAATAGCGTGCGTTCACGGTAAGGCGATCCCCGTAATGGTGGCACACGCCGTTACCACTACGCGGAAAGGCGGCCGCGTCGGGCGGCGCGCGCGCGCGCGCGCGCGGCTCTACTTACGATAATTAACATGATTGCCATTATACGTAGGTATACGTGCGCCGCGGCCGGCGTGCGTCGTAATGGGCAACCGGCGACCACCGTTGCGAAACCCCACCGGGTAGGAAACGCCCCCTCCTGCCTCAAGACGGATATTCCTCCCCGAGACATCGAGAGGATGCGGCGGAGGTCGCGCTCGCTTCCGAAAGGAAGTCGAAAGGGAGGGAAGGGTAGGAGGGGGAAGGGGGACGCGGATGTGGGGCTCTCGGGCCGCAATCTTGGCGCGCATTTAGCGTTACACGTGATCCCGCCCGTTTCGCCGAGTGGACAGAAATAATTATCGCCGATGTTACTCCTACTCTTCGACGGGAAATTGTTAAAGGTGAAAACTTGTCACGTAGGTTTCTCGAAACGAAGCGCTTTTATAATCGGCACTCGTGGAACCGAGCGAGGTATACCGCTCCGAGTCCTCATTCCGTGACTGTTCTCTTATCTGGCGGCGGCGAGGGACCCGCGCGGTATCCTTACATTACGCGCGGGTGCCCGATAGCGCGCTATGCGTCCCTGAGGTAGGTGTATCGGGCGAGAGAACTTAGTAGACACGAGCCATTACCGTGGTAGGCGAGGAAGGTAGCGAGTACGGACGGTAATGGTCATTACGAGCACGCTCCGCTGATTGTGCACCGCCACGGGACCGAGGCGGAGAGGGCATCATCGCCGACCCGGAGACCCGGCTTTTACACACCGCCGCCGCCGCCGCCGCGCCGGCCGCGCAATGCGAGGGGGCGTCGTGGCGGTATATTCTTTTATTAAGCCACCTAGGCGCGCACTGCCCACGACCGGACTCGTTCGTTAGCTAATTTAATGCCGGCCACTGAACGCCGATGCCGCCGTTAAGGCCGCTCCCTATATCACTTCAACGCACTTGAGGCGGGTTGCGGCGGTGTGTACGATGAACTCCGTGCTCCGCAATCCACAAATCGCATTACTTTTATGGACGGAAGGAATGGTACTTGCAGAAGGAAAAAACTGCCCAAGAGAAGAGCTATGAATATTTTCAATCGAGAAAAGTAACGGAATTACGAATGTCTGCTCTACTTCATCATCACGTATTGCCTGCAAATTGTACAATCCTAATATGGTTTATTGATTTCATTTAATAAATAATGTAACCGACTGATCGTGCGCACTTGAAGTTTGAGCCTATTGTCGTTATGTAGAATTGTCATTTGATTGTGTTGACTCGCGGGATCTCCGTATGGTATATTTTCCTTGTAATAAAACATTTTCCTGATTGGCAGGACGGACAATTTTCGAGGCAGCGAAGAAACGGTCCGCAACGGAAACGCGCCTGGGAGTCACCGGCGACAGTGCACGCCTATAATTCTTCGAGTAATCGTTACGGTTCAGCCCGTTAAACGATTATAAACCACGTAACGTTCGTTAGCGAATTTAATGCCAGCCCGTACGGTCGCCGCCACGGTCCTATATCACTTTAACGCACTGCCGTGAAGTTCAGGGTTACGCCAGGTACGATGAACCCGTCTGACCGTACCGTGATATCGAGCATCGGGAACTATATATATATAGCGATATCAATTTCTGCTTCGCATTACCCCGGGAAACTCGCGGATTTAATTCGAATAATTTCAAAACATAATAATTTCGTTGCAAAAGATGAAATGTCACGGGCATGATTAAACACGGAAGACATTTATACAAGTAAGTGCCGGAATTTTAAGTCAAGATTCATTGAAGCAGTTTATTTCGAAATGTTGCCGGATACTGATCTAGAAATAATTTTGTTAGATCATCAAAATTAACAATGACGAACAAAAGCTGCAAAATAAATTTTGACAGTCTAGCAATTAGTTTAGCGAAAGAAAACAGATTTTCAGATCTGCATTTTGCTTCAGCAAAATGGTCCTTTTCGTGTAAAGTTTATTTATTTCGTACTGATATTTGGTTCTCGAGAATTTTTCTCTTCTTACGTCTCACGTAAGAAAAAAAAAATTCACGTGATTACAGTAAACTCAACAAAACGTTGAGCTACGTCTTTACCCTCGCCAGAAGAAACTGTGCTACAAAACGTACGCGAACTAATGCGCGAGCGGCGCGCATTCGTGACCGTCCGTCATGCAGCTGCGAGAGTGAGCGCGAAGGAGCGAGCAAGCTGGTCGCGGGGAGTTCAATAATGCAAAGGAAAAAAAAGGAAAGGAAGCTCACACCCGTGGCGGAACGCCTCGGGAAGACGCGGCGCGCTCATTTTCGCGCGGCTCTCTCTCGTGCAAAATGCATCCGCACGACCTCGCGTGGCACGGAGGAGGCTCCATATAAGACCCCCGTTGCGTCTGGCGGGCACAGGTGGTGGCGTGGCACGTTCTAACTAGACCTAAGCGGAGAGACGGTGGGCGAGAGCGGAGCGGCGCGGCGAGGAGAGGAAGAGAGCCTAGGAGCCGAGCGAGTCTCCGTAATTACGGCGGGGCCCAATATGCAACCGGGCGCCCGGATGCCGCGGCGCGGCGGCCGATCGGCGAGATAGGCGTATCACGGATACCAGTTTCGCGTGCAACTTCCAAGACCGCAACCGGCCACGTTTCTCGCTTCCTCCGCCCGCGGTTCGCGCACGGAACATTCAGAATGATTAATACGCTCCCGCGGAGCGTAACACCTGATCTGTCTCGGGCTTAAAATTACGCGCTGCCTCGATATACGGGAGCCGCCGTGCCCCCGGATGACACCCGGAAGATCGGGAGGGGATCGATCGCGGCGTCGACCTTCGATCGTTGAACCCGAAAGGGGTCGAGAGTGCAGCGATAGAGGCGTGAGTTCCCTTTTCCGTAAACACTCCTCTCAGGGCTGCACGAACGATCGCGGATGGGTCTTGGAAAATTGTTCAAATATGTGTAACGGTAAGGACATTCCGTTTCGGCGAACGGTAAGCTTCGACCTTCATTGTCCGGCCGTTTTGTATTTTCCAATATGTAACGATCGGGCCGTTCTGTTATCTACAGAACGTTTGTTATCGCGCACGTTATTTATTATCGGGCACTCGAGAGAACTCCGCGACTATAAATTACACTTACGCATACATGCGCGCAAGCGCGCCCGTACTTTCGATGCACTGCGTACCCGGAGGCAAAGTATCTTATCGAGGCGTTATCATTAAGAAAGCGAGCAGTTCTCGTGGGGGAACTGCGATTACGATAATCCTGACGGAACGAGGGTTCGCAACGAGAGAAGAAGAGAAAGGAGGGAAAAAAAGGAGAGAGTTCGTATCTCTCCCGTAGCGGAGCAAGGCTCGGATAATAAAACCCCTCGCGGGATTCACGAGGAGACGAATTAATGGCTCACGGGTCCACCCTGTGGGCACAAGCCGCTGGCGATACGCCCACGCATCCGTATTGCTGGTCACAATGTAAAACGGGGGACGGAGATGTCGGGAGATACTACGCTCGGCCGCCGCTCTCTCGCTCCATAATTAATTATCCGATGCGATATTACGGTTTGCATAAACGCGGCCGTCCGCCTTACGCCAAACGGCAACGCGCAGGTGCGCCTTGAGTTGCAACCGGTAATTCGAAGCTCAACTTTTTTGAGACATAGAGAAAAACATCTCTGTATACTCGTTTGCCGACGCGGAACATGTTGTAAAAAAGAAGCTCTGAGGGAGAATAATCGAATTGCTTTTCCCTCTCTCCAATAACAGCCTAATATCGTAAACAAAATAATACACATTATTTTGATAATAGGACAAAGTCTTATTCTAAATTTTATATAACATAAATAAAATTCTTTCCCCTTTTATATTTAACTCGCCAGCTCTTTCTAACCTTCACATTTCCCTTCTTAAATTTCCAGTTTCACAAACTTCTATTCTGCTGTTATAGCTGTTCTACATTAATAAAATTATAAGACAGAAAGCAGCGAGACAACCAATCAATTGGAATATCACGAGAAGGAATCTTACAGCAGTGCGCGCGTCTCACGCAGACTCGTCTCGCAAATACGAATGTCACCTACGCGGCTGTTCAACCAGCATCGCCGTGCATCTCGCACGATGCAGCCGCACAATGCACAGCCTCAGCCCGGTTCCGCGCCCGCGCAAGCGGTCAAAGAAAATCGAAAGTAAGCCGGGCGGCGACGGCTCCATGTGCCTGCGAACGCGTCCAACGTTACTGTATGCAAAGCAGCCATTTACAGGTAAGTATCCCACGGATGTGCTTATGCGCCGTTTACCCGTTGTCCCCGAGCGGCTCCTACGCTCAAGGGTGAACGGTGGCGGGAGGAGCTCGCGAAAGGAGGGGCGGTTTTATCGGGTGCCCCGCGATCTCCTTTGCGGGGATCGTTCCGCCAGAAGCCGAGGAGCGAGAAACCGCGCGAGTGAATGAATGAGATTCGCGTCGAGATGTGTGTATGTGTGTGTGTGCGCGCCGCGCGCGCGCACCGTTGCAGCCGCCGCGAGATACGAAACTCGCTTGACTATGAATGAAAACTCCGGTCGGGTCGGTGGCGAGAAACAGATAAACTCTGTTTTAATGGAGGACGTTGCGTCATTAGCGGAAAACAATTTGCAAGAATTACGTAAAATACACGTTCGAGAGATGCGTTTACCCGGTGCTCGCCGATATTATTACACCTTATTATGCGATCGTACAAAAATTCGCCGCTTGATTCATTCGGGATGCTGCTGCTGCTGTTGCTGCTGCTAATTCAACTGAGCGCCCGACGTGCGTTCACCGCGACCCGGGCGTGCATATGTACGTGCATATCGTGTGCGCCTGAAACGCGCGCACGTGCGTCGTGTGCGTGCGATTGGAACGAAGGTAGCGCGCACGGGGAGTCCAGATTGTGAGATTTCATTCTCCGAGCCTGCAATTTGCGAAATTGACGGGGCAATTTGTTTACCGGTAATTGCGATACAATCGAGCGGGAACTCGTTATAAACGGCTAGAATCGGCAGCGTTACGCTTCGGAATAAGGATCGACGTGTATCGGGACGATTCTACCCTTTCGAATTTTGCCACGCGCGTAACTTTCGTGATCGCAGTCGGAGCAGGTGCGAAGTTACGAGGAGAGGCGAAGATAATACTTGATTTTGCTGAACAAGTTATTTGACTGTGAAATCCTCACGTCTTCACAGCGAATCTATCAATCGGAATCTATATTTTCGTCCGTTTAATTTTCTCTTTGCCCTACGGCATTTCTAGAGGAAAAAATTGGTACATAATTTTTCAAGGTTTCAAATTACAATTTGTTTCATTAATTTCTAATTACATACACTATTAAGTTTATAATATCAAATTGCATTTAGTCTTGATTTATTTTTAAATAACTAATGTGTATTAATTTAACAAAAACTCAATGGAATTAATTTAATCAACTCAAGAAATGTATTAAATTTGATGCAAATTTACAAAATTAGTTTATCATTTAAATTTACTAGATGCCTAAGTTAATAGGTAGTTGCATTGAAACCCGCTGTTTTTTTTCTATTAAATTATTGTACAAACGCTCCAGTTGTTGTTGGTAACGTTCGGCAGTAATCGTTTGATTGGGTTTTAGTGCCTCATACGGCACTACACCCTCCATACACCCTCCATTCCACCAGATACACAGCATGGTTTTGTGACCATGGATATTCCGTTTTGGCGTCGACATTGATAGTTGGCCAGGATCAACCCATGATTTTTTGCGTTTAGGGTTGTCAAAATATATCCATTTTTCATCCCCCGTTACAATACACCACAAGAAACTTTTTTTTCTGTGCCTCGCAAGCAAAAAAATGGTGATGTTTAGTCGATTTGCAATGACGTTCTCGCTCAATTCGTGTGGCAGCCATTTTCCTTAATTCCTCACCTATTGCTTACTTAAAAATTAAATAATTTAATCATAGAAACAGGTTGATTAGAAATGTAGATGTATTTTAATCGTCTGTTTTTAAGTAATAATTTCGAAATACACATACAAAAGTTAGAATAAAGAAAATAACAAAATACCATTTAACTAAAGGAATTGGTTTTAATATTTAACTTATTAATGTATATCAAGACATAAATAATTATCTGGTCTTATAAAATAAAGTTATTCACATAAAAAAATAAAATTGACGATATTAAAAAAAATATAACGATTGGTATTTAGTAGAAACTAATAACCATTTTTCATATCAGTTTACAAATTACTATCAATGCAACATTTCTTAGCCGCTTTCCCTTTGAATACCCATTACATTCAACGTTTTGTATTAAATGCACAGCGTCCTCAAAAGATAGCGGTGGAGTCTTCTCTCGCCGCAGACGTTTCTATCAATTAAACGTGTATCGATCATTTTGCTCTTTCAAAGTCTTACCAACACGACTGGTATGATATCGCGAAAAATGTGCAAGTTCACGGTTGCGGCCGCAAAAGGCGAGTGAGGAGGCGCGATACAAGCGAGTGGTACCCGCGTACCACGATCGACGCTGTAGATCGACCTTTGTTCCTCCGCGCCGGCATCGCGGTGGCCCGTAGTGTAGTTAGCAGGGATATACCGGTTTGCATACTTCGCAGTGATCAAACGTCACCGGGGCCCTCCGAGCCCCGCCGTCGAGGAGGAGTTCCTGCTTCGTGTACGACGAGCAGGGCAAAAGGAGCGGAGCGAAAGAATGCCGGCCGGGGAGCGAGCGATCGTTCCGTCGGCGAGGTCATCGTCAAAGTCATCGATCAACCTCAGACCGAGGTCGCCCCGCGACCCGGCAGCAGCTGTTCGGGCGGCGCGGTCAGTCATCGATCTACGGATCCCGCCGTAGATCACTAGTCTCGATATACCTCTCTACCTCTACCCTTAATCCTCTTCTTGCCCCGCTATAAATGCACACGCATGTGCGTTTGTGGGTATACGGGGTGCCCGGGAATTAAGGCATCATCGTCCGGATTCCTCGTTCCTCGGTTGGACCTTCCATCGAGATCGTCGCTGGTGGATCCGATTATATCTCGATAGGAAATGATTAAATCGGGATTAAGACACAGCAGAGATGAGAATCGTCTTGGGGGTCGAGAAACAACGACAGTCACATCTCGCGCGATTCTATTTCGGAGAGAATTTATCTTGAAAAGCTCAGTCATTTGAATATCCGCCTCAAGTTCTTCGGTCAAACGAAACATCCGGATTGAAAATAAGTTTTTCGTACACCCTTTATACTACGGACAGGTAGGACGTGAACGAGGGTACGCACACTCGAAAATCACCAGGGCCATTATTTATGCGCTCGTAATCTGTCATAACTGTGGGCCTTCCTTATGCAACCTGACGATATCGTTACGGTCTAACGGAAACGCCTACCAGCTCTCTCTTTCTCGAGCGACGACAGTTATCAGCCTCTGAATCGCCTCGAGAAAAATAACCCGGCGCTCTATCTCTCTCTCTCTCTTTCGCTGTCTCTCCAAGTCGACCATTTATTGATTCGAACGTTGCCGTTCTCTGTGCTTGAAATTATTCAATTATTACATCATAAAGGGCAATATAATTTTTTTAGTATCGTGAAGAAACTTGTACAAAATCAGCAACAACAATATTTCTAATTAAATCTTTATAGTATAATCAATGAGCTCGGTTTTAAAGAAAATTGCAAATTCGTATAATCAATACTTCAATAATCGTTGACTTTAATTAACAAACACGTCCGTAAATTTGCATCCAATATTTTTCTTCCAGTTAGCGCATTAGTCCGACGATTTGTCGAGGCAATTCGTCGACCCGCGACGCCGAGGTCTTTGCTCTCGTAAAGCTGATTGTCGTCGCCGCGCCACCAACGTACTCATGAAATTTCAGCGGGCCTTTATAATCCGTATGCCGAATTGCACAAGGGGCTAATAAACGCATCCCGCGCGCATCGTGCCTTACCGTGTACCTTTACAACGCAGGGCCATAAACGCATAAAAAAGATACACGCGGGAAACGCGAGGCGCTCCGTCGCTCGCTTCAAAATCGTCACGATGGTCGTTTTACCGAATCGTAAAGATCCCGCTGGAACACACGCGGTTAGACGAATAAAACTCGAATAGGACTCAGTCGCATTTCACGAGCGCGGAGGTTATCCTTTGTTAGAATCTTATAATTGCGTGACGAGTCGCATACCGGCGTAATTCCGGCGACATAATGAGATATAGGAGAATCTCCAACAACTTCAGCAACCAGGGGGCTCGAATTAAAGCGACCGGTGCGATTCCTATAATCGGCCCCCTCTGCTGCCATTTCTCCAATTGATCGACTGGCGAGGCGAACCGTGCCTGTCGTCCCCTTTGTCATTCTCGCGCGCGTCCGTCGCGGCCTCGCATTCTTCCGATCAAGAAAGTGTCGCAAGAAGATGTCGAGCAGCACGTCGATGATCCGCGAATCGCGCGGAGGAACGGCATTTCTCTATGGTGTGCGGCCGTCACTTGGACTTTACACTCCAAAACGGCGCGAGAAGAACGGCAATGTCTATAAATAAACAGAAGTGGATAATAAGAATAGCGAATAGAAATTCCAATTCCGCGAAGGATTTTCTCTTATCGGTCCTGCGGGACGCGCGCAGGAATCCGCTATGACGGCTGAGCGTCGTAACGCCTTGGATTCTCGTGGTCCTGGTGTTCCGTTCCCTCGACCTCGACCCCCGCTGCCACTCGCATCTCCTCGCGAGATCCACGGGCTCGTGCCTTCCAGGATTACGGGAATTCCGGGACCCTTCGGCATCGCGACTACACGGCTCGCGATGAGGCGATAAAAGTGACTCCTAATCGCCGACCCGCGCGCGGAACAAAGTTCCGCCGCGTTCGTGATTTAAATGCCACGAGCGACTACGGCCTTTTTCGGACACTCGCTGCATGGCAAAGAATTTACCAACGCGCTACGCGCGCCACTGCGACGCTTACAAATTGATCCCGGCTAAATAAAATTACATGCACGCTTCAGCGACGCGGTGGTATATAAATTTACGCGGAAGAATATCCCTTGCGGGAATCCGCGACGTTTCGAGACTCACGCTGGCCACCGGCAATATATTCGCGTAGTTTTGGGATAACAATACAGATATATTCCCACCTATGCAAGCTTCTAGCCAGCAGGATTAGACACTTAAATTTATCTGAAACTTTGATCTGTAATTACACTTGAGGTCAAAGAGTTCTTGCACCAAAAAATGTTTTACTCATAGAAATGGGAAATTTCTCTGACCCTTTCCTGTAAACATAAAATCTTACGTAAAATATATTCCTCTTAAAACATTCTCTTTCACAAAAGAATAAATGCGTCACATCTTAGTCATTTATAATTGACAGGAAATTTCTCTATAGGAAATTTCATTGTAATAATCCAAACAGCCTCTTAAAATAAAAGGATGTGCTATAAACTCGCGGCATAAGACGATTGTTATGTATTACAGCGAACCCACGCGCATAAATGAATAACTTCACTACCCACCGCAATGTGGTGTGTTTCTCGCAAAGCAAGATGCAATTATTAAGATGGATGAATTAAAGGAGCTCACCGAGAGCGTAAAGACATCAATGTACATATAGTATTAAACTATCAGTCTGTAAAAAAGATTAACAAAAATAAAAAGGCTAAAAACGGCCATTTTTTATCACTTTCTATTCAATGCTATAAATGATTTATTTATTACAGTCTAGTTAAAGATTAAGTCAATGTTTCACAAGAATAATATTTTTAAAAATATTCGTTTTAATAATAAGATTATTACATTAGATTTATAAAAGAAGGAGATTCTTCTAGTTATTAAGATGATTGTACTTTTCAATTTAGTGTCGTATGATTGGAGGATATTCTAGATTTCGAAATATTTTCTTAAAACCGTATATCAGAAAAAAATCCTTTAGAATCAAGTGGGGAGTCGCTAAACAACAGAATATTTTTCTTTATGTAAGACAAAGAATGCAATTTACTTCTGTTAAAATTATTTCTAGTATTGAAAGTATGAATGCCTAATACTTTCGACACCGTGTATATATTCCTACGCGTAAGCTATTAAAGTTATTGTGAAAAGTATTATCATCGCCGTGACGTAACTTTCTTTACCAGCGTTGTAAGTTTTTGCATGCGATGGGAACGGACAACGAACCCGAGCGTAACGATTCCGCTACGGATTCCGCTTTCAACGGTGTCACGTTCGTCCATCAGGAAGATGTAGGTCCAGCGACTTTTTACACTCGACCTCCATATAAGAGAGACGGTATATCGCGTAATGCTTCCAGACGGCTCGCGAAAGGGTTAACTACCTTACATCAAGTCGCGACCCTTCGGGTCTCCTCGTTTCAAGTTATCTTGGCCAAGACGATGGAAGAGGCCTTCGGTATCGGGCATTACGCGTAAAATATTGTTAAATTAAATATTAAATTTTACATCGCAGAGTCTTGCATTTCGCTCGTGCAGACATTCGCAGAAGAACAGCCACGACGATCGCGGCCGCGCGTTTATTCCCTCCAACGCGAATTGGTTATTCAATTTCCCAGCGTAATTGCTTCTATCGCTCACCGGTCGTCTTGTTGCCAATCCGCGATCACGCGAGCCGATACGACTGCTCGGAATTGCATAAAACACGACGGCGACGGCGACGGCGGCGGCGGCGGCGGCGCGCCGGCGGCGTCATTACTCACGATTATATACAGACGCGCGAGCCGGAGGAATACGCTAATGCCGCGTGGCACATCGATCTAACGAAGGCGCCCGGGAATTCATTGTTTCCGTAATGAATCGCGTCAGAGAGTCCGCGCCGCGATCATACGTCACGGCCTCTTCCATATAACATAATCGCCGTCGAATCGCCGCGGCAACATTAATAACATTGAGCACGGGTCCGATTGTCTGCACGGTCTGTCGGACCTGGCTAATTTATTATTTCTCATGTACACGCCAGAAAGAGATTCGTACCCGTGTAATCGTAAGAGCACCCACGAAGAGTACAACACCTATCATTAATGTCGATTTCTTTTGCGGTCCCGTCGACCCGAGTGTTATTCACGATTGATGACGCGACAATACCTATAACCGTATAAATTATTACAATACCTAAACGTACGTTATAAAAGCATTCTTGAAGAGAATACCCGCGTGTGGAAGCCTTAAAAGCATATTATAAATACCGTTATTCACTTGATCGGCGCACAGAGAGTGCCAGCCACTGTGGAAATTACTCACTGCATAATTTGACTCGACAGTCATCAAATCATTTCGCTGATCGCTGCGCAATAAACTACTCTGCGCTACCGTCGCTGCTAAATCTACCGCTTTGAAACCTCTTGTCGCTCGAAAAGGATTAATTGGAGCGTAATAAACGCGTTTCAGCCCGCGTTAATAAGAGGTCGCGGTTGCTCCGCGTAACGCGCTTCTACGGCAGAGATATTCTCGTTTAAACGAACTTTCCCCGCCGCGTTTCTATGATATAATCGGGGATCGGATACTTTGCGCTTTGCCGTATTTTCACGCTCGCCACTTTCGTGCAACCTGCCGGCCAACTTTCGCCCTGACATTGACAGATGGGATTGAGTATAGTCCGTAACTAGCGGGCCATTAATGCGAGGAGGCAAATCGCTCCTATTCCGCGCGCTTTGGCGGCGCGGCGCGGTGCGAGAGCCCGCGAGTCGGTGTCCGCGGCGAAACGACGACGCACGTCGGCGTCGGTGTTGCCGGCCATTAATGAGCGGCATTGTACGATCGCGCGCTGTCCTCATATTTCAGCGGCGTGCTGCAGTTAACCCGCGCGTAGGTGCAACGCGATATTAATAAGGACACGCGCGGTAGCGCGCACGCACGTCGAACGAGATACGAGATTTGAGAGCGCATATTCCAACCACCGACGCGCGCGAGAGAGTGAACGCGAGAGGTGAGGAGAGGAGAAAGGGGGAGGGAGAGAGGTGAGAGGAGAAGAAAAAGGAGGAAAGGAAAAAGGGCCCACCGGCACAGGTACGGCGCGTAGCGCGTGCTGGAAATTACGGCGGGCACCACCGTCGATGACTAATGAGAAATTCACGCGGCCGTTAATGCACCGTATCGTTATCACCTACCACCACCGGCCACGATCGTCGGAGTCTATCCGGGTGCGATTTGCCGGCTGGACGGCGGGATCCGTGACTGCGGGAGAAACCGTAAAGCGGCAGGCATTTGTCCGCCGGACGTGTGGTGGTCGCTTTAAAGAACCGGAAGAAGCTGACTATGAGAGTATAACGCGCATTATTTTCACGTACCGTACAAGCGGTGCATTATATATCCATTAAAATAAATACCAAGAATTAACATTATTGCACAGTTCTTGTCCTCCGATAGATGGCGTGGCGAAAAACATTCCCGCACGACTTTTTCAGCACGTTTGATCGATTCCACACAAGGATGGCACGTCATCTCGCATATGGCAACTCTCGTAGAATTGAAACCTAATCTCGGTTAACCTGTCAATGTGCAAAAACACAAGACACTCGAGGGACTATCGATGCACGCGTAACAATAGATACACATGCAACACAGGCATAACAGCCTTTTGCACTCGTGCACAAAAGACCGACTTTACGTCCTTGTTACATAATGTACTATTATTGAATTAAAGATATTGAGTCGTCACAACATTCGGCATAATATAACTTAATTTTAATATTATTGAATTTGTATTGAAATTTTTATCATATTTGTGTAAACATTATAGTATTTTAACAAATGAGAAAGTTTTTCACCAAATTTTCGTAACATATTAATATCTGCACAGTACAATTAATATCTAAGAAACAAATATAAGAAAGAAATATTATACACAGCAAGTATCAAATAAAATATGATCTGGAATGCATAACATTATTGCAGCGGAAATGAATCCGCTTGATTACAACTCGATTGCCAATATAACAGCACGAAATAATTTAATGGAGATTATTTCAAATTTATTTGACAGGAAAGATGATTTGATATTCACTTCAATTAAAATTAGTAGCGGTAAGTGGGCATCCATTCCCTTTGTATCAATAGCGTTTAATTAGACACAGTAAAGTATCTCGTTCGTATTACAAAGGATCTATCTACCCTATCCACCCCTAGCATCAGGTGCCAATAAACGAATTTAATTGAGCTTTATTTGACGATATTTAAAATTATTAAAAATTTTCCAATATCTGTATGATTACGTTTCAATAAGTCTTATAAATGTGTTTTTCCGACTTGTGACGTTCGTAAGCCAATCGATTCACCAATGTAATTACTAAAATGAAACGCGAGGGGAAAACAATGCAAACTATCGCCTTTAATATAAAGAAACCAAGCGCTCGACGGCTTCTAGGAATCTCAAAGGAACGATCGCATGCCGATTTCGCGAGGCGAGTGGGGGGGGCGAAGAGCGCATGAAAAGAAAAGAATCCATGTGATCGTGCGTGCACGAGAGGCCACCGATCACGAATTAATTAAAACCGTGTAGCAATATGCGCGGTACACAGTTCCGCGTGGCACATAGCACGAGAGATAGGGATTTGAATTGTTCACGATCACGCGCGCTCTTTCGCGTATAACTGCCTGCGATATATCGCGATTATCCGCGACAGCGCGGCACTTCCCCTGTTACTCCTCCTCTGCTCCCCCCCCCCACCCTCCCGCGGGAAGAAATATACTGAATGGAGCAAAATTCTTCGATAGTGCTGCCCTTTGACGACACGGTTCGCCGAGCTGCAGTTATTCACTCGCGTGCGGACAATCATTATTACGCGGTTTAAAGAATCAAGCCAACCGATTCCTTCGCGATTGTTTCGAGACTTATCCGCGCTCTCTGCGTTCTAGAAACTTGAGAAAAACCGGGACCTTCGTTGAAGCGTGTGCCTTCACAGAAATACCGAAACAGAAAGAAACAAGAAATATTCACTTTGTGGAAAACATCTAAAGTTAAAATTTATGATTTAACAAAGCCATATAATTGCACACATGAAATTCCTCTTGAGTTTTATTCCGCTCGGGTATGTAGGTAAATTTATCGGCCTTCGCTCGGCACCTTCGACTTTACTGCAACTTCGGAATGCGTTCGTACGCGTTTTCGACTTTTGCGCCGCTGTAATCCTTGCCGTAGCGATATCGAGGGAGTCAATCTCGATCTCCGATGTAGGACAGAAAACCTCTCTCGTATCATTTCTAGCGAGAGAGAGAGACGTGCCACTCCCGCCGGGCTTAAGAGGGTCAAATTCTTGACTTGTATCTCGAAGCACTACGGCGGCGGCGGCAGCGTGGAAGACACTTTATAATCGAAGTAAGCCGACGCGGCCGTGCTCTTTGACACGGAACGGGCAGGAGAGCAAGGAAAGAGAGAGATCGTATTATACATATACATGGTGTCATTTTCAGATCAAGCATCAGCTGACGCGTGCTTCAGCGGATCGGACTTTCCTTTCCGGATCCGACCTTGAATAAAAGGCGGCCGGTTCCGATCGCCCTCTTTACACGCTTTGCTCGGCCACGTACGTTAACTGCACTCGCGCGCGCGCACACACGCGCGAGATATGTAGAAAAGCGGATACGCTTATCTGGAATACATCGCGCGTGGCAGGTCAGCATTTCACGAGAGCCGACTACTATGTTGATAGCGCAGGACTTTTCGTTCCCGGCAGATTACATCGCGATTTACGGTCTGCCGCGAGTTACCGATGGTAAGAGAGTAGCGACATCAAAGCAGCGTTATGCAGTTACGAGATTCTAAATCAGTAATATTATATTAAGTAAAAGCGTCGGTTTCTACATACCGTCCTCTACTTTTTCGCGTAAACTATCACGACCGTCATCAAGGATGATAGATGAAGAGGTTTTTTTTATTAATCGTGCGAGATGTGCGCGTCTACCGGACAGCCGGCCGCGCGTGCAGTCGCGGATGAAACTCAGCGTCATAAGGTCCACAGCTGGTCAGCAAGCGGGACTCATAAATATTTGGACGATAAGGACCCGATAGCGCGCGACCCCGAGATTGCGTGCGGACAGCGCGCGATGCACCGCCAGCTCGCTCGCTCGCGCGGGGCAACTGCAACCGGCACACACCCAATCCCTGATCTCGAATTAATCCGCGGAGAGGTTACCGGTGCCGGCGCACCGGTAACTTGACCGAGGCACAGCCACGAGAGAGCCGTGGATAAGAAAAGGAAAGGGACGAGAGCGAGGAGAGAGAGAGAGAGAGAGAGAGAGGGGGGCACGTGAACAAAAGGTGGAAAGGGGACGAAGTATGCGGATCGAGGGAGAAAGGATTGAGAAAGAAGAAAGGGTGGAGAGAGCCTGGGTCCAACGGCAAAGAATTCTTACACGCATCCTGTCTGCGGTTGACGAAAACTTACCCAGACACGAAGCTTCCCAGAAGCTCGTTTTCGACACGTAACAAGGGCGACTCTCTCGGCTTTTTTTGCCGTGGTTCCTACGCGTTTTCGAGGGTCCCCAACGAGCGCGATTACCGCATTATTACCTGCCGATCATTAATGCGGATGAGGAGCAGGGAGAGGCGTAGGTTTTCACGAGAGACGACACTCAGTGAAATAAATCACCTTAGAGCGTTGATTGCTTTTCGGAAGATGTCGAAAGTTCTCTCTCGCGAACAAAACACCTGCGAGGACCGGGTACGGTAGCGGCGTTTCAGCCCGCCCGACATGTAATAACGGTGGTCTCGTGTTGCGGGAATTTCTAATTTACGTAGTGCGCTTTTATTGCACGGCATAAGTACGAGGCTCTGCTGCAATTCTCTCCGTTGCTTGGCCGGTCGCATAATACGCCATACAATACGACGCCGCGACCATCGCGTGCCCCGAGACGATAATCGTGATATTTACAGCGACGCACGGCTCGCAGCGAAATGTCAATCCGGCATCGTCGAAAAGCGAACGTCACGAAGGTCGAGGCGAACGAGGAGGAAGCCATCCACAGACGAAGACATCCACTCGGCATAGCGTGTTGCTTGCAGCTACAGAGTTGCCCTTAGGGCAACCTACCTATCTGTCAGAATCCTGTCTAACCACTGGAAGCTACTGACTATCGCATCTTGCCGGATTGCGATCTTCAATTTAGTACCAGCAGTCTCAAAAGATTACAACTGAACTGTTCTTTTACTGTTCATATATTTGACTCAAATAGTGTGAATTAAAAAAATTTTTTTAAAAAGATTATTTTTTACTTAAAATTACAATGAAAATTTAAGATTTCTAATTAATAAATTTATATGACGAATAGTATGGGTAATTCTTTTGCGGAGATTAAACTCTTCTGTAACACAGTTGTAAATTTTAAATATTAATTCTACATAAAAACATTTTCACGCTTCTTTCTAACGATAAAAATGCGCGCGTGCGTGTGCGATAGCACAAAATAGAAATTAAATTGATTGAAATTATAGTGGCTTTAACCACTTTCCAAGTAGATTATAATTAATAAGTTGTGACTTCAATTATATGACGAATAATATGGGTGATTCATTTGCAAAGATTAAACTCTGTTGTAATATATAATTGTGATAAAGCTAGACATTAATATTACACGGACATTAGTATTACACATAAACATTTCCACGCTTCTTTCTAGCAATGAAAATGCAATAGCCTAGAGTAGAAAATTAAAATGGTTAAAATTATAGTGGCTTTAACTGCTTTCCAAGTAGATTATAATTAAACGAGATTATATGCTTTCTCTCTGTAACTATCGAATAGTAAGGTTACATGCATCTGAGAAGCACAAACGAGAAGATGGGTTTCCTAGACGACGAAGATAGAGAACGGTAACTTCGCGTGTTGCTCGTAGCTACTTCAGGAAGCTAAAAGGTAGCCGCGTACTTGTCGAGGCCCAGCCTCGAGTTGCCGCTGCATGTTTGCTGACCCTTTATCACATTAAGGTCGCGCAGCCGTGTTTCCGATTCTAAGAGCGAATGATGAAACGTAACTTAAGAGAGAAGCAGAAAAGAACAAATATGACGAGGAACTTGAAGCAAAACGGAATGGGACCAAAACTAGTAGCTGCGTGCATTAAAGTATCGAAACGATCATTGCACGATGTGCATGCTTAGTTCACTAATACACACAAATACCTTACACAATCAACAAACTTACAAAAATCGAGATAATCAAAAAAAATCTATAAAAGTTGAAAAAATGTGAACAAATAGTACAGAGGCAAAAGAAAAATTTTAAAGCAAAATTTTATTCTGTAAGAGTTGCTGCTTGTCAATTTTATCCTAATTTATTCAAACGGTTGTCCTCTGGTGACGAAGGTTTATTTCGATTTTGATGCATATAACCTTAATGTCCAAGCTAAAAGGATCGGAAAAGAAAAAGCCCTCTCAAGAATCCGCCAAGGAAAAACCTATACGTAATCCCGACTATTTTTCGATTGAGCTTCAACTAGGTATTTGACTTTCCATGTCAGCTTACCATTAATCTTTTCCCATTCATATGTAGAATTATTCTGGAAACAAAAAATTTCCGGAATATAATTTCTATTAATATCAGTAATGGTCTATAGTGAACAAATATTTATTCTATTCTTAAGGTAATCTTACGTTTCGCACAACATACTACTCACTTTCGAAAACGAATGTCTCATTCACGAAAGACTGGTCTGCAAAATGGTCAGTTTTTAACCCTCTCTCTGGCCCCAATAAGTTCGACATTTTAAAGTTTATTAAATGCCGATTCTAAATATGCAAAGAACTTATCTGCCAAGAACTTTTCTAATGACCAGATACTAATGACCATATAAAATTTGAACTTGATTTGTTTGAAATAAATAATTGTTTTTGGAACAGCTTCTGATAATATTAAATCTCGACCTGGTTTATCGGTTGGTATCTATTGTTTTCTCCTGTTATTTGATTCTACAACTTGAAGTTTTTGTTTCAAACTAGCATTCTGAGTGAATTCATTGCTTTACTTGAGAAGAAAAAATCTTTGCATATTTGGAATCAGCGCTTCATAAACTTTAAAAAGCTGTCAGACTGATTGGTGCCCGACTGGATCCAAAAAAGCGGGCTAAACTGCAGGTCCTTACGAACGTAAGCGCGACGCTCATATACGAAACGCGATGCCGTCGATTGTCTTGCACGGAAGGTGAAAAGACCATGGCGATGACCGGTTGCAATTTTCAAGCCCATTCGACATCTATACTTATACCTGATGATGCACAGACCTACACGATTGGCAACATTGTGTTTGTTTTAATGGTTGACACGCGAGCTTTGTCAATGGTTAGACGGGCAATCTTCGAAGAATGACGAAGATGTGTGCAAAATGTAGCACGGCACAAATTTCTGGAAGCGCTTAGTGGAAGCGTAATTGGTGAAGAAATTTAAGAAATTGCTTGCAACATGGACAAAAATCAACCATAAAGTATCATTTAATAGGGCTGCATTTCCAGAGAAGAAAGAAAAAAGTTGCCTAGAGGACAGTCATTCTTTTCTAATACCTTTTTTTTTAAGCGCTGCATCATGTCCCTTCGTCGACTTCTCCATCGGGATAAAAAAAAAAGGTCGAATTGGAATCATCGTGCACGTCAAACTGCACGTTAAACAACAGCGCGACCCGTCGCGAGAGACATCCGCGCGGTACAATATGCGGCTCCGAAGTCTGTCGAAAGTAGCCGTAAGACTATCGGAAGCCTCGTTGTGTGCCTCGCGCACACCGGAGCATAAATTCTGTCTAACTATACTAGTGGCATGAGTGGTCAAAATGATCGCCACCGCCAGTGACGTGGCCGCTATGTAGCGGTCGCCGGTACCGCACGACTTTTTAAAATAAAATTCCCCCGGGAGTCAAGGGTCGAGGGACACGAGCACGCCTTCACGAATGCCTCACGATCGCGCTCACGTACAGCGCTGCTACTTGTGCGATTGTACATATCGCCCCGCGATCGGATAATATTAAGTGTCCGCGAATAGTGGTGCTGATTTTAAGATCAGAGTCAGACGAATAGAGGGATGACGCACTAACGAACGTAGTGATCGAAGGTATAGTCCCTCCTACACGACAAACAGCTTCAATTTTCCTAAGACAAGAAGGTCTGGTCAATTTAACGTTTGCCCGCTCGTAATCGCGACGTAAATGAGATCGATGAAACTCTGAATCGGAGACAGCGACATAACGCGTGATTTATATTTTGTAAGACTCGGTAAATTAGAAAACAAGCCCAGCCCAAGACGCGGAAGCAATTTCGATTATTGCCGGGGCGAAAGATAGATGAGAGTCGTCGGGACGGAGAGTGGCCTGTTTCGTTTCCGATCGGCGAGACCTTGAATCGGGGCGTCGTTCGATTTTTCTTTCTCGCGGCGAGATATACCACCGAAGGCGAACGCTGCTGCTGCTGCTGCTGCTGCACACAAGCGTTATGACGTATCTCCAATCGGTAATTATTGCTGATTAACGACTTGCTGAGCCTGTTATCTCGACTGCACTGTCCAGCAGGGACCTGATAGCTCGCAATTGCCTTCGATTTCGGTTCGCCGGGCCCGTCGATCTGACTCGACGTATCTTAACGAGCTCCAAAAGACCCGGCATACCTCAATACGAAGTGAGGCATTTTAAATTCACTTTCACGTGTTTATTTTGTTCCACGTTGCGCGAGAAAGCGTTGCCCCGAGAGAACCACTTTGCAAGTCGATTTGCGTGTCTAATGAATAACAACGTTCGAATCCTAGTCCTCTCGCGTGTATTAGATTGCTCCACGTTACGGCCACCCCGTAAACGAAACGTACGTTCAACGAAGAGAAGTAAAATGAGAAGTGCAACCCGAAAATATACGCCAGCTCTATGATAATCGCCAGAAAGCGTGCTCGATAAACGAGATTACGCTGTGATCGAGATAGTGACCGAACGACCGTCCCGAGCACCTTGCCTGGCTTCTCTCTCGTCTCTTCTATTTGTCTTCTTCGTCTGCTCGCGGTGAAGGGCCCCGCCCGGACTTCTCCTACTGCGGTCACTCTTTCAGCTCGCTCCTTTTTTTCTCTCCCCGTCTTTTTGTCCCCCCCCTGCTCCTCCTCCTCCTCCTCGTCCTCCTGCTCTTCCTCCTCGCTTTCCTCCCCTTGCCACGACCCTTTCCCCCTCTTTCTCGGCCGCATTTCTTGGTGGCTTCCTCTTTTTGCTTCGGTCGGTCCTCCTCTCGCCTCGTCACTCTCTTCTTCATCGTCGAGAGAGCCCAACGACTTCCACGGGTCGACGTGATTACTTATGGCAACTCCAGGGGGAATATAACCTTCCTCTCCCAGATACCCCCGCGCTCCCGTTTCCCTCCTGATAGAGAGAGATTAGCGCCGTTATAAAGCGGGCCCAGGTTTGTCGAGGCTGATCGATCATCAGTCGAGGTCGGTGGCGGCGACGGACGACGACGACGACGACGACGGCGACGAAGACGAGCTGATCTCGCTCTTCGAGTTCCTCGCATTTACAACGGGAGATTACTGTCAACCAGTGATCTGGTTGCGATACGTGCTCACTGTAATTATTCCTCGATGTTCTTGTTACGACCGAATCGCCCGAGGCGTCACGCCGCCGGTATATCCACGTGTATTTATTAATATTATCGGGAATAGCAATTGGACGTACATTGTAAATTTCAAGTGTGCACGAAGTCGTGCACGGTACGCAAAGAAAATAGATGCAACTTAATGGATAAGGTAAGAGGCGACGGGATTTTTTAGCATTCGTCTCCCCGGCGAGAAGTTGCAACGAGCTCGTCGTTACGACGCTAAACGCTCCTTGCAATTAGTAAATCATCTGTCTAATCTAGTTTCGAACAATTACTCACTCGCTTATCGTTTACCAATCTCATTTCTCCGGAGCGCACGCGCGCTGATTAAGCGACTTTAAATGACAAAATTACTATCAATCGTTTTCACATATATATCCTATATATTTTCGTATCAAAGAGAAATAATATATTAGCCAAGGTTACGAGGCTATTAAAATATTTACGCGGCACGATTTATTGCCGGAGCTTCAACTGCAATTTATCCAAGCGTTAGTTGTCGCCACGGTTTTGATAAATATAGTGACTTTCGCGTGCTAAATCAACGACTCTCGCGTCTCTTTTTGTAAAACGGGGACGACGTTGCGTCGTAATTTAACCGGCGCCTTCTGGCGCGACACGGTGAACGTTACGTAGCAAGTTAAATTTCAGTAATAGCCAGCGTTTTCTTGCACTACGCGAGCGAGCGGGGCTCTGCCGGCTCGGAGAATCGGTGGAAAGTATTCCAGGCATTATCCTGAACACGCGCCACGTGGAGCGTGTCGCTCAATCGGCCTGAACAAAAAGTTAAGTGCACGCGCGCACCGGTCGTAGGTGCAGCGACGAGTATGATACAAATGCTGGCCTGTAATCAGTGACCGATTCCTGGCACTCGTTCGAAGGAATCAAATTAAAACGCGCTCGATGGGAAAGATCGCAATTATCTCTTGCTATCGGTATATAAGATAGACTATAACTGTATTAGTACTGTCGTCGTAACTGTATTAACTGTCGAGGAGAAAACAGACAAACAGTTAAATCCTGCTAAAGTATTAATAGAAAATTCCCATTAATCCTTTTCGATAAACGTTAAATATAGTACACTTATAACTGTGGTAATTAGTGATTATCTACTGGCTTTTAGTGATTTTTACTTTAGAATTTTAGTGCATATTTATTTCACTGATTAACAAGTTATAAGTATACTACTGAAATCAGTGTATTTTCACTAATTTCAGTGATTTTTCATTGATTGTAATTTAGAGACTTTCCTTGGTTTATCTTAAAAGGCATAACAATGATTAACAACCTCTACTTCAAATATACAAATTTTTTAATGACTCCTCTTCTGATTCATAAATTAAAGAAAATACATTTTTAATTAGACATATTAAAAAAGCATGTTCTCTTGAAACATTTCGTTCCTCGAATTCTTTCGTTAAGTCGTGCTCTGTCAGATGAAACACTCTGGACGCGATCATCCGAATAAATCACAGTCTGGAATTCGCTGCTTCAACGGTGCCACGGCGACGTTTAAATAAAACCGTAATTTACACAAGACCGCATCGCTATATTTTGATCCCGTCAGCGGACGCGGATCGTAAACGTAAAAACGTTGTAGATGGCCGGCAACCATTTACGTGGCTTCCCTAAGAAACTATTATACCGGAAGCTGACAGAAGCTACGACGGGGAGGCTCCTGTACCGTTTCGTTCGTGCCGTGTATGCGCGCTCACGCTTGTACCAGGAACAACATAAGAATCTCTAAAGCGTCGCCGGTAATGTCCCGAAGACGAGTGGATCTTTTTCAATGTCGCCTGGCTGTACTGGCTTCTACCGACAACGGTGGACCATAACGACGGACATGCCATCGGGTTCAAGGAGAAGTCCGCGCGTCGCGACAAAACCGAAATGAATATACTCGTATTCGGCGTGCGATATCTCAATATAATAGGCGCACCACGAGTTATTTAACGGCATGGCGAGCGATAAGATGTAAATGCGATATCAAGACGTACAGCAGGATTATAGTGAAAAAAGTACAATTTTATACAAGTATTTTTAAGAAAATAATAATGTAAATATTAAAATATAAAATAAGTGAATATAATAAATATAAATAAAAATAGACTGAGTGTAAATTATTAATTTTGTTGCGATAAGCTATCTTAAGAAGTTTTCTTATGACGAGAGATATGGAAAATGTATTTTGTAAACTAATTAAGTGTAATAATCTCTGAACGAGAAACAGCAAAAGTTAAGCTCCAAATCAATCGGAAATTAGAAACTTAAACTTAATTTTTTTGTTTATAATCTGAGATCTTATTTTAGATATACATATTTATCTAGTCTAAGTGTCGCAATTACATTACATTTTGATATCCTATCTAAGCCTCAAGTTTTACGTGTGGCGTCTTAACGTGCAATTCCTTTTTTTCCAGCGATACGGCTCGCTGAAGCTATGATAACCGTTTTTTTTTTTATCGTGTCTTGTTGTAGTATTTCAATTACTCTTGGGATATTAATAACAGGAATTTAGATAGCGCCGGCAAGGATATCTGATACTATACAAAGTAGATACTAGCTCTAGTTACGACTTTCCGGAAATAAGTCATTCGTCGGACCTTCGTAAATTACTTGATTCCGAGAAAATTTTGTGATGATTCCATCAAAATTCACTGGTTTCGAAAAATTGCATAATTAGCGAAAGCCACAAAGAAAAAACTTTTTATATCTTAATTCTTAATACATTTATGTATACGTTGTACTATAAATTTGTAGCAGAGAGAACAAATGTTTTTTTTTTATTCTTATATCGTGTACAAATTCCCGCCTTTCAATAATTTAACATCGTATTCAAGAATAAAGTACCAACGAACTATATTTAATTCATCCAATTACTTTCAAGATACGTACATTTTCTTTATTCACTTTCTTCTGAATTGACAGTAATTTAACGACATATTTCTAAACTTTTGTTTTATATGATAAAGGAGTTTTATATAATATAAAAAATACGCGTACAGAGATCATTGTGCCAGTGTTTTTGCGCCGCCAGCAGCGAATCATCAAGCTGTAACCAATTTCTCACCGGTAACTCACTCGTAATAGACAAAAAAAAAACACAAGACGTTACCGCACCGTCGACACTTCAGGAGATCGTAACTTCTACGAAGGACAAGAACTACCGTGTACTTCGTAAAGCAGGAAATTGCCGAGAACTTGCCGGTGTTCTACGAAAATCTGGTAGCCAGATGTCATACCGCCTCAATCTCGTGTATTTTATCGCGCGAATTATAAAAAAGATGAAAAGAAGAAAAGAAGAAAAGTGTCAGAGTGGAATTATATATCCTAACGAAGAATGCATGCCAACTCTCTGCCGTGCAAAAATAAAGGAAGGAAGAAAGAGGGCGTCTTACCGAGGGCAGGTCGCCGCCGTGATCTCGTGCCGAGGTGTCTGCCATCTCGGCTTCCACCGAAATCGGTAGCTCGATCGAAAAGAGAAAGCGAACGGAACGGCCACGCGGAGGGGGAGATAAGAGCCCACCAGCTAGAGCATTTGACGCGGCTCGCCTAATTGCGATCTCTCGATCGCTGTCGTTGCCAAACAAGGAAGTCGCCGCTATCTTATTGGCTGCTGCCAATGCCTCGGTCTGACCCTTCGGTACCGTGCTCCTACACGCTACCCAGCCCCGCGTGCCTTACATCGATCCAGCTGAATAACTCCGCGACAGTTCCACACAGCGAAACGACACAAGGCGCGCGATACCGTGAATTAACCGAGTTCATCGATATTTGTCATATTGCGCTTCTAAATTACGTTGCTGAGCTAAAAACTAATAAATATTATTTTAAACGAGATATTCTTGTGCGGTTGGGTTTTAATTTATATATATACAAATTCTTTTTCAGTTAATTGCAATGTACACTGTAAAAAATTATTGTAAAATTACAACTATAATGGTGGGTAATTTTGAGACCAATTATAATAGTTGTAAATTTTCTCTTGTCTAACAATTTTGCAGTATACAAGTAAAAATAATTTAATTTATAATAAATTTGTTTGTAGTGTATACACAAGTGTAAAAAACAAATTAAGAAATTGCAAAATTTATATACAAAATTACATACACATAAAAATTTGCAATTATTATAGTGGGTCTCAAAATTACTCACTGTTATAGTTGTAATTTTACAAAAATTTTTCACAGTGTACAGAAAATTTAGTAAATTTTCAAAACTTTTTACAAAATGGATAATCCAACACTTCAAAACTCTAGTGCAAATTACTAAAGCTATTAGATAATTCTACAAATAATGCAACTAAATTAATAATATAAGAGTTACATTAAACTTTTTGTATTAAAATTGTATAAATTTTTATTATTTATTTCTCAATAATTTCGTAATGAATATTGTAATTATTGCGTCATTTCTTGGTAACGTAATTGCCGACGTTAAGATAACAAAAGTGTGTCAATAATTAATCGACTCCACGGCGAAGATTAATCAATTTGGTTAACACGTGGCGAACACGCGGCCCATCCGAGCAGTAAGTTAGTTACAGCGTACTGTTACAGCCGGAGTCTCCTCTCGCCTCCGGAATTGTCGGTTCTCTCTTGTATTAATTAACCCTATTGAGATCCCAGTTAAGATATCATTGTCTCGCGTGGAGTTTACGTTTCGACGAAAAACAAGACAGACTTGGTTAAAGCCGCCCCAACGTTTTTCACGGGCCCCCGATAATTGCGCGACTATCTCCGATAATTTCACCGGTAAATTTAGTTCCACATGATCAAAATATAATCATTACTATCGTTATGTATTCAAAAGGATTATTACATAATAATCTTGGTAGGTCGTCACGAAATAAATAAAATAAATACACAATATTCTTTCTTTCTTCAGATTTGCTTACCTTTTTATGAAAAAAGTACAAGGGAAATAAACACAGAATTTTGTTCAAATTAACTTCGCCTAGAAATAGAACTCTACAATACTATTAATATTTCTAATGTTAATGTACTATTCTAAATGAAAAGTCACTCACATAATTCAGAAATTTTTTACACATTAAAAAATTTTTTAGATTCTCTTTATAGATATTGCAAGATATTATTAGAATAACATTATGTTAACATAAAATTCTATTAAATTATAGGTATAAAATTGTTTAAATACAAAATCCGTACTAAACTTGAATTGGCACATAAAAATTCACCCATAATAGTACTCTAGGATTAAGGAAACATGTAAATATGTATGTATTTTACGTACAGCTATGTCCAATTAAATGTTACGATTTCGCCGCAATCCGTAATACTCGATATCTGCATCAGGAAGCGGCGCATTTCTCGGGGTAAAAACCAGCGCCGACGAATTACATCCTTTAAACTGGAAATGGATGCGGCGATGTGGATTAGATAATAAACGGATCGATTGAGAGTAATCGCGGAACAGGTCTCTCGTTGCCGCGAGAACGAGGTGCCGAGCGTTTCCAATAAGCCGATAAATGTTCGTCAAACCGTACATCGAGAGCCAATCGATTATAATCGCGGAGCATGCAGCCACTTGCGGCCGCTGATTTAAACGGGTCCGGTGAGAAACAAGATCGCCCTGAATACTGTCTGTCACGGTCAACGATTCCGCGGCGATTTCCGTAATAGAAGCAAAAAAAGGCGTACAAACGATGCGCGCTGTCCATCAATCCTAAAACATGCGCTACGTCAGCGGGAGCCTCGCAACGGCGAGCGAAGAAAGCCCCCGATCGGCGATGATCGCGATCGCCCCGCTCTGCGAGACGAGATATAATCACCAATCATCGTAAAACAAAAGATCGACGAGATCAGAACCGGAAGAAATCGACGGTGAGCGCCGAACAGTTCAGGGGAAATAAACCGCCGCGACGCGATAATGTAATTATGATCCAGCTCGAGGAACTTCCTTAGTGTCCATCAAGCAGGCCATATATATATTTACAGTTAACATAAATCCAGCAAGCCGCGCGATCTGTGCTGCAAACGGCGAATTTACGAGTGATCCTAACATGTACACATTAGCAGCATTAACGATGCATGTTCCGCGCGTTCAATAAAAATTCTTTAAATTATATTTGTAAAGCGTATCTCTTCTTTTGCTCGTACATGGTAACATAGTCCAATTTAATTGCATTATTTTGTAAAATAGAAGAAAGCATCGGAATGAATTGCATCTTTAGTAGCACTAAATATTAGCGCAAATTATTTAAGCAATTATTTAAGCAATTATACTAACAATAAGCAACAACATTCATTAAATTTTTTATATTGAACATTAATCGCGTCCTAATTTATAATAAATATTTTATGATTAATACTGACGTTACATTGGGAAAACATTGGCCATTGCGCTCCCAATATAACCAATGTTTAGTCAATATTGGTTAACGTACTGCTAATGTATCGTGCTCCTAGAGCTGACATATTATGAAATGTTTTCGTAAATACGAAAACGTTGGACGACTCCGGGTCGTGCGCCACCGCAAACAATTTAGAATAATTGGCTCGAGTAACGTGGCTCGTAATTCTGATTCGGCGTAGACGAAAAATCCGTACGGCCGGTAATAGAATTAATTAGCCGATATTACGTAAAATTCAGAACCCCGGTAATCACGAGAGCGCATCGAGATGGAAAAAAGGAGCGGCGCTCGTCGAAAGATTGTTCAACAGTCGAGACGACAGCCCGCCGGGACCCCGGATAAAGGGTTAACCGAGCGAGGCACAATTACGCTCGGACGCCGCGTGAAATCGCGCAGGTGTATACACTCGAGAGTATCTAATTAAAGGCTTAACGACGACGATGCCCGACATTAGCACTCTCTAACCGATTACGATCGTCGCGATTGAATCTTCGTTCCGAGCCTTCGGTGCGTACATGTCAGTCGCGCGGAAAAACGCGATTCTGCGAAATTACCTGCCGTGGAAAATGTAAAATATAAGCACATACGAGATCGCACGGATCATCGAGGCATGCTCGGAGACCTAATTCTTGAGGCGGTTATTTTAGTTTATTGATTACAGAAAGTGGTACTCTCGCGCATGAAAGGATCGGATTAAAACCGAGCGGGATGGTTGCAATATTTGGGAAAACGTGACATCGCTTTGAAGGATATAATTGACAGTCGTCGGTCCTGTGTTATAATATCCATCAAGTTAGTTATTATTTTTTTTAAAAAAAGCTCCGTAACCATTATATAGAGTTCACGCAAATTGAAAGTTATTCCAGTATCACGATTATCCCGATTGACCCGATTTCCTCGGATTACCTTGCGTCGCAACTAATCTCGTCGAGATCATGCAGAAACCCGCATATAAAAGAGAAAGTCACAGAAATACCGCGAAATAAATTACTATATTTCGTATTGTTTAACGTGATATTTCGCTAACGAGCACCCTCGTAACATCTGTGCCTTAGACAGGTGCGAGCGATAAGGAGTGAATTTCATCTTCGTCCCGTGGCAATTGTAGACCACCCTGAAATAACGCGCTGGAACCAAGCGGTTGATGACGGTCATCTCGCTCGTGATTATGCACTATTGTGTAAACGACGCACGCGCCAGTAGTAGTCTGAAATCTCCCGTCTTCCTGTTCCAATATAAAATGACGCAATCGATTACCTCGCATCTCGCGTAAATTTGACGCGGTTTCTGCGAAAACGTCCGCACAAATGAAGCAGAGAAATTGAACTCAAATAATTTCAGATTAATCTGCTAAAAAAATGCTATTATAAAACACATCCGCTTTCTAATAAGAAAAAATTACCCCTCCTTGAAAATTATTATTAGGATAAATTGTAGTGGGCGGTTTTTTAAAGAATTCATATCGGCATCGCGTATTCTGTTCTCGTAATTCGATTATGACAGCAGAAAGATCGGTTCCACTGGTAATAACACCTGCTCTCCTTTTCTGTTCCGGCCGAGGTATAATGATGACCGGCGTAATCTTTTCTTTTTTCCTCCTATCCTTTCGCGAATATAAGCGCGCGCGCGCGCGGAAAGGATGAGCTTCTAGAAAACATATGTTGCACACATCGTGCCAGGTTCCTCGTGGCCGATTGAAATTATTATGAGAGCCGGTTACGTATGTAAGAGCCGTGGCGAGATGGTGTTCGCTCGCTTGTCGCCGCCCCGAGCAACTAACCTTCCTGTTGTTGCATGACCCGTGCCTTCTTCAGCATCTCCCCCTCGTTCGCCTCCTCTCTCGCCGTTTCTCCTTTTTATATCGTTCCCTCATCCGCCGAAGACACATATCGGACTCGCTCTAACCGCTTGTTACGAAATTCTTATTCGCATGGAACACTTACTCGCGTATATGTGTGACAAACGGCACGCATTGCGAGCGAGCCCTTCTCGAAGACGGCATGCAAATGTGAATTATATTAGGACAAGTCTCGACTTTGTAAATCTCGATTATGCAAAACGCTACGGATCTTAAAGAAGTATATTCCGATGCAAATTTCATAAAAATTTGCATTCCTGAACGATCTCGTTCAGCGTTTCTTAAAAATTTTTAATAATTAAAATGTAAAATTTTGTAAAAATAATCAACATTGTCTCGTAATTCTTTAATGATTACATATTACCTCCTTGATAATCCCATTAATGTTTAACTAATTTCATATAAAAATTTCTGTATTGGAAATGTTCCATCATTGTTTCGTGAATCAATGGGAAACAAAGAAGCGCTCTTTTGCAAACTGAACTTTAAACAGACGATGACACGGAGCACAAAAGCTCTCTCTTCTTTCCTCGGTAAATGAAAAGATCAACTTTGTTGCGTGAAAAATTACGAGAAGGGTACGCCGCTGAACGCGAATGACCTCGTAATCAAGAAGGGCCGGCATCATTATTCGGGAACGTTTCATTGAGAGGCAGGTCTCCCCCGTCCGGCCGACCGACGTGCTCGTTCCTCTCGACTCTCGAACCCGGTTATTCGTTCCTCGATGTCATCGGTGCCTTGGGCAACCATATCCCTCGCGCACACAGCTGACCTCGGTGGACCCCTAAGAAGCCCAACCCAGTCTACCAACCCACCGACCCACCAAGCCCACTATTAGTAACCTACTCCGTTACCGCCGACGATCAAGACGATTTCGATTCGCCGCTCCGTCCTTCCTCGCGAGCGGCAACGATGCATTAAAGTAATGATACGTCGTGTCGTAAAAGAAGAACACGTAAAAATACTTATTTCACGTTATTCCCGTAAGAAACGCCGGGTCGTCGTGACTACCTGTTTTTTTTAAACGCGCTTCCCCCGGTCATCTTGGTTCTTCGCGCGTGGACACAGGGTGTAACGAAATTTTTAGCATCCCGTGAGATCGAAGATTATAATGAGTTCCACAGGACACATCGCTGACCCCATATTGGATTGGTAAAACGCGTCAATCGCGTGCCCGTCTCTCGACAGATCTCCAAATGGATCTCGCGTGAATGAATCGTCGAACCAGTTCACTAATTTGGAGAATCTAGTTTACCCGTGTCTGCGCCTTGACATAATCTTCATCGTGATCAGTCTTATGCAAATCTAGATTGTCACTGGTTCACGGATGTCACAAAATATAATGTATTAAAAAATGGCTGATACTTTCGTATTTATAAAAATTTCAGTTACAGATAGAGTTGGATTTTAAATCGACACGCAGAAGTCCACGTTGCGAAATAGCAACGTTTTTTTTACGTTTCAGTCTGATCAAAATTAATTGCAAGATGTTAATACATGACACTAAGTTAAAACGAATCTCGCTGCCGCAACTCTCGCAACATACGTCGTGATTCGAGGACGGAGGTGAGAAGAGCACAGAAAATATTCATAAATCTATCCGACGCGCGGGATATCTTAATTAACCGCGAATGAAAAGTCGCTATATGCGGAGGATCAGCGCATCCGGTTGATTTCGACACGATAAATAACGATTTACCGTGATAACGCTACCGCTTTTCTCTATAATTTCACATTTACGTAAGCTCACTTGGCGTCGCGGAGATAGTTATTAGCGACTAATTAATATAATGCTAAGCTTGTATCATCAGAAAGAAACGCTACTGCTACATGGAGAGTGCTAGAAATGATATATTTATTTTTACACGCGAGCAGAAACTTCCATTTTACGCATGATGGAATGTAAATTGTCGCGGAAAATTTCCACGCAAGATGTGCCGTCGAGTAAACATGCGATACAAAAAAGAAAACAGGAAACTGTCGATAAATCCGAATGTATGATCGATATATCAAGTAACAATAATTCCCTAGACGCTCAATATTATTGTATAATATTTAAATTATTTGAATAATATTATAATATTATTAATCGTCTTATCGAGTTATATCGAGAAAAAATCATTGATCTAGAAGCCGCTTTAGTTTCTTTATTTTTTACATATGTAATTTATTTTTTTGAAAATATGTTCCCAGCATTCCATATATCATTTATGTCCCACAACATGAAAAATTGACATGTTTTAGTTATGTGCAAAAAAATATACTTTTGACATTTTTATTGCCGGTAGAACAACATAATCGAATCTTTAAAACTGAAAAGAAAAATGGAAACAGTTTAACTGCAAGAATGGAATAAGTCAAGAGAGAAGGAAAGAAAGAAAACAATGCTGGCAAAAAATGTATAAACGAAATTGAATTCAGTACGTAGAATGAAGAACTAATAATACTTTTATTTTCCGCAATCAGATATTACGCCAAAATCGCATTTAAGAATATTTTCATAACTTTAATAATCCAAACTCTTTTTTTTTTTAAACCTTATTTCTGTAAGTTATACCAATAATAAACGTACAACAAAAAAATCGAGATATTTTCGCAGACGTACTTTTCAACCATATGACATATATGTCAGTAATCAAATAAATGTCTCAGCCTGATTTTCGATTCTCGTTATTCTCTGCATAATTAATTGTAAGATACGCAACGCTCCGTCTCATCAAGACGCAAACGATAAAAAGGGGATAGTAAGAATCAACACAAAAATCGGATCGGAACATTAATGTGATGCTAACTACTAGATATATGCTGATATATTGTAAATCCTATATATAAAGGAAAAACTTATCTCCTTTTATTTTTGTAATTTAAAAAGACTATCTATGAAAAGGGATAATTATCTAAGGAAGATCTCTCTCATCCGGCTAGTTCGAGGATACCCGAAGGGCAAGAAGTAGTAAAACTTGATTTCATGATTTCGCATAAATTATCGGCAAGGGTATCTCGTGTGCGCACACAGACGATACGGAGAAAGGCCGCGCGCGCGAGAGAAGCGCAGGGACGGGAAATATTAATAATCCCATTCACGGAGGCGTCCGATGTATCCCACGTCTTTATTCTCGCGGAATTTGATAGCTCGGGGGAAGACTACGTCGGTTTTAGCGCCAGAGTTTCCGGAGATCTCGACGTGACTCTGTTAACGTCACGAACAGATCAAAACGGAAGAAAAGTTTAATACCGTTTATTGTTATCTTATCTTCTTTCTCTCTCTTTCTCTCTCTCTCTCTCTCTCTCTCTCTCTCTCTCTCTCTCTCTCTCAAACGCAAATTAGGATAAAAAAATGTTTATTACAAATGTTGCACTTCTAATTAACTAACTGATAATTAACAGAACGTGAAATGTACAATTTTTTGCCACGAGTTCGCAGATTATCCGCTTCCACGGAAGTGCACGTGTTCGTCATCCTGCCACGGGTACTCCCACGTGCGACCGCGGAAATATTGATCATGGTGTTTGACCGCGACCCCCGATGCTATCGATATACTATACGCGCTCCAAAGAGGCGACGCTACGCCGAGGCGACTGGCGAGAGCCGACTACCTCTCCTCGAGCGTATACGACTCTCTCGTTTACGTTTTATGCTTACATTTTGCGTCCCCGGAGCACAACGCGGAGGCCGCCGCGCGATCGTTATCCGCGAGGAGTTCGTGCTCCGCGCGGGCGCGCCTTTGTGCGTCGCGATTTTCTCGGGTACGGAGCGGGGTACTGTTAAGGCGGATAACAGGATGCGGAGGATTAATCATTCCATTCGCCTGATATCCGCGATCGTTTATACAGTATCCCGCGCGCCCGACCGCGCAATCAAACCGCCGCGATCAGATGCGACAGAGTAATAAAATTTTCACGATTCCGAATAAATTATATCGGGGAGCAGCCCGACGACGGGCACAAATAACGGGCGTGTCCGCGCGAACGACATTACTCGCGCCGTCTTAATTCTCCGCTCTCGGTAGTGCGCGTCGCTATAAAACGGACGATAAAGCGCGCTCTCGGGGCCCCGGATCGACGCGGTTCAAGGGGTCGTAAACGCCAAAATTAATAAACTGGTGATACGAGTGAAATACAGTGACGGCGTTCTAACGGTTGCGATTTGCATGTCGGCGCGCGATGCTGAAACAATGTCGGCAACCTGCCTGCACGATCGAATTCCTAGTTATCCCGATAGAATACAACCGCGATATACTCGTTCTCGCGAAGAATCGAACGAAAAAGTTCCACAGAAATTTTTCTGCCCCAATCAAGCTGCGCGAATAGAAGAAAGCCGATCACCAGATTGCCGTCACCGATACAAATAACAACATATCTTTACGTGGATGACAATAAAATATTTATCTATCCTCTTCAATAACCGTATAACATGAAAAACTGGAATTGTATTCCGATCCTCACTCAACCGTGCGTGTAAATGGTTTCTGCGGTATCAGTGCCCGGGGGCATTCTTATGATGATGAGCGCGTAAGAACCGGGGACAGGAAAGAAACTCGTGAGAAGAGAGACACTAAAAAGGGGGAGGGGGCGATAAACCCATTTTCCTCCTCCGATATCTTAATTCCTCGGAGGTGTTGAAGGGAGATCGCGTTACAGGTCCGGCTCCCACCTCGCTGCGGTTCCCTCGAGTTTCTTGCTCCAGAAGGAGCGGCGGAGCTGACACCGACTAATGGACACCGACACCGCGCGGGACCCCGCGAACGGGGTCCCGCGATAAACTCGATTGGACACTAGTAAACTCGTTCCGTTTGCTCGTTTTACACGCGGCCGGCAGGCGCGTTTTGTCCCGCGAATTGATCGGTAACACAAAGCGCGTCGGCCGGATCAGCGTGTCGTTAAGAGAAACCGGACCCCGCAGGCCCGGAATAGCTCCGACGGACTCGCGGGGGATCGACCTTTTCGCACGAGCGAGCGACGACCCCCGTCCGGATATCCCGCGAATCGCAATTTCAATAAAACCCATCCTCTCGGCTTTCAATTGATTACTAATAGAGGGATCCGTTCAAACTGCAGGAAATAACACGTTAAAGAGCAATACGAGGCTATAACCGGGCGAGATGGTACGCCCGGATAAAACGCGAAATCGGATTAAGTAACAGGGAAGTGTGCTCTCGAATCTCTGCCGAGATGCTCGCTCCGCTTCTTCAGAGCGCATCTCTCAGCGATGATGTACCGATAAACAATGAAAATTATCGACTCATCGTTCCCCTCGGGGAAGGGGGGGGGGAGGGGATAAAGCCGCGCGAGAGGGGTTCTTTCGCTCCACTTTATATTAAGACCGCATCATCCGCCTGGTCTCCGTTCCGCAGCATCCGTATCAACGCCGCACCGGCCGTTTTTATTCGATGCCCACGATTGCCTGACCGATAACGCGTATATCCGAGTGAGCATCAAAGTCCCGAGATAGCACCACCATCTGGGGCATCATCGCCCGTAACACCATCCGATCCAACCAGACCGGGCAGCTAGCATCCATTATCCGAGACCCGGCTGCCTCGTTGCGTATTGTATTGCATCGGGAGATCGCGCGCCTCTTCCATATGCGTTCATCTCGTCGTCGTTGTTGTCGTCGTCGTCGTCACGAAGACCGCTTTGTTAATGTCTCTATTCGCGAGCACCTTTCGTTCTTTCGAACGCACCGCGTCGTTCAAAATCGCGCGCTTCAACGCTTTCGCCCCATTAGTCGCGACTCTGAACATTGCGCACGCGTTACGAAAGCGCGCAAACCGAACAATCCGGAATGCAGTCAAGGGTGTGGGATATACGCATAGGCACAAGTAATCCCGTCCGGTGGAATTATTCATCGCGCGGAGATCGCGGCTGTCGCAATTAGCATACAAATGCAGATCGCGCATAAATATTTTGCGGCTGATTTGTTGTAGAACGGTCACTTTGACATATCGCCCGTTTAGAAGCGTAACGCGATTCATTTAGCGTCGTGTGTCAACAACAAAAGTAAATCCTACATCGCTGGAACTTCGCTACCGTTCCTGCGAGTCGGGAGACTCGTAACGTTACGAAATATACTTTAGGAGAGGGAGAGAGATTGAAATAATAGAGATCCTTAGGACACATCGCGCTAATAAATACGCGATAAAATAGGATCGCGTGTTAACGCTTTCTACCAACAGCCCGTAGAAAGCGGAAGACGCGCGAATTATTATTTACTCAACGCGCGACGTACAATGTTACGTATATTTATCATCACGCCGTCCTCGATCTACCTGGTTTCATTGTAACACGCAGGAGGACGTCAACGCGCGGATCGTGATGCAACAGACGCAGCATCGCGTGCTATCGCGAGACGCGGCGGGGAAGACACGTTATTCTCGCGGACGATCGATTATCGTAATTACGCTTGCGATTAACGGTCCGCGGACTCGACTTTGCATCCTCGACACCTCCCGCAAGCGCGATCAACTATATACATTATTGTAACATGCCGCACAACGAAAGGGAAACTTTCTAATATCTCACCGATGTCAAATATCCGCCGACACCGATTCACCGAGTGTCTTAGTCCTACAAATTTACGCGTATCCGCTAAAATCACCGTCGTGCGAGGATTAAAAAAGAAAAACTCGAACAACATCGTTGTTTTATTTCCTCACAGCGTGGTGCGCGATCGTAATTCGCGAAACTCTTGAAAAGGGTTTCCCATTGTAAATTAAACGTCCGGAAGAATTCCGCGCGTACGTCAGGAAGGCGGATGCAACGCGCGATTCCCGAGTAACATTTATTTCTTTACGCCATAAATCTCGAAAAGGGCAACGGGTGAAGTCAATCATCTTGCCTAATCGCTAAACATACTCGACGCCTATGAAGAATGGAGCTCGGAGCTTTCTTCCGAGAAATGATTATCCTCGTTGCGAGCCTCCTTCTATGGATATCCCGGTGGTAGCGTGGTGCAGGTGGGGTCAGAGCTCATCCTTCCATCGCTACCTACCCTATCGTGCGTCTTCTTTCTCCGAGCGTACGTGCTCGTCTATTTGGAGTACACGTCACGGAGTACACCTTCACCGTCGGAAAGCGGCTATCGATTTTTCGATCGCCCATAAAAACCGCCTGTGTACGTGTATGTGTATGAAACGAGAGCCGCACGCTCTCGATTTCGTGAACGAGCGAACAAGAAGCTGCCCCCCTCGCGAGAGAGCATAATATTGAAGCTCCCTGTCTCTCCCCGAACGCGGAAGGTGAGCCTCATCGAAAGTGATTTATACCCGCACGCTTTGCGATTAATCTCCGCTCGGCGATTGATTTTAATGTCATGATAATACTCCGGCAGGTTCCGCCAGCGATTTCGCGTGTTTGTTTCTGCCCCAGCGACCGTGCGCGCCGCCGCGCGATTTTCCGTCGTTAGTAATTAGGACGTGTGTCGATTAACAATGACGTAAACGTATGTTTTAACGTCACGCCGACGGAATCGCGTGAAGAGATGGATACCGTATAGATCCATCATCCATATTTTAATAACCGGTATATTGACGCTTTTGATATAGAAGAAATCCGAGGATTAAAGCAGCTTTCTCCTACATAGCTTCAGTGCATAAAAGAAATGCGTTTTTTTTTCCGATTAATTTAAAATAAACGTCAAATAAATTTTGCACAACTTCATACGCATCGTAAACGTACTGTAGCATCGTAGCTGTGACACGCACGAAGAAGGGTAAGACGCGTCGATTTAACGTATTGATGTATAAAGACACATCAGCGGGAAAATGATCAGATGGACGAAATTTACGAAGACATTTATCGAAGTGGCGCCAATAGCGAGAAATCAATGAAGACGAAATACACGGATAAAGCCAGCGACAGGCGGAGACGCGGATCCTCTAAAATGCGCGTAACTTCGCACGTTTGTACGCTACCGCGTACAACGGTAATGGGAAAAATACGCGGTTGTAAATAACCGCGGCGCTACTCGCGCAAGGAATCCTCATTAGCATCGTAACGTCGACATAAGTTATAGCTCTTAATAATAGAGGGGTCCCTAGACTACTACGGCTAGAGGCGAAAAAATCGCGCCGTTTCGTATTTAGCGAAGATGGAAGAAGGCTCGTAAGAACCTTCGAGGAGAAGAAAGGTGCTCGTAGAGTGTGTAGAAATACGCCAATATATTCCATAATAGCATCTGAATTTGTCAAATTTGCGTATTAAAAGATAATAATTATATCTGCATATCTTTACACGAAATCTAAACTCGAAAGAGCAAAGAAAACTAATTGTATTAAAAAAAAAATCGATTAATAATTAATTTTAAATATTTCCTGCTAATTCTTGAAGATATTATTCTCTGACATTTTTTATTCTCCACTTAAAAAAATTATTTATTAACAAAAATAAATATATTTTACCCGATAAAACTTCATCACTGAGAGCAAGTTACGTTTAAAATTATCAAATTCTTTGAAGAAGATTTTACATTATAGCTTATGAGATGATATAAGATGGTATAAGACAATAATTGTAAATTGGGACTTATTTTTTCTTCTGCTTTTTGTGTTATTTTATTTCGAATGGTAACGAATATAGGAAGAGATTAGGAAAGACTCTCGCCAGGATAAACGAGCACACGAACGAGCGAATATGGCCATCGCCACGCCGGGGAGCGCGCTACGTAAGTATACGACGAAGAAATAATGAAAAGCCGAGCGATAAATAATGCATCGGCTACCGCGGGAGGCATATAACTCATTCCACGGGAATATAGCCCCCGTATCGGGACCCGACGGGTTCACCGCCGTCCTTCTCTCTCCCCTCTCTCTCTCTCTCTCTCTCTCTCTCTCTCTCTCTCTCTCTCTCTCTCTCTCTCTCTCTCTCTCTCTCTCTCTCTCTCTCTCTGTCTGTCTTCCTCTCCTTCTTTCTCCCCTTTCTCTTTTATCTTCTCTTTCACCTCCGCCTCCTCCTCTCCTTCCACCGGTCCGGTCGCCCTCCACCTCTCCCCACAGCGGATTCTCTACCTGCCATAAATCCGAGCGCTACCATCCGAGGCTCTAATTGCATTATAAATTGTGTATGCCCCTGCACATCCCGCGGACCAGCATAGCGCAGCGCGTTGCATCAGCTCACCGCCGCGCCGCGCCGTGTCGAATCGGCGCTTCCAGGATGCCGGAGCGGCCGGAAAGCTGTCGGAAACCACTGAAGGGACCACGGTCGAACGCGGAAATCGTCTCCCGAGTTTCTCGACCGAAAAATACCGGTTTCAGATGAAAGGACAACGGGGAGCCGCGGGAACCGCGGTATACTCGGTTGTATACTTGACTAGAATTCCGCCTGGTCGCCGCCGCCGCCGCCGCCGCTCTCTCGGGCACGCTCTCGCCGCGCCGCGTAAGAATGCACGCACGCGGATTTATGCGCTGCGCTGTTAACACTCACGTTGTCAGGCTGCCGCGGGACTGGCGGTTACCCGTAACGCGAGACAATGGTATCTCGCAAGCGAGAAGGAGTTGTCAAAAAATCGATTCGCATTCGCGCGAATCTATCAAGATTGCGTATTACATGCTACGTATCGTGGTACATTATCGCAGACAAGCGCGATAAAGATAATCCATGACACGGCTTAGATTACAATACGCGCGACACCGTTTTTCTCCTCCTCCTCCTCCTCCTCCTCCTCTCTTTCTCTCGCCCACGCGCATTGGCGACTCATTAAATCAGTATACAGTCATTTACATATTAATTTTACCAGTACAAAGATTAATATGTAAATCGGCGGATTGATTTACGTCGCTCGAGAAGCAATACGCGCGCAATATCTGTGTCTTGACAGGAGAAACAAAGATTTTTTTTAACGGCAGCGCCCGTCATCCGTGAATGATTTATGGAAACGATGTTAAACTATGAAACAAAGTTACATTTCGCTGCGTGAACGGTGAGAAAACGAGACAGAATTGTAAGGCAAAGTGCGAACGTCGAACGTAGACAACACTTTGGACCGAAATCGCCGGTAAGCAGGCGGATTTTCAACGGATCTTCATTCATTCTTTGTTAAGCAAAGTAGAATGTCATGTGGCGGCGAGAAAAGAAGTGAGAAAGATAATAGAATTGTCCAAAGGTGAGCAGAGCGGCGTGATGTCATCCAGTGTGGAACGAGCGCGACTTTAATGATACGTCGTCGGCGATGCGTGGCTTAGCCATTATCCTGGAATAGCTAATCGACCCAGTCCAACCGCGAATTCCTGGTACCCCATTGACGAGAACAAAAAGATTCCTGCGCGGCCGCGGGACGGTTTTCTTCGCGTGGTTTATCCTTGAGCTGCCCTCGTTTCTATCTCGCAACAGATTGCTCGATCGTAAATTCGAATTGTCGTTTTGACTTGGTGATGTCTTCGAAAGAAAAGCAGGTCACCATTTAAAAGCTCACACGCATGAAAAAATTGATATAAATTTAATATTTATAATAAATAAGAGATTAAATATTATAGATTCGTTAGGGTTACAAAAAAAGCATGTACTTCTTTGATAGATTTGGAAATCCTTTACCAGAATTTAAGTATTGCTATCAGTCTATAAACTGGACATTGCACTAAGAACAAAAAAACGTCCAAATTTATGAAAGAAATACAAAATTTCGTTACAAAAGTTATTGCTTAATTGATAAAATAGACTGTCTCCAGGGTTAATCGGTAAAGCAGATTAATCATCCTCTTGAATCACTTATTAATTATATCTAGACTGTTTACATCTGGCACTCCTGTGTCGATTTGCCCCGGCCTATAATAAACCTAATATTCCCTGCTCGCGCGGAGAGGAGCGTGATCTCAGGTTGCGATGACCTCGCTCTTTGCGAAAGACTTTGTGCGCGGTATTATCGCGGTACCAAGAGGAGGTTTACTCTTGAATGAATCTCATTGCCGAGGCAATGCAACTCCGTGCGCTTCTAGTTCTGCCTACTCAATGGGCGAGATCGTTAGATAGGATCGAGAAGACTGGACCAGCCCTATAAATCCTTCGCGGGCACAATTATGTAGGGGGATACAGGGGATTATTGTTGCAGACCCGGAGAAAGCCGCGACTTTCGTACGCGCACAGCCGGGGGATTACCCTCATAAATATATTCAAGGTCCATTATGCGAGCCCAGGGACCTTGATAATGTAATAATAAGGGCGTAGGCTAATGAGACGCGCGCTGAAGACTCATCCCATAATTGCGATTGACGTCGAGATTTTATCCTGCTCTTCGCATTTTCAACGTTACCTTCTGTATGACCTTTATATAAACTTATATTTCTGTAATTATAATAATTTTTCATCTTTTTTATTACTTATACTTATATATACGTCTCATTAGTTTCTAGATGAAGAAATGTGTCCACTTATTTCAGCTATTAAATAATAACGTGTTTACATTCCATCCGCACACAAATAAAGGTATTTACTAAGATATTACCCACGTTTCCCTTTCGCTTCCGTCCGTGACATTTTGCGACTACCGTACTTCCACATTTATAATTAGTAACAGCATTATCGTCACTTGCATTTTATTTCTCCCGATTACGGTTGACGTAGAGCTCGTAACCCTCCCGCTACTTGTTTCATAAAGGTTTCCCACGCAACGTCCTATCTCGCGTATACGCACTTTGTTACGGTACACATTTTATCGCCCCTCTTCAATTTCTAAAATGGAATCGCTATCGACCTGCTGTTTCGCATAAACAACACACGACGCGGTGTTACCCGCACAGATTCGCCTCCCGTTCCCAGCGAGTTGACATTTCGCGAGTGACGCCGCCGTGCATCCACCACGATTATTAGCGAGACGGCATTATCATTATTACTTTTAGCATAACTATCGCCGACGATACTATCATTACCGTCATTACCACCGGTGAGCCGGTATGTCCACCTATAATTGTATTTTATCTTCCCTGCTTGAAAATCTTCCTTTCAAGGTCGTAATAAACTCTCTCTCTCTCTCTCTCTCTCTCTTTCTCGACTCGCCGACGTATGCACGTAACGCACCCGGTTCCTGTGTCTGGCCACCGATATTATGCCACTGTAATGTCCTAGAAGGAACCACTCCCTTACCTCGTCCGGCCAGGATACTTGTGGATGTGCGTCGCTATGTGTAAAAGGCCGCCGCCACTGCCGCGCTACTCAGAGGAGACACTCGTTTCACTCGAGAGAATCAGACGCGCGCGCGCGCACACACACACACAGACGGTCCCGCTTATGCGCATCCGTGCCTCTAATTACCCGGGATGAAGACATCACGGAGAGTCGCCAGAGTCGGCTCTCCGTGGTCCGCTCGCTCGCTCGCTCGCTCCCAAGCGACGCGCCGCCATCAAAGAAACGAACGCTCGTGTATGTTTTGTTGGCCGATATTTCGCCTGATTATTTATTATCGTTACGAGAGCGCGCGGCCGATCATTATCGCCGTGTTTATAGCATAGGCGTGCTCATTACTCCTAATAGCGTTCGTATCCGCACCATCGCCCCCCCGTTCCCTCCGTGCGCCGATTAAGTGTGCATTGAAATTCTCGTGCGAGTATTTCGCGACGATTCCCTCGTGTAGTTTGCCTCGTGGATTTGTTTTCAACGTTTTACAGGTTCTTTTTTTCTCTTTCGCAGATATGGACGTACATTTAGGAGATATTGAAACGAGCGCACTCCCTTTTCGGAAAACCTTACATCGCGGAAAATATAGCTTATTACAAGAGACCACAAATATTCAGATTTATTCCGATTAATTTTCCGATTATATAATAATTATTTCGATTAACGTTTGTACATTTAAGTACAACTTCCGAGACATTAATAATTGCTTTGTAGACGACTTGATAAAATCATCACCGGATTTAATGATGGATATGTTTGTGAGTTTTTTTTCATTTATATCGTTATAACAAGTATAAGGGATATCAAGGACCGTAATGCGAAATAATTAACTTTGCAATGTTTTTCGTGGACAGTTAAAGTTTTCGGTCAATTAGTCAACTCACGCGATTGCACGGGCATTCTCCCGAGAAAATTCCTTGCTTTCGACAAATAAAGCCAGTTTTGCAGCGTTCTATTGGCTACACACTTTTGCTCGCCACTCCGGGAGAAATGAGATGCGCGACAGGGGACAAATAAAAATTTTATCAAAATTACCTTCTAATGCAATACGCGAGAAAAAAAAATGAGAGGGGCAATGATAAACATACTGGACGTGCGACTCACCATTATGAAGCTTGCTCTTGGAAGTGCGTAGGTGTTCGATAATGGAGGTGAGGGGTCTGCGGCCACCACCGCTGCCACCCCCACAACTCCAAGGGGAGTCTCGCTCCGAGCTGTCCGCCAGGTTGTCACGATCCCTGAAAATAAAAAAGGAAATTATATGTTAAAGACAACGAGAAATGCATAAAAAATCGCAAAAATCGCGCATAAACTTGAATAACTAATAAATGCATTCAAAAGAGTAACATAAAGGACGAAATGTTTAAAGCGAATCAAATGGCAATTCGTACGTGGAAAATATAATGATAAAGATGATACTACGAAGGCACAATGATAAATAACTTGGCAGCCGACAAGTGCGGAACATCTTGTAACGATATATTAATGATTAATTAAAATGTATCGCTGACAAGTAAATGAGAAATTAAATAAATAACCACATTAGAGTGAGCGCGTTACAACGGTGCTACACGCGATCGTGTAAAATTATATGTAATTACATTATTATGGAGCTGCACATGGTTACGTGCGTCGCTAATTACAGCGCGCTCTATAGTATATCTATCTTACTTTCGATAAATTAAAATAGTATCATAATAACGGAGAATGTATATAATAATTGCTACACAAATCAATTGCCTATCCTATCAATCGCGATAGCGAGGTGCTCGCATCACAATTATACAATGAAGTATTGAACAAAATTACAATTTACATAACTCCGTGATAAAACGTCCCCGACATGGTTGACAGCAAATTACTCCTCGATTATATCTTATCGTAGCTCGAAATGTGCCGCAATGTCCTGCCGATAGCAGCCAAGAATGCAAAGCATAGAATACATTGTTGAGCCACGTGAGAAATTAAGCAGACCGTTATGAACCGGTTCGATCACGTTTGAGAACAGTACTCATCGATGATCGCGTCAACTAATGTCTCGTTGCTCGGGAGAAGTGTCTCGCGTATATTAAACATGTAATTAGATAATACACGCGATGATACACGATCAGGCCTGTGCGTGGCCTGTGGTGTCGCAATAAATTGCGGGCTAAACTAAAAACAAAAATAACGATCACAATATAATCGCGGCTACTCGCACGGCTTTCTTCCCAGGAATTCCGCGTGCAAAATTCTCTCTTCACCGCGTGACAGCCGATAATCACGATTGGCAAAACCTTAATTATTTGCGCTGCGCGTATATATGGGAAGAAAAAGTATCGCCCGTCGCGCCCGCCATTGAACCCGGATATCTCGCAGGTGCCCATTAAAACCGCGCGTCCGGCAGACCCGACAGCCTGATAAGCGCTGTAATTAAATCGGCCGATTTCGTAAGAGCAACGAAACGATCGATGAGAGAATGCGCGGAATCATGCCCTCTTTCGCGCGAGCGGTTAGGGACGCGACGGTGAGTCCTTAGTTTCAGTCAGGACGAGTCAGCAGCTCCGTCAAAGCGCGATCCACCGATCGCCATCTTTCCTGGCTTCCTGAAGAATTCTCGCATATCATGCCAGCCGGTCCAGCAAACGCCGTATCGGACGCGTCGAGCGAGCGGCTAGCACCTGTGCGTTTTCGCGAGACTTGAATAGAACGATGAATAGAAAAGAAAGAATAAGATGAATATAATGAACATCCTGTTTTAAATATATATTTTTTATATATCAAGGTTTAGAGATAAAAATTTTCAGTAAAATTTGTGGTACTACAGGTAAGTCCAAGCGACACACAGTCGCCTTCAAAAAGGGAAAAATGATTCTCAAGAAATATAATTAAGTAGGAATAACTTTATAAGATGACGTATTCCAAGTAGAAAATTAACGAATCTACACTAAAAAAAAAAAATTGTGTAAAATTACACAATTAAAAATATTAAATTTTCTAGTATTTTATTTTCAATTGCGCAAATATAATTTTTCGTTTAATATAAAGATATATTTGTATAATTAAAATAATAAATAAAAATATTTAAAAATTGTATGTATTTCACTATTAATTGTGTAAGTTATACACATATTAGTCATGCAATTTTACATACTTTTTTGCAAAGTGTCGACAAGTTTTTTAAATGTTGAAATTTGCGCTATTGCATTATTGTCGGCGACGAGACCAACGACCTCGGAACTTGAAGTGCTCGTGTCGCCTCAGAGCGAGGTGTCAGGCGAGGGATCGAGCCTTTAAGCACAGCGGATCAAGACCCCGCGCATTTTATTCGGCTTTCCCGCATGCAGAGAGAGAGAGAGAGAGAGAGAGAGAGAGAGAGAGAGAGAGAGAGAGAGCTCGACAAGCACGACCGGCCGCTCGATCCGCGGCGAACTTATGGTTAGGTCGGCTTACAACCGGATCGGATCGATTCCCCCATGACACGTATGGCGATGTCGCCCGTGCATTATAGAGCCCGAGTCTCGATCGCTCAACCGGACGACGACGGGGACGCGGCGGGTCCCAAGTTTAGAATTCCCGCGGATCGTAATGCCCGGCGAAACGACGAGGAGAGGTCCGGCGAAACCGTTACCGCGAAGTCGTTAAGCCTCGTCGTTAAGTCGATTATCCGCAGCCCTTGACGACGACGAAGATCTCGCATCGTGTTTCCTCGGCGTCCACGATCCCACTGAGCCCCTTGATCGTATACGTTTATCGTTCGATAACGTGTCGCCGTTGGAAGTCTCTCTCTCTCTCTCTCTCTCTCTCTCTCTCTCTCTCTCTCTCTCTCTCTACACCGAGGTTTCCCGTGATTTCCTTTTATTGATCGTACTACAGGGCGGTCGGTGATAATGCCATGATTTAACATAGTGCTAATCTTCGGGCTGCAAAGTTCGTCGGTCGTATATTTATCGACTGTCGACTTCTGCATGACCGCCAGCTCATGCAGTCGACACGATAGCGAAAGTTTCGCTATAGAGACGCTGAAGATTTAGACAGACGTTTACGGTAAAAGAAAATTCCTATACCGCGTTTCAACGTAAAACTACGATAAAACTTATTTATTCGAAAGTGAAGTACACTTGAAAGATTACTCGCAGATAATTTCATTAGCCACCTTAGACATTAGGGGAATTAAGAAAATTAGAAAGTGCCGTGCACAATGCCACACGGATGAAACCTCGCGTGCGCGAGCAGGTGCCAGATTGATCGCGGAGCGGTAAATTTTCCCGATATAACACTAGTAGCTAGAGAATAATTAATTAAGAGGAACGATGACTTAAAACGGGCCATCAGGAGCCTAGTGGTTATCTCTCGAGGGGGATAAATACTGCAATATATATCCTGTCATAAATTTACGGGAGATACGACGAAAAAGAAGGTGGAAGAAGAGGAAGTCTAAGATGGCGCGGACGACCCGATGCAGCTTACCACCTGTCTCTTACGGTGCCACTCGAGCTGTAATTGCCGAAGAGAGAATGTCGTAATCATCATCGTCATCGTCGTCGTCGTCGTCGTCGTCATCGTCGTCGTCGTCGTCGTCGTCGTCGTCGTCGTCCTCGTCGACGATCGGCAGCGACGACAAGGGTCGACCCTCTTCGAGAAAACTAAACGCTGCAGCAACACAGCGGCGTGCTCTCAAGTGCCGAGTAGAGTGTCATCAGCGGCTTGTAACGTCGCCGACTACAACGGCCGACAGTTTTCGTCGTGAAGTCGAAGACAGACACGTAGCACATTTGTCAGTACGAACCGTCGCACTCGATGAACAAGAGAGATTTTTCGAGATTTCGTCCGCCGGTGACATCGTGCGGTAATGATGCAAATAGACTACGATGTCGAAACGGCCGTGAAAAGACACAATAATAAAATCGTACTACAAAATTCTCGAGATGGGATATTATAAAAATGCGAAAAGAAATATTTATTTTGTGTAATATTTTGTGTATCATAAGAAATAATAATTACAATTTTTTTCAAAAATGTGCTGAGTTCCTAATTTTGTTTAAAAAATTGAAAAAGGAAAATAATTTAAATAATTACAATAAAAATTTAAATGACAATTAATTTACGGTACTTTACGACTTTTACTTCGCGATAAATAACAATATATCTAATTAGAATAATTCTTGCTTTAACAATTATAATTATTAAGTAATTACAAAATAAAGAAAAACAATATGCATTGCTAAAGATATAGAATTTATATCTGAATAGTTCTGAATTCAATGTTGTATTCTATTTAAAAAAACCACCTATTGATGTTCAATAACTAGCGTTTTTCCTACCATTTATAAAAGAATTTATGTATTTTTCTATATAAATTATAGAATAATTATTGTATATTTATTGTTTCCTACAGTCAATTAATTCACTAAATTAAGTAATAGATTAACATAAATAATTTGAAAACGCTTATGTTTTCTGTTCTGCCAGTTATTATTATTCGTAATGTCACGCTACTGATAGAAAATGATTTAGCGGCATTACAGATTCAAAAAAACAAACTTATTTGATTTTTGTAAGAAAACCCTTTAAATAAAAAATGTTTATTGGTATTCGATAATGGCTTTATAGACCCTCCTCCTTTAGAAAAATAGTTTCTGAGAAACATACTATATCAAGACTTGCAGATTACAATGAGCCATACATAAAATATTTCACGTGCCGTGAGAAATAAGTACGAGTTGGCAAATTCCATTCATCACAATCACCCGAGGCAACAATTTAACGTTTAATTAATCCTATACGCACGGGCGCAACAAACTGCCCCTGCTATCAAATAAACCATCCGCGCACATCCCCCGCGATCGAGATCGGTCGTACGCGAAGACAAAAGCGCCCGTTTCAAATCCGCCGAGCGATCGACCGAGCACACAATCCGGCCATAAATCGCTCCGTTCGTAGCGAGTAGTGAGCAAACGATTAGCGACTCAAGCACTCGCGGATGCGCGCCAGGTTGGCAGCGTGTAACCGATGAAACCTTTCCGCGAAAGCTCACCTGCCCGTCGGGATCAATTCAATACCTCGTCGACTTCGATGCATTCAATTGCGGCGTATCCACTGTGTAATTCCAAATTCAATCCATCAATTTTTACCCGCGAAGAAATGACTTAAATGTCAAAACACGTCACTTTATGTAATCAACGCGTACTTACATTCAAATAATGTGTTTAAGTGGCGAATATCATGGTACTTAAATGTTTTGAGAATGATACAACGATTAATATTATTGAAATAACAAATTTCTCACGTCCCTAAGTAAATGTCCGCAAATTAATAATCGAGATAATAATTGGAAACAAGCAATTTTAGTTTTAACTTATACCACGATTTCATCACTGTCTTCGTACATAATTATTTGCACTACGTGCAACGAGTTGAGTAAATATGCGAGAATAAACAATACAGAATGTTGAACTTGAGAAGTAAGCAACTTTGATTAATTTAAATCAGTGATGGTATACAAAATTACGAACAAGCGTTCCCGAAAATGCAAGCTCCAGCTGATTTATACTTTATAAAATAATTATCCTCAGAAACATCGTTTTTCTAATAACTACTACTATAATATTGGTAATAACTATATGCTTATAGATTTTGTTTTATAATATAACAATCATATCATAAGTTACATAAACCAATATATGATTACGAGAATTTTAATATAGTTTAAACAAACCCTAATTTAAATTATTGAATAACTTTATGAAGATATGGTTGGATCAAAAAATAATAAATTATTGTAATATTATGGTTACTGCAACTATGTTTTCTCTTTCGGTGAAGGTGCGAGCAATATATCGCCAGAAACGTGCGCGCTCGTAGATCCATCGCAATCCCGAGCGAAGACGCGCGGAATAACGACGACGAGGGGAACGAGATTGGCATTGTGCGAGTGATCTCTCGGAATCGGCATGTAATTAGCTGACCCGATAGGGTACCAGCTGGTCGACGAGTGCGCGCGTTAATGCGGCTCTAATGTCGTGAGGCTCCCTCATCGCGGACTCTGGTACCGGCTCGCCGGCTGGCCTTTTAGCGCTGCGACGGCAGCGGGGCCTTTTCGACGTGCATACGATCGCATCCGCGCTCCTATTCGCTTTGCGCGCCGCTACTCCCTTCGCTCGCAGCACCGCTCGTCCAGCATCCGTTAGAGCGGATGCGCCGCAAGTCCGGAGTTACGAGCCGGTCGTTTCGCGATTTTTGCCGACCGGCGCGGCGCGCTGAACCGCGCGCGCTCATCTGGGCGCTGCGCTGAATAGTCGACATAGAAGAAAGGACCTGTAAGTGCCACGTTCTTAAGAGTATATTTTTACACTCACGAGGGTACCATACGGGTTAAAGTCCATAGCACTGTAAAAGCGCTCCAGATTTACGAGATTATTTATGATGCGCAGAATGGACGCGCGAAAAATGCTCTTTCTTCTACCCCTCCCGAAGAACAATTTTAAACAAATATTATTTCGGAATTGCTTTCAAATCACGACTCTTACTTCTCGCACCGATAATCCGTGGCATCAGCAATTAACATTCCAACGTGCTGATACGTTGTATGAAAGAAGAATAATTTGACTGTAATTTTCCATTTCAGCCGTTTCGAATTTCTACGAAATTAAGTTTAAGCGCGTTAGCTCTAGTTTCGTCAGAAGTTTGCTTGTCGTGATCGCATTATAGTGACGCTTACAAAATATCGTCTTTCACCGGGAGATTAAGCAAGCCTGAGATAGAGGAAGAGAGAGAGAGAGAGAGGGAGAGAGATAGAGAGAGACGAGTTATGCCCGAAGACGGTAGTGCACGTTCTTCCGAGAAATTATCGTCCCCAGGTTCGCCGGAGCGCGCACCTTTGCGGCGCTGGCAGGTAAAAAGCTTCCAGCCGGGTGACCCGCAGAGACGATGACGAACGTGACGAGCAAAATAATCGCTGGCATCGATAAGGCAGGTAATCGAGGCAAGGGTAGCCTGGCAGGCTCTCACGAGGTTGCCTCTCATCAAGGACGCATTAAGGAAGGACTCGCCGGACGTCCCGTGGGGAAGGGGTGAGAACGTGCCGCTACCGAGGAGGAAGGACAACATCGATCAAATCGTCTTCGGATCGTTTGAGAGCTAACCTCGAGAAACCTTGCAGGCAGCGGTGACTGATGCGCGCGCGCACACCGCGGCACAACGGAACAACTCTCGCGAAATTCCCCCGGGAAAGTCTGTGTTTAATTAGCGGACTGTGATGAATTCTTTGATTTAAGAGCAACGCGCTCGGGGGGTCGCGAAGGTCGGCAAGAAATTCAAGCGCGCGCGACGTGAGATATCGGCTGGATACCGTTTCGGATCAGCTTTTGCCGGCTGCGGAAATCGGCGTGATCCACTCCTCTCCCGCGAACGGTCGCGGAATTAATCCGCGACGGGGGGAAAAAAAAAAAAAGAAAAACGTGGCGCGCTTCAAGCTGCGACTGCCGTGTCGAATTTTGTATCGCTTTCACTGCAACTTTCTACCGGTGTCTCGCCGCGGATATAACGCGGCGCACGTAACGGCCGACACAACCGCAAAATGATCGACGATCGACAGTTATCGCCGGAACGATCTCCGAGAGGAAGTGCACCTGCCGAATCGGGGTCATGGCCACCATGGGGTTTGCGCGAATCGAATGCCGCCCCTTTCTCCTCGTGGAGCACACTCGTCTGCTCTCTTTGCCCAAGTCAAGACGTTCAACTCATATTGGCCTGCGAACGGGCATCGCAATCTTTTCTACGTCGTGATTTCTCATTGACACTTGAACAATTAACACGAGTTTCTCCCATTCCTAGAATGATTTGTAATAGCTCTATTTCGTAAAGCTGCACAAAAAAAAAATTAGTCTCAATTTTCAATAATCACTGCCTCGTACATAAAGCAAAAATGTAAAATTTTTCAAGAATTTGATAATCTCAAATCTCATATAAATATTATATTTTTAATTCAATATTATAACAGTCATCTAAATAATACGATCTATATTGTTTTAATAAATATTTTATTAAAAGATGTTATTTTTCTGTTAAAAATATTGTTTATCTATTTTTTTTTTCTTCTCAATTCAACAAAATTATTATTGGATAATGCAAATATATGTTTCTTAATAAAACCGTATAATATTTTTCACATAAGCAAGTTCAAGATCAACAAATTTTTTCGAGAATATTTTATATTCTTGGTTACATATAAAACTAATTATTTAATTAACTTTTTTTCTGTGTAGCAAAGTAAAAATTCGCATTAACGAGTGTTATTTGTGTGCATTAAAACAGTAACATACAATAAAATTATAATAAAATAATGCAAAAAGTTAGTATCACATAAAAAATAAGAAAAAAGGCATATGTCTCATTAATAAATTTTCCTATAGCGTGACAAGAAATCCACGTCCTTTAGTGTTTGCTTTGTTACATAATCGATTGGCATTGCAAGTCGCACAATGTCATGCATTACTTGCGAATATCAAGAATCGATTCCTGAGATTCCTGAATTTAGTCACGCGTATACACGTGCAATGCGAACATTAAGCCTCAACCGATTTGGTTCAACCGAGAAAATCGCTCATAACCGACACTGAATATCATTTGTCACATAATCTACCATTCGCAACGTAACGAACTAAATATAACGCAAATTTACGGTGTCAAGACGTAAGAATACATTGCTTCCGTTACACGTTATATTGCGATTTTTTGTTTCAAAAATATTTACTCTACAGCAAACTAAAATTAAGAATAATTTGTTATCAATTATTCGTTAATTAAATATAATTAACAATTTTTTGCAAAAGTTTATTTAATACAATATATTAGATTTACGAACACAAGTTTAATTCATATTAAAAATACAAATGTTTTGTAAATAATCACTCAATTATTATTATTATTAATTTCTTGTTTTAGTACTTTTACTTTAATGAATATATACTTTTTCATTTTTTTTTTAATTTAAGTGATATTAGTCATTATTTCAAGCATCAAAGAGTTGATTAGCCGTTGCGATTCAGATTAATATTTAAATGTAATCAAAATAGGAAATAATATAAAACAAAAAGACAAACAAGCCTACCGATAATTAAGAAAATATTCGAAGCATTAACAAATAAAATATATATTATATCTCTATATCCTTGTTATGTCGCACTTAAAATAGAAAACTCGATGCCGAATGACCACGTTTATCCTTAAGTGCGCGCTGCGAAGAAGCCGAGCCTTCATAAATTAATGACGTCGTGAATCGCATCTTGCACTAGGGAAGCTTTTTTTCGCGGCACCGTAAATCCTCGTTTGCGTAACGGCGTGACTTTTTATACGCGGCACCGCAAAATTGGCGAACCATAAAACCGCGACTCTACTTGGCGCGAGCAAGAAGCAACAATAAAAAGAGAGGAGGTACCAGTGCGACCGTCACACATCGATGATTCAATCATCAGGAATGTCGCGCAATATGTCAAAAGGATTGTCTTTGTGTCACAATGGAGATGTTTGCGTTTTGCTCGATTCGTTCTTGCAAGAGAGTTGAAACTGTGAAGTAATTCTACGGAGAAACGGTATCGGTAACGAGCTTAAAAAAAAAAAAAAATATCGGAAAGAGCAGAAAATGTTTTCCGTTCCTCCATTCGAAACCAATTATTTCTTTGCGATTTGTAGCATTTGACAAAACAATGCTTTCTTTTAAATCACATTTCTTATAGAGACGTTCGACCAGTTACATTATTTCATGAAATCTGATGAGCACGATGCGCGGTCGCGAACAAAAAAAAAGAAAAGTATAATAGATCGAAGTTATTAAAGGGAAAATCATTAGCGGGAGTACTCGGTAAGACGAGCAATTCCGTCCGAACGTTAATCAGTGATCCTCCGTGCGGGCTCTTCGAGCCGCGAGATTCGCTCGGAGGCACTTCTGCACTAATTGAAACTCGAACGTCCAAGATAATGGCACGTACACTGTACGCCGGTAATTTTCATGCCGCGAGCGTTGATTATGAAATCACAAAGTGGTAGGTGGTCCTGATTAGTGCTCTCGGCAACGTTTGCATACGTCGACCTCCTCTCTCGCTGCACCTTATCCGTCGAATGGGCTACGAGACTGGTTGGAAATTGACAAGTTTGAGCGCTAAACGTGCCCAAGGAAAACACCATTTCGAAACATCCGATTGAAACGCGTAACTGTATCTGCAATGTTACGTACACCGAAGAAAATTTTACAATTGAAACGTGTTGATAAAGGTCAAGGACGCAAATTACGATAAACCACTCTCGCAGCCGCCGACTACCGTGCTATTAATTACGGCAATTAATCGTTTTCAAAAGTCGAGCCTACACGCTACTTCACGCAGTTGCGCGAAAGGCAGGCTCCCATCGCAACGCACTACGGATTTTTGCGGTCAACGGTAATTAATCGCGTGACTAATTTTTTAATGTCTTAATTAATGCCCGCTGTCGGCCGAGGCGTCGCATCGGTTCTGTAACTTAATTACGAAGTCTCCGTGATTTAATTGAGGTTCTGATCTCTCGCAACTTTTCTCCGTCCCCAGAGTGTCCCCCATCCAACTTCAGTATGAAATATTTTTGCTTTATTCTCAATATAATAATAGAAATGCAATGAAGAAATGCAAATGTAGTAACAACACTTTCCCTCACGTGAAATTATTTAGTTCTTCTTAATACAACACCAAATGTAATTCGTCTTACTCATCCTGCACATAAAGATATCAAGGCTGTTACAAAAGTCGACGATTCATAAAATACTTTACACGGAAATAATATAAGTCTTCACGTCGAATATTACTGCACACTTATGCATAGAAGTAACTGTGGCGTTGAAAAGGATGAATTATTCGTGATCGATCCCGCGCACGCAGAGAGCATGGAGAAGCTAATGTATGTACGACGACCGTAAGATCCGCGGCATTTCCACGGCGTGGCGCGGCGCGGCGCACGGCTGTGCCTACGGATACGGCTGCGTGTCAAGAGGTGAAGGTCTAACACGGCCTTGAGGAGCATCGTACGTTCTGCAACACGCTCGCCGCCATTTCCTCATTGGCTCTCGTGACTCCTTCCGTGAACGGCCAGATTGGCTCGCTCGCTCGCTCGCTCACTCGCTCGCTGCAAACGCATCATCGTAAACGCGAATGCTTATAGTTTTACCGGCGACAAAAAGACTCACGCGAATATAATAATCCTAGAAAAGTGAAAAGAAAACGCGTCACGCGAACGTTTTCCACTTCCGATCCAGGCCTAGTTTGGCGTCGACTCATTGGAATCAGCTCGACAATTAACTCGAGCTACCGCCACAGCTTTTACGCTCAACGCGCACAGACTGCAATTGCAGTCGTAACTTTGTGTTAACATCGTAAAAATAATTATATTACTTGACCACGCGTAAAATATCCGCGCGTCGATTTCTGCACGCATTCCGGTGTGAATCAGAGCAACGTACGTCTTACGAAAGGATCCTGTCGCGTTGTGGACTTTCGCGGATCAAACGCCAGCAATTATCCTCAACTTTCATCGGTCGGCGCGCGTTGCCCGAACTGGTCCGGCAGGTGTAACCGTCGCCGTGGCAATACGCGTTAATCCCCGGTTTTCCAAATAACTCGCGTTACTAATGTCAAAATGTCAGGGCACACGACCGACTGCCCGTAGGCCAAAACTCCGATAATTATCGCCATCGACACACACACACACACACACACACGCACGGTTTATGAGGCGCTCTCGCACAAATGATGCCCAACGTGCAGGTGGTACGGCCGGCGAGCCTCACGCGCAATTTCCCACCTTACATTTGCAAATGCGTCCGTTGCGAAATACACGCGGAGCTAAATGTCGACGCCGCGCGTGTAATTCACGACCACTTCCGAATACAAGATTGTATAAGCGTGAATTCGCTAAAAAAATAAGTGGAGAAAGGCGACTCGTTTGTATTCTTTGATGTATATTTTAATATTTCAAGAAATAAAATTTCATAAAATACCGTAATCTGAAACCTTGTCTCATCGAAATAATAACGCGAAGATGATAGAATATTTGGAATAATCTATTTTCCATTATTTTCTATTCCACCTATTGTAATTGACGGCGCTGTTCAATAAGACAAAATTCATCCGGAAAGAGTTAAATAAAATTAAATATTGATAAGGATTACTTCCAAGGGAATTATACAAAATACATGAATTTATTGCGTTTGAAAAATCGACCGAAGCGCGAAACTGCAGCTTCCTTCTATCAGCGCGCGGGAAACGATAAATCACCGCAAACACAAATTCATCATCTCTCTCTCTTGGGTTTCCAGCTCGTTCGACCAGCGTTTCTTTCCGGCCGCGCTGCACATCGAAGAAGCAGAAGGAATACAAAGACGACAATTTACGACTGTCGCTGCTCGCGCAGCGAATTGATTTCGCCGGATTTCACGAGCGCGCCCGGTAACCCGACCGACCGCTCCCTTCGTCCCTTTCCCTTTCTTCTCCTTCTTCTTCTCCACTTCCTCCTCCTCCTCTCTCTCCTTCCGTACTCACGTCGGGGACGAGACAGAAAGAAATCCCGCGCGACGTCCCGCGCTGCCCTTCGCGTACACCGCAAAAAAGGGCGGTTCGGTCCTCGATAACTACTGTGCGCACAGTGGTTGCGTCGGGCAAAGGAAGGAGATGATCGACGAAGGAGAAGGCGGAAAGAGAGAAAGAAAGGGACAGGAGGAAATAAGCGGATGAATCGGGACGGAGAAACGAGAGGAGGACGAAGAGTAAGTGAGAGAGAGAGAGAGAGAGACAGTGGCGGTGGAGGAGCCTTCCTCCTAGTTGGTCCACATTAATTAACCTGCTCTCTTAATTGCGCGGCTTGTTTATTGCATGGCCACGGCCATTTGTCGATGGCTGCCTTATGCCGGCTCCCGCATCGCGTAGGGCTATTATCCGATCTCGGGCCGAGTTGCGCCGCTCTTCTACCCGCGCGCCGGGTATATACATATGTATATCGATTCCGAAGGGCCTCCCTCGTAATCTACATATAGACCAGGTACGGCTTTAATCCCGCGCCGAGCTCCTCTAAACGAGGAATATTTATTAACTGGGCTCATGATCGCTTTGACTCGAGCTTAAAGGAGCGTGGCCCGCGCACCTCTCGAAATTACATGTTGCAAGTGACAAATATGGTTCACGTTATATTTTAGAGTAGTGCCGGGTGTTGGACATATACATAAAGCCGGCGCAGTTGTATAAATATAATTGGATATATAATAATTAGATCACACGAAAATAAATAATTTAGAGTAGATATATTATGAAAATTCTGTTTATGCGTTATATTATATAAAACACTGTTTCTTACACCAAAGTTGGCAAAATTTCCTTTTTTTTCCTCCCCAGTAGTAAAAACCGATATTTTGTTTTAAATAGCACATCATGTGCGTCTGCCTCGAATTACTCAAATTTATTTGGGGAAGAAATTTCCGAAGAAAAAATATTTAAAAAGAAACTTGTCCACCTGGTTTGCATACGAACGCCCGTCTCGAATCTGCTTCAAGTACCTTAAACGCGCGCGTTTGCCGTGAAATGTCGATTTCCGCGACCAGAGAGATAAGAGATACAAAAGATCGTCGTCGCGCTACGCCGATTAGACACTCCGATCATGCGTGTGGACCGGATCCTTCAACAGCCATCGGGCGTCGCGTCGTGAAAGAGGTAAAGCCGCGGCTCGGGCGGATACACCGAGACACACTCGTCTAATGAAGCAATCCTCGAGAGTGGGAAGACCCGCTTTTTACGAGGAATGCACTTCCTCTCTCCCTTTCGTGCAATCAGGCGACTCGTCCGAGGATTAAGAACAACCTCGCTCGACGAAGAGCTTTCTCGCGACTATCAAAAAAGTGTCTTCGACGCATAAGAAAAAAAGTGACGGCGAGATACAGGCCGAGAGGCATGATGAAACAGCGACGTGAATCGCTAATTAAGCCGGCGATGGCAATTGGTAATTACGGTAGCGACAGTGGCCAGCGAGGTCGATCGGAGGTGGCCCTGCCCGAAGCTCCAGACTTCATCGTTCGTGCCCGCACCATGGAACAACGTTATCATACAAGTCGAGTTTTTCCATTGACGAATCGATAGTCCCCCCCCAAGTCAAAACCGGTCCAAATCGACCCACGGACAGTAGCTGACCGACAGAAAGTACCTTTCGGTCGCAGGAGATAAAGGTGCATCCCTATACAGCGAGATGAAATTGATGATAGCGTCGCGCGTGAACGGACGAGAGGTCTTCTCCTTTTTTTCCCTTGGTGTATTCAGATAACCGCCATCAGCAACGTACTGGGAACGCATTAGCCTGTCTCGCACTTCGTCCAGGCGGACGATACCGATCCGTATTAAACCGCGCGGAATATTAATGTTAACATATCAGTGTTGCTGGTGATTATCTGCAAACTGCCGAGTTTGTAGGCGCGAGAAAGTCGATAAAACGACGAGTGCCCGATTTCATCGCGTTCTTTTGCCGATGGTTCCTCATAAACGGTACGGTAAAATTAATGACCCGCCGGATGTATGTTTTGCGCCGTTTCTCCATTACAAGTTTTACACTTTCACGATGTGCGTCGAAGCATATTACAGGTATTAGATTGACCCTCGCTAATAGGGAGAGACTTTTCATAAGACCTTTTTTGCGGGACAATTCTATATATAGCATCTATCTTGAACGGCGTTCTAAGCAGCGAGTTCAAAAACATAAAAACGCGAGAGAAAAAGGTCAGGCGAGTAGAAGAGACTACGGGTGACGAGAAAATTATTTTCACGGCGAACCGCTTTTTTTTTTTGGCCGGCGTACTGAAAAAGGGAGGATGCGAGGCGTCGGTCTGCCTTGTATCTCTCAACGATAATCTCGGATACGAGAATTTTCCTAGCCGTGAGTCCGTAAAACGCTAAATGTTCAGGGCAGAACGACACGCGATATTCCGTCGGGAGCTCGTCGTCGTCCACGCCGCAGGATCATACATTCTTGCGGATCAGAACAAGTATCAGTCCCTGGGAGGGACGACGCTAATAAGTCCTTCTCGGATGAAATCGCCGCACGACTCGCGCGATTAGCTTCGCGACGAAGAGGAAGACGAAAAAGAAGAAGAAGAACAAGAAGACGACGACGAGGACGATGAAGAACTGGTTTGCGGAAATCAGCATCCTCGAGGGCATGGACGAATAAATATTCCGTGATCTCAAACGCGTTACGATACGGAACACCACGTATAGACTTCACTGCAAGCAGTTTGAGTTAAATACGGGTATTATCAAAGTTTTCATGTCATTCCACGATAGACTTTTCGGCTTTCGTTGGCCGCATCGTTTTGGAGTACTAGTCGTCGTCGTCGTCGTTGGTCGCGAGTGGAGATCGTAATTGGGAGTAACGATCTTTCAAAAATAGAGCGGATCGAAGGTGCAGCGGACTGTGTCTGAAAACGAACGAGCATCGAACAGCGTGCGCTCCAGCTCTCGTATTTAAGTAGGGATAAGAAAGCGGAGGTGCGGATTTGGGGCCGAACGTATCGTTCGCCGCGTCGGAATACGCGCGCGTATTCGCGCGCGAATGCGCGACGGGTGAGAGAACGAAGGAGCGAAAGGTACGAGGAACAAAGAGGCAAGGGAGAGGGAGGCAGCATCGAGTTACGACTGCCGAACCTATTTTCGGTTCGGCGAAATGCAGGCAGAACGTACGATAGAACCGCGTGATGCATCGCGGCATATGGCGTAAATCAAGCAACCGCGAGCGAAGAGGACCGATTTCCAGCGTTACCAGCCCACGCGCGCATTATATCAGCCGGCCGGGGCATATTTATTACCTGGGGGCCGTCCAGATTGGAGCGAATGCTGGAACGAAGCTGCCGCGTAACGTCTAACATACGCGGTCGGGAGTGCATCGTTGCGATTCGAGGCGTGTGCGAACGGAATCATTTTCCACTCTTGACGAAACCATTTCTGTCGATATCGCGGATAAGTGGACCATTGAACTCGCACATTTCAATTTTACGAGACGCGTAAATTTTTGCACATGGCGTAACTCGAAGAAATCACTGCAGATGCAAATAGGAATTAGCAAATATTATTTCAGTGATTTATTATTTAATTCTCGATTTGGTGTAATTTATTACATACTTTTAACAGTTTAATGTTGACCTTTTAAAAATTCTCGACTTTAAGAACGTATCATTTTGGAAAAGCTGCGCGCGAGAATTGTTACAAATATTTTTAACAATAAAGCGATGTAAATTATGTCGTCTTAGGAATCCCTTATAAAAATGTAATACTGGACAGCATTAAATTATCCAGTAATTATTTTTTTTGAAGTATTAAATGCACTATTATTAGTACTTTTAAGTACTTACCTTCTAGTATCACATTTTTATAAGGGATTATCAACTACATAATAAATATTAAACCGTTACTGAAGTTAATATTTCGCATAATTTCACATCGTTCCAGCCTCGAGATTTTAACGCGCCGTAAAGACTCAATGTAGACGTCTTTGTCATACTACGCGTTAATGTTACTCTCTTTGGTTTTTTTTTTTTATTCTCATTTAGAGCGGATGAAGTATAGGACCCTCGACGGCGTCAAGATGGTGCGGACGCCGGACAAGTGTTCTTGTGAACCGTACGCAATACGGACGACGTTTATGACGAGGCGCCAAGTGCTTATTCTTATCTGAACCCGACCCGCTTCCTCAAGACTGTACGAGGACATCATGTTGCGGAAGGGAGGCCAAATAACATTGTAACGGCTAAATGTGCTTCTATTTTGCGCCGCTCGCGTTTAGAATTGCCAACGAGACGGGCCTCGCGATAGATTGCCATCTGCGACGCGGAAAATAATCTTTAACCTGCATTTATACATAACAGGCGGTCAACAGTGAGTTGCTGTCCTCGTTTGGCGACTAATCGGTCCGTTGCAATTTTAATAAAAGAAAAAATAATAAAAGTTATGTATCTCTCTCTCTCTCTTTTATTTTCTCCAAAGTAGAAAGTAGAAAGATACTCTACTTTCCGACATCGTCCTACTCGGAACGGCGAATACTCGTCCTCTACGCATTACGTAATAACAACTTGCATCGCGGAAGCGGGATGTAATGTAAAAATTTCCCCGAGACGCCACCTGAATCCAGCCTTAAGTCGCGGCGAATAAATATTTCCGCGGTCTTATTCCCGGCAAAACCGGTAATCATCGCGAACGGCGACGCCCCGCATCCCCGCGGCCGCATTGATAATAACGCGCGCTCGCGCGAGCTCGTATGCGTGAGATAACGCGCGTTGCGTATGGCCGCGGGCGTATGATATGAGGAAGTCGGGATTTGTGGTACCAAGAAGCGCGCGATTGCGCCGTGGGCCCTCGCACGCCGCCACGTTCATTACCGATCGCCCCATTAATCTGGAGCGGGCTGATGGCTCGCGGGCCAGTAAATATCTGGAACGATAACATCTGCGACTTAACATTCGTTCCACGTAGTGGATGCCCGTTCCCGCTGAGTTTTCATACCGTACGGGCTATACTTGTCCTCCTTAGCAATCGGGAGCAACACCTTCGCACACGATAGACGACTGGATTGTCAGCCGATTCTCACGTGGCCCGCGGTAGCGACTTTTCAGCTTAACTGATAAACATACTAAAATTATATACTTGTACTATTATTAACACGTATAAATTGCTTATAATAATTCTATACATAAGTATGAGAAGAGATCGGTAAAATTGTTTTAAAATTACAAGTCTTTAAACAAAGTTACAACATGCGAGAGAAGCAAGCGTAAGGAAAACGTGAAAAACATTATGTTAAATAAACGTTGCCGCGGGAAGGCGCGTTTCGGTTCCTACGTCGCGCCTAGTAAGTAATTAGATATCCCTGGAAATACATCAGGTGCTGACTGGTTCGCCCGATCGCCGCGCGAGTTTATACGAGAGCGATTTCCCACTCCTAGAGAATAAGCGATATTGGCTTACCAGATTGGGAAAGCGATAGCCCTGCTCTCGCGCGCGACGTATCCTTTCCTTGTATTTACATGTAAAGTACGTCAACGCGCAACGGGAATCGCAACCCCCGCCTCCCCCCCCTTCGCCCCTCTGACTCTGCTGGCTCGCACGCTTGTACCCATAATTCCCACCGTCTTTACGATAGCTCTTGGCGAACGGTATGAAATCTGATGCACTCCCAATTACAAAGTCCGCATTAACAGTCCACACCTGACCGTTTAGAAATACATAGAACGCCCCCTACAAGCGTATCGCACGCTCCCATCGAATTCGAATTCGCAATCGGATTCTGAAGCCTCTCACGTACGATATTTTAAACTCGTGCATCTCTGGATGATCGTACATAAGTATAACCGCGGAAAAGACAGGAAAAGATTATCGTGTCGCTTCTCGATACGTGCGTAACGGCATTTCTGAATTACGAGTCGAAGTTATTGAGTCCGCGTTTCTTCTCGCATACACACGAAGGGTCCGTTCGGGGAATAGTTTAACGCGAGAAAAGCGGGCGTGTTCAGCGAAACACGTATGCGTCACGCGGGGCGAAGTATTAACCAAACAAGCACCCACTACATCAGTCTGTAACAGATACCTACTGGTACTACAAACGCGTGGAACACTGTGTCCGTACGGCTTTCTGCGCCACACGCAGCCGATGTTTATTATCTCGCTTCCTTCTCCCTCTCCACGCGCGCGGGACGAGAAAGAGAGAGAAAGAGAGAGACAGAGAGAGGGATCGCGATACCTGGAGCAATTAAATCGCCGGGACAATAATTAACTCTCCCAGCGTCGTGAGGCGGCCCGATGTCGCACGGACGGGACGGGGAATTGGAAAACGGGCTGCCTCGATCTCGGCGCGATATGAACGATTACGAGCGAGTACGCGGCCGGAGCGACAAGTGGCCGCGCCGCATGGAATTATTGGCGAATTTGCATCTTAATGGAACTATCTGCCCCAGCTACGGGAGAGAGAGAGAGAGAGAGAGAGAAAGGGAGGAGGGGGAGGGAGACGGCCGCATCATAATTCCTCGCGCTATTCGCTACTGTCGAGCGGCAAAAGAGAAAAACGATGCACCGCTGAAAATAGCCCCGCGGCGGGACGCGCCCGACGACGCACCACCACCACCACCACCACCACCACCGCGTCGCGCCGGTCGTTTTACGCGAAATCGAAAGTTTCGTAAGTGCGCGCCACATAATCGCGCGTTCGATTTCCCTTTTTACTGCGGGGATCTTTCGGGGATGTCTCGTAAAGCGCGTACGTAACGAGCTGCGAACTCCGGGGAAAGAGGGTAAAGTTGCGAGTTTCGTGCGAGTTGCGTCTCTCGGGATTGTAAATTATACGCGTGTCAAAATATACTCTTGGTTCACTTGTCAAGCGAATTTTTATATACATTTTATATTAATAAAATGCAACGGATAGAGATGAAAAAACTTATCATGTCAATATTCGTGGGACGACATCAAGAGGAAGTTTGGGCATAGGCGCAATCTTTAAATGTCACGAATAAACAATATTTAAAGCTTTCTTACGATTTTTTATATTCGATGTATCTGCTATTCGTCGCGAGAGAGAGAGAGAGAGAGAGAGAGAGAGAGAGAGAGAGAGAGAGAGAGAGAGAGAGAGAGAGAGACTAAAATGGAAATGGGTAACGCACGCAGAGAAGCTCATTCCAGCGATCGTGCGTCGCTTGTCGCGTCGTCGCGTACTTTCCGTCGCGGTGCGAGAGAGAGGAAAATTCTGAAATAGAAATGCAGGAGAAACCAGCCAGGCAGCGGGAGACTATTTCGGGTGAGGTCAGAGGCTGAGGTCAGTCTGTGAGGCCTGGTCAGCCTCCCACGAGTCCTGGAACCCTGCCAAGCTTGACGCCCACGCAACCGACCGACCGACCGAACAGAAACCTGCGGGAACTCGAGCAACGGTGCGCCGCTTGGATTGTGATCTACGAGATTCGGGCAATAAGAAATCATCTCGTAGAACACGCCTGCATACGTGTAATTTGTCGACGCATTAACAAATTTCTTAAATAATATACGATTGCTGTTGTTTATTTGCGAATGGAATATTAAAGTAACACGTATTACGAGCAAATTATAACACAATATATGTCAGCTACACTATTTTTAATTTTTGCAATAGGGTGCTAACAATTAAAGACTGTAAGTTGCTTTTCCTCTAAAAACTGACTGCGAAATGTTAATGACAGAATATTTAAAACAATACATCTTCTCTATTTGACTCCAGGTTCAGAGACATTAGAAAAGTTTCTACTTTCACGAAATAATATAATATAATTTATTATCAGCAGTTCAAATTGCTTATCAATTTTTATTTATTAATAAAATAATCGACGTAATTAAAATATTTTTAATTCGATAGATAGTGGTGGAACATACGTGATCATTCTACAAATACTCTGAACAATCTGATACGTACTTTATGTAGATCGCGATCTGACGTGCCAAAGAGTTTAAGCGATACAATCACATGCTTTCGCCCGGTGCAAGGAAAGCAGAAAAGATAAGACGTGGGGTCCGTTCACGACGGGACGGACGACGGGACGCGAAAACGAGACGGATTTAAGATGCCCGAGTACGTTCCCGCTCGGAGGAATTTACGACTGTGTCGTAGTGAGGCATGGTAATAGCCGTAACATGGCAGATATTAGCAACGATTATCACTTGCGCCACCGCACTTGTATGTACATCGCCTTCTTCAGGGCGCCTTAACAAGACGTGAATAATGGACGATATTTCGCCTTTACGAAACGCGAAATGCTCGAAACGACGAAATAATTCAGCGATAATAGCCGTGGAAATTTGTAGGCCACGTGAAAACTTTACCGGCCATCGTGGGAAATGTCATACAATTCGACAAAGATACATTGCGATAATAAATTGCTTTTGCTCCGGGACAAAGATTGCCTTTTCAACGTAACGTCGATATCTCTGCATCTGGCAATTTCTTTCGAGAAAAAATGTCTGGGTCTCGAAAACACATAGGGTCACTGCACTATATCCAATAAATAAGAAGTTGCATCAATAAAGAAACAAACAACTTAATATAATACATCAAATAAAAAATGATGTGAATCGAATTTGTAGAAAAAATTAGATTTAAAAAATATGAATCAATTTGCAATTTATTATTTTAAAGTCTCATTTTTTTCATTTTTTCCTTAAACAATTATATTTACTGGTGATTGCGGTGACTCTGGTATTATCATGTTGTAATCTAGAATTAAGATCTATATCTTATATAACAGAAAGAGATTTATGCCACGAGAAATTTTGGAAACGACACGAAAAAAAATGTTTCTTCCCACGATCTCAACGCGATGCCGAGCGCGAAAACTTCGCGAAGTTTCCTCGAGGAAGCTTCATCGGGACCGATTTCGTCAAGTTTTCGAAGTGGCGGCAGCATTCGTTGGGTCGCGGCCAAGAAAAAGGGAATGGCGTGGGTGAGTCGCACGAGCAAAGCGAGCTGACCCGAACTCGTCGCATGCGATTCGACCTCGCTCCTCTCTCTCTCTCTCTCCTCCGCCGGTCTCTCTGAAAATAACTACGCTCGTTTGACGTCACCGACCAATTCAAATCGACCGCTCCTTTTCCTTCTTCCAAAATTGTATACGCGGCATATAAAAAAAAAAATTTGTCTACACGTACACAATATTAATTACACTGAAACGAAGATGAACAGAGAAACCCCAGCGGAGCAAACGAAATGAGGGAGGGTGATTCATCCTTAGTGTTAATCTTGACAATCAAGATATATATTTAATACTGATAATCTTAATGCGTGGCAAAATGCAAAGATATGCGTATCTGTTAATCTCGAACTTTAACATTTCTGACAAAGTATTGAATACTTCAAGTGATATTTGTCCAGCTTACGTAAGAATCTCTTATAATGCAATCTGAGGAATGTTTCCGCTAATGGCAAATTTAATAAAGTGTCCACGGGCACGCGGTGTGTACGTTAAATAAATGATTCAGGCACGAGTGAGCCGCGGAGGTAACGGGAAGTAAGTATTTGCGCCGTCGTCGTAACGAGTTGCGAAAAGATTGCACGTTCGCGTTAGCCGGTGTGACGGTACGAGCGCGAAAAGTGGAGGAGGACTCGAGTGACTCGAGGCGATCGTCGAGTTTAACCTCTGCGAAAAAGGTTAACTCAATTTCCCTGTGAAAATCGGGCCGTGAGGATGCATCCGCGAGTCGATCCGCGATCCAACGGAGAGGAGAACGGATCGAGATCGAGACGCGACGAAGCAGCGGGGTCAAACGAATAGCGCAATTTCAACGTAATGCCCCTACACGACCGCGATCGCGATCGATCAGCGATTTGCCGGGGGAATAGATGGCACGAGATACGTGACTGTGATCCCGGGCGCACGCTAAAAGGGGAAGGAAAGAGGGGAAAGAGAGAACGGTAGAACGAGCAAGAGACGGAGGAAGAAGGTGGACTTGATAAAGGACGAAGGAGGGGCTCGAGAATGCGCGAGGATCGAATCCCTCTCGGATGATCGTTTCCGATCTCCGAAGACCGGATGCATCGCTCACCGGTCGCGTAACTCGTTCGACCGTTCGAGCAGAAATGGCTCGCCGGGCGCTAATGGCACCAGAGAAATAAATAGAGCTCGTTATCGGTGCAACTTGCAAAAAGTGGAAGCCGCTCGGCGATGGAGACATATAAGATATACGTTATAAACGTGTTTGCCACTGTGTACGTACATTCGTCTCAAAGCTTCGAGAGATCCGAGGTGGTATCAACCACGATGCCTAATCCGTAAACAGTAAAAGGGAGAGAAGGAGGAATTTTCTTACTGCGCCGCGGGTACATGGTAACAACGTTAAGGTTCTACAAAGGTTCCATTCAAATGGACCGATAAATAATTGCCCCGATGTCGTTGGACTTCCGAGCGGTTAATTAACGAGGCAGTTAACGATGTACAGCTAAAACACGCCTTCATTACCGCATGGCGTATCTTTTAAAGTCGGTACTCTGATATCTAAAGATCAAGTGGTACAAATGTACAAATGTATCGAATTAGAAAGTTAAAGTTGTAAGTTGTTTCGTGTTGAAAAAAAAGAGAAAAAATCAGAGGGAGAAAAACAGTTATTAATCTTATAAATCTTATAAATCTTTTATGTATTTATTTGTATATGCATGTAAACTACCAAAAAAAAAAAATTTCATAAAACGTAAAGTATAGAAACAACTTTACATGCACATGAAGATTTTATAAGACATCGCTATACATATGAATTTGAAATAATATTCTCATATGAGTTTATACACGTTCTAAGTAAAAAATTTTTTAGAATTTTAATAAGAGTTTTTAAATGATAAACAGCATTATAATAGAACATTATGTGTGGTTAGCATGTAGAAATAACAGATTGTTAGGGATATGAATGTACTATCGTTTTGTAGATACTTAGCACCTTGTTGTAATTAATTGTATGAGTCACAGAGAGTCAACATTACAAGCGACTGCGTCGATGTGAAATTTTATTGGCTCATTGATGTATCTGCTATCCCAAGCTGTACGGTACAAAAAGTTGAGAAGGCAAAAAAATTGCGGATGTTAATTAATACACGATAGGTTATTCAATTATCTGATCACATATATCATGATGCTTTATAATCTAGTGGACACTGTTAAGAGTTGGATACTACCATTACTAGCTAATCGAAATCTTTAATTGGACATGTATGAGACAAAACGCATATAATATATGAGTATAAACGTACTCTGTGTACTGAATGAGTGCACAAATTTTGATATTGCAACCAATGGTTTTTTATTGCGCTATTGACAGACATTATATATCGCTAAAAAAATAATGCTATCATTTAGAATCAGTTGTCATTTAGAAAAGAAATTTGGTTAGATTTCAATAAGCTATAATCCTTATGGAAGTAAAAATCTAAGGACTTCATAGAATAATAATCCGTAAATTTTGGAGAGCAACAAATAATCGAAATAACGTAAAAATATTTGTGATGTATTCAGGGAGAATTCTGTGTCAATTGCAATCACCTGCGAAAGATGGCTCGCTAAATTTAAACGGGATGATTTCAACTTCAAAGAGAAATCACGCCACGTTTTGATATTGACGATGACAACGTTCGCAATTTAGTGAATTTAAACCAACGAGTTTCGTGCGGATAATTTAAACGTTGATAAATCGCCTTTCAGGATTAAAAGTGCTGGTAAAAAATACTCAAGATTCAGTGAGTATTTTCAGCATATTTGTGACACATCCTAAACACGTCGAAACGCGATAACATATTGTAAACAATCCATAGAGTGCTAATTAAATCCATTAACTAATAATAAATCTCGACAAGATACGTGCAATCGAAGTTTCACAAACTTATCAATCCATCTATTTACTATCTATCTATCGATTAATGAACGCGCGATGATTAATGAACAAATAGTGGAAGAATTATAGCGGTCGTCAGTAAGGACAATAATTAAAAACGTTTGACAAACCCCGCGGGTGAGACAAATCGGAGAACGCGTGATTTATGCACCGCGTGTCGGCCATTAATATGCGAACGTTCGTCGGGGAGCCGTACGTGTAACGCCAAAGGCCGACGCCGCGGCTATTTACCACCGAACGTTCCCAATTAATTAGACAACTATCAGAAGCTAAACGTTACCGGTGCATTACCGGGGCGGCGATACGGGCGCGCGAGATTAAACGTCGCATGCAATTCTCGCAGACCGGCGCGGCGGCCAGCGCTGCGTTCCGCCGCATTGTACCGCGGTCGCAGCTAATTGCCGTTCGCCCGAAAACACGGCATAAATCGCCATTCGGTTTACTGCTGCATGCCACTGGCAGCACTAATTACAATAGCAATTTCCTTATCGATCCCTTATGATCTCTCGCGGGAGAGACGGGCCGCGCGCAAAACCGCGGGCATTATAGAGAAGCGAGCGCGGCCGATGTAAATTTCTTCACGTGAAACTCGGATCGTTCGCGGCGAGATTAATTGCCACGATCTGTACGATTGCCGCGGCTTACATGAAATCGGTATCGCGTGAATCCCGCAGATTCTCTCTCTCTCCCTGTCTCCTTTTTCCACCGTATCTTTCCACCTCTATGGGTATATTGGATGCGCACGCGGCGGACGCGGTGCGTGCGTGGGTGTGCGCGCACGCGAGCCTAACTTGTACCTCTACTCCTCCTCCTCCTTCTCTTTTCGCGGTGCGAGGAACATTTACGCGCGCGCATACGGGGAAACAATGCAAACATTCGTTTATCTTCGACACGCGTTGATTTATCGTGCGGCGCGATAAATCGCCGCGCTACTCGTATAATCGCGCGGCGCTCGACGATATTTCGCGTCTGGCTGGCGGCACCGCGCAATCGATGTAGATCGCGTGCAACCGACGGCACGCATTGCATAATCGACAACAAAATCCCAGGCGAAGGCGCACGTCGAATAATTAGATGCCTTTTTGCACCGTCGAGGAAACGCTCCACCGAATAAAAATCTTACGTAACGTTTTATCTGCCGTTTCTTTATAAGAAACGTTCCTTTCGTTTAGAAAAAAAAATTTATTCTCTCTTGCAATCGGTACGTATATCGATCTTGGAAGGAGGTATGCGGATATATCTCGGAAAAATGATAAATAACGTTTTATTGCAACCGACAACTGCGGAATGCAAGTTCAGCGGCAGCCCGTGCAGTAGCGCACTGCTGTTACAACACGGCTACTTCATACATACTTTTCGCATCGACACACTTCGAATCCGGTCTGATATAGATTTCCTTTTATCGGACATTTACCGCCCACCCACGAGGGTCGTATCGTTCCGCGAGCGAGCGGTTCGAAACTGATGTGCAATCGAACTGAAAGCGACAGTGACGCGGGAAAAATCGTCTTGCGGAGGATTCCATCTGAAACGCATCTTCCTTTCGTCCAGACTCCGCACAAAAAGATAACTCTGAAATCTAAATCATTGTTTCATGTACAAAATCTAAAATGTTCTTTAAAGAATTTGTTAATCTTAAATAGACAAAACTTATTCATAGAAGAATTTTGTATAAGTTATAATAGTATTTGAATATATATTGTTATTTTTTATCCAATCTTTTTTCCTCTCAATTTAGTAAAAATTATTATTGAACATATGAGAATATACATTTTTTTTTTTTATATACGTTCTCATATGTTCAATAATAATTTTTACCAAATTGAGAAAAAAAAAGATTGGATAAAAAATAACAATACATATATTTAATAATACTATTATTTAATCTTGTAATTTATTATTTAATATTATTATCCAAACAATTATATGTTTTGTGATTTATAGATGACTGTTATAACATCGAAATAAAAATATAATGCAAATATAAATAAATGAGAGTAGGACAAAAACGAGCATTAGTTTAACATAAAAGTGTAATAACAATTTATTCTTAAAAATATAATATTTCGCGCGCTTAAGATAATCAAACTCTTCAATAATTTTATATCCTTGCTTATATATGAGACAATGATTGAGTAGAATTGATACTAATTCTTTTTCTGTGCGGAGAATGCAGTTGCACCGGTCTACCGCTACCGGCAATGCTGAGTATCTGAATTCATGATATACGCGCACCAATACGATTAGTTACGGGAATGTTACGAGTAATTGCCACCAGTTGAAAACGCCATAAGATGCGATCGCCAGATTCCATCAAGAGTAAAACCTCGCTCGAAACTGAGATCGCGTTTCCGCCGCATCCATCACTGACATAATATTCAGCCGATTTCACCGACGATAGTTCTATCGGCGACGCTTTAACAGCCCATTACTAATTAGCAATCTTCGACACAATAAAAGGAGGACGGGATGTAGATGTAATGTATCAGATAAGAATAAACTTGCATCGTTAATTCCGTCATAAATTTCATCATTGAAAGCTACGCGCCGTCGTAGGAGGAGGAGGAGGAGGAGCGCGCTTTCACGTTTCGCATTATAAGGCGCAATTACATCGTCATAAATCGCATTATTACGGCTTATCACTTACTAATTGTCGAGATGGGAAAGATTTAAAGGGGGAAATATGTTATTCTCAATATTTGCAGAGGGGAAATATAAATTCCAAAGCGGCATCGCGCTCTCCATCGGGAAATTCGTGGGATATCGTGTGTCGAGGATACGAGCCGTTTTACACAGCCTCAACAGCCGGGACCGTACATGCGACACCGGCCACAAACATGGCTCGCCTGTCCGCCGGCGTATTAAATGCAGGCATAACCATACGATATTACGGCCATTTTGCGCGAGCGAGCAGGCAAACGGCGATTTGCAGCGGAGTTGCACCTGCGGTAAACGCGACGGGAGGACCGCGCGAGGTCCTCCTTGTCGACCCCTGCCACCCCTTCACCCTCGCCGTCGTACCCCTGCCGTGCCTCCCTTCGACGTAAGGGCACGCACGTGGACAGGCGTGAAATATTGCCGCGCGACGAACGTTTTATGGACGGAAACGACACGCTCGCGCGCGCGCGCGTGCAATGGTGATGCGAGGTCGAGGTCCCGACAAAAACCCGATTGAAAGTACGAATACGGGACCCACGGATGATAATTAATTCACGGCACTGCGCTGTTCTGCTGCACGCACGACGGACGTTTCATTCAACCGATTCGCACGACATTAGCTCTCCTTAATTAGCTCCGCATCTTTCTCGGCCGGATTCCACGCTTCCCTCTCGAAGTCAAAAGTCGCCAGTAAACAAACGCTTTCCAACGGAATAACATCGCTGCAATAAAAAGAACCGCGATTCCACTAATTTTATCTTCGCCGAGAAGATTATTCTTTAAACAGCATTTTTCGAGTTTCTTCCTTTTACCCTCTGTAAACGCGTGCGTTTATATATATTTATAGGTATATATTATATGCTAAAGAAATTGCCGTCTGTAAAACGAGATATCTTATTTTCGTAATAAGTTGTACCCGTGTTACAGGATTGATCTGCAGGGCAAAGCGGAGGATCTCGAGACAAGATTTAAAAATATGCAGTTTATCACACGTTTTGCTCAATGGCCATCTTTTTAATTGCACAGACCGTCGATCTCGATTATACCCGACCGAAAAGAATGTCGTTCGAAGGTCGACGCACTCGTCCTCTCTCTCTCTCTCTCTCTCCCTTTTTCTCCTTCTCTGTCTCTGCGTTCACCCCATCCCCGCATTTATATCCCTTCGTGAGAGCCACTTTTATCGCGCGCCGCATACGCACACGCGCATTCATATGGACGCGCGCTAAATTACGGACTTTCTTCCCGCGCGAGGACAACCGAAGATGGATCGCAGATCGATCACGCGGAACCCGCTCCACTCATCTCGTGTGGCGTGCACGTTTGGCTTCCTCTTCCCTTCTCTCCTTTTTTTCCTTCTTGCCCCTCATGAGAAAGATACACGTCCCAAGCGGGCGGCCCCGGGAGCAGCGGCGCGGCGCGCGGATGCAAACGAGGTTGGTGGATCCGTCTCGCCCGGCCGTACGGGAACGGATTCGAACGATTCCTTTTCGCTAATGAAGGAATCGTCGGTTCGACTTTGTAATTAACCCGCACGACGACGACCACGTCAATGAAACTCTCGTTACAGATATAAACGGGGCGCACGGTTCCTCCGTCTTCGTTTCGCAAACATCGCGCAAACACGCGCTCTCTCCTACCGTCCTGCCCGCCGTTGCCCTCTCTCTCGCTCCCTCCTTCTCCCTTCCTCTCTTTCTCATTACATCCCGACTCTCCTTCTGTCCCCCAACCACCCCTCGTTCCCTCGCAGACTCCTGCGCGGTTGCTCCCTCGGCACGGCCACGTCGCAGAAAGTAATTACAATAATGAATGTTTATTTTCGCAATCAGCTCGAGCGCGGTAGGTAGACGTACACCATTCCGTAAGGTAACTTCACGAGTCTCTTTCTCAACCCCTGCGGCAAGGTGGTCCCTTACTCTCGCGATGGTCGGAGGCATCGACGTGCTCCGCCGATTGGTATACACGATTCTCCTCTCGTTGCCGATTTCCTTTTTGCTCGCCGACCGACGTTGACGGACGGACGGGAAACCGTAGGACACGGCGGCGGGAGGAACCGTAGAGTGTCTATCGAAGCTGTAAAATGGCTTCTTCGACAACGACAATTCGTATTCGCGCGATAAATAAATTAACTACGTGACAGGATTGTTGATCGTGGAAGAAGCGGGTTGTAGCTTCGAAAAACAAACCTCCGCCTCGTACCTATGCGCTTGTTTCTCTTACCGAACTGATATCGGGAGGGACGTTAATCATCACGACACTGTACACGTTTTGAACGCAAAACGAGCCAGAATCAATTTCTGAATGAAGCCACGAAATCGGCGCGATAAATGAACGCGGTCGCCCCCTTTTTTTTTTCTCTGCAACAACGACGATTCGTGCGATCATTTATCCGCGCTTTCGGCTCACCTCCCGTTCACCGCGCAGCGCGACTTCTGGCCATTTATCCCCGCCGATCGCCGACGTATGTAAATTTACCGAGTCGTTAATTGCGGCGAACTTCTTTCGGACCTTCCCGGCCAGAAAAACCACCGCCATCGCTCCAGGCATGCACGACCGGCCACTTATGCTTCTCTCGTGTACCGATCTCGCGCACGAGCAGCTCACACGTGTGCGTTCGAACGATCACATTAATGACGATCAGCTGAGCAATGTAAAAAAAAAGGAATCGAACGCCAACAGCTAATTTTTTTCGCTTATCTTATCCGGAATTCGAACTTCAGGGGAAACGCCCGGGTAAGTTTTATGACTGACGAGTCGCCTAAGATTTCATAATTTGTAATTTATATCATTTAAAAACGCGATTATAACAAATGCCAAAGCAAATAATGTCCAAATGTTTGCTAGAAAATTTGTAAGTAAAATGGCACCAAATTGGACACAAATTCTGTTATGTTGTTAACAAATTATCAGCAGAAATGTAACAAAATGCAAAATGTGCTTTAGAAACCTTGCCAGCAAATAGTCACCAAATAACAAGCTTGATGATATACTAGTTATCAAAAAGCGAGCAAGGTCTGCATAACTCAGCTTGACATCAAATTGCTGTTGAAAAGCACAGTTTGAACTGAGAGTTGCATAGACCTTGCTTGCTACGACAATTTACTGACAAGTTATGCAAACTTTGCCAACAAAACACGTTGATCGCGCATACAGATGCTGTAATATTTGGTTACCAAGTTTTTGCTAATCTGTTGCCAAATTTAACGACAATTTGACGGCAAATTATTTACGAGGTTAAACATATAAAAAGAAAACCATTGCATGTAAAAAAAAATACCATTACGTTAAGCATTACATTACGAGAAATGGCAGTAATAGTTAATAATTTCATAATAGTTTCAATAAAAATAGCAATATATCAGTTAATCATAATTAATTTAATAAACTAAAATATGTGTGATTCATTTCTGTTCCAGATAGTTTTTTTTATAATTTACTCTCGCGTTGGCGCCATACCGCGCAACCGGAGTCATTAAATAGACTTTTTCACTGATATCGTATCGAATCGATACGTTAACCGTAGTTGGAAAATCAGTACCGGTTTTATCATCAATGGCCGCCGCATGCGTCCGAGAGTATCCATTATGCGCACGGGGTAAATTTCACGTTGTCGAGTATGCAATTGTATCGATAAAACAAAGGCGAGCCCTATCAACGGTATTGCGCCATTAATGGTCAATCGTCTCTCTCTCTTGCTTCTGTTATGCGATAATCCACAGTGGCTGCGCAGATTGGCTTATGTTATCCCTTTGTATCCATTAGCGAGGGAGAGAATAAACTAAGAAATTGTAGCGACTGCGTAATCAGCAAAGTACCAGATGCTCTCTACGCGAAGATAAAGCCCTTTGTTCAACACTAGAACGACCAAACCCGTGAAAATGACGGATTTCAGAATTTTAGATTAAATTATAAAAACTATTAAGATAATTTTGGTCGAACTTTTTATTTTTGGATTAATTATTGAAAATATCAAAAAAATTAAAAACAATAACAAATGTGTAAGAAAGTAAAAAAATAAAAACCAAGAATGACAGGAATATTAATGCTGGTTGTTCTAGTGTTAAAAAAATTTTGAGAGAAATAGAAAGTTATCAGTCAAAATCGAAATTGTAACATTCAAAAATCTTAATTGAAGACAAAAATAGTCAAAGACCAAAGATATATGTGATTTAAAGAAAAGTCTTGAACAACTAAACGTGCGTTTAAATGCCTTCGCAAAGAATTCGCACACGATCAAATTCAGAATACTTGAAAGACGGGTAGATGCACATTAACCTCATAAAACATTTTATATTTGTAACAGTAATGACGATATATAAGTACGATAAGATAAAATGGCGAGACGATAATACAGCTTATTTGTGGTGGATCTAGTGTATCTCTTATCGCCTTTGCCAAAGAGTACGAGTATCTAGACGTCTGCCGCGCGTCTACAGGCGTGAATCATGAAATTTTAACCCCCTCGCCAATATATTTTCGTACGCTTTATACACGATAAGCGGCGCATAAAAGCGGGGTAAAGCAACAGCCGTTACTCATCGGATGAAGATAACATAATTACGCTTGCATGAACCGGCCGGCATAAATAACAAGTACATGCATTTATGGATATTGCGAAGGGAGATCGCGGACTAATCCGCATCACAATGCTACGAAAGGGGATGAGGGGGGGGTGGGGAGGAAGGAGATTGAGAACACGGGACCGCGCGCGGATCCATAAATCTGTGGACACGCGGATAAATTATCCGTTTGGTAATTCGCGCGTCGACGATTCGGCGCGACGAAAAGAACGCGCTGAATATAACGACCCGCGAGCGAGAGAAGGAATCCCAGTGTCCGCATGATGATTTAGCGGAGGGTGGAAAAGATCGCGCTTTTCATCCGGTCAAACGTAGACAGGCCTTATCGAGGTCTCTCACGACAATACGTAACGACGATGGAGAGGAATAGCCACATTCCTCTCCACTTCGCAAGCCGTAAATCTCTCGGGCGGGAGAGTCTCGTAAACTTCCGGTTCCCAATAATTCGACGTTCCCCCCGCTGCTGGCTGTCTGCAATATTTTATTCGCCGGTGCTGCTCCATCGTTTCTGCGAAACTGCCAAGCGGGCAGTAAATGTCAAAATGCTCGTGGCAGCTCTCGCCACGACGCGATCTAAGCGTTCTGCGTGTCGCCGTGCGAGAGCTCCATTAGGCGAACGTGCGCGCGCGCGCGCGCGCGCGAAAGAGCGGCAGCTCAAGAACGGCGGGAAAGGGGTAGGTGGGGAGAGGGAACGAAAGACTCGCTACCAGTAGTGCACCTCTGCACTATAAGCAATATGCATTCGAACCAGTTGCACCGGGCTGGCGAGGTCGGGGTGAACGCCCAACGACTTTAAAGAGAGCAACGCCGATGCGCCTCGCCCTGTCGGCTCCGCTTCTTGCATCGCCGTCAACGTAAGGGTGCGTTTGCACCGACTAAACCGACTTCAACTCCGACCGACTGCTAGAGAAATTAGTAGAATTATGATTTATCCGGTCCCAAAAATACGAAATATAGAAAATTAACTTTAGATCTTTTTATTGAAAAAGATATAATCATCGTAGAGAGAGAGAGATATATTAATGGATTAATTTGACTTTTCGATATTTCTCAAATGAGATCTCGCATTTATTTTGTATTTCTGTACAAGATGTGGCGCTAACAGCGATAAATCGTACCAATCGACACTACGAAGGATGTTCAAAAACGAGGACGATCAATATCGATACGCATATTTATAGCTGGCGATAATGTTGTAACGTAACACGTGACAGAAGTTCCGATCTGCCTTTGAAAGTGGAATGCATGCGAGTTGAGAAAGAAACCACCCGGGCTTTTAATCATTATTTTCAGCTTTACTGCAACGGAAATGTTTCTATATTACAAAGCGTATATCTTAAATTTTATTCGCAAAGATTTATTCGCCTTATTAATTTATTGGTAGATATTTGCAGGTTGTTTTTTTTATAACAGAAAAACGTTACATACATGTATATGTATCACGTCGATAGCTGACGTGAAATCCTTATCCCCCATTCACACGAGGGATAAACGAACTGTCAAGTATCCAGGCAGGTGGCGATAAAGCGGATTATGGAGGACGTGTCGATGGATCGGGGCATTACGTACGGCCACACTTCGCGGCTGACTGGTCAGTGGGAATGCGCCCTAACGCGTTGCATCCGATTCATCTCCCGGAGGCCAGAGACACAACACATCGAGAGTATACGCGATATACGATATTCGCGGCGCGGCACGGCGCGGCGTCCGGACCGATAGCGAAATTAATGGAAGATATCAGCGACGTGCGCGCGCTTTAATCAACGAAATTGGCGAGTGCGTAAGGCCCGCACGGTGCAACGCATTCCAGAGAAACGGTAGGGAGAGATGGGCAGAGAAAGTGTATCGAAAGAAAATGAAGGCGAAGACAGGCAAAATTGATGCCAACATATCCTATCCAAAAGATAGCTCGCCTTCGTGGCGTTTTTTCTTTTTGCGAATGCGCATGTATTTTAGAAAATAAGAAGGGAACGAATATACAAACAAATATAGAAAGGAGATGAGATGGCAGAGATGGATAAGGACAAACGGACACGATATAACAGGACGATGGTGTAAGACAGCGATAATATCGATAACCACATCAGTACTGGTCCGGTGCAAAAGAGATGAAATGACGATAGTCAGATTCAGATGCGCGAGAAAAGATAATAAGGGGTAATATAGCGCGCAGCCGTACGAAACTGTTACTGTTAAGTCAACCGAGCGGAAGCTGCGAACCGTTCCCCCCTTAATAAAATCCCGATTTCAAATTAAACAAAAATAAATTGTTAATGAAATCCGTACATACGCACGTCAGCCAGCGCGCGCGTTATCCGCGAATCTTTGCCCGGTGATAGATATAGTTGTCCGGGTGCAATAAACCGTAAACGTTTAAATCAAGAACGATCTGTTAGAGGTAGTTCGGTAGACTGTTATTCGTGTGACAGCGGTACGCGAACGCGCACGGAAAATGCAGAGCAGATGTCCATAGCTGGCAGTAGACCTCATTAGCATATTGGCCTAGCAGATAAAAACATGTTCCGTGATAACGTTGTGACTTTAGCAACCGTTTCGCCTGTTGACAGTGAATGATAATTAAAGTACTAATCAACGTTTTGCTGTTACAATGTGAATTGCATGACCAATTAGCAATTCAGTTTCCCGTTATCTTAAAACTTTTTACAATTATTATCCATGTTCGTACACGTGTATCTTAGAGTCGATTTAGAGTCTGAAGTCTGAAACTACTATCACGTTTAGTAATAACCGTCCAAGTGGGATAAAATTTTTATAATCTCATTATTACGGGATTATTAAGAAATACCGGGAACGTTACGAATTCCTTCCCCTCTTCCGTCTCGCAGAGGCAAAATTTCGTAGTCCGGCAGTGGAGCCCGATCTAATTCCGCGTAAAGTCCGGGGGAGGGGGAAGCGAATTCCTCAGGCCGCTTGATAGGCCCCTTGATAAACGCCCCGCGCTGCAGCCGTATAAAGATGCACGGGCGCAGGTATGAAAAAAGGTATTCACTTTTCGAGCGTCGATAAAGCTCCGGTCGAACGCGCGCAACACGACATCGCGCGCGAGACAGAGCGGGACGGGACGAGGGCCGGGATGAGACGATGCGAGGCACTTCGCAAATCGACAGAAGCAAAAAGCGGCCGGGTCGAGTTATTTTCTTAAACACGTCTTAAATTCCAGCTAATAATTGAGCAGCTGAACGCCTGGGCGGGGATACTGGAATTATGCAAATCACGTCAGATCGGGATCGTGTCCCGAGGGCGCGATGTCCAAGAAGGAGGGTGGAGAGAAGACGGCTGGGGAGGAGAGCGCAACAACGAAGCAGCGGAGCGGCGGAAGAGGACGAGGGGGAGAGGGAGGAGGACGAGATGAACCGAACGGTGCGGGGGTACGGAGGAAAAGAGATGGGGCCGACGAGAGGACCGTGCATGCGTACCGCGGAGGAGAGAAAGACCGCATGCACGTACACACGTGTGCGTATGTGTACGCGCCGGGGGAGACTCGCCCCATTGTGATTGCTATACCCATGGGCGGAATGTTTCGCCGGTGCCGTTGCCGTCTCATGCCGATCCGCAACCAAACCCGAGCGGACTCATCCTACTGTGCGCTCTCTCTCTCTCTCTCTCTCTCTCGTCCCGGCAACGGAGCAACAGGTTGCACAACCTTCCACCTGCCCTCTTGTTTGCCGCCCGCTATACACGCCGTACACATACACACACACCGCACACTCGGCCGTACATATACTCTTTGTACGAACGGTCAAAGGAGAGAAGAAAGAGAGAGAAAGAGAGAGAAAGGGAGGAAAGGGTGGTGCTTAACCACGAGTAGCACAGTGTACGAAAAGTGTTCGACAAGAATCGCGAGAGGAAAAAAAAGAAACAACTCGCTGCGATTCAAGAAAGGATTGTCGGCGTTTAGAATAAGGAAACATGTTTTAGAGGATCGTCTACTACTTCCTTTAAGCAGTATCTTCGATTTAACTCTAAAAACGTATAAAAATTTATCACTCCGAAAAAATTGTTAGGAAATGTATGTATTTCTTCACAAACAAAAGTAATACACCAGGTAACTGCAATTTTCTTTCGAGATGAGTACAGTTTAGCGTATATGTATATATCCGAGCAAAATCCGCAAGCAATTTTAAAAATTACAATACTCATAATCGCAAATCTCTCTTTGTCATGCGTTGGTTGCATTTCCTTCGGGGTTCCGATAAGCCTCGCTGCAATGCACAGTTAGCGCGGTAATGACGCGTACAAAAATAAGCGACCTCGCGATAAAACTTGGCGATAGCGGAAACTATGTTCGCGCTTTTACGGCATTTTCGCGATCGCGATCGCGTCCCGTCCGCTATTATCGTTAAAATTGGCGTAGCCGCGGACACGTACCGGTCGTTAAAGTGGCGGTACGTCACTGCGGGCGGAATGACAGACAAATTATCCGTCATCAATCGGGGAGTCCGTGAGGCACGATAATTGCGGCAGAGTTTCGACAGGATTTACCTAAAGCGAAAGAAGCTGAACGCGATGCGGGCCGAGAAGGACGTGTGTCGCGAGGAGGAGGAAAGGATCGCGCGAGAAATCGTCGTGGCTATAAAGAAAAAGCACGCGGGAGTAACACACGGTTATGACGTTCCGCCCGAGCGCAGTGGATTTTTTGCGGGGCACCGATGCACGACGAGGAACGTCGCGGAGACGCGGTGACGGAAGTGCCGGAGAGAGATTACGAGGAGAACTGAAAGAGGGGGGAGGGGGACAGGGAAGGGGATAGGGACCGTCGGCGACGAAACAAGATTTATTTTACGGGAGTAAACGATCATCAGGAGCCAAGAGCTCGAAGACCGCCACCGAGCGCATCACCGATGCAGCCCTCCTCCCCGAGGAGGGAGACCGTGGAGCCGTGCCTCTCGACTTTCGTTTTTCCCTTCTTTCTCACCTACGGCAGGAAGAGAGAAGAGATGGCGGATGCGCGCGAAGAGGACCCGCAACAAGATCGACGCACGACGCGATACGCCGCGAAGGCGTGGTCGGTGGACAAGATCGCATCTTCGTGGAACGAAGACGGCCTTAAAAAAGGAATAGAGAGAGAGAGAGAGAGAGAGAGAAGCCTGTGAAAAGAGGCAGGACGAAAGAGGAAGATGAGATCGCAACGCGTACGCCGGGCGCGACAGAGCGACCGTAGGCACGAAAGCGATTCTGGGGAAATTTGGGGCGAGAGAGGTATGCTACCTGTAGGTAGCTCGCGATCGGGAGAAGCGCCCTAAAAAAGGTATCAAAAGTCACGCCGTGCTGTTAAGAGAAGTGCAACAGCTCGTTTAGGAGCCCGTACGCAGGTGTATACTTTTCTCAGATGATTTCGAATTCACTTATAAAATGTAAACGAGTTTGTAGGATGAAAAAAAGAGCCCGTGCCACTCTCGCCGTTCCCAAAAGCGCCCCCCTGACGTACGCGTAACTCCATTTGTTTCTCTCGCGACGGAACTGGCGGAAGTGAATAAAAATAAAAATAGCCGGGCGACTCGCGCGCACCCCGCAACTCAGTTATTTTCGTATATATTCCGAACGACATATATAAATCCATTCTTTTATTAGATAGAAAAAAAATATATATCGTGCTATCGTCCAATATCTTATCAATTGTATATTCCATGCCAAAAGTCACGTCAGCTCACCTCTTCACTGACAGGCGCGCGCGCGCGCTCTCACTTCGTATTGACAGGATCCAAGAAGAAAAATTAAATCGACGGATGCAGGGGCATGGGGGGGAAGAATACGTACGAAGGAATACGCCATCGCGATGTAGACATTATAGATGTCGTCGCCGTTATAGCGAACGTTTCGTGGCCGCGCCGTAAAACGCGGCGCGATATCAACGTGGCTGCTCGCGGAGCAGAGGTCAGAGATAAAAGGCCGAGATAAGGGTACCTCGGACTCGCAGGTGAACCAAGTGTAAGCGAGTCCGATAACCGGCCCGCACTATCTTATCTGCTCACTACCTCGATACAGCGTGCGCGCACAACCGAGGCCGCGATATAGACCATCGAGCTGGATTCCAACCGGGCGTTCGCGCCCGTAAAGTCGCCTCATAGAAAAGCTAACGACTGCCGTATTGTTTCGCAATGACGACGGCGGCGACGACGACGATCGAGGACGACGTTGGCGTTGACGACGATGCAACCCGCGCGCATCTCGTTAAGCATCGAGGCGCGTTCCAGAGGCGTTCGACTCCTCCGATCGACCGGACGATTATGAATGTGCAACATCGGGCCGGGGCCCCGACGCCGACCTCGCGACGATCAATACGCGCCTCCTCGCCGATCGGCAGGCTTTGTTAGCAACGATTGTTTTCGCCTGATCGGAAGCAGACGTCCGATCGGCGAGATACGTACGTTGCAGAAATACGCCGTGCGTATCCGCGGATCAGATACGGCGCTCACGCGCTCGCAATACATTGTCCGGAGGGCTATATTTTTTCAGCAGTTTATAATTATGCGATTAAAAAAAAGTTAATTAGAAAGTCCTGCATTGTTGCGTAACTATTTTTTTTTTCCATTAAATATAGTACAGAGTAATTTTCAGCTCTCAATCTTTCTTTATTACAAGTCACAGAATGCGACTAAGGAACGTAATGGAATAAAACGACCATATCGGCAAACTTACATGTCGTATTTTTATATTTTTTGTATTAACGGTTGCAAACGCGCAAAATTTATTAATACGATATATAGAAAAATTATCATTCTCATTCTAAGAAAAGCAGTTACTCATTCTTTTAAGGTAACGGTTATCTTTGCAAATAATACCTTCTTGATAATAATCTGAAAACACTCGTCATTTATTTGAAATAGACTTGGCAATAGATAATATTTACTTAAAGTAAACTTTTGTGTACACACAGAAAACTTGGATTTTAAATAAATATCAATTATTTTAGAATTTATAAGTTTATATATATCCGCGTGTAGGTATGTGTGTGTGTGTGTATGTGTGTGTGTCGCAAATTTATCATAAGCATCAAACTTATTTATCAGCTTCTATGCCTTTTAATAATTATTAAAATTCAAATGCAAGTCTCATTATTTTCTGCTTAGAGTTCAAATTCTTTTTCTTATTAATTTTTTCTACATACTTTGAGTTACTTGAATTGCATTTGGTTTCAGTTTTATGGTTTGCACAACTGTAAAAATGTGTGACCGTTATTGAGAGAATTTAATTTGTATATGTACTCGATAAGGGCTCAAAGTGTGGACCGAAATGTCATTAATTTGAATAAAATACATGCCAGTTAAAGTCGACTTCGTCATTAATTCTTTTTAATTGGTTTTTCATTACTGGCGACTTACAAATAATTTTTTAAAAATTGTTTAAACTTATTTAAAATATATTCTAAATCCCACAGTAACAATTCAATCAAAAATATTGAGTCAAAATAAAAATTCGAATTATTTATTATTTTGACTTTTCTTTGATTCAATTTTATACTGTTCTTGGAAAGAGTATAAATCCTTCTTTCAAATATATGATAATGACTTTTTCTAAAAATTGTGATAAATATATTTTAAGACTTTCATCAAGAAAATATTCCTTGTTAAAGACTTAACCGTTACTCGTTAGGAAAAAAAAGCAAATTGAGAAATCGCTTTTCTTGGCAGCACTTTTTTGCGTGTAAGTACTCGTTTCAATCCGAAGTCTCGATCGGTCCTACGTGCGTTCGTTTTGACGAAAGGAGACAATTCTGCGGATCGTTACAATATAAAATGTCATTTTGCTAAAGCCTAATGGCGCGATTCGTCTCTGTCAGACGCGACGGTTGTCTCAAACCTGCGGGATAAGGTTGCGTCCGCGCCGACGTTTTCTTTTCATATATACACACGCAATAATACGTAATCATACCGTGATATTTCTAATGGCGGTCTACGAGACTCCGTCATTTGCGGTTACGGTTGACGTTCCAGTTATATCGCGCGAGCGTTTCTATCTCGCTGGCAATAAACCCGTTTGTGATAAAGGGCAAAACAAAGTGTATATGTATTTTCGCGTCTTGAGAGAACACAACGTGTAATTATAATATCTCACGTCTAACGAGATGTTAGCTCTGAGCGTGATTTCAATGCAACATCCCGCTTCCCGTGATTTCTTTCATGTATCGTGTAAATGAAAAAATATATTTCCGCGAATGTATGTACGGAAAGCAGCTGGTTATTCCTTACACTCGCCTGGAATCAATGTAACAGTAATCATTGTCCAGTGCTTGCAAAATATCCGAATAATAAATAGTTAAATTTAAGTATGCAATACACAGGGAGAGAAATTTTTCTTAGAATTTATCCTTAAAATTATGATAACCATGGGACAATATGACCTTTGAAGAATTTTACTATAATATCAATAAAATTTAATTAAACTATTTTATATTTATACAATTTTGCTTGATCAAATTTTACTAAATTGTATTAAAAGCATTATAGAATTTTTTTAAGTCCGTGTTGTCTCATGACTGCCATAATTTTGAGGGTGTTTTAGAAGAAAATTCTCCGTGTAACGTGTACCCAAACTGTTTCTCAGACGTCCGTAAAATATCTGACAGAAAAATAGCGGAAATCATAAAACCGAAAGAAATCTGTAGAGAATTTTGATACTGATCTACCCGGTCAAAGTTCGACTGCAAAGATGAAAACTTTCTCGCGAGACTGTACATCGCGCTCGCAGTCTCTATTTCAGCGCGAGTTCCGCTATCAGCAGTCTGTACTTCCGGTGGCCGCCGTCTCTGCACTTCTACATAGAAACTCAAGGAGAAAGAGAGGGACTACGTGCGTGATGCCCGTAACACTCTAATATTTAGCTGCCCCTTTCGGCGATTCGCTCGTCTCGATTGCACTTCATAGTGCCCGATCCAACGGATACGCGTGATGAAAAGAGTTTAAAAATAGCGTCGGCACGCGCCACAAATTCCTAATTCATATTAGAACGCGTGACGGCGGCAAACGCGAATTAACACGTGGTTTTCCCAGAAGAGTCAACGTTCGGCTAATCTCAAATAAGACACGTACAAGATGTACAATGCGCCCCGAGAAGAAAAAAACCGCGCAAATGTAAATAATAACGCCCGATCAGGGACGTATAAGCTCGGGAAGAGGAATTATGGACGTGCATTTTTGCGTAAATTGTACTTTCAATAATTTCATAAATATTCGTAGGTACACCTGCATGCAGACTCGAGCCCCGTTTAGATAACGGGGCTCGAGAGTGTCCCCCACATAGATAACCGATCGAGGCGTCATATCGGAATCATTACAAAGTACTTGTACATTTTTCCATATGCATTCGCATTTATAGGCCTTGAGCGCGCGCGGCGATTCCGCCGCGATAGCGCGCAACGCGAAATTCCGACGGTAAATACGCAACGTTTACGTAAACAAAGCCCTCGATAAATAACGCTCGTATCAAATTTTCGATCTGAACGGTGCCAGGCGATGACGCTATCACGTGAAGCAGCGACGACGAAGCGTCGAGTCGTCGAGCCGCAACAATCAGTGCTTTGCGTGCTGATCGGGGATGCTGCTTTTCAACGATTTCGAATGTTGTTCGCACCTATTTTGAAGCTTCAAACATTCAAAGTTATCGGAAATAACACAGGGTGCATTCGTAATCTTGCATATATTATAATTCAGCAATAAATCACATACCGAATCGGCGCCGCTGCCGACGTCGTCGTCGTCGTCGTCGTCGGTGTTGTTTCCCAGACGTCACAGCTCGTCGAACGGCGTGCCGATGGGCGCCATATTGTTCCGCGCGATCGTCAACCCGCTATCGACGATTCCCTCTCGCGACGCTCCGCTCGACTCGTCGTCGCGCGGCCACCGGCCGCCGCGGGTGGACCACGTGATCCGCAGCAGCGGGCGCCGCCGGCACGCGGGATGCACTCGCGTGCGTGCGCGCGCGCGCGCGCGTCGAAGGTGCACACCGGCTTCCGCGCTCGCAGTGGAACGAGGACACGTCGTCGCGCGGATATCGCCGCACGTCGAACTCCGCCGTCGTCGCGTTTCTTCCTATCGCTGTCGTCGTCGTCGTCGTCGTCGACGGAGACGCGAGGCAGCGACGATTGTCGCGGTCACGCGCGCGAGATTGTACTGGCGCGTGCGAGAGCCGCGGCGCGCCGACGACGACGGCAACGGCGGCGGCGACAGCGGCGGCGGTGGCGGTGGCGGCGGCGGATCGCGATTTCGAAGGTGCGCGTGGATAAGAGCTGACGTTACGCGCGCCGCGACCGATCGTCGGCCCGCCGTGCCGCGTAAACAAGAGCCGCGACGCACGGCGCGTCCCTCCACGCCGCGACGTGTCCCTCCCCAGTCGTCCCGGTCATCGCGAGAATACCTCGTCGTGACCCAGTTTCGACGCGACGAGTGGATCACAGCTCCCGCGCACTTCTGGTCCGGAATGAGGAGCACGTCGACGACTCGCGAAAACCAATCCCGGAATCCACGGAGAGTGAGTTTCCACCGAGAGTACAAATCGGGTTAGAGTCGGGCCAATTAGCCAATAGTTATACTGATTACAACGGAAGTAACCTAATTTCCGTTGTGGCCAGCGTCGCCTTTGGCTAAGTGCCCCGACTCCGACCCGATTTGAACCCTCGGTGGAAACTTACTCGGAGAGATTCGATACTTCGTGCGCGGCATTCAACACCGAACGGCGTTTTCGAACGAAATTACGGAAGTCGGTCGGATTTTTCGTCGCGACGTCGCCACGCGCATCCGACTATCGCCCGTCGCGAGTATCTCCGGCGGTCGTAGACGTAAGGAAGAAACGAATTAGTAAGGCAGCTTCTCTCCCTAACCTAGTAATGAGTGGTCAGGGAGAAAAGTGCTCCACTAACTCCGTTCTCTTTTCGCGGAGTAAACTGTCTTTTCGTAAACTGTCTATTTTAATATATCTGTACTTCGGCTCGCTTGGTACGTTCCGCTATCTCACTTTCACTTCGACCACTCGCGATCGCGGCTATTTCCGATCCATTCGACATTTCGACGCAACCGATTTGTAATGTGGTGAGCGTTATGCTAATAGATGCCGCCGGCCGCCGCGCTGGTATCCGCCCGTTTCCATTTCCTGTCGCGGGCGCGGTTTGTTCAAATCGGCTAACGCTCCATATCTTATTAACGAATGTCCGATTGACAGATTTCTTTAAGTAAGCGGCTAATTTTGTTTGACTTTTCAACTGTAACTGTAGGTCCAAGGGTCCAAGCGAAAACAATACTTGCTAGTTATAACTTTAAAACCGATAAACCTTGTTTCTTATTTTAAAGAGACGTACGTTTTTTCTGCAAGTAATAATTTTGCTAATTATTTATGAAAAAACGTTGTTTGTGATTAGAAAATGTCTCCTTGAAAGATTTTCTAACAAATTATCGCTTCTTTTCTTTTAGTTAATGCCAAAAATAGAATTTCATACGACAGAGAGAGTTAAAATATAGACAAATTTTTATTAATTTTTTTCCTATATTTTACATATTTATAATAAATTTATAATAAAATTTTGTTAAATATTAATTATATTTGAGTATTATTTTATATTTTAAATATAATTTTATATCTTAAATACCGTTTCCTTTTGAAAAAGATTCAAGAATTCACGAAATATGTGTATCAAATAAAAATATAAAAGTCATTTTGCAATTCTCTCGTTACAAACATGCATTGACGTGGGCGTTGAAAATTATAAACAGAATAAGTTAGAAAATCTAATTAATGAATTATTACGAATTCAGTAAATCTATTGTGTATCACTGTCAAGTGATTGATGAGCTTTAGCTCAATTACACAGCTTTTAATTAACACGTAGTATTACTTAGTATTACGTAGTATTATTTTATAAAATAAGAAATAAAAAGTGTAAACATTTTATTCTATAAAGTCTACGCTTATTAAAGTCACCTAAAAATATTATCAACAATTTTTAACAATCTTAACGTAGAAACATTTTCGTTAATCATCCTAGGGTATATGTAATTATCGCATTACGGCCGTCCTAACGAGGATATTATTAATTCTGACACGTCAACGTTTGTTACCTTCGAATGATAGCCGACATTAAAGCGTCTTAAGCGCGGCGAAAGGCAAAAGAATCGTGACTCTCATAATTCACGACTCCCCTTTGTCGATTATTACTATATGTACAATCCCGAAGGAAATGACGATCTCCGATAAATAATCGAAGAGTGTATCGTTAATGTCGTATGATTGCAACAAGTGAACCCCCTCGATACAGGTTTACATCATCATTATTAACGTTACACGTCGTGCACGAGGCTATGAAAGTATATTTAAAAAGTAAAAAATCCGTTTTGTTTATTTTATAAAAATTGGATTACATCCGCACAAATTACTATCCTCCATTGATGAATTTTAATTAGGTGCAATTCGACCGATGTATTGAAGGTTTCATCAAGCTTGAGTTAGTTTAACGTCGCGTAGAAAGATTTAGTACGCGGTAAGGAAACATTACCAACACCGTAAAGATAGAGATAAGATGCCCGGGGTGTCAGTTGGTCGCGGCCACGGTGTAACTGCTGATTCCTACAAAATACGATCCTCTCTCCGGGAGGAGAGATCGGATCATCTTGAGAGCGACTTCTCGACAGAACTGCCGAACCGCCAGTGTGAGACGCCGAGAAAATCGTCAAACCATCCATGATCCGATCTCGGCATCGCGTGCGCGAGCGCGCGTCTAAATTACGGGCCGTTAGCCGAGATCTGAATTACTGGTTAACACCGATTGTCGTGTCCGGAACACGGCGCACGGCGAATAAAAAAACGGGCCCGCCGCAAGTGTATCGCGGTAGTTAAGGCGTATCGAGCCACGGGAGGAGAGGACGACGTGGAAAGAGGCGGTGGTTAAATCGCGCGCGGTGGTGGCGCAATGATGGTGGTGATGGTGTGCATAGCTATGGGCAGCCATGCGGAATTGTGGGCAGAAAGGACTTCCAGGTTTTCGCGTTCTGAAGAAATAGGATGTATAATAAATCCACAGGTCGAGATAGAAACGCGAGAAACTCAATTAAGAGAGACTTTATCTCCAAAAGTCTTGAGTTTTCTCTTGCGTCATTCTTGTGACGGTGTTATATGAATATAGTGTAATGTGCATGAGCGATGGGCAAGTAAAATAGAATGTCTATCTTGAATTTAACAAATAATTTCAGTATAAATTCGTTTTCATTCCTCGCACTTTGGTGTAACACATTTGTTCCATTACTCTCGTAATAATTCTTTGGTTATCTTTGAATACTTCAATTAGTCTTAATAATTTTATTTTCCTATAATTATTATTTTAACACAATTACGTGAAAAAATTTAAATAATAAAGTATGACAGAAGTATGATATAAAGAAATATAGGAATATATAAGGAAAAACTAACGGAGCTGTCTGTAAGGTTTGAACTCAGGGTTCTTCGTTATCACTTATAGCACTTAGCATGCTCTCATAAAAATTTCGATTGTCTTTGAACACTTTAATTGACCCTATGGTTCTTTCTATTTTCCTACGTAAATATTAATATTTCTTTTTAATTAAATATAATACGCGATTTTCTCTCTCACTGAAAATTTGCGGAATATAAATATTGATAAATGACACTTATACACTGCGAAATGATGTGTGTCTACTTTTACGACGTTCTTTCGGACCTTTTCTAAACAAGGTCGCGATAAAGCATTAAACGGGTTTTGAAGATACCTTGGACGCGCGAGGATACATAAATAAATAAATATTAATCGGCGCAGCATAGGATATGGCGAGATATGTAGATCAACTTATCTCAATGTCAATGTTGCCGTGCGTGCTCCGATTACATTCATTAGGCTCATTAACGTCCGATAAGCGTGGTAGATTATGAGTTTTAATATCTTTCACGTGGATTCTTGCTTGATCGATGGATACCTAGAAAATATCTTGACGCGCTTACTGTCGCATTATCGCTCGTCCGTTCATAATTAAGAACTATTCGATATGAAACTAATGAGATTATTTAAAAAATCCATTTGCTTCTAGCTCGGTTATGTATCTAACTTGTCTCTGTCAGAATTATTAATTTAAATGTACTATTTATAATTTATATGCACATAATTAAAGTACCGTTGTACATCGTTGATTTCATTTTAATGTAAAAGATAAATGCAAATATTTCAAATGACAAAATGTCGTTTTCTTTTTCTTACCAAATAACACAGTAATGTGTATTTTGATTCGCGGTTCAACCTGTTTACTTATTTACATTAAACACACACACACACACATCGCTTTCTGTAAGTGCGTGCAACGAATTAGCCATTGATGAAACACGACGGTAACCAGTTCCGGTCGGTAAGCCTCGAAAAAAGCGCGTTGCGAGTCAATTTTTCACGGGTTTCGCAGAACGTATTATAAAATCTCACGGTCTCGCGACGAGAGGGGAGGGCGGGCTTCTCAGCCGGCCTCCCTAATTAAGTCGCGCGCGTTCGAAGCGCACCCGCGACGGTAAAGGACCGTCCACCTCCTCCTCCTCCGAGGATAAGGGAGGCCGCCGTTAAAGTCGACGCCGTTGCGCCGTGGAAAGTATCGCGCGGCGTCGCATAAATATCGCGAGCGCAAGAGCCAATAATAAAATCGTAAAAGTGGCTCGAGGTTCAGAAGAGAAGGCCGGGCCTCCGCCTTCGCTGTTTCTCATTCGGCTGAAACGCTCCGCGATATTTAAGCGGACTCGCTCGATCCCGCGCTAATGACGCGGCGGCGGCGGCGGCGGCGGCGACTTTTGCTCGCGCGAGCGAGAGGACTCGTTAAGCCTCCTCCTCTCCGCCCGAACTTCCTCCGCGCGCGCGCGGATACACGTAGACAGAACACGCATACATCGCACACACGCGCGCGCGGCGGAGCCTCGACCTCGGCCGCTCCAATTCACCCGTTAAGGGGATGCTAAACTGCTCGTCAAACTTAATCGAGGCCGATAATGTAGAGTCATTAACAAAATTTTGAATGTATTTCTTTTATAGATTTAGAAATCCTTTTCCAGAATTATTTGTGGAGGATTTTTAATTCTGTAAATGCAATAAAAAGTTGTACAATTTTGTCGCTAAAACAGATAGGATCCCCTTAAACACGGAAAACTTTTTTTCTAAAGTTCCTAGGCTTATTCTAAAAGCACAGTATTGTTCTTTGCTGAAATGCCAAGTGCGCCTCATGCTTAGTTTATACGTACAAGGTCTAAAACTTTTATACGCAGCAAATGTTTTCACGAATCGATAGCAAAACTATAATTTTCTAACTTTCTTTCGTTTTTCGTATGAAATTGATCGCAGCGCACCGCGTTACTATTCTGTACTTTAATTTTGGAGAAGGATTTTCAATTCCACGCAATCAATAAAAAGATTTCGTTGTCCGAAAAATTAGTGATAAAACAGAGCAGTTTAGTATCCCCTTAATTGGACGACATTTTCGCCATGCGCCTTTTTTACGCCTCTTCTGGCCTATCTCAACGAGCCTCCCTCGTGTCCTCCCTCGGGTGCTTGTCGGAGCATAAATTACGGCGATTACCGCCGCGGCCACTGGGGTACGCGCTCTCGTTCTCTCTCTTTCTCTCTCTCGCACGCGCGCGCGCACCTTTCAAGACCCGATTCGGCTCGAGCTAATTATCGGCTTCCCGTGCAAGTTTCCGTCGTTTCTATCGGGTCCCTTTCGCGGACCGACGCCGCCGATAGAGAAATAAACGCTCGCGTTATACGGCTCCGGTCGTTAATGCACCTCTGGCGCGCCGCTGCTCGTCACGCGCCCATCTCGATGTGGCGCTTAAGAAGCGCCCTCGCTACTGTATACCTGGTATCGCCGGCGATCGTCGGCGAGATTGCGGAATTTTTTGTCCCCCGCTCTATATAATCGCGCGTTAATATAACGCCGGGGCTATTGACGCGAGGGAAAGAGAGAGAAAAGAAGCGATCCGTACACACGACGTACGACGATGTGCTCAACAGGTGCACGCGGACCGTCGCACGGGGAGAGAAGGAAAGGAAGGGAGAGGGGGAGCCGCGTTAGGGGATTAGCATAAAAGTCCGAGGATAGAGCGGCTACATCTCCGATGCGCTATCTCGATCCTACGAACGAACGAATACCGAGGGATACCGCGGCGACGCAAAACCTGCCGGGCCGGGCGAGTAGAAGAACTTTATATCCTGGAGGAGCGCGCAGGTTCGCGTCGCGTAACGAACTGGAGAATTTACGAGGTTTTATCGAGAGAGAGAGAGAGAGAGAGAGAGCAAAATCGCGCCGGGGCTAGGCAATTGCTCGCGCTCGCGTATGCGAGTCGGAGCGATTCGCTCGAATCGCAAAGACCTGTAGACCTGTCTCGAGAAAATCGTAAAACACTACATCTCATGGCGTCGCGTCCAACCGCTGTGACAGATCCATCGCGGCCGCCGATGTCCATTGGGGGGGGCGGGAGAGGGGGGAAGAAACGAGTAGAGCAAATCGCGCGAAAACACAGATGGGACGTCGTGTCGTCGGGTTGACCGCGCGAATCAAGTAGGTCGTTTATTTCCCATCAAGCTCAATGGGGGATCAATTCGCTATTAGAGAGGTAACCGAGACGAATCGAAAGTTTATTCGCGATACTGAAAGTAACGTGACATCTTCCGAAAGACGTAAAAAAGGAAACGCAGGTAACATTATACCTCCTTGCTCAAGAGCGAATCAGATGCGCGTTGAAATAATAAGAAAATATAATAAAACGGAATAAGATTGGGTATGATGGCTAATATGGAAAAATTGGATATGGACTGTAATTTCTCCAATAATTGATAATGCGTTCTTATGATCATTCTTAAAGATAATCGGCATTTACAGTAATTTATTTGAAATAACAATATTGTGAATATTACAGAATAATTTCGATATTTTCACATTAGAGTTTCCGACTCTAAATTAAGGCTCACGATATTTAAAACGCTGAGGTATTGTTGGAATGCAGGAAGTTTCGACGCATTGACATTTCTGATTTTAATTAATTTCCGTCATATTTCAAGCATATTAAACTTATTGACGACTAAGAAATCAATGAATTCTTTCATATTCCTAAAACTCGGATTCACAATCTCCATGCATCCCGTATTACACGCGTCGCCTTGAGAGAGAGAAAGAGAGAAAGACTTACATCTTTGTTACGATTACTCGCAATAAATGGTATCAATAAAAGCTAATGGATCCTCTGTCGCTTTCTATTAGGGATACTGTCGGCGTGCAGTCGTGCGCGTGCAACAAAAACGTCCGCATAGGACATAGGTGGAATTAGTAGCAGGACGGAATGCCGAGTATCGAGAGACATGGTAGTGAACGTGCAACGCGAGACCACCCCGTGTATCTTTATGCGACGACTTCCGCGACTACCCGAGATTATCAGATCTCAATCAAGTTCTAACCAATCTTGTTCTAGGCTCAATCAGCAGCTTGAGTTTGATTTGTATAAGAAAGCTGTTATTTTTTTCTCTATCTGCCCTACGAGCGGAGATATCGCGTTGCAAAGTCCAAAATATATTCTTTTCATGTAAGATATAACGTCAAATAATGGAAACAATTTATTATGATATAAATAAGTAATAAATTGTCCATAATGTTAATTTTATAATAATTATTATTAATTTTATTATTTTTTACAGCGAGACCATCTTTTTTAATAAAACATTTATTTTTTTAATACTTTTTTTGCTTTTTATCTAATGTTAATATGTTAACCAAAAAACGTTTGAAACATTTCATTATATATAGAATCATATTATTGAATATAACATTTTAATATTAAAAAATAATAACGGAAAATAAATTTTCTAGTTTGAATAAGTATACAATTATTCGAGTTGAATAACACAATTGTAAAATTATTATTTTTTAAGGAGAATTAAAGATATAACTTGGGTCTTTTTGGAACAATAGTTTTTTCAGCAAGGAGCACGTACATTTCGCGCCTTTTCTCAACCTTTCTTAAAAAGTTAATTGTATTTGGTAATGATCCTGAATATAACAGCGTGCTTTTTTCGGCATTCGCGCTTCTTCCGCGTGCGCCGCGTACGTGTGTATATATATCCTGGGACGACACATAAATTTATCGCGAGTCTGATCAGCGCTAATAAGCCACGCGCTGTCCTCGAGCGGACGCGCGGCTCGACCAGTTTTGCCCGATATAACCGGCATTTCTCATCGAGAACCGATTCCTCCTGCCTCCGTCGTCGGCGAGGTGCCGCGCCGGACGCGCGCTACCTCCGTGCGACTCGCCCGATACCTCTTCGGAACGGTAGCTCGGTCCGAGACTCAGGACGACAAACTCGTTTTTCGTACCCACCATTCAAACCGCTTGCCACTCGCGATCTCTCGGAGAACGTGCATCAATTACTCGCGAGAGTAGATGCAATCTCATAACGAATAACCGCTCACGTACATATTTTATATCAGGTTAAATTTAAAAGATATTAATATCGTGTATAAAAGAGAGAAATTTGAGCAATTGAGGTATCAAACTTATTTCTTTTTATAGTTAATGCGTATCGACTGTTGAAGAAAAGTTCATAGAATTGCAGGTTTTATTATTCACAAAAGCACGTGTCTCTGTATTATAATTCAGTGGAATAAACTCGAGTATGATGGTCGTAGTTTCTTAAAATGCTAGAAACATACTTTTGTTTTTATTATTTTTTAATATAATGTTGGTATATCACTTTAGTGAAGCTTAAAGCACATAATTAATATTATATTAATATTAAAGAGAAAATAATAAAAATGTTTTAGTATTAAAGCATTGGCCATCTTCTCTGACTTTTAGAGAAAAGACGGCCATTGTGAGACATTTAGCAATATCTTATGTACTTAACACATTTTATAAAATAATTAAAAAATTATAATTTTACATATTAAACTTTAATTTGATTTATTTAGTTTTATAAAAAGCAATTAAGAACAAATAGTTATAGTATTTATACAAAATATAAAAAAAATAAAAGATATAATGACGTATTGCAATTTATATTCGCTATGTGTCTAATGTTAATTAATTATGACAGCTCAATTGTAATTTATTCGACATTGCGGCAGTTTTTGGTAAATACATGATCAATTTTGAAGGCAGCAAATAAACTGAAAAATAAAAACATGATATGATATTTACATCAATTGCATTATCCCAATTGATCATTCATACGCCGGACTCTAAAAATTCCTCGGCGATCGCAATCTCCACTTGTTTCCTTTATCGCGAACATTTGCTCGCAGCTCTTGATATATTCGTGCAATTTGATCGGGTCCGATGAAGACACGCGAGCGCCGAGCTGAAAAACGCGATACGCTCTTACCAATTACTCTGGCGTATATACCCCGTTCTCGTTCCGCTCGCCCGCAGCATCCGACGACACGGCGGCGCGCGGCGGCGCGTCCGCGATGTCTGCTATCCATTCAAATGCGCCGCGGAGTGAAACGGAGGTAATCGAGCGCGTCCGCGGTACATACCGTGCGGCCTGCACGCACGCACGCACGCACGCAAACGCATCCCGGGTATATTTCCTCTCCTCCGGAGACGCCACGCCGTCCTCACCCAGTCACCGCCGGGGTAGGATGCTCCGCGCGCCGCCCGTCATGAAGAGAGCGGCTCCTTCCGCGGGCGAGAACAGAGCCGCAATTTGCGTAATTGCGATGCATCCCTTCCCCTGCTGTTTGCGACAGGACGCCTCCCGCGGCTGCCCCGCGAACCCCTCCCTTCCTCCCCACGTTCCTCTCTCGCTCGCCGATCTCCCTTGTCTCCGTCCTCGTCTCGTTCCCCTCCCCCATCTCTCCCCCCCTCCGTCCCTGTATTTTACGAGCGCTATAGATGGAAATTTCGCAGCCATTTCGAAGCCGTGCACCTCTACCCCCTCGAGCCACTGCGGCACGACGGCAACGTCAATTAATTGCATTCACGCCTCACCCTCTCGCCCCGCGCGCCTGAGCGCATCAGGTGCCAGGGGTGTGATTTCCGATGACTGTAATCGCGATTCCGATCGGAGGCGATAGATAAAAACAGGAGGGGGGGATGACAGAGAGAGATAGGTGAGCGAGATGCGCGCGTTCTGCGCGTTTATTTGTCTTATTTTACCACTGAAATCTGCATAATAATATTATAGTTTACAGAATTGTATATTCCGCGCGCGCGCCCTCTCGACGATCCGGCCGCAGGGGGTTGGATGTCGCGGCGGTGGATGAATGGCGCGCGCGCGCGCTCAACGGGAACGCGCATTTCTCGCGGTGCGGCATTAATTTTATTTATGGAGAATGCGCGCCGCAACAAAGTAGTGATTCCGATAAGACGGCGAACGCGCGAGATATGTATAGCGCCGTGGCTTCCCGTAATTTGTACTCGCGGCAGGTTGGAATTCTAACGCGAAACGAGGATCTCGTTTGATCGTCGCTCCGTTGAAAAAGGACGGCGCAATCCAGTCGACTTCATTCAAGTTTCTACGCCGCGCCCGAGCGGTAAAAGATACTGCATATACCATGTGCTTTTATAATGATTCCCGATCGTGCCGTTTAATTTAGCGACATATTTTAATGATAGACCTTTGCGAATCAACTCACGCATCTCCTCCGTTCGTGATGTAAATTTAGAGTAACTTTAGAGCATTTCCGCGAACATATTGTCCTCCTTTTAAAAAGCGCAAATTAATTTTCGAAAAATCAGTAATCGACCGCGCGCGAGGGCCAGCGGGACCACGCGTGTGTTACACAGCAAATTGAACGCACATATTTTACGACGAGCGCGAGTTATTTAATATTGGTGGAATATACCGGCAGTTAGGCACGAAATTGCGACAGGCCGGTATCCCCTTCTCGACTTCGTCAAGATCTACGGGCAAAAAGCGCGGCGGGAAAAAAGTACTCGTTACATTCCGATCGTGACGCGACACGCGAAGCCGTATTTAAGTCGCTACCCAACGCGACGCACTGTTCGACAATGTGTATCGCCTACGAGAAATACTAAGAGGCAGAATAGCATTACAATGAACGTTCCATTTGAATGAAAATGTTTTGAAAGACAACGCTCTAAATCTGAATCAGTGAAATTTTACAATGCTACGCTTATAATTATGATTGTCAATTTACGGTCTTTCACTGATTCTGATTGAGAAAGGGATACTCTTACTGACCAAGTCGGAATAGAATTAATTTAATTATAAATATAACATTGAAATTAGAATATTTACTGTTTTTCAATAAATATAGATTCCGATTTAAAGAGAGTCAGTATCTGTAATTTTGGATGCACTTTTTAAAGATGTGTGAATCGTTCAAATTTGAATCGAATAAATCGAATCAATGCAAATTCGATTCAAGTTCGTTTTCGAATCAAAAAGATTCGAATAATTTAATAATTTCGAATCGCAACCAGTTCAATTTCGAATCAATCGTTTTTTTTTTCGTATTTCCTAATTCAAGTCTTAGTTTTAAATAAGTTTTACTTATTTTGCTTAATATTTTATTTAATATTTAAAAATTTATTTTTATTTTTATTTACCTTTTAATAAAATAATTTATCTTCTAATATAATTGTTGTTTTTGTATAATACAATAATTATATTACTCATTAAAAATTATCAATTATGATTAACTTATTAAGAAGGTGTAATAAAAATTTTATTTTTTATTAAAGTCTAAATTATTGATATCTTCTTAATATATAAACATTTATCAGGCGTCAATATTTTTTTATGACATCAGTAAAATAAAAATATTAATTCTACTATAATTCAAGTCTTTTCAAAATTATTGCATAATATACCAACCATAAAACTTGAACATTCAACGTTTAATATCTTTTTTGAATTTTTTATTGCAGCATTTTTCTTACTATTAGTGACACGTTTTCTCAAAGAAAGCTTATATGTAACAATTTATTTTCTCCGTTATTTTTAAATTGTTAAAAAACACCGCTACATTTGCATCAACCAATCATATAATAAAGTTCAATTCAAATTCGATTCAATTTGAATGTATTTTCAGAGATTCGATTTGATTCGATCGTGTACAAAACCATGATTTGCACATCTGTACTTTTTAGCAGTTATTATTATTCGTCTTTAAAGAAATTCTAGTTGATACACGAGTGTATATCAAAAATATCATCACACAAAATTTTGATAATATTATCCAATTAATTATTATTTATCTAATTGTGTCTCATACGTTTGCAAAATGAAATTATTACATTCATATTAATTCTCTCCGAATGATTATATAGTTAAGTAACTTTAACAGATATATTTAATATAAATAAGCAGAAATGTTTAAACAGAACATTTCCCGTTTCAAAGTCCTGGCAGTTTCATTTCCTTTTCTATCTATTACAAATATCACGCGATCTATTTCCCGCTTCATGCAAATTTTAATATCCTAATACGGGAGGATATTCCTTTGTCACGTGTCTCGCGCGAAACGGCAGTTTCTTATTTCCTGAAGTTGTCAATTTCCCCGCGTTAACGAATATACATATACCCTCGTCCTCCGAAAGAATTTCGCTATTTCGCTGGCTCCCAAAATTTTCTGACGTGTCAATAGACACACACACACCGCCTTTCGGCCATCTCGTGTGACTCGCGTGCGTACGCGCGCGCTCATCGCGAGCCACACGCGACTGCGGGAGTGGCTCGCGGGCGCGCCCTGTGCATCGCGCACCACCGCACCGCTCGCCCGGATGCATGCATCTCCCCGTATCGGTGTGTGTGTGTGTGTGTGTGTGTGTGTGTGTCGGTGCACTCGGGACGCGGGAGATCGGCAAATCTAAGATCGTGCAACTGGTGTCCAGTGGCGTGTCCGGTACACGTTGGCGAGGGGGTGCGAGCGAGACGAGGCGCGCGCCGGCCGGACGCGAGGAACGAAGAGTGAAGGATTTGCGAAGGAGCCCGACGGAGGAGGAAAGGCGACGGTAAGGCCCCCCGAGAGAAAGAAGGGTAGAGGTGGAATGCGCGCGGTTCTCTCTATCTCTCGAAGGAGGAGCTGTCGGCGGTGAAAAATCACGCACCCCGCCACAGCCGGAGAACGCAGCATCTGCTCTATATACCCTGGCTCTCAACCTATCCACCTATCGCTCTCGCCGGCCTCGATCGACGACCTGTGAAAATCGCTCAATCGACGACCTCGAAGCGCACCTTCGCACCCGTGGTGCGTGCGATAATCGATTCCCCGATGTGCCTCGAAATAATTGTGTCGCGCGGGATAATTATGGCTTTCACAGAGATTACGAACGCGTCGATACCTCGATGATAAGTCCACTCCGCTCAGTGCGAATTGACCAAAGATCAAGGGGACGTTGAGACTTTTCCAGCGTGCCGAACACGAAAATCAACTCGTAACAAACGTGTAATGAGTTAACGTTCTAGCAATACGATAGATAACATCTATCTGCCTTTTTATCTTGTCCAAAATGAAATCCGAGACATTAAAATAACTGACCTGTCAAAATAATCCTTGAAGATCCGTATGAGAAATTGTGCGTAACTATAAATAACCGATTTTGCAAGTTTTTACCCGCGACTTACGTCACCGGCTCGCTTAATGAATCGTTTCCTGCGTTTCCGTACATCCGCGATGTGGGTAATCGTAGCGGCTATTTTTAAGGAGTCTCTCGCACGCGATCGTCAGGGGGGCTGCCCACGGATGGCACGGGAGAGAGAGCTCATCAATGAGAACCTCGAAGAATCGGAGTAGCAGAGAGCAAGATATACGTATATGCCGGCCGGGCTACCGGTCGGTCGGGTTGGATCCGCTGTTTCTCCCGTGTTTCATCTCTCTCTCCTTTGCTCTGTGTTTTGCCCAACCCCCTCTCCCGCTGCCATCCTCTTTTCGCCTCCCGGCTTATCCCGCTCGCGCTCTTCGCCCTTTCCGCCGCTCACTCCCGTGAGTTGTTGTGTTCGGCTGTTTTATTACTTTTATAAATGCCACGGTGCTACTACTACTACTACTACTACTACTACACCATTTGCCCCGTCGCGGATCGGCGCGGCAGGCGTTTCCTTTGTTGGCCTCTCCACCACGCTCCATTGTTGCCTGCAGAAAGATGCGAATTTTAATTTGACATTGTCTAATATTATTTATGTATGCGACTAGAGAATCCCGCGGGAGGAACGCCGCTCTCGCACGGTCTCACGTTGTGTCGTTTCCTTCCATTCGACTGGGAAACCGCAGTCACATCTATTCCGACGACTCGACTTCGCATGGGAGACTTCTCGTGTGCTCTCGTTTTCCGTTCGGCGCTTGAATTCGATCTCGCGAACATTCGAATTTTCATCCTCAGTTCTTTCTCTCTCTCTCTCTTTCTCTCTCTATAAGACAATTTTACAACGAGTGAGTTGTTATTTGTAATGTTTAACATTATCGATTTCAATGGCATGCTGTTCTCCCTCGCAAACTTATTTTCCAAGAAGAGAAAGCCTCATCTCCTTCCCGATCCTCTCAATAATATCTGACCTATTGTGCCGGGTATTCTTAGCCGTCCTTCAATATGCTCGGAACCCCGTGGCAAATCGCCACATGCCGTAAGCGTAATCTAATTACTGGCATGTGCGAGGTGTCCGCCGATGATGAGAGCGGCGAGGCACCGCTAGACTTGCGCGTACGGTCGGTTCTAGGGAAATCAATATCAGAAGCCAACATCACAATCCAGGTTCAAGCTCTACACACGGCGGTACGCGCAACAGTTGCGTCGAGACCAGACACGGAGAAGAGGCACCGATAGAGTCGGGATCATCGTCGCGTGTCCCGAGTTGTTGAGCCAATTACAATCGGAAAGTGCTCGGGCGAGGGAGAGGCTGGTCTGATCGAACCTCGAACGTCAACTTGCACTTGGATCTCAATTGGGAAACCGCGTGACTTCGAATGCCGTCTGACACGTCTCGCGTTGCCATGGAAATCCGCGGGCATAACCGCACCGGTTCCGGATTGAAAGTACTTAGGTAAACAAACGCAGTACCGCATATACCCTCGCCAGGATGACGGAGGAGAAACGGCTGTCGTTGGGCATCAACGTCAGCCTTCTACTGATACTGATGATATTCAGCACACTTCTGTGCTTGCCTTTACGATTGCTGTTCAACACGAATTACTCGGATCAGAGTCGCGGAAATGAAAGCAGCGTCAGTGACCTGGGCGAGAAAGAAAGGGAGCCCGCGATCCCGATGGATCATCGAAAATTGAGACGCTGCCCGAATCTACAGTACGAGGATCGCTTGATGTCCGTCTTTGTGAACGATTACGACGGGAATTGCACGTACGTGCAGGACAACGATGACGAGGATGATAATGGCGATGATGACAGCGACTCTAAAGAGAAAGAGGATAGCAGAGAGGATGAGAACGAGGAGAAGGTGAAGACGTACAGGTCCAAGAGGAGGAAACGGTTCGACGAAGAAACGAAAGAAAGCGCTGAAGAGATCTTGAAGACGCGTCAGATGAAGTCCGTCACGGTGGCAGGCCACATACTCGTGACGATGTTGCTCGTATCAGTAATAGCTGCCCTCGTTGAAGTACTGCGAATACGCTTCGCCAGAGAAAAAGTATTGCGTCACATATTACAAAAGTCCTTGAGCACTTGCGTTGGAACTCGGTATCCTTAAAGCGTGGGATATGTCGACACGCAATATGTCACTGAGAAAAATTCACTTGGAGAGTTTTTTTTTTTTTTAGAATCTTCCACTCGCTTCTTAACGAGCGCGACATGATTTCTAAAATATTTGTCCTAATTATTCAATTAATCTCTAAACGAAGCTGTCATTTTAATTTTATAATATTCACAGACGATACTTTATTCCAACGCAAGCAATTAACTGTACTTGTGTCCTTAATTACTTGAGCACATCATGCATGCGATTTGCACTTAATTATCGCCAGATATAAGTTAAAATCCAGATTGAGCTAGATTCTTTGTTGTTTGCACCATTGGGGAATTAATTGCGATATTCGGCAGAGACCGACGGGATAAGCGCTTCGCTGTTTTCTTCGCGGAGCTAGTAAAAACCGTCTCTCGATGCTCGGATAGACACGCACTTCGTGAAACTATTGCACCTTCTCTTTTCAAAAATGCATAAGGATTCGTCTAGGGCAGGAAAGATTATATCACGGAGAAGCTCCTTCAACGTGGACATATCCGTAGCAAGACGTCCCATTTCAAGAGAATTAATTAGAAGCCGAAAGTCCCTTGAGATACCAGGAATGCACCGTTCCGCATTGCGTCTGTTAGGTATGTGTACGGAATAATTAAAAAATTACTTAAAAATTTGTCGTGGTATGAGAGGACATTAAAAAATATTATATATACGAGAAATAGGCAAAATGATCGAAAAATGTTTACAAACACAATTATCTCATGAAATTTCTTGACAAAATTGAGTATAATCAGAAACATTAACAAAAAAACAGTTAATAAAAAATCTTTATTAGTCATATTTTTTTAATTAAAATTCATATATTTTAAACATAAAGTAAATATTTTAAAATAAACATCTTCGATTAAGATTTCCCGCAAAATGCGGGGTACAGCAGTTATACCGGACGATCTTAATTCGGTTAGTGACGACAAAACGAGGAAATTTAATTATCTACTCTCAGGAGCGCGGCCGCCCCCACTTATACGTCGCTCCTCGTTTCCAATACCACAAGCGAAGCATGCCGCTACCTCGTCTCTTTGCGGTACACCGAGTAAAGGGGTAACGCGGCGCCAGTCGGCTGAATCGGACGAAGAAATCGGGATTGTCACTAACATTCTTCATCATCGCATTCGTCTAATCCGTCGCCATTAAAGCGAACGAGAACAGGTAAAAATTATTAACTCTTTGCGGTTGAAATTATTTTTCACGAAATTAATGGAAATCAAGTTTTTTTTTCGTCTTCTGTTTAATCTATAATCAATGAGTATAATATGAATTTAACATTTTTTAAATATAAATTAAACATTATTTAAAAGAATTTGTATGAACATCTCAAAAATATAGTTTATTAGTTGTAATTATGCAATGATTCGAATGCTTAGGAAATTATGCAAGGATTATTGAAAAATATAATGTACAAATAAAACTACAATGGATTAATCGTATTTGAAAACGTGGTAGTTTTAAGTTTACTTTTATAGATAAATAATAGGCACGACAAATACTCTTTCAAGAGATAGATGAGTAAATCCTCTTTTCAGTATGTACATCAATCCATCAAATTTCTCATATTCACATTAATGACAAAACTGAAAAGTTTATGCGTCTTCGACTATATAACGTAAGTATTCTTACATGATAATTTTTATATAACTAGATAACATGTATCGATTCTTTTCAACGACATCGATATATGTCTTGTCCACAGATAACTTGCAACGCACAACGATATCACCAATGACCTTTTTTACGCTCGTACAACGTTGAAAAATCTTTCTCTAAGGAACAATACTATCTTCCAACGCATCCCTTACGGCGGCTTCAATAGTGCTCCAATTTACACGACGCTTTTTTATTACGTTGTACGTGAAGTTCTGCTTTCTAGCCAAGCGATATTTGCAATTTAAGACGATGGTTAATATGCGAATTAAGTTTTCGAGAAAAGTTATCGCGTCTACTGCGGTAGGAAGCTGAATTGTCACAGCACATATGCGGACTAACGTGTTTAATAAAGTAATTTCTATTCCTGTTCTTTCCTATATTGATCGCACAATATGCTTTACATAATCAAATGCAAACAATCTAATTTAAGTAATAGTGATATTGATTTATTAATAAATTGTTATCAATCTTTTTATCACGCAACAGCGTAAAACAAGTACGAAGTTTCTAAACTTCGATCCTAATAAACATTTTAGAAATTTATACATCAGAAACAAGACAGTATTTTTAAACTCAAATGCAGCTTAGAATCAAATCACTAATGTAACAAAGCTTTCGTTCGAGATGAGAGAGAGAGAGAAAGAGAGAAAATTTTTTAAAAAACATTCTCTGATGTAAACTTTTCTACAGAAATCCGACGAATTTAAATAAAATAAGTATATGTGCACTCTCAAACTGATAGTACAACGATCAAACATCCTTATTTGTGTGATCTCCATTGTTTTCTTAATGCAATTATCATTTCTTATTTATATGTGTATTAAAATACTTCGAAAGAATTATATATAAAGATTATTTAATTTTATTATCTCTACGAAAGTCATAATAATAAATTTATCAAAATGCAGATGAATATTGTAATTTTGTATGACTGTATAACGAAGTTAGTTTGAAAGAATAATCTCAATGTATTCGTTATTTTTGTAATCAGAAAATATCGTATTAACTGTATCTCTGCCTCGACGAGTCTTCGACAATCTTATGCAACGAGCTGTAAGCGTCCTTCTTCTATGTGATATGTATGTACAATGGGCTTCACGAATGCCTCAAGTTGCACCAATTGTAGACGTTCTCGGGACGTGCACATTGTATTCATGCATTATAACTGCATGTTGCGTTGGCACAGTCTTATTCATACCAAGTAGTAGATAGCAAGAAAAAATTTACAATAATTAATAATTTTGAAATTGCATTGTCCGAAGTTCTACCTTGTACCATTTTATATTTTGTAGCATTATATCCTTTAGATTCTTCCAATTTCTCCTAAATATTTGAGGACGTAGATTTTTGCGAGTTTTTTAAACTTAAATTTTTAATTATTTTTAAAATTCAAGTTATTGTTACTTTTTGGCGATCTGACTGATTTAGTATAGAGATAAAACATTGTAAAAAAGGTATAAGAGTAAAGAAATTTTTTTCCAAAAATTTAATGTAATGTAAAAAATAAAAAGACAAATAACTTAGGCGCTGTTTCACAATGTCATCGATGTTTGGTTACCAAAGAAACATATATCTTGTCATATTACTTTAATGTTTACATTAATATTTAATTCTCTCTTTTATATTCAGTAAAGTGTAAATATTCTCAGTGAGCATTATTGAAAGGCAGAGTTTTTTAAGAGGCCTTTAAGAAGACATCATCAACATATATGAAAAATGATATTATGGAGTTATCACTTAAAAGTTAACTTTTAGAAGAGTCCTTTATGATGTCTCTAGATTGATCAAATTTAGCATTTTCCATAAAAACGTCCAGGTTATGTCCCGATATTCGCTATTAGTATTAACATTTTATAGTATACATTATATAAAATTATAGTTTTTCAGTACTGAATTATAGTTTTTCAATATCAAATTGCAGCCCGATCAAACCAGTAGTAAGAGCATTGTAAAATATATATTATACAAATATCATATTAATTAACAGTAATGTGTAATTATAAGTCCTACCATTTTTGATGTGTTCTACATCAGTTTTGCACTAATTGTTTCTGTCAAAATAGTAAATATGGATACATACACACATACATACATATATGAAAAATTTATACAGCATTTATAAAAAAAAAATATTTAAAATTTATACAAAATTTATAGAAAAATTCATAGAAAAAAGTTTATAGAATTCTATAGAAAATTCTATAGAAAATTCTATAAAAAATTCTGTAGAGAATTCTGCAATCAATTTATTGACAATTTACAGAAAATTTTATAAAGAATTTTGTACAGAATTAATAGAAAATTCTATAGAGAATTCTGTAGAAAACTCGTAGAGAATCCATAGAAAATCTATTTAAAAATTATATAAATTCATGGAAAATTTGTAGAAAATTTGTATAAAATTTGTACAAAATTTATACACACGGACATATATTTATGTATGTGAATACAATTTGTAAGCTAAATTATCAGTCAGCATTTCACACGTGCTGTTCTGCATTTTTTTCTCCCAAATAAATTGTAACCTAATTTTATATAAAATTATACTGTATGTAATTTTATATACTGAGCAACAAAATTAACGCAACAAAAATTTATGCCAAAATTTCATTCTTAAATAATCAACTTTAAATAATCGTAACTTTGCGAGAACTTATCGTATTGGAAAGTTTTTTTTTTATTTTAAAACTTGAAGTTTCTACTTTATATAAGGAACATTTGTTAGATTTTGATCTTTTCCTTTTCCTTTTTTGGCATCTTTTCAAAAGTAAGAATGTGTTTTGTATTTAAAAATTTTCATACCTCTTCAAAGTATTAGAGACTTCAAGCTTTAAAATGAAAAAAAAACTTTTCAATACGATAAGTTCTCGCAAAGTTACGATTATTTGAAGTTAAGTGACATTTTAGTACTAATTTTTGTTGCGTTATATTTGTTGCTCAGTATGTAAATATATGTTTACGTATATCACAAATTTAGTATATTTCTTTCATAATTAATTTCATATATTATTAATTAAATATATATATTTAGTATTAATATTATACATGTTTATATATGTGAATAGAGTTTGTAAGCTAAATTATAAAGGTTTATTTTGTATATATGATTGTTTACGTATGTGAACATGTATCTATATATAATAATTTTATATAAATACATGTTTATGTATTCTATTCGGGATATTTTTTCATAATTAGTAAATATTTAAATTTAAATTAAAGAACACTTAAAAAAATGTTTAACGTTTAAAGTGATTTTTCCTACAATCCTGTGTTCTAAACTTAATATTTTACACCAATTATCGCAAAGGATAATGTTAAAAAAGGACGATTATTGGCTCCTCGGTGAAACAGATAAAACATATTCTGTACACTTTCCGTACATAAATACAAAAATGCATCTACTCTGCGCGTAATATTATTTAATACTAAGTATATATTAAGTATACATTTAATATTCTAAGAATGTACTTAAAATATTAAATAATATTATGCGTTTATAGGGTAAAACTACTCAGTATCCTGGAGAAAACTTTGGACAAGCTAAATAAGATATTGAACGGCCGGGACCACTTTTCAATTTGTAACGTTAATATAAACGTATCTAAAATAAGTATTAAAAGTACTAACTTTGATTGATGATTGATAATTGATCAATGCAAATAAGTATTAATTACTGGCCAATTTATTTAAAAATTTAGTACATATTAATATTATCGTACGATATATATTGTTCAATAAAATAAAGCAATATTTTAGTTCAAGTATTTTATTATGGTACCGATAATTATTTTGAGTATAAAAAGTACTAACAGCAATACTTTAAATACTTAAAATAAGTATTAATTACTGATCGATTTAATACTATCTATTGTATTTTTATAAGAATAGATATTATATTAATTCAATGTTTTACAAAATATAGAAACGTTTCGAAATAAAAGGCGAGTTTTTAACTCATTGATTGATTAATGCAAATGTAACTTTATTCTATAAAAGTTACAATGCGACTAATTAACTGAAAAATTAGAAAATTTGCACTTAAAATTAAATTCCGGTTGTGGATATAACGAAACGACAAGTTGAAAAACAATGCGTTTTTGTTAAGGTGCGCCATCTGTCGAACTATTGACGTTACTTCTTAGTACAACGCGAAAATGGGTAGACTCATCAGCTGTTTGCAGTGTTTTTTATGGTCATTCACTATATGACTCGACTTTAGATAATGCGACTTATCAGCGATAAATATTGTTACGTTTTGTTACGCTAACAGTGATTAATAATAGAAGACAGTATGGAAATGGTAACTACTGATTTTTCGTAATATTATTATTATTCGTAATATTATTATTATTATTATTACAAATTTTGATTATTTTTATCTTGATATTTTCTATTATATTGAATGTCACGTGAACTTAATATTTAAATAACAGTAATAATAATGGTAATTAGTCTGTTTCCTTACGAATTACATTCTTTGGAGTCGTGAAGTAGTGAAAAATATATATTCAATCATATAGTTTCTCATTTTCTTTACAAATTATTTGCAAAAGAAAATATAAAAAATAATTATTTTTTATATTTTCAAGTCTGACAAAAGACAGGTCCCAACGCCGTTGAGGAAAGCATTGGCAGTGGATGCCTATTTGACAGACGAGTTTGTCAAATTAGTGGAAAAAATCCTACCCTTGAAACAATTAAAAGTACATTATAAATTATTGGAGGTATTTATTATTTAAAAGATTATTTAGTTCTCTATTTTAACTGTTCTTATAAGCTTCTTTAAATTGTATTCATTTGTTGCCTCTTTCTACAGATATCATGCCATGGCATTCCTTGGCTCACAATATCTCTTGTACTGATTTGGGTTTTGAGCAGCAAAAGCTTGTATCAAATGCAAGTTAATCTTCTAATAGGTATGATTCAAACAAAATTCCTCTGTTACTTGAAATTTATCTTATTACTCCAGATTAATTGACTAGAAGGTATAAATATGAAAATCATTTCAGGATTGCTGCTCGACATTGTTTTTGTTTCTGTGCTTAAAGCAATTACAAGAAGAAGACGACCAAACACTAACGACGATCCATTCTCAATAGGTCCTGATAAATATTCCTTTCCATCTGGACATGCATCTCGGGCTGCATTTCTCGTATATTTCTTCCTTCATCTGTGGCCTGTACCTTTGATATGTGCACCACCTTTGCTAGCATGGTCCTTTAGTGTATGCATGTCCAGAATGTTAATGAGAAGACATCATTTACTAGATGTGTTCGCTGGTGTGCTTCTAGGCATTTTGGAAGGTTTAATTATAGGTTATATTTATTTGGAACAGGAGACATGCATTAGTTTAGTTTCCTGGATTACAGACGAGAAAGTATCTGGAGCTGATTAATATTCGTATGATTGCGATTTATGCTTGAGAAATGTAAATAATGTACTGTATTAATTAATAATGTATTATAAAAATTGTAACGCACTAATATGTAATAAAATAATGTAATGAAATAATGTGCTGCAATAGTTAATAAATATATTGAATTTATTTGTGTATGATTAATGCTACATTGTTCATCAGTATTAAGGCAACTAAATTAAAAATATTTGAAAATCTAAAGCATCTGTAATTTTACAAAAAAAACTATAAAGTATAAAATTAATTTTGTTAACGTCCCAAAAATTATAAATATATATATTCACATATCATTTTTGTACATTTCCTTTTTATCGATGACAAATTGATTTAATTTTAGTTCCAAAACACAAGTTCCATTAAAATAAAAATTTTTAATTAACTATATACAATTTATTACACTTGTAATTTTTCTATATAACATCAAACGAAAAAATATATATGTTAACAAATATTTCTAAACGTTATTCCACAATAGAAAAAATTTTAATTAAAATTCTGAAAGTGACCCTGATTAATATGAAAAAAATTTGAGGCGACAGATTATGTAGTTCGAAATTCTGTCGTAGGCAAAATTCTTGAATGAACCGGCGATCAAGTTAATTGAAATTTGATCCAAATGACTTGCTCAATTCGAGACGCGGCGTTTTCCCGGTTGCTTTCACCGGAGATTCTCGTTGACGGCCCTGGAGGCCGCACACACGCGCCCGCCATTTCCAGATGCCGCCAGTGTATAAGGCCGCGGTGGCGCATCCTCATCTCGCGGAATCGTCGCGCGGACGTCTCTCGCGCGATCATGAATTAAATTGTGATCTCGGTGAACGGCGAAGTGCGCAATTTTCTCCATGAAGTGAATACGAAGGAGGGCAGCCGAAAAGAGCGTGTTATGAGACGGTCGTACATTACGTCGAATTTTCCACTCCGGCGGCTTGCGGTGCGCAAAGTGTCTCGCTTGTTGCACAGTTGCCAAGGCGACTAACGTGCGTGCGTACGTGCGTGCGTGCGTGCGTGCGTGCGTGCGTGCATGCGTGCGTGCACACGTGTGTGTGCGCGCGTGTGTAAGTGCGTTGCGCCGCGTATCTACAAGTGCGCGGTGTATTATGATAAGAGACCAATCGGCATTGTTATCCGGACATTATTCTCCTGTCACCTTTACGCCGCCGTCGCCGTCGACAACGACGACGACGAGAACGCTACTTCGATGCCCCTTCGACGCCGCGACGACGTAGCCGCCTGAAGAGAACAGCAACCGTCGCGCATCATGGACTACCCGGTGTTGGGCCACTACGATCCCACGGTAGAGGCCCCGGACCATGGTAGCGGCGAGGAGGAGCAGGAGCTGCTTTGTAAGTATCCTGATCTATCGCATTTTGCTTTGAGCTTCGTCGATTTCTCGCGTCCCGCTTGTTTTCTACTTCACCTTTCGTGACGTTCGTCCGCTTTCGAACGTCGCATGACGCGCGGAACACCGTTCGGCCGACGCGTCAGCTGGCGTCAGCTGTTTCGCCGACGCGCACTTATGCGGCGAAGATTGCCTGTTGTTCTCTCCGAATTTAACACGATTAATGATTAGAAAGAACTCTTGGAACCGAATTCTCTTTTCCGTTAAAAATTAATTGGTACACGATGTTCTTATTTTGTGCGTTTAACCTTAATATGAAAAGATTGTTTTGAGTTTATACAGCGATGTAAAAAAAAGTATGCGCTAATAAAGGATATATTTTGTTTTTTTTTTGTTATGCAGCGACAAAGAAACAAGTATTTAAAGATATGCTTAGTCTCATCGCATTCCAATATAATTTACAGAAACATAATTTATAAATTATTAAAAGATGTAATTATAATATTTTATATTAAATATATTTTAGGTAGTTTTATTTGTGTCAGTTAAGTGATGTCAGTTGAGTAAGTTACAAGTGAAAATTTCGCTAGAGTACAAATATTCTGCTCTCCGCTTCTGGGTATGAAAATGTGCACGTAAAAAGTACACACGTAGACCTGCTCGATTCTCCTAATCTTAATTGGTCGATTCTCAATTCCAGGGGAGGAATGTAGTTATGTTGTGCCTGGGGAAGTGTCCACTGAATATGTACCTGCGACAGAACAATTTGGAGAGGACTTTACCGGGGCTGAGTTTCAGGAAACTAGAGCATTGCTCGCAGATGGCGGAGATAGATTTGGAGTTTCCACTGCCATTTTCGATACGTTCGAGGAGCTTATGTGGATGGGCAATCAAGGGGTACATTATTGACAAAACGTTATTGATTCAAGATACTAAAACCATCCATACTAGACAATTTATTAACGTCGATTTGTTGTAGGGTCATGTAACGTCTTACTATGGATCTGGTTTACAAAAATATACCTCTTTTCAAGTCCACGCGTCGCAGGAGATACGACATATTCATACCATAGACGAGGGTATCTTAGTGCTGTCTCAAACCCAGTTGAGATGTCAGTTGCGAAGAGGCATACCAATATTCACCCACACGTATGTTAACATCTTTTTTTACTAGTGATGTTATCCAAGGACTTTTGAGTGAATCTAGAATTGTGTTGTAGATCGGTGAATATGAACGACATGCAGTGTATGCTGCAAATTTCTCCAACCAGACTACTCATGGGTGGTCATCAGGATAAAATAATCGACTTTAACCTTACTAGAGGAAAAGAGACTGGATTAGTAAGGCTTTTGTTGATTAGATATGAAATTAATTTATGAGCGCGAGATGCAATGGCTCTGTTGTATTTATTTATAGGTGGACGTTGATGAGCGAGGTTGTGCGATACTACGGCAACACAGTAGGCTTATCTGTGCCGGTAATCCTGCAGGAAGGATAGATCTCAGGGATCCAAATACATTATCAATAGAACATACTTTGGACACGCATAGTGGTTCTTTAAGTGATTTTGATGTTCAAGGAAACTATCTTGTTACATGTGGTTTCAGCAACAGGTGAGAAAGATATACAAAAAACAGCCATCTTCTGTATTTATGTTTCCAAACTGACACACATATCTGTATATATGTATATATATATATTTTTTTTGTTCAGTCGTCAGGGCCTCACTGTCGATCGATTTTTAATGGCCTACGATCTAAGACAAATGAGAGCACTAAGTCCAGTTACTACTATGGTGTATCCTCTTTTATTGAAGTTTCTACCAAGTTATTCCAGTCGGCTCGCAGTGGTATCGCCGTTAGGACAAATGCAACTACTTGATACAATATATGCTAATGTACAACCATCAATGACGTGTTTATATCAGGTAAATTATCGTGTCTATTTAGAATGAGTAAAAAATTTTAAAAGTAAAAATTTTAAAAAATAAATAGTAGAGAATGCACAGAATTACGTGTCATATATTACGTGTCATATATTATTATTAGGTTGCTACCGGTGGCGCGGCGATATTATCATTTGATGTAGCTTCTACATCTCAATGCCTTTGCTTTGGAGACTCGGCCGGCTCTATACATCTAATGTCTACTAACAACCCGGAACCTCAATTCAATACATTCTCTAGGTCAGCGTTTATTTTAAATCATATTTTTGAATATAAATATTTATATAAATTTTTATATAGTAATTGACACAATTTATATTACATAAATCATAAAATCAAGAACGGTTAAAAAATAATAAATAACTGATAAAAATACTTAAAATAAAATTGAAAATGTATAGCAAGTATATTTTCATTTTGTTTAGACCTACGGAGTTTGCCGATCCAATTGAAACCTTACCATCCATTTCTTTTGATGACGATATTACACCGTACAGTATTATACCAATGATATATTCAGATCAACCACTTTTAAGTGATTGGCCTGAAGAATTTATAAAAAAAGTTTATAGGTAGATATTTCTACATGTTTTCGTTTTTCATAGAAACGGTTAGAAACGGCTTAGAAACAAGTAAATTGATTTCCATTCTTTCACAGGAAAACTCCACCAATAGATCCCGAAATCTTGCGCACAATGAAAATGCAGGGAACAATAGGATACGCACCAAATCCTCAGGCTTTTCGCAGAAATCAAGTGAGGAAACAATATTCTCCCACTCTATTACAATATTCTCCTCCATCTCTTCTTAAATTACCTTAAATTTTATTCATATATCTTTAATATTTTTTTTATCTTTGTTTATCAAATTTCGAAAGCCATTCTGCTTATGACTTGATGCCGAATTTACTATTGCTTCTATATCATGAAATTGATATCCAAATTTATATATACACATTTAAAAGATATATATTAATATGCAAATATATGTTCTTTCATGATTTTGAGGCTTTACTTACACGATCAATTAAAGCAATATACTGTCGACGTAAAAATTAAAGGTCAATTTAGCATTAAAGTGTTTAATTTAAAAAAAAGTATTTGATGTGAGCTATGATGTGATTAAGACTGATAATACTTCGTGATAATTATTGTAGTCTATAAAGAGACGTGATATATTTTCGTAAACTAGTCTAATGTATTCTGTTATACTAATTTTACAATAGTAGTATACAAAAATTTATATTCTCAAGGTGAATTATAAATATACACTGCGCGTGTAAAATATTGAAATCTCTTTAACACTCTCTTCTCGATAGCTTGTTACATATATCAATTTATAATATATTCTATATGAGGCGGAAAATATTTGAAAAATAATTGTAATTAAAAAAAAGTGAAGTTTTATATTATTGCATTGAAAATACTATAATGACTTTCTTATTTATAGTAGATATTTTGTCGATTAGCTATATATTTACAGGAATCTAATTAATTTTTATTTAATTAGCATTTGATATTTTATTTATATAAAGCTAGAAAAACAAATAATTTGATATACATAAAAGCGCACAACCTCTCAATTCTAAAGGTGTTTAAGATTAAATATAAAATATATTTTTATTCTTTGATCCAATATCTTAAACAACGTGCCAATTTATATATACATACAAGGTGACTGAAAATTTTTGACATAGCGCTTGCATAGAGAAAAAAAAATTTTTTTTTTTTTTATAAAGAAAATAAATAATAAAAATACATCTCTGCTATAGTATATATTGAAATATTGTAACATTAAAATGCCTTACATTAAAATTTTTTAATATATTGTTAAGTTAAATAGAACTAGATGAGTGACACATAATTGACATAATTGATGAATTCTTTTAAATATTTATTAGTGAATATTATATATCATGTATATCTTTTTTTATTACATTATGTTATACAATATTACTTTTTTTTTAACTGCTCTTGAAGCATATTATATTAAAAATTACAGTTTTCAGTTACACAGTTAAATAAATGTTAAGGCTTTATTACTTTATTTCGCTTTTTTCGCTTTTTCACAGAAAAAATTGTAGCAGCATCTAAGGAGAAACGTACATTGAACTATATCAGTAGTAGTATATCGATAGTATAAGTCTTAATTTTTGTTATAGTTATTTGTGTTGACATTTACAGAACGACCGCCATAAAGAAGAACTAGAATAAACTTTTCTAATATATCTTCTACCAAAAAAAAGTTTGCATAATTCCCATAGCTTATTGTTCAGCGTGATATTTTACTACCTTCAATCCGCGCAATGTGTTCACGATCGGTTACATTTCATGTATTTTCGTTTAATGATTTCTGCAATTTCGATAAATGATTAATATATTTACATGTAAAATATGTTGCGCATGAAATGTATACTCGAAATTGTACTTGAGTGAAATAATAAAGATTTTATGACGTTCAACAGTATGCGTAACTTTAATACGATGTGCCGTATTATCGGTTCAGTTCCTACAACGCGTTTTTTAATAGGTATTATTTATTTTTTCACAGTCCAAAAGTCTGCTCTCATGCACCACACTATATAAATTGTGTCTCACGTATAACGCATGACAAATTTCATAAGACAAAAGTTATCTTGACGAAAAATATCTGATACATTTTCACAATGGAATAAAAATAAATAATACCTCTTTTGCAGATACCGTACAATCTGGAAAAACGACGTGGCTTAGTCGCGAAGCCTTTCGCGGGGGACTCACGGTCTAAAACAGATGACGGCACCTTTGTAGCCATACCTAAACGTTATCGTAAAATCGAGTTGAAATACTCACGGCTTGGTTACGATGATTTTGATTTTGATCAGTACAATCGAACCAGCTTTTGTGGCCTGGAGGCTACACTTCCCAACAGTTATTGCAATGCTATGCTGCAGGTAAGTTCAAGAAAATTATGGTGCTCGAGATGATTCGGGCCAACGAAAGTAAATCAGACCAGACGCTCGTGCTTTGCAGTTGCTTTATTATTGCGAGCCTGTAAGAGTAGCATTGCTCTCGCATTCGTGCCAACGAGAGTTTTGTCTTTCTTGCGAATTGGGATTCTTGTTTCACATGCTGGATACATCACGAGGATTTCCTTGCCAAGCTGCGAATTTCCTTAGAGCTTTTAGGACAGTTCGAGAGGCGTCAGCTTTAGGACTTATACTGAACGATCCAGAATCCAAGAAAAAGATCAATCTAGTTGTACTCATTCAAGTATGATAATAGTTACAAAGTTCAGAAGCATGATTTATAATTATATTTTAATAGCTTACATCAGAGTATTATCAAAACACAATTTTATTTAAAATGCAAAAATTAACTTTAATTTTTTAATAATTTAAACTTTATTTGATGTATGAACATATTTATACATATATATTTTAGAAAATATATTCTTTTATTCAGTGTTACATTTTTATTAAAAAGCAAAAAATATTAAATTATGTTTAATTACATGATCATTTAAAATTATTGAATTAATAACATATTGACGTAAAGATGTTTTATGAATTTTTATAATTTGGTATTAGAGCTGGAATAGATTTATTCTACATCAAATACATTATGAGATACTGGAAACGAGGAAAAGACAACAAAAAGAAGAGGAGGCACGACTTCTTAAGTCAGGTTCCAAATATCCCCCATTTGTTTATAATGAACAGGACTTTCCTAGTATTCTCGAGGATCTCGGTTCTCGATATAGAAACCACGACGATGAAAGGAAAAAAAAGAGAAAGCAGGAGGAGGATGGTAAATATATGTGGATCACATCGAAAGGTAAACACAATTTATGTGTAGTCTTTGCACTGAGCACTTTTTGTGTTTATTTTTCAATTTGTATGTGATTTATTTGATCTGTTTACTTGATCCAAAGCTGCAACAATATATCCGAAGAGCAAGAAACAATTAAGAAATATATGATTATTGTATTATTGTAATTTTTTTTATGATTGCAGAAACATTATATTCTTTTTAATAAAATATCTCACAATCTTGTTATATCTTGCAATCTTAGGATATCTCATAACTGCAGCTTTTTTTAATATACGCATCAGCGTATATTTTTTTAGAATGTATCTTTTATTGATATTTAAAAGAAACCAGTAAGTTATGGCAATGCTTTTACTCCTTAGATCACTTTATTCTATATTATGTATATTTTTTTATAGTAAGAAGAGCAGCCAGCCCCTTCTACCTTACTTTCCAAAAGTTGCATGATCTTGCTTTTACAAGAGAATCCTGGGAATTAAAAATATGTGATTAATATCCGTGCGTTTAAAAATGTCAGCATTATAACGCTGATATGTCAAATTATCTCTAATATATATTTTAGAGAATAATAAAATTAGCTTTATGATGTCTAGATTGCATTGTTTAATTAATCAAACTTTCTAAATTTGATGCAGTATTCTAAATAAATAAAAATATATTTGATTATTATTATAAATAATATTATTATAAATAATCTAATTATCTAAATAAATAAAAATATATTTGATTATTATTATAAAACATCGAAAATTATCAACGCATATATATCGCATCACTACTAGATACCGTTATAAAATTGTTACATATATCTCGCTAATTTGACAATATTTTTAATTATTTATAATAATACTGTTAATAATATTTATTTTATCTTTAAATGCGCATTTATTACGGGTAGATAAGACCATCAAAAAATCCACCGAAGAGAATGAAGTGCGAGATGACGAAACAGAGATCAGTCGTCTGTTTGGATCTGAACAAATGCATATACATCGCTGTCTCAAATGTGGGCAAGAAGCTACAAAACATTCTATCATGTTACTTTGTAACTTAGTTTATCCGGAAATAAGTAATCCTTGTAAGCTATTTTCAAGCAATATGTGTCCAAGACTTTGGTCGCGTGAAAAGTGAATCCAACGTGTAAAATGATTGAAACTTTTAGATATTTATTATTTTTAAACAAAGAGATATTTTTTAAAAGTCAATCTAATAACATAAATTTTGCATTTGTGAAGCATTAAAGACTGTAAAACTTAACAAAGATTATAATACAATAATTACAATACAAAGATTATGATATAATTGAAATTACAATTCAAGATATAAAGTTTCGAACATTTCAACTACACACTCAACTGACTCTTTTCATGCTACCTTAGAACGCGCATATTCATACTCGCGGCTGAATACAAGATTTATCTTTTGTAGCTGAAGAGGTACCGTTCACAAATGTTCTTGCCCGTAGTTTAAGACCTGAGAAAATTACACCTGCATGGTGTGACAATTGTCAGAAATTTACACCTACTCTCCAGTCTCGACAATTGACTAAACTACCTCAAATACTGGCTCTAAACTGCGGCTTAGATACTCAGCAGGTACTTACAACATCAGATTAAATGTATAATTGTAGCACAGAATTAAAGCATAAAAGTCGCATATTATACTCCATTCGGTCATGAGAACGAACTGTTACAGGATAAGGCGTTTTGGCAGAATCAAATGGACATCGTAGTACAAAACGTGTTAACGGGAAAGGAGAGCAGTCCTAGCTCCAGTCCTGTGCCCGTCACTGCAAAGCCCTGTCGCTATGGCAATAATTGTACGCGAACCGGATGTCGATTCAGGCACGTTGGCCGTGACTCAGGTACACAAATACCTCGTATAAATCAAAAATATTGCTCTGAATTAACTCTAATTGTAATTTATTGCTCAGAAACAGAAAAATTATTGCCATCGTCCTCTACTCCGTCTACCTCGTCAACCTCGGCGCCCGTTACATCGCCTCCTAGTCATTTGTATTACTTACATTCCTGGATACCTCACAACATAGAGATCTCCCTCGAAGAAAGCGGAGAGATGTCAGTTAAAAAAATTAATGAACCAAAAAGCGAATCGGATAATGACATGTCCGCGCAGACAAGCATGCTCGAAAACGGTCAAGATGACAAAATGGTACAAATAGTTTCCGAGAGCGGGGATAACGATAAAGAAAAAGTTGAGAAAATGTTGCAAAATTGTAATATAGTATCAAACGAAGAAGATGGCAAGGCTGTAAAAAGTACAAATTCGGAGATCTCTTGTAATACTCAAAAGATACAATATGGTCTTAGTGCTGTTGTCTGTTACATCGATGATAAGAATAACGAGGAACGGAGGAACATTGTAGCACTATTACGAGTTGGACCAGATTATCACGAACGATCAGGAGGCCACGCCGTATCGCAATGGTACATCTTCAATGATTTCTGGTGAGTTTTGAACGTTTGTGAAAAAACTTTGCCTCTATTTAAAAGTCATTTAACATATTTATTTGTTACAGTATACAACCAGTGACACCACAAGAAGCGGTATGGTTTAATCTCGATTGGAAAGTGCCGTGTGTGCTCCATTACACAGCAATACCTGCTCCTGAACCGATACAATTTGTTAGCCCCCTTACGTATGATGTATTCGGAGAAGACAAATGTATCGCTCGCAGTGGCGGAACTAGAGGCATAACGTTTACTCCTCTTTCGTCAGATGAAATGCCTAAAAAAGGTAGATACTACATCGTAACAATCTGTAATACTACTTTTTATAATTCAGTTTTTTGTAAAATTAAAAAATATTTTATTATTGTGGAATTTTTCTTTTAATTAAAAAAATGATTTTAATTCTATTATCTCGTATCCTTGTTCTCTCTCTCTCTCTCTCTCTCTCTCTCTCTCTCTCTCTCTTTCTCTTTCATTAATACACTTGAATTATTGTTACAGGAGAGTTGGTAGGGATCGATGCAGAATTTGTTACCTTAAATCAGGAAGAATCCGAGTTACGGAGTGATGGAAAAATGTCTACTATAAAACCGAGCCATATGTCGGTTGCACGAATCACCTGTATACGCGGGTATGATCTAAATGAATTATTATATAAATAGTAAGGCATTATGAGCAGAGAAATTTTGAATAATCAAATAAAAAATGCAATATTCGAATTATTTTAAACTATAATCATTTTTTCACGTTTTTTAATGAGTAGGCAAGGTCCATTGGAAGGTACACCGTTTATAGACGATTATATAAGTACTCAAGAACAGGTGGTCGACTATTTGACAAAATTCAGCGGCATTCAGCCAGGTGATTTAGATGCGAACTTCAGTAGCAAACATCTCACCACTCTAAAATCAACGTATCAAAAATTAAGATTCTTAGTGGACAATGGCATAATCTTCGTCGGGCACGGCCTAAAAAACGATTTTAGGTAAAATACTAATTGATCTATGATAATTGATCTATGATTCGTTATCATATTAGTGATTTTTTAATACGTAAATTTTATAGGGTAATAAATTTGGTAGTGCCACCGGAGCAAATAGTAGATACGGTTTTGTTATTCCATTTACCTCATCATCGCATGGTATCATTACGCTTTTTGACATGGCACTTTTTGGGTAAAAACATTCAATCTGAAACTCATGATTCAACCGAGGACGCACGAGCAGCTTTAGAATTATATCGCAAATATAAGGAATTAGAAAGATCTGGTACACTGAAAGCAACACTGAAAGAACTGTATGAAGTTGGCAACCAATTACAGTGGAAAGTAAGAACGAAACTTTTTACATTATTAATAAAGTATCGTCTCTTATTAAGTTCTGTTAAATTTATTTTTTAAACATAATTTGATTTTAGGTCCCTGATAGCTGATATGAGGATAATATATATAACGATTTAGATGACGAAATCAATAGTGATAATGATAATTAGATAATAGAAACGTTCATGTCCATTGTTCAACATCATTGTTCAAAAGATATTCGGCGAGAGTGCTAATATCGTATTCGTTGATAAAATGTTGATGTTTAAAATAGGTTCACATACTCATCATTCACAAAGAACAGATCTATTCAACGCACATCTAATATTAATAAACGGAACTTTTTGAGATCCTAAAATCATAAAATTGAAAACGAATTGCAGATTTGAAAATTGATATTCATTTAGGCGTTTTCACTATGTTAGATCATTGTTGCATATGTATACCGAGAATCTATGGTATACATATATATGATAATAGTATACATTTTCATAATAATAAACATATATTATCGTTTTATGATAATATATTATCATAAAATAATAATGCTAATACAGTATCATAAAATGACAAGTGATTATAATACATTATCATTTTATGTTATGATCATGTATGTATACATACATTATATTATATAAAATATAAAATTTTCTTCTATGATATACACACTGGAAAAAAGTTATTAATTTGACTAAATTTATCAACTTGAATAAATTTAGTCAAATTAACCATTTTTTTCTCAGTACACACACAAAGTTTAAAATCGGATTATAAGATATGTTAAAGACATTTCGTAAAAATAGTTTTAAAGACATTTTAAAACCATTTTACGATTTTAGAGACAGCTCGATTTTAGACTTTGTTGGATAATATATTATATACATCATTTTATGATAATGTATGTATATATACATTTTATGAGAGATAATACGCCGAATATACATTTTTTGTCAGTCCATCTTGTCGATCGCATATAATTCGTTGAGAGGATTGAATGAAAAAATTGTTGATCATAATTTTAAATAGAAATTAAGCATAATAACAAATTTGTACATATTGTTGATAACATATTGGCGTTTTAAAGAGCAGTAACGATCTCGCACTGCCCGATAGAATATTCTAATTTCCTATCATTTATATTGTATCCCAAACGTAATGTATTCCATCTCGATTAAACAATGCCGAATATAGACGTAAATAATTATAGCACAATTAGCAGTAATTGAATTATTTTTAAGTACATATAGTATCTCACTATATTTTCTTTTTATACATATTTTTTAACGCATCAATTTTATCATATGATTTTACGAAGCCGAATTTTACGTACTTTTTAAATAAAATATTTCATAGGCTTTAGATTCCTCGATCGTACACAGTCGCCTTTACATTTGCGCAAATACCAGTCACATTTGCAGGTAACTGTTATTCATTGCCAATTTTCACAACTGATCTATTTACGCAAAAGGCTCTTAAAATGCAGAAAAGATCTATTAACAAAGATATAGTAGTATATTTTACAAACTGACAACTGTGTGTGTATGCGTTATAAATTATTTTTATATACATTTTATCTATAAAGAATATGAGGGATATTGTCCAAAATGTGTAAAAAAAGACAAGATCAATATATTTTTTTATATTCGGAAGAATTTTCTTATAATTTGGACATATAATATACACTGGTTTCAGCGATCAATGCGATTAATAAGTAGCACAGACAGTATACTTATTGATTATAATCAAACATTTGATTTATGCCAACCGTTGTTACGTCATTGTAATTTTACAATAAATGATTGTATAAATTTATTCAAAATGTGATTTTCCTTTTTTCAACTATAATAGAATTTTAAACAGATTTTTGGGGAAAAAATTAGCGATATACGTAAAATAATGTTAATTTCATTATATGTATATATATATTTTTTTAAATATTATATTTCTTAACATTGTATGTACAAGTCAATTCTAGCTTCCTATTTATATCAGAAAGATACAAATCCTTTCAAATCAAATATTATTGCGTTAAACCACTTTTCGTGGACAGTTTTTAGTAACGTAAATTAATAATTTACAGATTGTACACACATTCACCTTGCGCGCGTGACGACGCATCACGCTATTGTTATAGCGTTCAAGCATACGTTACATTATTACATTAAAACATGAAAATTTAATAAATAATTAAAAAGTCCCATGTGCGATTTCAAAATCGTAACAGACCCCTTTCAAACGGGTCTAAATTCGCGAAGTACTTTTAACAAAGTACCATCCAAATATTACAAAACTATAAAAATTAAAAACTAAAAACGTCTAAAAAATGTCTGAAGAATTATATGGCGTAATTTGACATTCAAGACATTCGGCCATCAAATGCTCGTGTAAAAGGGGTCTCTTAAAAGAGATTATTTATGTTTTCGATCGAAATCATTTTAGAGAGTTCGATCGAACGCGGGTAAAAAAATAATTAGTTCTACTCTATCTAAAAAGACAGCGAAAGCGACGAGGCACGTATCAAGGCATTTTACCGTAATGACGATATTACAAAAAATAACATTATACATACATTACTTATGTACACGAAGATACGATTCATTGAAGAATGTCGAGATATTCATTCGTATCTGCCGACTGTACGCGCGGCTTAAGTAATTACAGATAATAATAATTAAAAAAAAAGAACGTCTCCTGACTAGAAACTTGCATGGTCGAGCTGCAGGAGCTGGAAGGAGTATTCAGCGGCAGTATACGAGTAACGAATCGATCGTCACTCGAAATTAACATTTTAGTGCACCTCGGCAGATACTCGTCTTGCCTGAACACGAATTAAGGCACTATTGAACGCTAATAAAGTATTCGGCAGAAGTCGAAAGTGTGTTCGCAGACTACACCAAGCGAATCTACGCAATGCGTGTTCCCTCGATCCGAAAGTCATTTTTCAGTCGCATAGCCGAGATTCCTAATTCATTTACAATTCAATAAAATATAGTCAAAAAGTCGAAAGTTCTGACAACAAAAGTGAACGGCGGTCATCCTTGTTTAGTGATCCTCGCCTTGTTGGAAGTGACCATTTCGGTTCAGTGGTTGCCTTTCTGGAGCATCGGAGGGTCTGTTCCTCTTGAAGAAACCGCACTGTAAGTAATAAATAAGATAAAGGTTAATTGTTGATTTTAGTTGTAATTATTATTTACTATTATTATTATCGAAGATTAAACTGTATAAAGAAACAAATTAAAAATTGCTTAATCATTTAGATGAGCATTCCTTACTTTCAAAAAACTTTGACAAAGTGATTTGCGACTTTTTTATATACGTTCTCACGTGATATACGTTATATACGTTCTCACGTTAATCTTTGGACCAACCTTATAAAGTAGATAAATAAGCAACAAGAGGATTATCATTCCCGCGCAGGCCGACAAAACCACCACCCATATTGGAATCATATCCGGAACAGAAGGTGCCGCACTGGGTTCAATATTCGTCATAACTTCGTTGCTTCTAACGACCTGTTCGGCAGGCGTACCAATGAACGGTTGCTTTGTAACACGTGCCACCAGCTTCGTCGACACCTTCACCTTTTCCTCAAGAGCTACTTCCTTCAAAGTCTTAGCATCCACACGGTATCTCGAGCTAATCCAGACTTCCTGATCTTTCTTTAATGGGCCTAGTACGCATCGCAACATAACGCACTTTGCTGCATCACATGACCGTACTGGTATCTGCGACTCGGGATCGTTCTCTTGATAATAATCGTCATCCAGAAACGTAGCTGCGTCAGACGGAGAGTCCGATGAAAAGTCAGTCCGATTCAAGATTTCGTCGATGTCTATGTAGCCATTCGAATTTTTTAAACTCCTCAACATCGACCATGTCGCTCTCACGTCTATATCTCGAGTTCGAAAAATTGGGATCCAGTTTGTCAGTCGGGAACTCATCATTAAATGAATTTTTTCCGTAGATCCTGCTGTTACTCGTTCTTTCTTCTGCTCGTCTTTCTTCATGTGTACGAGTATTATAACTGCTTTCGTAACCTCCGTCCAAAGTTGCACCATGACTGGATGATTCCTCATGCCAAGATTGACTGTAAGTGCCGTGATTATTAGCATCGCCACCCTGGTAGCCACCACCATGTGGACCACGCAAAGTGTACGTTCTTTCTTCAGTGTGCGTAAAAGAACCCTGAAGAGGGAATCTTCGGCCATCCTTCAATATGATGTATCCTTTGCCGTCCGGAGCGACAAGTAATTGGCCTTCTATTCTGAGAAATCGACTATCGCGAGGTTCCGTAGATTCTGAGACATAGCTTTGCCCACCATAACGATCTTGAAGGGGAAACATAGAGCTATCCTGGAACTCTATGTACTCCTTCCTGTCGGCGGATGTCCTGAATCTCGCCTTAAACTGTACATATTGCTGTCCCTGTCTACTGTATACTTGATAGCTAGCTGCGTCTTTTGACAACGTGCCAAAGATTCGCTCCAATTCTTCTGTAGAGTTGACATTATGCAAACCAAATTCTCGACTTCCAATCGTCTCCTCGCGATCGCCAGTAATGAAATCATCTTCTGTAGTTCGATGATAACCACCTGTGGTCATGTCATAGCGCCTTTCCTCGTCATAATTGTACCTATGTTCTTTTCTTTCTTCCTGCAAGCGTTTTTCCTCTTGCAGTCTTCGCCGTTCTTCTTCCTCTCTGTGCCGTGTTTCTGCCTCTCTGTGCAATTCTTCTTCTCTTCGCCGTTCCTCCCTAAGTCGTTCCTCTCTCAATCGATCTTCCTCCTGCCGACGTCGATCTAACTCCTCTCGATGACGTTGCAAAGCGATACGTTCTTGTTCCTCCTGCTGACGTTGTAGTAAAAGCGCTTCTTCCTGCAGCTTTCTTTGTCGAGTCTTCTCCTCTTGACGTAGACGAGTCTCTTCTTGCTGCCTCAGCAAATCCTGATATCGTCTATCGCTCTCAGTCATAATTGAATCATACCTTCCTGGAGGTGAAATCGTACGTCCTTGCGCTTTACTTTCTTCCCAACGACTTTCCATCCTAACGGATTGATTTGTTCCGTAGGATTGTTCAAGATCAGGCAATCTTGAGCCAAAAGATTCCTCTTCAGACCCACGGAATCCTCCTCCTAAAGTAGAACCGTAACTACCGCTCGATTCCGTGTGAAAAGCAACGCCACCGCGATGGCTGGACAAGTCACCGCTACCGATTGAGCTAGTTCCAGAAGAGTTATGCGTGTACGTAGTAGTAAGCACTTCAGGTTTCTCTCCCGTTGGGTTCAGCTGAATCCTCCTAGTCTCAGTAGTACTGGAAGAAGAGGAAGAGGTGGATGACGATGACGACGAGGAGGAGTGTCGTGATTTCTGAATATTTGAACTGTCGCCACTATTAATCTCGGTTTCGTCTTTTTGATTCGCTTTATTACGATCTATCTCGAAGCCTCTTTGAACATTGATTGTTCTGCCTGACTGCGATTCGTCCAGGATTACGCCGGAGTAATCGGGATAATTTAAATGCACCCTTCTTCGTTGATCCAACTGCAACACATTGTTATAGTTTATGTTATCATGTATAGATATATTATATGTAATAAAAAAATTTTTCGTTTTACACATACCTTTAAACTAAGATAATTCGCGTTGGCAGATTCGCAAGCGATCGGCCCTGCAGTTTCCGGTTGTTCCAATAAATACATTAGTATCTTCCCGGATAAAGTCTGCGCGGGCCAAACAAGGAACGCCTCTGCCTCGACGATATCAGATGGACCCAGATTACGAATAGTATAATTGTGCGTTACCGCCGGTCCCAATTCGAGCTCTGTTGTAATGTTCACGCCGGTGTAATTGTCAGGATTATAGTACAGATCCTTGGGCTTGCTCTCACCATCGACGCGTAAATCTGTTTCTATCCAGATTGGTAGTGATAAATGGTACGAGTTATCATGGACAGTTCTGGAATCTTCCGGGTTCGTAGTGTTGACGTGCATATCAAATTCGTAAATGGGGTTCATCCCGTGAGACGTCACAGGTTGAAGTAGCACTCTGAATTTCACCAGCTTTCTCTGTGGCAATGGATTTCCGATATCACAGCGTAGCGTATTGTTGTTCGATTGTTTGGGCGCGGAACAGTGAACGGGAATTTCCAGGGTCTCGATACGCTCGATCTTGATGTAGTCAATGCCGGCCGGTAATTGCAGATTGTACGTTGCCTCGAAGGCATCTTCGCCCTCGTTTTGAACGAAAACTTCGAGTTCCAGTCTATTGCGAGATCCTAATAAGTATTTGTCAACGTTGGATGTCACTTTGAGCTGCAAGTCTGGTATGCAGATATTGTCAGAGCCGCAGTTCTTTCTGATAGAAAGCGTGTCCTTCCTGGAGGTCGTCGCACCGAGGACTGGTCTCAGTGGCATTCTAGGATCACGACGGCGATTATCTGGAATCCGTTCTTCCTCTAGACTCATACGCATTTCAGCGTCCAATGATGTTAACTTGTCGCGAATGTTAGGAGTCACGTAAACCTTTAAAAACGGGTAAAGAAGTTATAAGTTTTAGAAAGAGAGAAGAAAAACACAAAATATACAATAATGAAATCAACTGTTCACTCACCTGGATTGTGCGACAGAACTGGCGATCGCGTTCGACCGTTATCGTGTGATTCATCGTGTTCCTACCCTCTAACTCGAGAAAAAATAATCTCGGATTCTTCGTCTTCTTCACATCGAGTACGTATTGTATGTTGAAATTGTGCCTTATGAGAACACCCTCTCCTGTGTACTTAAAGCAAGCCCTAAGCGGAAAGCACGTGACTCGAGTGCCGTCCGAAAGGGTGCAATTTCTGTTATCTAAAGAGATCAGCTTGGACTCGAAGTCGAAGGTCACGTAGGAGTCCATTTTGATCACCGGTCGTGATCTAGAACATAACAAATTTCAACTTCAAAACTGAATTCAATCTAAAGGTATCTTCGATCTCAAGATATTGAGAATCAAAAGATAGTTGATACCTGAAAAACATCGCTGATGCCGACTCGTATGCACCGACTACCAGATCTGGATAAATGTTGCCATCGAGGTCAAGACCACCGGCTACGGAAAACCCGAAGGTTTGTACCGGATTGTCCAAATCTTCCGCGTGGATCACCTGGGAATATTTCTCCAGTACCCCGGTCCGTGAGCCGTGATAGATGTAGACGGCACCGCGACCATTTGGACCAGCATAGGGCGCGCCGACGACAAAATCACCGTAACCGTCACGGTCGATGTCCCCCAGAGAGGCCAGTGACAAACCGAAACGTCCGCGGTTGCTTTCGCCGTCCCTGGATAACGATAAGCTTTATCGCCGCGGTTCAACGAACGCGGGACGCAGGGCTCGTTTAACCCTTCGGGTCGCAGTTAATGAACTTGAGAGGAATAGAGATATTCCAGTGCCTTTGCTTTACGGAGGAATTTCCTTTCTATATATATTTTTTCATAAATGTAATACGTAATGTAATATATTACTCCATCCCCCCCCTTGCCCATTTTCACTCACATTCTTAGAAGCATTCGTGAAGCTTCATTACCTTGTATCGAATTTACGGAATTTTTCTGCACCCTGGCCCTGATAGATAACGTAAATTCTTCCGGTTTCGATGGTCATTTCCGGGTTATCTGGAACTGTGTACATGGGTGCACCGACTATCAGGTCATCCAATTCATCTCCATCTATGTCGCCGGCAGCCACAGCATAACCAAAGTACGCGCCCATTTGTTCGCCAGTAAGATTTCGAGGATTCGTCATGTTCGACGTGAAAAGTAAGACCTATGATCATATTTTCGCATTAGCCTCACATTCTCTTACTACGGACGAGATATACATTGTACATACATTGCTTCCATGCAAATTTTATCTTGATTTTGAAATTTTCTACCTTTATCAACGCCCCGCGATATACGAATACTTACAAACCAATGTTCAGATTCTTGATAAATGTACAGTGTATAATACTCTGCATTCTTTTTTAAATTTCAGAGAAGTAAAATATTGCTTCGCGTTGATTGAATTTATCTTACAATATTCCTCGTATTTATAACTTATATGATTCTTACATTCAGATATATATTTAATACTGCAATTTTTATTTTCTTTTCTCTCTGTCCTACATTTTCGTCGTCATACTACTTGTGGTCTTCATGTTTCAACCTGTAATGTAATACTCGTCTACGCACCTTGCCGAGAAGATCGGAACCACGCGGGACGCCAACCGCGGTACCACTATCTCCGTTTCCAACAAAGTCTCCTGTCGTGACGGAATAACCCATGTAACTATCGTCCTCCTTCGCCGGACCCTCTTTGGTGAACATAATTCTCGATCGACCATTATTCAAGGCTTGCGAAAACGCTTGTCCTACAAAACGATTCCATGTTGTTAGTAAAAGAGATATCCCAAAAAGCGAGACGGGAATGCAAGTGTTTTCGTGACTGCGGCTTTAGTCAAAGATCTCTGAAAAGCCTTTGCTGCAGTCAAGAAATAGCTCGCACAAAAAGCTTCACAAAATCTTGTATCGCATCGAAATGCACGCTGTAATCGTGCAACTGATCGATGTAATCGATTTAAATTTCTGTTGGACGAAAAAAAGTTTAACATTTAATAAACAACTAAAGTTGTTAAAAATAAATTACTCTTCATAATATTAATTTAAAAAAGAGTATCACATACACACACACACATACATCTACATATGTATGTATACATATTTAATTTTATAAGATTTTGTGAAAACAAACATACCATATAAACATGGGAATGACAAGCTTTTCTATTATTAATCTAGCATTTGTTCTCTCGCTATTAATGTCAAGCGATCGTCACTATGTAGCAACGTTGGCGCAAACTCTCGAGCCGATTAAGGGAAATTATAGCTTTCTAGTTGGATCCGTATTACCACGGCTCTGGCTGCATCTGTAGCTTGCTGAAGCTGTAAAAAGCGGGCCCGCACCTGTTAGAAATGGTCACCCAACACTTATTTGGCAGTAATTAGAAAGGAACAGAGCGTAATCGCGTTAATCGTCGCAATTATAGCTGATATTTAACTTCATCAGGGCAACAAAAGCAGTTTTTGTTTCTTAATAATAGTTTCTAATTTATTTAATTCATAATAACATAAAGTAATAAGATTAAGTACTATAACGTAAAATATCGAACACAGAGATTACGAATCTCACGTAGAGAATGACCGAAGAAAATAATGAAATTAATTTTAACACATTTTCGGACAATAATGGGCAGCATAGTTATTCACACTATACTCATCGATTCAAATCATATAATTAATATAATTAATATAAAGCGTCATACAGGCATGAGAACGAATGATTAGAGTTACTGCCAAGCAAGTGCGAAGAGGGTGGAAAATACTCTCGTGTTACTTGATACCTGCCTCCGAGGACGATTTCTTGCGATTAATGCGAATTAATTACTGCCGGCTTTCACTTCAATTTTCTTCGCACTCTCGGAAAAAGCCGACAAGCAACACGTTGTTAATTTGGCACGTAAGAAGTCGTCAATACGAGAGAATGGTAGCTTATTAGACGTGAGGGCGGGTGGATGGTCGGGGGTTTGGGGCAACAGAGTAAGGGGGGTGTATTTTAATTACTAAGGGGCGCCTGCAAGTGTTTCGCGATACCTGATGCTTCGGCTTCGGTGATTAACATCGTCGCCACGAACTTCAATCTCATGGAGGCGGCGATCGAGTATATCTGACCTGCAATTCGTTAAAGGAAAATCCCCTCTGAATTATTAATGAGATCTAGAAGTCGCACGCTCTTTCTCTCTTTCTCTCTCTCTCTCTCTCTCTCTCTTTTTCTTTTTCTCTAATCGCTAATCAACATCCGTTCCTCGGTTCTCGTTCAGTCGCACCACTCCGTAGGATCACATGAATCACGTGAATTTTTATTGAAAAAAAGAAAAATAATGTCATATGTCAATTAACGTTAGCTTAAAAGACAAATTTTCGGCCGGCTCACATACGTCCTAAGGTATACATGGGCGTTAACTTACAAACGAAAATTAAAAGTAATCTCACCTTGCCAGTAATAACTGCCTGGTGCTCCTATGAAGAGTCTCTCGCCATTCTGAAACAAGAAGAAAAACAATCATTCAGCGAATAGTCTTACGCTCGTTACGAGAGAGTTGAAATCAAATTCTAATTTATCTTCTGTGTGCAAACGACTTTTACTCGCACACACATTTTCACACGATTGTTCCGACATTATTTTCCTCTGTGAAAGACGAAGTAAGACAAAAGAAATATGGGAAACGGTACGTTCTTCGGTGCCTCGGGTGCACAACCGGGGGGGAACATACCCACAAAAGTATAAAACTTCTGCTTTTTTTTATTTATTTATAAAATACCGATAAGAGAAGAGGGAGAGCGCGTGCGCGACCCCGAGATGCGATAAATCAACCGCTCGTATATATATGCAAGCACACTTTCTGCACGCGTTTGCACACGGCCGCATGACACGCATGTTAAACCGTAAACGAGAAACGTACGCGGAGGCCTTTACGATAGAGACTTCTCGGTATAAAGTACCATCGTCTCTTGACTCGCGCAGTAAGAAAAAACGCAGCCGCGAGAGCGAAGAGATCGATGGCTCTTGATGGATCTTGATCGAACGATAGAATATCGTGAGATACCGCGAATACCTGCCGATGACTTTCTCATAAATCAATGGTGCATTATGCTCTGTTACATAATACCTTCCTAACGATTCCCAACATGCTCGGTGATTGAAGATAAAGATTTTTTTTTTTCACGAGTCAAGTATACGTCTTACTGCATCACGAGTCTTTTTCCTGAAACTTCGCAAATAGCTTTTACTTGAATAAAATTGTAATTTGAAAATTAATCGTACACCGAGAGAAAAAAATAGTCATACTAATATCACTATAATTTATAGCCACTTTTAGAACCAACCATATTTTTACAGAGAAAGAAATAATATTAATTATAATTTGTTTAAAGTATATTAAAATTCTCGTCATCATAATATTGGTCTATGCAACTTATGATACAGTTGCCATAACTAAAATGAAGATCTCAATATAGTAAATTGTACTATAAAGTAATAACTATAAGCATATAGTTATTTTTACCATGACAATAATAAATAACTATAAAAATAATATTGCTGACTATAATTGCCTTACTATGAAATTACAGACGCAAACATCATTTCTTCTTCCTCAGCGTAGAGTTAAGTCTCAAATTGATTCGAAAACTCGCACAGAAGGCGAAAATCTGGCGTTTCTTTTGTCAAGAGACGCCAAAGTACAAAGACGTCGAATGTTGTGAGGACGAATCGACGCAGTAAACGCGATAAGTACACGCAACATGGGACATTTGCGCATACGGCATGCATTATTTATGACTGCGATATGTAACGGCAGCAAACCGTGCTTTTGTCGTGCAACATCTGCTCCGCGCGCGCGAACCGCAGTAGTTCGCGGCACAAAGGCCTTCCTCGCGCGGCACGCGGCGCAGCGTGCGGCTCTCCTTTGCATTCGTACAACAAAATTATCAATCATCGCGAGCTCGCTATGCAAACTCGATGCGCGACAATGGGAGCGCCAACGTCGTCGTGACTTAAAACGTTTCTCCGAAACGTATAACTCACGCACGACCGCCGGCGGCGGCGGCGGCGGTCGCCCGAGCGGAGGCGTGGAAAAATCGATGTACTGTTTCAACGTGTCCGCGAGAGGCAAAAGAAACGACGTAAGCACGAACGAGCCGTTTAATTCAAACGGAACGGAAAATGAATGTGGCACACGGCCCGGTGTAATAAAGCAAGAGTTTCACTCGCGTCGCGCCTCCCTCGAGCCCCCGTCGCATTTATTTTCGTTTGTTTCCCGGAATATATATCCCTCCTCCCTTCGCCCCCCCCCCTCCCGGGGAGAGAAAGAATTATTAAAGTAACGCTCTCCGCGAGATAGAGAAACCATCTCGAGAGTTTCACACACATCGCGCCGCGCCGCGCGATGTGAGGCCTCCGTTGAATTGCGCGCGCGGGTATATACGTGAGAACACTCAAGTGGGGCTCTCGAAATTGTCGACGTACTCGACGCCGTTGACCCTTTTGCGCCCGTCATTCCCACATGCACCGTGTACATATCGCAGGTACTTGTACAGTTAGCACTCACGAAACGGATACTGTGCGCGACGGTGTCCACCGAATCGAAGTGGAACCACGTACGGAAGTCCCCGCCCACGCGTGGACCTACGCGTGGGATCTCTCTCTCGTTAATTGCCGGGCGGTGGATTTTTTTGGGGGGGGAAGAATTCCCCCACTCGAGAGCCGACCGGGGGTAGAACGTCGCGAGAGGACGCACGGCTAATTAATTTGTCTTTTCCTATCGTCGGGTATCTCTACAATTATCGCATGGTAAGTTCCGCGTGTAATAATCCTACGGGGGGGAAAGGGGGGAGGGGATATAAGTTGGAGTCCGTGCGCGTAGTCGAGGTCGCGACCCTGTAAACCATCGTGCACGAGACACCACGTGCATCGCCGATGCGTTTTACGCTTTATCGTAACGGTGCCCACTCCCACGCATTCGGCTAACGGCGGTGTCGAAGTAATGAAGATTACGGCTCGCATACATATTAATCGACGGTCTACCATGAATGATCGCGGGAGAAACTGAGAATGCGCGAGGTATACGCTGCGCGCGATAAGATCATGCAATATGGATGACAACGGATTGAAAACGGAACGGGGAAGCGTTGGCTACTTTTGCGCGATTATACTTTCAGATATCGAATCACGCAGTCTGCGTAGTCAAACTGGATGCACCAATGTCCGCGCCGGATATACAGCGATATTTAAAATTATTATTATATATTGCAGGTACAACCAATTTTGTTGATTTTTTTCACGTCTAAGCGCGTTTAAAAAATTGTTTTTTATTTTATTATATTATAAATCGTTATTTTAAGTTATTTTCTGTCGTTTTAAATTATACCAAAACACTTTTTTTGCTGTAGATTGATAAAATGTCAAAAGAACGTTAAGCTGTTACATCTTAAAGATACGATAATCGTGGAATGATCGCAATTCATTTTGTTATAATTAAATCAAATACAATCGACAAACCTTTGACTGAATTCAAATTTCAAAGAGAGTCCGTTTTAACTCGGAGATTTCGAATATCAAGACATTTATTAATGTTACAATAATCCAAGAAATTGTGCAAAGGCAGTCAAATTTCTAAAATGGCAGATCGGCTCTGAATTAATCCGCGAAAGCAAATTCACTTACGGACAAAATGGATTCATCGGAGAAGATCCGGAACGCTCCGTAAATAAATCCTCCGAGTTTGCAGGAACACCGTCTAACGATATGCAAATTAGTAGGCTCCCTAAAAATCCATCTCTCGAGGCACTCCGTGCGAATAGCCCCCGGATCAAAGTGTTAACCGCGCGACAATGTCGTTACACTCTCTTAGGACGAGGCTCGCCCACGCGCGAACGCGCTCGCCCACGTGAAGGATCCGCCGTTGCAGGAAAGTAAGATACAATTTCCACAGATCACACGCAGGAAGAGAGAGAGAGAGAGAGAGAGAGAGAGAGAGAGAACGTATACGCGCGCGTTAATGCGAACGAGGGAAGAAGAAGAGCGCGACACAGACGAAATCGTGTAACACGAGATTCCATTTTTATGCGGTGACGCACTTCCCCTTGCGACACGCGATATCCCCGCAATTGCGGTGCTCATCGTTGCCGAAGAACGGAGGGAGGAGAATTATCGGATTATCGTCGAAGTTGTTTTGCGTACGGGAGAATAAAATCGCGTTATTATTTTCTGTAACTCTAGACACGCAGGAGAGTTAATGAGATTATGGATGAACGAATGATAATATTGAAATAATATATTAGTAGCAATATATATATATATATATATATATATATATATATATATATATATATATAGAGAGAGAGAGAGAGAGATATGAATTATTATTATTTCACATAGGGAGAAAGATTTCTTAAGATTTGATGAACAGTTTGTTTGACTATTCCAAAGTATATATTTCTTTCCAATAAGTTTTCAATAAATTTTATTGAATCTAAAGAAATGTGTATAAAATTTCTTAAACAAACACAAAACTGTTTATTATATTTACAAAATCTTTCTCTCTGTGCATAATTATTATACTTTTAAAATATATAACAATTTAACATTTTTTTCGACATTTTATTAATCTACGAAAAAAATATTTTATTATAATTTAAAATAATAATTTAAAACGACAGAAAGGAACTTAAAATAATAATTTCAAAATAGAAAACAATTAGAGAACCCGCGCGGACGTAAAGAAATTCAATGAAATTGGTTGTCGATCAGAGATGTCTGCGAGAGTGAAGTTTTTCACGATCTTCAGTAGAGCGATCAAAAGACTCTCCCTGGCAAGGAAGGAAGCGGGGCTTGCAGTCCGTGCAGTCGCGGGTAGAAAACGGACAGATCGTCGCTCGGTGGCGAAGGTGCGCGCTTCACGAGAAAAAGAGCGTGTCTAGTTTCGTTTTACTCTGCTTATCATGAGAAACGGCGGCCGTTTTATAAGACAATGCAACCGCGAGGGTAGAGGGACGACCTCGCCGGCGCGTAGGTGGCCTCCTCGCGGCGTCGCACGACGGTGAACACGGAACACGGTGACAGAACGAAATGTCCGAGCCTTAAATGGCCACCTGAAACTCCTCCTGCCGTTCGCCTCTTCGCGACCGCTCTCTCTCTTTCTCACTCGCCCTTTCCCTCCGATATTTCCTTCCTCCGCAGCCGACGGCGACGGCGACGGCGACGGCGACGGCGACGGCGACGACAACGACGACGGCGACGAGCCAACGCGCCACGTATATGTGTGTATACGCGCGCTTTAAACGCGCGCGGATACAATGTCGCCGTGAAGAAGACGGGGGATTCTGTCTCTCTCCCTTTGGTGGCATCAATTTTTCGCCACGTCGGGACATTCTCGAGTGACGCGATAACGAACGGTCGTCTGCCTTCGGTTTGGCGCGACGAAGGCACCAAAGTGGAAACGGATATATACGTGAAGAGGTGATGATTAACACGTCGACGGGCGGCTACGGGTATCATTGTCACGTAGTAGAAGATCCATTTTGCAATGTCATTCTCAAATCACAAGGTGCATTATCTTGTCCCTACATTGAAAATCGAAAGAGGAGACAATTTCGACAGCGTCTCTCTTTTATTTTTCTGAATATAATAATCACTGTTCACATATACGTACACATTTTTAGATTTGACATCGAAAAATTCATACACATGTATGTATGAATTTCTGCAGAGAAAATTTTATATCAAAAATTATTGTGATACGACAGTATAGCCACGGATCATAAGAAGAATGATAAGTAATCTGAATACTGTGGCAATTTGAAACAAAATATACAATAAAAATTTTTATAAATCACGACGTACCATAATAATTTTTTAAATCAAATAAAAGTAAAGTTTGTTATATAATATTGTTATACATAAATAATTTTGTTTATATGTATATTTGTATTGCTCAATATGAGCTTTCGAGTGCACATGGTGAATAAATATCGCGAGCGCATACGACCACGAAAATTCACTTAGCGTAGAGATCAGAGTGCCGCCCGATGTGTAAATGCAGCAACGTAAATTCTCCGGTTCCGGTATAGAATTACAGGGTTTGCGCGGTCGTTTGTAACACCGGTGCAATCGCACAGACCGCGTTGATCCTAATGGAACCCGTGATTGCTTATCAGAATCCAGCGAAAATGCATCCGCTGAATTCCTCCTAGTCGGACCAAACCAGTCCACAAATCCCTCGTCTCTCGCACTCATATAATACGAAGTGTAAGAGAACGTTTCTCCTCGCCGGGCAAATTAACATTCGAGCGGTCACGCGCGCGTTACCGGAGATAAGATATTAAATAAGGAACTGCGTTAAAGTGTTGAGAACCAGGATGTGCACATGCAACTTGATTATTGAAATTAACATATTCCGTTTGTAGCACTTTTATCGCGTCTGCTGAGAAAGTATTTGATTGCTCAACACTCGTGTATATTTTCCGAGATGTCAATTAGTGTCACATTGACAATAATGTGACTTAAAAAAAACCAAAAGACCAATGAAACAAAATATTAAATATCTTTCGATACTCTGAAACAATTAGAATATTGTGATCTCAAATCAACACTGTTTAAATATCTATATAAATAAAAATGTAAATGTTCGTTTGTTAGTCATCTAAGATCTCCGTAAGTTTTTCACCGATTGCTTTGAAATTTTGACATAACGTTGCATTCGTAACCGGGAGTGTTCTTAGGGGGTCTGATTTTGGATATACCGGTTTTTTCAGAAATGACGGCCATAATTTAAGTGTAAAAAATAGTTTTTCATTAATATTATTGAAATTTTGACACATTGAGACCGGGAGAGACCGTGAGAGACCGTGAGAGACGGGGAGAGACGGGGAGAGACGGGGAGAGACCGGGAGAGACGGGGAGAAACTAGGAGAGACCGGGAGAGACCGGGAGAGACGGGGAGAGACCGGAAAAGACGGAGAGCAACGGGGAGAGATCGGGAGAGACGAATAGAGACGGGAAGAGACGGGGAGAGACAGGGAGAGACCGGGAGAGACGAGTAGAGACGGGAAGAGACGGTCTTTGCGACTTTGCATAAAAGATTAGGATAATAACAAATTAATAGACTTTCTTATTTTAAAATACGCATAAATGCGTGCTTTATTTTAATGAATTTATTATTTTTGGGACTGAGTCCCCTTTTGTTAAGATTTACGCATATTTCTTTATAGGATTAGGATAATATAAGGAACAATCTCACCTAACCAATCTATTTTTGTGTAATTGAATTGCTAAATTTCAAAGTAACACAAGTATGCACACAATAAATTTATTAAATAAATCAAACTTTTTGAGTTAAATTGTTAAAATTCAACTTTATTGTTTTAATTAAATTAATAACATATTAAGTAGATGCAATGACGACCTATAGAGAAAATTAAAAATTAAAAATTAGACAGATTAAATGAAAAGGATAAAATTCACAAATTCAACTGCAGCAAATCACGCACTAAAGCTTTTAGACGAGATGCAATTAGAATATTAGATAAAGTTTCATCCTATTGTCGTAGCGTATCACCTATAAAAATCCGATTCGATTCTGTTACTCGGCTCAATGTATCGAGAATCACTTTTGGATCCACGTAGGACCAAGAGTCACCGCATTTCGACGCGATCTTTTGTTTGTCGTCCCGCAAATATTATTATTTGTGAGCCGCGGTACACCGCCGGGCGGGCCAAGCGATTCGCACGGTCCGCTCCGGGAACAATAGGGGCCCTCCTCATCGGCCAAACAATGTCAAACGTGCGATCGAGTCACGTGCACACACTATCGCAACCAGATAGGGTGCTCCGGCGGCGCGGATGCAACCGGGTGCAACAGCCGTAACTTTTGTGTTCCGGCGCGATCCGTCTCTAGGGCCCTGCCTCGCCAAGCCGGAGCCGGAGCCGACCACGGGGAGGACGCAGAGCGAGCCGTTCTGCTCGTCGAACCCGAAGAATGCGTTTTTTTTTTTTTTTTTTTTTTTTTGACGTGCCGAGAGGTGAATCAGAGGTCAAACCCGGCGGCCCGGTCTATCTTTCGGACCGCGCGCGACTCATGCAAGTAGGAAGACAATGATCGATGGCGTTTCTCGTATGGAAAGTAATTAGGATGGCCAAGTGAATGATGGATTAAAAAACAGCTTGTGTGCATACGCTGTGATGTCGGATAATTTTTATCTCTCGGATACGTGAATATAGCTTCATCTCGTAATAGACGTTAAAGATCGACCGAAGTTTATATAATAATAAATACATTAATTTTGCATGTATTTATACAATTTATCTGATATCTTAAAGATATTTCCGTTTATTATTTTCTCATTAATTTCTCAAATAGAACAAGTACGTTCCTAGAGTGCCTTTGCTCCGACCGAATTGTACTAACAATATTTTTGACATTTTTCCTGTGATTTTTTTCGATTGCCACACGCTAAACAGATTAGCCGGGCAGTAGTAAGCAAATAGCATGCATTTGTCGTCGAAGCCGGTGCGACACGCGAGACGCGATGGACGCGCGCGGAAGGGGCAATAGGGTCTTACACGATGTACCCCCCATGGAGCGGCGGTCGGTCCCGATGCTTGTACACGCGAAAAATTTGCAACCGAGACAATGGCGGGGTCGGACTGCGTCCCGTCTATGCGGAACACGACTGGCACGAGTTGTGTTCTGGCGCCGATCGAAAAGAGTTGGGGATAAAGACGGGGGGGGGGGACGGGGGATACGGCAGAGAGACACACGGGCGCCCCATCCGAGATTGAAATATAACCCGCGCGGCCAAATATGTATGGGGGGGGCCCACGGTGAAATTTATACGCCAGCGGGTATATGCGTGTACACACGCGCCCGTAAGTGTGCTGCACTTAAGTGCATGCCAAATGCAGTCGGGAGATTGCAGTTCGACGACGCCGGGCAAGAAACGGGGCCCGGGCTCTGACGTAGCAAGAAACTATATAGCGAGCGAGGCTAATGCGGGAGAAACGAAGGGCTAATGCACGCGCGTGATGATCGGCTTTCAAAATTGTAAATTACATTTTTTTTTTCGCGGATCACAATCGCAAGCACAATGTGTGAAGGTTTCGACTTACGAAGGTAATTCAGTGTGGAAATAAAGCTAGTTATCTTTTTTTTTTACACTAATCGACATTTATTATATAAGACAATTTCTATATTGTATTCAATGAAGGCTTGTGATGATTTGAGTAAAATAAATATGAAAAATGTAAAGTTTGTTATGAATCATAATAAACATTAAAGTAATAATTTTTCCTTCTTTCTAATATTAATATCTTTTCGATCAAAATATCTTCTAAAATAGAACAACTAATTATATATTTATATAAAACATACTGATTAATTTAAAAATTAAGAATATAATTAAAAGTTAAATCTGCATGTACATACATAGACAATATTGTCAAATATTTAATATCTACTATCCAAAGAATGATCACAATTATTACCCAACATTTTCGATATGTAAAATGTAAGATTGCAATGAATATATAGTGGGAAGATTGCGCAGCATTATCTTGTCAATCGATCTATGTTGAATATAATTTAAGAATGTTTTCTCTTTGAAAACGAAAGAATACGTTTATACTAAAGAGGCCCGAGGGCTTATATTTCAATCGTCGAATCGGGGGTCGCGCACGTAGTTGGGCGAAAAGTCGGGTCGTATCGATTGATAGCGATCGGCTATCGATCGATCTTCTCTAGATCGTCCACCGGATAAGCTGCGGTACCAGGCACGACAGAGGTTGGTACCAGCAGCGATGGTTTAACGCGAAGATCGATGGTCGATTGCATTCTCGATGGCGTCGAGAGAGCCTCTAAATCACGCTCATCGAGATTTAACGCGGACTCCTTGCTGCCGTTCGAGTTGCCGTACAATGGCGTTTGTTTTCCGAAAAGAGAAATAGGCGAATGACATGTACACACACTCGATGAGAAATCGAATTTATCCAAGGTGCATTAAGTTATACTGTACTCGATGTATTCAATCTATAAATAATCCCTTTTATGCTATATTTTTTTATCTTTATATGATATTTGATTTATTATGTTAATTGTTTTGAAGTATTGACAGGCACAATGAATAAAATTTATGTTTTTCTTCACCTTTATTATTGTTTTTGTATAAATATATGAATAAATATTTTCTTGTATTAATAAACTACTACTCCCTTTACGCAAAGTTCAATTTAAAAAAACGGAACAAATACACGTAAATTAAAAGATTAATGTGTAATTATTAATTATTAATTACACATTGATCTTTTAATTTACGTGTAGTATCCGTTCCGTTTTCTTTTTAATTGAACTTCGCGTAAAGGGAGTAGTCTACTAATACAAGAAAATATTTATTCACATATTTATACAAAAACAATAATAAAGGTGAAGAAAAACATCTAAATTTTATTCATGGTGCCTGTCAATACTTCAAAACAATTAATGTAATAAATATCATGAAAAGATGTATAAAAAAATATCGCATAAAAGAAGGGATTATTTATAGATCAAAAGATCAGTGTATATATCAATGTATACATGTATAGGTACATATAAATAGGTATATAGATTTTCGCATTTTATATACATATAATGAGACATGGACCGCAAGAACAAAATTAATGTCCATCAGAAAGCACCGTTTTAGAAAGTGCGCAGGGATTATAGGAGAAAGGGAAACGCGTTGATCTGCAGCAGCAATCAAGTACACAGCTACACACCTAAAATTACCACATCCACGGGATATGCACCGTAAACAAGCACATGCGCGATTGGGATTGAGTGCGGGCGGACATATTAACATTGAATGCTGAAACGCGGAGCCTAGGAGTCCGGGCGCACAGTCCGCGAGGCATGCATTAAACATCTGCCATATAGCCGCGCAATTCTGAATTATACATCCGTGGCAAGGATAGTCGGCCTGAGTGTTGTCCGCGGAATTGTTCCACCGCGCACGCTTCTTCGGCGATAACCGAAGCCGATGCGCGATAACGATACTCTCGGTGCACCACGCGCGCGCGCGAGTATGAAAGAAAGAGAGCTCGCGCGCGCGGGATTTCTTACCGCAAAGGAGATTAGATCGCAGTCGCTGGGGTCACAGACGATTCGAAAAACCGATTGCGGCACGATAGAAGTGTGCTGCGCCGTAATCGCCCGTTTTGCGCCGCAATCTTAACGCAAGTCCTGCTTCAAGACGATCGCGACGTGCCTCGTAAAGTAATTTTGCACTACGAAACGGTATAAAGTCTATATCAGACTGCGAAGATAAGAATTTTGTCAATAATTTTAATTTTAATTAATTTCCGACTGAATTCTAATCTCTATTTCGTAGTACTCAGTCTCTAATGAATGGCCCGATACAAACTAAAAATATTTCATCGAGAAAAAGTACGAAATTATTCTCGTTACATATTTCGTTATCGTTGAATTTCTTTGCAAAACTTTTTGTACACACAAAAGCACCACAAAAGCTTTTTATTCCAAAGTTTCGCAGAACAAAACGGAACAGCATTGAAATAAAAAATTTTCTATTTTGAATAATTTCTTTCAAATTGAACATAGACATGTCGTTAAGAGACAAAAAATATACAATTTACACGGTATATTCTGAAATGCAAACTTCAGAATTATTTCTGATAAATACTTTCACTACAAAAAGGGAGAAAGAATAAAATATATGTAATTAATCACTGTAATTAATCACGAAATATTTGCACCACGATTTTTAGATAAAGTAAAATCGATCATTGCGCGCCGACAGGTGAAAGTTGCGGCAGCTACCGATTTGTCGATGGACGCTGCCGATATTTATCGTGACTTCGTTTGTGTGGGACGAAGTGGGTATATCAACACGTGGCGATTGTGCAGGTGCAACAAACATCCTACGTGCAAAAGCGGGCAGGCGGGCAGGTAGGCCTACCCTAAGATGCATCTTCGAAGTGAAAAGCGAGCAAAAGACGCTCGAGACGCCCATGGTCCTTGGCCCATCGGGCCCGACAATCTACCGGAGAATCGAGCTTTGGACAAGACAATCGTTTATGAGAGAGAGAGAGAGAGAGAGAGAGAGAGAGAGAAGGCCCCCGCTGCACCATGCACGGATGCGCCACGGCACGAATACGAATGCCCGGAACGATGACCGGAGATGCGTAAGGTAGGAATTCGCATTCCTGGCCATATTCGGCCCCCGCTCGCGTCGCCTTCTAACTCTTTCGGGAGTCTGTCGCAACCACCGCGAGACACGCCACCGTGTATTTAAATTCGCGCGATGCGCTTTCGGTCGTCAAGTTACGCACGAGCCTTTTTGCGCAGATATGCCGACACGTTTGAACTTAAAAAGCTTCAAACACGTCGGTTGCTTAAGATACGGTCAGCGGTCAAAGGTTCTTAAGTTTATAGGTGAATACTTTTTTTATATTGCAACAATATTTCATGAGTGAGGGAAAAAAGACAACAGCCTCTACATGACACGAAAAAGTCCGTGTTAAATATCGTTAAACTTACCTTAGACAACGCGCCTCCTAAACCAGCCTGACAAGAGCCCTGCCTGTGATAGCCCCAGTACCCTAAAACGGAAACAGACAATTATATCGTCCCATCCTTAATTCTTTCAAACAAAAACATCATATCTTGACAGTACGATTTGAATAAATTACTTCCGTGATAATTTTTATTTTTTAAGGTTAGCCTATATAGCGTCGATTATTTAATCGTTGATTAAAAGTAAAAAAAGAAGACAATAATAATATAGCACTTTTTTTCTATGTTATTAAATAAGTATTAAGTATTAATTTCAAAATTGAATATACACTAAATCGCAATAATATAATAAAAATAATAACAAATTTACAATATATTAACGTAGTAATAAATACTTTTTATAAATATAATAACAATAAAAATTTCTTTTATCAAAGAAAAGTTGTCTCAAAATTATTCAAAGTCTTAACAAAAATACCGTTTTATTATCATTGCATAGATTTAATAAATTCACAGAAATAATTAATAGCACAATTATTTTAGTGAGTCCGTGGAATTCAACATACACTTCAGATAATAACTCGAAAACATTTACGCATTATATACATTCATACACGTTTTTATAAGTGATGCTTGTGTGCAATAAATATTTGCAGCAGAAAAGTATAACCTAATTTAAGAATACCTAATAATAAAAAAGGCTAATTGTAAAAGGAAGAACAAGATCTGTTTAATATAGACAAAGGCAGACTAACGAGAAATCTAGATTATTTTTATTTATATTTCTTATTAAGAAACAGGATTGAAACACTCTATAGATGTATTAAATAGACATGTATGCACACGTTTCTGAAGTTCCATGCACTTTCTCAACTAGGAAGTGGAGTAGCATCGCAGAGACCGGCTGCACGCACGAGCAAAAGTAGTGCATATATTCACGCGTCATTAATCCCAGATCGATCTTTCGCCGTGACGCCTTCGCGATTCGTTTTCTCCGTCCGAACCGCCCGTGACGAGTCGACAGTACAAGCAGCGCACGTTTTACAACAGCGATCATGAACAACGCAAGTCCGGGAAAAGTGGCTGAGTATCCACGCTCGTTAACTAGATAACGCATACGGCACTTTCAGATAAAGCACTTTTAGACGTACGGTAGTAAAGGCAGCGAGGTCGAAGGGACCGACGGCAATTCCAATGAAATTCTTTCGGTTCGAAATGTAAAAGGGCTCTCTTCGCGTTTTCGTTTTACTGCTTGTCTACCGCGCGTTGAAACGAAATCAATTAATTGCCGTGCGATAACGCAAAGAACTTTACTAAAAGGAATTTCGTGCTGGGCGAAATCTCACGTGGCAACGATATCGTGTTAATAAAATTATGGAATGTAATGCGAGCACGTAGAATTAAAAGAAAAACGAGTTCGATCCTCAATAAATACTTGAGAAAGATTAGATTGTTTTTTTGAAAAAATAACGCGTACTGTGTATGGATGACAGAAAATTACACCGGACAATGTACGATAATTGAGTTGTCTGGCAGAAATGCAATTATCTGCACGGAGATTAATGATATTCGAGCCTTTTTGCGTTCATTCTCTTCGAGGTAGATAAAATCTCCGTACCATGACAATATCCGTGTATTCGTAACTTATCCGCTATCACTAATTAAAGACCTATCGTAATATCAGCATATGCATCAAATGACAAGTACCGAAAGATAATGGATCAATCCCGTCGACGTAATTGCGATGTTATTACGATTAATCGTTGTCATTATTATTAATGAGGGTAAATCATCGCTAACTCAAAGATAAATCTAGGCAATTAACGCGAGGGCATAAATCTGTGGACATCTCGACCTACCAAGGAATCATTATACGGAAGTTATGAATAATCCGTGAGCACAGAAACGCCCGAGGAAACCGATTAACCCACATTAATACGTATTTTAATTAACTTCATTCGTTTTTTTTTACAGATCGAAAAACGCTTCGCAAGGCGAACAGAGGCGACGTAAGGAATTTACCGGGTATCGACCGTTAACGCGTCAGTCGGTTCCGTAATTAGTCGCCGATGCTAACTGCGAGTAGCAAATTATCAGCCCAGAGCCGACTGACAGGGTCAGTGCCATTCAGACCCGCGGCTGCTGCGGCGGAGTGCAGCGCGTCCGCAAGAAAATGCGTACGTGTGCGTGCGTATGTGTACGAATATCCGGTGGCTCGACCCGCAGAATCCGACCTTCTTCAACATATGTACATACACACAGTAGCGTAATCAAGAGAGAGAGCTATGGGAGCTCGAATCTCCTCCCGTCCCCTAAGATAAGTTAATGACTAAAAGTCCGAATTGAAAATAAATACCTGCTAAGAGAATGTAAAACTAAAGTTTCAATTTAAGTTACCTCTCCCGATAAAGCTTTGTGTAATGATTCCTTTGCCTAAAGAAATGCTTGTTTTTTATTTCAAAGATATTTAAAAATATTTAGGTCTTAGCATTTGGTTGTTTAATTTACTCCTTTGTCTCAGGTAAGTTAGACAGATTGATAGATTTAATGTTAGATTTGTTGTTCGTGCTGGATTTAAGAAATTTGTAATTTTCGGTGTAAAATAAACGTTAGTCTCATTTCTATGTCAAAGGGATATTTTTAGCCCGTTCTAAAACTTAGGCCTGCGTCAGTGTGCGCACGCACACCCCCCCTCCCCCACACACATACGAAGAAAAATTTATAGTACAAATTATGATAAATAGTAAGAAATTAAACTAAGGAAAAAATTAAGGAAAATTTTTACTATGTTTTTCATCAAATTATCATAATATTTACTCTATTTACACAGAAAAAGAGAACATTCTTGTTTTGAAAATATCTATAGTTTCAAAACGAAAATCTTGAAATGAGATTATATTGCATTAAATCAACAAGATTTACTTGAATAAACATTTATTTTAAAATTTTATATTTATATAGTTTAATCAAGAAAATGGTATTCTTGTTATTTAAGAATAATTTTCTTGAATGGAAAGGAAAAAATGTTGGATAGAAAATACTTACATGTTCAAATCAAAGATTATGATTTTCTTAGAATAAAATTATCAAAACAATTGTACGTATTATATTCTTGAAATAACATTTACAGTATTGAAATAAAACTATAGTATTTTAAAATTCATGATTTTCAAAGATTATATATTGTTGCTTATATATGAAACAATGATCGCGTTAATTTGAATATATCAGTTTCAATTTGAGAGTAATTTTTTTATAGCTACTATCGTACATAATAACTTATACTATAAAATTTTCTCCGTTGTGTGTGTGTATGTTGTGTGTATATTACAAGTGCAGCAGTTCTCCTGACAGCCGATTGGTCACATTAGACGAGCTGTCAGTCATGAAATTACATCAATCCGGTCGCAGAGTCGTCTTCGTCGCGTCACCGTCGGCGACGAAAAAGCAGATGTAAAGCAAACGATCGGCGACATTGGTGCAACATGCATGTCGCTACCAAAACACTCCAGCAAGCCGATGAAAGTTTCAAATCACAACTGTCGGAAAAGCTATCGTAAGAATAATTTCATACAAAGATATCTGCCGATCTATTTAATCCTTTTAATTTCCCATTTTTTAACAAGAGTTTAGAATAGAATTTGCGTATTTTTTTCCAAATGTTCAAAAACGCAGTATTGACCTTGGTAATTAATTTTCACGTGAGTGACGATGTCAATCGGATCGTTGAAAGTTGTTATCAGCGAATTGTGATAATGATATCATCCGTGAAGTAATAACGGATGTGCGTTAGACTGCGATCGTCAGTGGTCGATCTATTTATAATCCGTCTCGTCCTCGCGCTTTGTAAGGGTGCTATTCTTGTCGGTAAGAGGCCACTCCACTTTCGAACTCGAGTCGACATCGAGAGTACAAGTGGAAGAGAGAAACTTTTTCCTATCTAACGAGGAAACGTTCACGATTTTTTTCTCTCTTTTTGATATCGAAGAGCCTCAGAAAGTGTCGAAGTAATCCCAAACAAGAAAACAAGTATATCTTTTTTATGTGCGCGTTCCGATGTAAACACATTTAACACAGACGGACGCTAATTTAATAATTGGGACAGCGAAAGATTAAAATTTAAATAAAAGATTTAAATTAAAGATGATTTTGGTCATGAATGATTTTGACGATGAAGCGCCTAATAAAGAAATCGGAGCGCTGCAGGAGACGAGCTCGAGTACGACCGACCCTTAATCGAGTTACGAGGAATGAATGAAGCTACTGTAATTCTTGTCTCGTGTACGTGTGTGCGTGCGTCGTCGATGCGTGATTACGTATCCTCTATAAGCATTGTCGGGTCACTTCTCTTATTTATTTTAAAAATGGGACGATATCGCGATTGCAGTAAAAATATACATTCTTATTAATTTCCAAGTCAATCTTTCAATTAAGGTTAATTTCAATTAAAAGTCTTCAATAAAGATTATTCTTTCTCCACACAATAATTCCTTATATTTTTTTCGCAATAAAAATTTCAACAGCTAAGAGAAATAAAAATAATTAATGCTGCACAATATTGAAAATTTATATCGAAGAAAAAGTTCTTTCTCCAACGAATCGAACGACTCGACGCATCCCTTTTTTTGTATGAAATAAAATACGCACGATTATATGCCAAAAAAACATTATTTTAATGAAACTGCAACACCGAGAGAGAAGGAATATCCTCTCGCTTACTGAAGATCGGTAGCTCGATCGTAATTCAAGTAGGATTAAGTGCTAATTGGCCTCGTTAGAACGGTGCCGAGTTAGCGCCTTGGTCCGAGAGGCGCCTTCCAATTATTATTTCCTTTTTTTTTTCCTCGATGCCTCCCAGTCACTCGAACGAGTGGGCGCCTTTCATCGAGGAATGCACTTACAGTAATCCTCTATTGCTTTTCCTTTTGTTAATTGCGTACGTAAAAAAACGTTTTCCTTTATATATCCTTACCCAATTTATTCTTATTTGTTTCGAGACTATTGGACGCGTAGCTACAAGGTATAACGTACTTTTTTTATCAGACAATAAGATAATAATTATAAGAAATAATCAAGGCTTTATTAAAAAGCCTAACTGATATAAAATGCGTTATAAAACGTTAACTTTATTTGGCAGAACAATTCCTCTTAATTAATATTATTGTGCAACACAAAAATTAAATTTCACAATTATTCATATAAACTTCTGCGGATAATAAAGTCCATTAGAATTATATTTTGTATATTAGTGAATTAATCACTAGTTCAATAATCAGCTGTTTAATCAGATTTCGAGCGTCAAAAGAGGATCAGATCATCGTTTTATAAGTTGTAACCAGAACGCGGACGATACGACACCCTAATTTCCACGGAATCGTGTTTCGAAAAAATTATCCAAGATACGGTTCACTGTCGACCATATAATCATTCTCCTGAACTCATCGGAGTTGTGCAAAAGATGGAAAATAAATGATTCAATTATATATACTTTTTAAAATTCTCGCTCTTCAGAGTTTCCATTATACAAAGCGCAATGATTTACATTTTCAAAAGAATTTTTTTATTATTGAAACAATTCTTTATATATTTTTTTCAACTACATATTTTATCTTTCCGTAAAGAAGCTGTCTGTTAGGACACTTTTTCATCCACTTGTGAGTGACCTATTACGGCGTTCTTACGAAGAAAATTACAGATGAAAGTCACCGATAGCATCGCTGTCGCCTCTGTTTGTCTAGTAGACAACAACGGACGGGCAAACAGACAGCAGGGCGATGGACGTTTAATTCCAGAAAAGGCGATTATGAGCGACTTGATTCGACTCTAGTGTGCAATAAACTAACAGCTCGACATGACGTTATAAACTCCGGGTGAGATCTAATGTCTCGCTAAAAAGGCTCTACGACGATTCCCGGGAAAAGCGGCACCAAACAGTTCGTTCGCTCGACTCGGCTCTTACAAATTGTTTAATTGCGCGGTCGTCGCGGAATTTCTGGACGATGAGCTCACGTCATCGTCGTCGAGGCTGTGGGTTCGCTTCCGCACTTTGTGTTCCGCGAAGATTTTACTTCGGTGAATTGTGGTAATATTTATTTGGAAAGCCGCCAGAATACGAAGCGTGCTAACGTCACCCTTATAAGAAGATGGCTTAGTACATTTTTTTACAAAATTTTACTTGTACTTCTATTCTGTTTCTGTCTATTCTATCGTATATAAATTAGAAATTGTATATTGATTGAATAAACCACACAATATTAAATAAAATAAAAAATAAAGTTAAGATCTACACACACAATAATAAATAGAATAAAAAATAAAATTAAGATTTATTGCAGAAAATCTCTAGAAAAATTGTACTAATTTGAATATTGATAAGTAAATTGTTAAAAACCATAACTGTTAATTTTTTATTACTAAAAATTCATTGTTCAATTATTTATCACTTCAAGATTTTAATTACACCGTTAATTTAATTATTCAATTTTAATTTGCGTTTAATTTAATGTGTACGAAGAACGGATATTCGAGTCCTCCCCTAAACGACCGGAAGTGCGTCAGTTCGCGCGTCATAAAACACACAATAGTGTGACGGGGTTGCCGAAATGTTCGTTCGCGCGTGAGGAAGCGCGCGACTTTAATCGCAGGAAAGTGCAATTCTAAAAACATGTTATTTCCGTCCCAACAAAACAAAACTCGTAAGCAATCTTGTGTATCTAATGTACATATTATATTTCACTGCGTAGAAATTATTATAAGATTTCCACATGAAAAGCTTTCTAGAATTTAATTACGTTTAATTAGAGAATCCAATTCAAGATTTTCTCAAAAGGGATAACAAATTTATTTTTCGAATATTCCCATTGTTATTATAGTGCGATATAGTATATCTATTTAGATCAATTTTGCGCATTCTAATTGGAATTACTTTATGCAGAGATTTTAGAAAAAGAGAAGTTTTTATCTGCGATAATGTAGTGACAAATTGACGTAACAAAGTTTTCACTTCAAATCTAGAGAAATAATAAACGATTTCTATATGAAAATTGCACAATCATCATTTTAAGAACAATGGGATTTCCAAATTGCATTCTGTTTGTATGTATACCTGTTGAGCGATCCTTGCATATTGATAACCGCGAGATAAAAGTTGGTACTTCTCTTTAGTACTTTCAAGGAATGTTATCAGAGAAAATACCAAACTATTATCGTAAGTAATAAAAACAACAAAAATCGTAGATCCAAAAATCCGGAAGTAAAATTTAAAACACATACATATTTAGAAATAATAGAAAAATAGTTTGCGATTATTTTCTTTCAATACACAAGAAATTCTAGACAATTCAGCATTGTTAGTCTTAAGCCTCTATACATATTGTTTCTCTCTATATATATTGTTTCTCGGGACCTTCTTTACATACAATGGGCTCTTTGAGTTCATTTTTCATTATTTTTATAAGTATAAAAGTTTCTTCAATAACTTCCACATATATTGTAATATTTCTAAAAAATATTATATAATTATTATTGGTTAAAAAATGTATATAAGTATTATAACTAATTATATTATAATGCTCTTACTTTTTCTAGAAAAACAAATAGGTAGCATATGAATAATCCCCATAGAGGATTGAAACGACAAAATAATCGTTCGTCTCCTATCTCTTTCGAAAAACGTCAATTTTTCTCTACAGATAAAATTCCTTTATATTTAAAAAGAACTTTAAAATTAAGAACAAAACGTTGTTTATTTATCAAATAAAATTTGCTAACTTAGTTGCCTAAAAGAAATGCTGTCTGTATTAATTGAAAAAAAAATGACTGACGATAATATAAAAGATTTTTATATCAATTTTTCTAATATATGATATCGAAAACTGCTAAGCGTAACTGCATTCCTAAAAGATACGCCGTTGCTTGTTCGCTGATATAAGTACTGAAGTCACTGCTAATTATTGGTTTGAAGTCCTCGGAGTCGGGCGAGGCCGGTGCCGAAAATCGATACGTCCTTTGTCATTAAGACACGACACAGGCCTACGGCAGGAAGTATTCTGTTACATGACGTATTTACGGTCACTGTGGTGAACACGACCGTATGTCGGCGGCGATCCTTGCAGAGGAAATTCGTCCTCGAGGCAAGAGAAGAACACGGTGAGACCATCCTCTTGCGACTTCGAGAGTGCCTGTTTCACAAATGTTTATAGCACTCGACGTCGTCGCGAACGTTGTGTTTCCAGAGGCGCACACGAAAATCTCGAAAGATATTTTCCTTCTTTCCCCGCTCTTTCTCGTAAACTGGAGTTATATCCGGACGGCGACGCGACGCGACGCGACGCGACGCGCCCACTATAAATTGTACCCACCCTTGAGAGAAAGAGAGTTCGATCAACCACGCGCGCGGAGAGACCGGTGAGAGTGGAAATTAAACATTCGCTGGTGCGTGGCTCTGTTTACTTTACCGCGAGGCGACGCTTTCGTCAGGAGCGGAAGTCTTCAGGGAGCGGTTTTTCGTTTTGTTAGCAATCGAAGAGGCGCGCGGTAAAATCGCGCGCTTCCTTCAGGTCGCATGTGCGAAAGTAAAGCGTATTTCCTTTCAATGAAATGTAGAATAAATATAAAAGCTTCAGATTTAATACAAATTTGCCTTGATGAAGAAATTGGGACGAAATTAACACCGCAGGAATAGCCTGATATTAATTTCTTTCGAAAACCATCAAGGACGTCGGGATTCGCGAGAAAAGCCGCGACTCTTGAAAAACTGGGCAAAGAGCTCATGGTGAAACTCACTCGTGCGACAAGGCGAGTATTCCTGCGAGTCGTTGAAGTTATTAGCGACGACCCAGCACGTGCCCACTGGCTCCCTTCGGTTGCCCGCCATCGACTCCTTGTTCCACCTATTGTCATCGGGATCGTACTTCTGCTGCGACACCGAGAACCAGATGTACCTGGGCGCGCAAGCCTGCGAACATAAAACAAAGATTGCGCCGCTATTATTACCACTTTTTTGTCGCCTTTATCGCGGAGACGCGATCGTACTCTCTAACGATCGATTCGATCGCAATTAAAACACGCGCCCGGTGTGGATCGTTAAAAGCGTTTACGCACCGGGGAGAAAAAAAAAGATCGCGCGAACACTTGAAGCCGCATGTACGGCTATGTTTATAGTCGCACCTACACCTATATACTACACGTGCCTGACGGCATCGCCGTCGACAAATCGCGCATTAAGGCTCGATTCTCACCTCCCATTTAACGCGTCTGTGTCGGGCCGGGAGTAGCGGTATAAATCGCCGGAGATAGATTTCTGCCATACATAACCGTTTCACAATTATCTCGGCGTGACCGCAAGGATTTTAGAATCTCCCAGCCCTTTGTACGGGTCGTAAAGGAGGCTGCGATAAATTAGGTGGGCTTTACGTTAATTGGTTTCGCAATATCTTTCGGGTTTCTCACACAATGGGGCGAGTATTGTGCCGTGTCGCTGTTTCTGCCTAACGGCTCATTTAACGATAAATGTACCGCGTAGGAATACAAACCGCGTAGAAACCGCGGGAGGCGCGCGTTTGCGCAATACGCAACGCGGATAGCTGCCGTACATTTAGAGGTGTACGCGGCTTTCCGCGAGATTACAGCCGCGCGTTATTTGCATACGTGCGGCTTGCGCACCTTGATGATTCCCTAGAGAGGTAAAGGACCCCTTTTCCGCTGCATAATTTTCGCTGCCGTTAAACATTATGCATTACCAACCATTCGATTATTGCAGGCGGGTTCTACCATTAATACTAAATTCATGCCTTAGGCATTCTCCCATAAGTACGCCTTTCATGGACAACCCGTAATTTGATTCCATTCCGGTAATGCACGAATGATCTTACAAACGCGTCCCTATTGCACGTGCATATAGCTTCTTCCAGAAAACGGATGTCCTTTCAGTTAAAAACGTGACGTTAAATGCGATGTCGATTTTAACGAAAAATGAATAAGAGTTCTTGATTCTTCATTACCGTAAATTCACAATTTTAAATCAAAACCTACTTCCGTTCCCAATTTATACTTCGTATTAAAAACTTTCCTTACGTTAGGATCTATACAAACGTTGAAATTGTGCATTTGAAATATTCAAGCTGACCAAATACCAAGATACTTAATGTTAAAAACCGTGTTAAAAATAAATATCAAGTTATTGTTATTTATATTATTTACAGAGCTGTCAGTTACATGAAATTTAACAATTATATGTATATTATTAATGTGAGACAATAATATAAAGACTTTTATTAAAAAAGTAAATTTGTGTAAAAATAATTGACTGTCTCATATTAGTCATCTCTACTCTATATGTTAAAAAGTCCTTTAACGTAAAATAATTAACAGCTCAAGATTGAAATAATTTTCTTCATTTGACTTCTGGTATTTATTATTGAAAGTAAGCGAGTCATGCGAACAATTGCGAAAAAATGCTCGACAGAATTTCAAGCAGGATCTCATCGCTCGCGACGTGTCCTTTTGGCTCAACGGACCGGTCCGAGGCACGGTTGGGGAGATCCATTTCGTTAAAGGGCCCGATCCAGCCGCGAGCTTTCTCATGCATGATGCACAATGATCGTCGCGTTACGTCAATCTGTACTTGGCCAGCCAACCAGAAGCAGCTGATGGCCTTAATAACCCGACGCAACGTGCGAACGTATAACGGCGGTATTTATAATGCCCGGTGCCCCAGGTCTACATCGTAAATCTCTCGAAATACGCGTGATTTGCCCTGACAACTTATCGGCGAGGCGCATTGCGCATCAAGCGCGGTCAATCTGTTGAAATCACGGGGGCAACTGGCGGTCGCATTCTCCGAGTGCTACTGGGTGTAGCTCCATCGGGAAAATAAAGAACCGCATTGTGCGTACGTACCACTTGCTAATAATCCAATGTTTCTCGAGGCTACCAGTAGGCAAAGAGCAAAGAAGTTGTAGAACCTCTTTATGACTGCGAGACATTCCAGAGCGTTAAGGAAATGTCACATCTCTCTTTCGCATTTCTGCGTCTTATTATTATAATAAAGATGATTAGAGTCTCAACTCGAGCTAAAAAGCTCTTGGAGACGCTCTTGTTGCTTCAGAAATAGCAACGGTAGCTTCTCTCGCGCGCGCGATTGCATAATTCGTCGCTGGCCAACATTTTAACCGTTTTTCAAGGCCGCCTGTGTAAATGAGCGTTAACAAGGCTCGGACGCTGATTCCGCATGCACGAGGATCGCGTGAACAATGCCGAGCTCTTTAGCAAAGTGAGATTGTACACCGGGCGTAACCCTCGCGCGGAGCGCCGTGCACTCACGCAACCATGCATTATTAATTGCGAGCCAATTAAGCCACGTTACCACGGTGCGTCATTATTCGCATTCCTCCTGGGGGAAAGGGGTTGCCCAAGTCTTAATCGAAAATCATACGAGAGAACTCTTCCTCGCCTTGATTAAGTCGTTTCCCGACGAAAACGTAATCATCAGGACGTTGCGACGGACCCGGGGTATTCGAAATTATCCAAAAAATACGCCTTTAATGACGATCCGTTTTGTTTCAAGCGGACTAATTAGAAGAAATCGAGAGAGAACGTAACTGTACTTAAACGCCGCGTCATTATCGGCGTACCTCAAACTCACGGGCGAGCCCTTAATTCGGGGAGGTACCCGAACTGATTGTTCCGCGAAGGTTTTTGTTGGCGTCCTACGGAGCAACGCACGGCTTTTGAAACGACGACGCCGGCACGACGACGTACCGCAGGCCGATTGAACGCAATGATCACGTCACGCTGCTGGTCCCGTCTATCGACGATCGTCGAAGAGGAAAGACGAGAGGACACACGAGAAAAAGAAGACGACGCGCCGAAGTGCCGCAATTTATCCATTGCGCCAGTTTAGCTCAATCGCTCGAGTCCGCTCTAGCTGCGCGCGATCTGCCCCGTTTGTGAACGCCGAAATCGTTCATTGCGGCTCGCCGATACGGGTCTCTGATAGATCTGATCTGCCGACAAAGTTAATAAGCCGGTATTATTTCGCACGGTATATACTGCGAGGAATTTGCATTAGACAGAAAAATAGAAGAAAAACAAACGAGACAAAGCAAGAGTTGTTCCAGTTGAATTTCTTTGTTTCCTCCTCTTGACAGAGTATTTTCGCTTTCAAGTTAAAAAAAAACAAATTTTAAAAATATTTTTTAATAGTTTGAATCTTTTGAGAAGGACAGAGCAAATTAAAGAAAAGACTTATAAAAGTTTTTATTAAGATATAAACACTATTTACAGTTTTTTTTTTGTGTTTTAACCTGATCAGACGAAAACTATATCTATATGGATTAAATTTTTTTTTAATCTTGCGTTCCCATTTTGAATCGTTGCAGCAGTGAGCCAGTATTCTTTTAACATACCCATACAGATTTACAAATAATTGCCAAACGTGTCTTTCTTAATATTTCAAACAATTTGTAAAGACGTTTAATTATCAAAGGGCAAATGTAGGTTTCAAGCTTATTTTTATTTTTTTTTATATTTTCTGCAAAAAATCTTGAAAAATGATATAAAAATGATATTGAAAGGGAAAATACTGTTTTAATCTAATTGTGTCTTCTTTGATGCATCAAACAATGGCTCTTTTTCAATGGCACTGTGCGTTCATTATACAATAAGACTATTCTTTATGCGTTAGAATATATTGCGATTTTGCTCGATGGCGATGAAAATTATTCTCTCAGTGCAAGAAACATCAGAAATCCTGCCTTCGACATTCCAACCGATACCTACATCTCATCCTACGAATGAGAACACATGCTGTTAGAAAGCCTGAAATCTTCCTTTACGCACGTGCGACTAAAAGCACAATAGATGGGAATAATAAATTGCTGGAAAACTTAATAGATTCATAATCACGCAAGGCAAGGAACAAAATGCCGATTTCATGACTTGAATGTCGAGAATGCGTTTCCATGCTTCGAAAACGCGTGCTTTTCACAATATGTGCAAATAATTCACGGTTCATTAGAAACGAATCTAAATACCGCTGACGTCAGTAAAGATGAACCTTTGACTGGTAGGGCCTGCCTATTCGACCTCACAGCTTTTGCGCAACCAAATCGCCGTGAACAAACACTGCTAATAGCCGGAAATTAGTTCCGTGAAACCCGACCGTACATTTAGAGCAGCGATTAAATACGACCACGAGAAATTAGGAGAAGCATTACGTAGACACGCAATAAATGTCGTTCAAAATTTATAGAAAGGGTAAAAGAAATAATTAAAAGATATTTTTACTAATTTCTTATCCCTTCTTTTTCTAACATTTTTTTACTAAAAAAAAAAATTGAATCGCTTTATAATACTTCCTAAAAATTAAATGACATAAATAATTTCGCGACTCAAAAAAAAATATTGAGTCCGTAATATTTAATTTTCAAGTCGCCCTTCCACTGCAACGCTGCATGAGGAAGATTACAAAGAAGTTCTGCAAATAATTAAACATCAGCAGCATAACAGTCGTGCAGCAGACAATGAGACGATGATTCGAAGGAACCTATACGTGGCGAAGTTTCGAAGGTGCGGCCGAGTCGCGATTGGCTCTTCATTAAAGAGCGCGGAAGAATTTGAGGGAAAGTAACGGTGTGTAGTGTGTATGTACGTGGCGTTAGCGGGCGCTTTCGAACGAGCGTTTCGTGCGGTAGGAAGCTCGCGGCAATGAAATTGCCCCGACGAAAGTAACGTGCGGTCTAATTGTAAGAGAGAGAGAGAGAGAGAGAGAGAGAGAGAGAGAGAGAGAGAGAGAGGAAACGGGAGAGGAGGGGAATAATAATATCCGTCTGCCGCGCTCGCGTTCCGCCTCGTTCGCTTTTCTTCTCCGATTGCACGCGCGCGATCTACTCTTCATTAAAAAGGAACACTTGAGCTTAAAGACGGTTAATGACACGGTACCTTTAATGTCTTCACTCGACCGCCCGTCCTCTCCCCGCCGTCTTTCACCGACGGCAACGCGCAAGAACCCGCCCCGGCTTTTTCCCCGTCGAGACGGGGGCCCATCCACGAAACGCCCTTAAACAGACCGTTAAAATGAACGAGCGCCCTTCTCGACCTAACGACGCAGAAGCCCCCTTACGAAACGATTCGGGAGACGTTCAAAGATATTAGAAGATCTCTTAGAAGCATATTCCAGACGTTTGCGCCTGGTCTTGGGAAATCCTTTTCGTTGAAAGTCGCATAGCGGCGTTTTCGGATATTTCTCTCTGCGCACACTCGAGTTCCATTTCCGTTACAGGGCAAGTGCATTTACGGATAACAACGCGCGGGATAAAATGGCGGGACGTTATTGTAATCTGCAACACGGTTTCGCTCGTACGGGCAAAGAGATCTTTCCGTGCTCGATGCACTTTATGAGAACGCACGCTGGGACCGACGGCAACGGTCGTCCGGATACGCACACGTGCGTTACACGTTTTGAACAATGAAGTTCGGACGTAATAAAGAATAGGACGGACCCCGCGCGCGGAATCGAATGTCTTCGAGTCGTAAAGTTTAAGAACCGTAAAGGTCGCTTTGGCAGATTCAACCTTGCGAACGAACAGGCAAGCAATCTATTTTAGTACAAGAGTAACATAAACAGCGGTTTTCCCCATCTTCCTCTGGAAGTCGCATCGGTTGGCCTGATTAACCGGATGCCCACATCCCTCGCACATTTTTGAATTTTTTGTATGTCAGCTTTTTTTTCCCGTCAATTTTGATCTTCATTCCTTGCAAAAGCACAAGAGTTTCATCGGAAGTTCACAAGTTCTTGAATAAATTAAAAATACCTTTAATGTGTAATAAAAGTGAGAAACTACTCGCGTAATAAGATGAAGAAGCTTCGTCTACTGATTCACATGAAGAGTCAACGGTCGCGACCCGCTCACAAATTAAGGGACTTTTTTTGGTGTACGCTGATGCGAGTACCAATGCGCTTATCTGTCGATCGATAAATCTGAAGAAGAAAAGAGGGTTCGACGGGTATCGTTTCGACGGGGCGCCTCGGCGGAAGCGAAAGTTATTTTGAGGACTTGAACGAGGTCATCTCGGGTCGTGTACACGTAACGCTCGCTCGAATAGATCGAACGGCATTTTCAACCGGTTGACAGTCCGTTCAAAGGGCAGATTCGCATTCTGTGAATCGTCGCGAATAATTTTCTGTCGGTTCTTTTTTCTTCGGATCCAACCAGACTCGACGATACAAGAATAAGCTGACAAAGCGATATTTCCTTGGTTCAGGTTGATACTTGGCTTCATTATACGCGGATAAAACGTACATATATTTAAAAAAAAGATAAGTAAGGTACTTGTATCCAATATGGCCATGTACTCAATTTAGTTTCCCCCAATTCCATAGTTACACAACAAATTTCAGATAACGCTAATGTCACTCAGGAAGTCGATACGATGTGTTTACGCCAGTTAACCGATCGATATCTGCTTTCTATGGCTTGTAATCATAATTTATTCAAACCCTTCCAAAATTTCTAAGGTAAGTTTTTGTTTTGTATAACTATCATGTAACAATTATAAATATCCGTGATTAATATTATTACATTTTTAGTAAAACGCCTTTATAATTAAAGAAAGCAAACTCTTTGTAGGTATGGTGAAACCAGGGCCACTATTGAAAAAACACAATATATCTTATTATACAAAAGTTAAGATTCTGCTTCTTTATTTAGTGTTTAACTTTTGATTAGTATTCTTGTCTTTCTTCAGTTAATTAGAGGAGCTTTTTTAACAGGTAAAAGTTAAGATAACGCCTCGTAGTAAATAAACACAGTTTTATATTTAGTAAATAATAGTATGTGTAATTTTTTCCATAAATATGTTAATAAATACTTAATTAAACATGTTCGCATTTTTTAAAAAATATTTTAAATCCGACCCTTGTTTTTCAATTTCGTATATCCATCGAAAAGTTAGAAAAACTCCCAAAGCTTGGATGGACCATAATATTGGGTACAGGTATCTTACTTTGCAAAGTTGTAGAAAACATATTTGAAATTCTTAAGGCGCGCGAAACCGCCGTGTTTGCACAAATGATGGAGTCACGCTCTCACGCTTTCCGACTTAGTTTGTCGCAACGTTAACGCGTCATATATCGCATATTCCTTGCGCCCGAGTTGGAGGAACGCATAAGCGGCTACCGGGAAGACATACCCGGAACTCAGCAGCGAACGGTGAAACACGTGGAAAGTGGCACATAAAAAAACGAAACAACGGGCAAAGGCCGATTTTATTCGGGCGAAACGGCCTGTTAATGGCCGGTCATAAAACGTCATACACGCTTCTCGCCCCCCTTGCAACAGCGACTCTAAGACATTTTGTTTATCCCGAATTAAATTAATGACAACAAAGCGAGAATCACCGTGGCGGAATTCGCTTCGTGGTCGTGAAGAAAAAGCGTTAATTCGCGGACTTTTCTTAACAAGTGATGTCGACATTAAATCGTAAAGAAGGCATTTAAGTATTAAAATTCGTTTGTGCTCGAAATAACACTTGTTAATGTAAACCCTCAAGATTTCTTTGGCACGTAAATATCCACATTTTCAAAAACTATTAAATCAAGCCCATTAATTTTTCTGCATTATTACATCCGTCTTTGCAATAATGTCATCATTGAGGAATAACAATTATTCTTCAATTATTATTATTATTTCACTTTTTTTAGATTTACCTCCCAAAATTAATTTAACTCTGTCGCACGTCCCTGTAGAAGCAATTTAACTTTATCTTCAAACGCTAAAGAGTCGCTCGAGCATATTCCTCGCTCATATAAAAGGATTAGCGAGACGAAAGGGTGGACTACCGTTTTTGGAAGCGCAAATAAATTATCTGGAAATGTATGAATGGCTCTCTCTTTCGTATGAATTTGCTCGGCTCCCGTAGGAACATCCTTCACCTGACGGCTTTTTGCCGAGGGGTACGGCTCTCGCGAGCGACGGGATAACAGAGTAGAGTGCAACAGTAGAGGAATATTTACGTGATGAAGGTAGAGTCTAGAAGACGGAGATGGTTTTGCGCGAGCACATCGCCATAGTTTTCAGGTTGACTCACTTCGTGGTCAGTGAGTCACAACATTATTTATACACCATGCGATTGCAGGCCAAGCGGGATCGCGGCCAAGCGCCGCGGATTGTTCAGCCAAGATTTACCTGTTTAAAGTGGTCCGAAATTTGTCAGTCGGTCGATGGCTCATCGCCTGCAGAACTTGAAAGTCGGGCACTATTATCGGATACGATTTTCATCAATATTGGCGTAAATAGGTACAAATCCGTGTACCATGTTGTCTCTGAGCTCCACGACAATTTTCAATGTTTGAAAGATATATATAGCTTTTCAATTTTAATATAAACGCACGGTGTAAAAGCAAAGTATTATTTCATGAAGAATACACAAATGTCATCTGTCGAACATAAAAATATAAAATAATTAAACTGACAGAAAAAGTGCTTGATTTAAATAGTTATTTGAATTATACTCATAACACATTTTATATAGAAAAATCAATAATATTTATTTCAAACAAGTAATATTTTCAGTGTAATTTTGAAATAATAAATATTATTAACTTTTTATATAAAATATGTTATTAGCATTATTCAATAACTATTTATATATGAATATTCTGTCAGCGTACAAGAGAAGTTTTTCTTAGAATTTAAAAACCAAAATCATGGAATCAGTGAAGAATTCTACTACAGTTTAGTGACATTTAATAAAATCATTTTATATTATATTAATTATATTATAAAATAGATTTTGTTCGTTTTTCTCTCCGATGTGAAAGATCTCGGAAGGATTTCTCACTGTCCGTATAGCAGTTTCCGTGTCCCACGTACGGCGAAGTCGTCAGGACGGGCGCAACAAAGTGCATCATCCACATGAGTCGTCCCGAGGGCGAAAGACCGCCGCGCCGCGGACAAAAAGCGGGCGTTTAACGGGCGTCGCAATTTGTCCTGCCGGCAAAACACAGGACCGGAATGCGTATTGTCCGTCCGCTGGATTATCCTCCCGCCGCCCGCTTCAGCTCCTCCTCCCTCGTCGGGAGGCGGATGGAAGGCGTTGATTCGCGGACAAGAAGTCATTGAAATTTATTTATTTCTGACCCAAGCGTGTGCGAAACGCGAACAGATTGTACCGGTATGATTCTGACGAGTTTAAATTTTTTGACTATATATACGCAGCTAAAAAAAAGATTGATCATTTCTTTCCATTGTAGCGGAGGTCAATCTGAACTCAGCGAAATATTAAAGGTACCGGTTCGAACAAACGACAGTCTGTTCTCCGTGCTTTCTATTGGTGAAATGCACCGAATGGACGGCACGTAGATCAAGATACTGTAATCTATACCTGACACAAACTCATGACTAATATTCTCCGTCACTCTGTCGTGTACTTTTTAAGAGTGTCATTTGAAAAAAGTTCCAATACGAAAATATCTCAAAGTTATAATTATTTTTCGAATTCTAATACAGTTTATAACCAATTGCAGCGGCTAAAGTTTCGCGCTTGGGCACAATGCAGTATGATAAAAGCAATATATAAATAAAGTATCTCGATCTATACAATTTTTTTATCCTTCGCCAATCCCTCCTTCATTCCGCGACGCGCGGAACATCCGAAAAAGATCGGCGGCACGTATGAGGGACAGGATGATCAACGACGGACCGCGGTATCTCTCGCATAGCCGCGAGAATTTCTCGAACATTGTCCTGTCTGTTCCGTCCGGCCAATAGTATTTCCATTCTCGCGGGCGCCGACAAACGACGATCTCGGACCACTCATCGTGCGCCGCACTCCCGCAGTTCCCGCCAATTCCCAAAAAGGGTGAAAGCGCCGGGGAATGAGGAACGGGCAGAGGCATGAAGAGGATACGAAGGTAGCGGAAGGTGGCGCGGAACGCGCGCGGCGAACTCTCCGGCCGACAGAAGACGAAGATCACGAATGAAAGGGTGACGAGGGCGAACGGGGAAAGGGAGAAGAGGGGGAGGGGAGAGGGAGGCGGCTAACACAGGGGTTCCACAGAAGGATGGCGAAGGGGGACGAGGATTTCGTACAAGGCTCTGCTTTCAGGCTGGGTCGCCGAGGTCGCGATTGTCCTCTGCTTTGATAGCGCGCGGTGGACTTGCTTAACTTTTAATCGATGCGTTTTTGCCGACGACGACGACGACGACGACGACGACGCGAAGGCGAAAGCGACCCGCCAACGGAGACAACAACATCGTGACTTTATCGTCCCGCCTCGACCATATTTTATTGTTACCGATTGTTCCTTCGTTTTTGCCCCTCTTCACCCGGCGGGACTTTTTTGCCTCCAAAGAGCTCTCTCGTCTCCGATTCTTTTTCTGCATCGCTCACAGCATCCGCCGGAATCCCTTCCTTGCAGATTTAATCAAAATCAAATGTCATGTTGGCGCAGCGAAATTTACGATACGGCAATCTCGATCGAATTGAATTAAAATTGAATATAAGTTATCCACGGAAAATTGATTTCATAAATTATTACTTCTACATATATGGAAAATTTTTTTCCTCCGATTTGAAATTAGTTTTTGGAAAAAATAATAATTTCTTACAATAATCACAAGTCACATCAAATATAATAACGTTCACAGTAAGAAAATCACTATAATTATCCGATTGATTTTGTCGAGTCAATAAAATCACCCAGCAATAATATAGCGATAAAGAAATACCCGTTTCGATTCGAAAGTACGCCGTCTATAAATCTCGCGTCAAATGACAGCGTATCGAACCGCATATCTTCGCTTTATTTGGCGAGAGAGAAATAGTATGCGGCCCGGAGAGAAAGGTCCGAAAGGTAAAACATCTGGCAACAATCAACGCGAGAGCCACATCTTTGAAATGTCGGTAGATCGCGAGAAAGGCCGGAGGGGGTGCGACAAAAAAAAACAGATTAAGAAGTGCCGTTGAATTGGACCGCGGTAAAAAAGGACGAACGCGGACGAGGATGCGTCTGCCGGACGGAGGATGCGCGAAAAGGAGGAATGCGCCCAGCGGTGAAAGGTCCATCGAGCGAGCATTGCATTTGCCGATTCGCGCGATGACGCGAGACGAAGATTTAACATTCCGCACGACCTGCGGAATCACCCTCGACACACGTTGTACGTGGAGGAACGAAAGGACAGCCAGGAAGCGCGACCTTTCGCTGCCGCCTTCGTAACCACGAGATCGTTAAATCGTAACGAGCCGCATAATGCCAAGGGCGTTGGCTTATCACGTGACCCCTAGAGCACATCTGTCGCATGAATAAAGTAATACGTAATGTGATGATGTTCTAGATAAAAATTTCAATTTGTTAGGTTACCATTTGTTCCGCGTATTCAATAGATTAAAAAGTAAAAGTAAATAAAAATCTTTGTAGATAAATATGAATCTTGAAATCTTATTTAAAACACAAATCTTTACGAAGCCTAGACCGCGTGAGGCGATGAGGCCTGCAACACCTCCGTGGGATACTCGTTGATCTTTTTATCCGGCTTCTGCGCGCGATCTTTTGTCCCGAGGGCAATTAATAGCAAGGCAATCGCATCGATCGACAAGTGAGTCCGTGAAATTCACCGCTAGAAATCGAAACGAGCTATTATTATTCAATGGCAATCGACGAAGAGCATTAACGAGTTTCTATTCTGTAAGATGACAACCGCCCACGGATACTCAGGGGCTCGACCTTTGTCCGTGGTAGCGATAAAAACAGCGGTAGCAGGAGCGAGAGAAAACATTTACGTGACATTTACACATTGTATATTTATATAATCGTGTGATAGCAAGTTGATTTAACACGTATGCATTCGCCCGTGGTGAATAAATTACAACGTGTACCAGCATTTAAAGAAAATCAGTTGGCTCCTGTTAAGTAAAATACGATTACTTGGCCATTAAACAAATATAATCATTCAATGACTTAATTTGTATAAATATGCCGTCTGATTATGAATTTAATTATATACATTTAAGTATTTAAATGCACAAGTTGCGATAAATTTATACTGAAATTCTAAGACAGATTATTTTTTAAGATAGAAACCACGTCGTTTTTTTTTTTTATTGGTTGTACGACATCAGTTTGTTTGGTTAGCATTCTATAGACAATGTTATCCCAAAAATTTCTTTCCGTTAAAAAATTAAGAACATTTATAATTAGTTGTAACATTAGTTGTACAATTCTTTCCAATAAATAATATCACAGATACTTTCTGGAGATGTTAGGTACGAGCAAGAGTAACTGAAGGATTTTTCATTGATTCAGAAGTGTCGTGACCCAAAGAGTGTAGAAAAGATGCCGAAAAATAACGCCTGTGCAGAATGCTAATGTGCTGATTAATGATCAATGGGTTGATCGTAATGTCAATTACTTTCATTGAAGGGATGAGGTCGGATCACGCGAGTTTACGCGCTCACGTCCGCGTATGAGTTTCGAAAGGCGCCGAACGTCAACCGTGCGTGACGGGAATGAGGCAACCCGCGTTCGACACATTGTTTTAGCGCCGCAGACAGACGCATTAAAGTCTCCGACACGATATCGCACATGCGTCTCACGCGCGCACCTCCGGTTAGAAGAGAGAACACACTCGGCAACTTCCACCTAGACTGCACTTTTTTTTTCTCTCTCGAAGACACTAATCGCTCGTAAATCGAGTTTTACCGGGCCTTTATGAATCTCATCTCTTTTTATTTCGACAAACACGGTATCAGAAGTTTCTCTCTAGAAACGGTGATCGCACACTACCGGCATGTTGTCCGCTTTTTCTCAATCACATAAATTAATGAATTATACATTAGACAGATTGCCAATTTCGGTCTGCAACGGATTTTAGTGCCGAATATAATTCTTCTATTAATTTAATATTATAATTAATTATAACATTTATGCCTTCACGAAATGATGGGAGATTCAGGTTCGAAACGCTGGCTGAGGTGTTATGTTTTGCAATAAATTATTTACAGTTCTTTCTGAAAAGGGGATATCTTAAAAATACTTCTGAGCATCGGTATCTAGCTTGTAATTGCGTTTCAAGACTGGCAAAATTGTCGGCGCGCGGTTTACATAAGCTAAGAATATTAAATTAATAAAAAAATTATATATTCAACACACCAAAACCCGCTACAGACCAAAATAGACAATTTTAATTTAGTTCTAATTAATTCTAACCGACCGTAATATGTTAAACATATCAATGAGTTGTAAATCGCCTAACGGTCTGCATCGGATTTTAGTGGTGGATATAATTCTTTTATTAAACTTAATTTTTTTAGCTTTATTTATTATTTATTTTAAGATGCTCTTGAATATCGATTCTGACGAATCCTGTCGGCGCGCAGTTTAAAATAAAGCTAAGAGAATTAAATTTAATAAAAGAATTATATCCATCATTAAGATCCAATGCAGACCGTTAGGCGATTTACAACTCATTGATAATTTTAATTTTATTTTTAAAACATGTATCGGTCGAATAATTAACTTATTATTAGTGAATTACGTTCAATCATTTCTTCTTTCAATAATATATCACGTCTATTTAATATTTGTATGTATGACAAAACTTTTAGACACAAAAAAATTTTTCAATATATGCGTATCTAAATTTTAGAGAATTTTATTCTTATATGTAGCTTCACAAAAGGATTCCTCTCAAAATCAAGAGCAAAGTAGTATAAACATAATAAACTTATGAGAAGAGAAACACACTACTCGTCACGTCTCTTAATGCTACACGTAAGAGGCCACTCTGCTTCAAATCAACTTTTTTTATATATAAGACATAATATCCTCTTAATACAAGAGAAAAACAAAATAATCTCTCATAAACTTGCTATAAATGTTTCACTTTATTGAAAGAGGAATACGTTTGCTGTAAAATATTAAGCTCATAATATGAGATTATAGAAAAAATTACTTTAAACGCAAAATACTTTCTTTGTGTATTAATTTATTACACAGAATAGACAAGAAAAATGTGAAAGAACGAAGCTCTATGAAAATACGAAAGAGGAAAATATTTAGAACGAAAGAGCGAGGCACGTTTCTTCGCGTTTATCTGCCAGCGGTAATTACTTATCTTTAATTGCTGGGCGGAGAGCGGGGCGAAAGAGGGAGGGGAGGGACAAAAGAGCGATATGGAGAAAGCGGGGAAGAGTAATCGCGGAAAAAGCCGTGCGCGATTACCAGTGAAACGGCGCGGTCTCGCATTCTGAAATATGTAGACAATTCAACGGCGTAATGTCAGCGCGCCGGGGAATTCCGTGGTTGACGGGATAGCGTGTGTCTCGCGACGTCTCGCTATGTTGAAAATTACGCGAGCACGAGAAAACGATAATCGTCGCTAATACGGCCTCTCACATACGAATGCGGCCTTTATTTATGGCTTTCCTCATCGCTCGCGAGGGCACCCATTGCCCGTCTCACGAGAAGGGCCCTCTCCCCCCCTCCCCCGTCTCGTTCTCTGACCGACCGTATCGAATTTCCTCGAAATCCACCAAGTCATCCACGTATCATTTTTAACCGGGCAATCACCGGGGGATTACTGCTGCGTTATTGAACGACTCGAACGGCACAAAACGGTCGAACGATACCTCGCGATTCGAGTTGAAATTCTTTAAATTTTTATTATTGCCTTCATCTACGTGTAAAAACAAAATAAACTACAAAATATAAAAACAGAAGAACGCTTATTAAATACTTTAGGGAGTTTGGAGAGTAAAGGCAAAATCAATAGGAAGTAATGTAACGTTTAACTAGAAGCAATACCAGAGAGAAATTATGATTGTTCGTCAACTCGCTGATGCGCATCCCGAAAATCTCGCGTTGCAATTCCGACCGCCTGCAGATTTGCCGTGAGCGCCGCGCTTCCTGAACAGCACAACCCTTTCTCCCCGCTTCAATCTTTCTCCCGCGTTCAATCTTCGCATCCGCCATCACAGCCACCGCCGCCACCGTCACCGCAGCCGCGCGTGATGAGCATACGCACATGCGTGCAACGTAGGGAGCAGCACACACATAAAGATAGATAAGGGCGGCTCGTACATCATAGGGGCCGCCGCACGTTTCGCGGGGAGCGAAGGGGGGAGGAAAGTAAAAAAAAAAAAGGGGGGGGGAGACCCAGGTCTCCGGGAAGGGCGAAGATCTTCGCGCTAGATTGGCGCCCGACCTTCTGCCTGCGCGGGCAAACGTAGTATCCGCGCCGGCGTTACGTTGCGAACGTGCCGGATCGTCGTAACGGGGCTCCGCCACGCACTCTGAATCGGAAATCTGCGTGGAAGCTGCGAGCGGGCGGATAATGACTTTAACACGTATCATAGACAGCGAGTGTTGATCAGATAACGAGAGAACGACGCCAAAGAGGGTTTCGCGGCGAGACCGAAGGGACCGTATAATTTCGTGTTGGAGAAGTAAAGCGGAATAGCATTGAAAATTAGACGTACCGTTACGATAAAGGTAGATAAGTTTCGTGTGTTCCGTCTATATCTTCAATTACTTTTTGATTATTTGCAGATGGAGAATAGAAATTGACGGATAACTTTTATAAATTTGTTCCTAATCTCTCTCTCTTTCTCTCTCTCTCTCTTTGTCGTCCAATATCGGTATATTTAAATTTTAAATAATCATGCTAAATATATGAAATATTATTTAATGATGTTACTTGATTCTATTATATGTAATTACCGTGTAACTTAATTGCTTCATCAAAAGTAAATAGCTGGACTTCTAAATTCCGTGCTAATTCGACTCGCTCGTGAGACGTCTCAACATCACAAACGAAACGTGGAACGCGCCGAGAATTCGTTTGTTTTCGAATCCTGAAATAGAAGCTGCGGCCTTCTGGGAACGCACGTCTGTAATCTCTCAGGAGATCTATCTGAGACCTCTAGTTATAAATCCTACGAAGATATCGAAAATATGAAGAAAAAATATCGTAAATAACAAGCCCTTCATTGCTTGTACTTTTATTTTCTTGATTATTTTTACTGACATATATTTGAAAAAAGAATTTTGCTGTCTAAAAAAAAACAAGAGCTGTCTCAATTACTCAACTTAGACCGTCATTATTTGTTTTCATTGGCACGTATCGTTTATTCCGTTAAACACGTAACACCATTCGCGTAACACCTTGGGATTTCTAAGAATTATAAACCCAACGTATACTCACGGTATATGCGTTAAAGTTAAATAATTAAAGTTAACATTCGCTATAATAATAATCCCTTACTGCAAAAAGAAATATAACTTTTTTAAATCATTATTCGTCATTATTTTATCAAGAACTCCCTGCCTCTGAAGGTCAGATATTTTAAATCGTCATGTACTTTAATGGCGATCCTAATTGAGACTTATACCAATTGAATATCAATTGAGTACAAGTACGACTCATTAATCAGAAATTCAAAGTTATATATATATATATATATAGGCTACGCTCACAATTAATAACCGTTGCTACGCCTTAAGCAGTCGCGCGCACGTTTCCATGCCGAAGAATTATTACACCGTTAATGCGCTGACGTCTGACGGTTAAAATGCAAGTCGTGCATTTCGATATCTAAGGTGGCACTTACCAGAATCGGGCCTCCATCCTTGCTAGAAGCTGAGACCGTGGCACCGAACCATTGCAGCGTTTTGTTGTCGATCTGACTCAAGCCGTTAGGGATACTTGGATTTTTGACATGATTATTCCCTGTAATAAATAAATTTCTTACATATTATCAATCATTTGTTTTTAAACCAGTATTAAATTAAAGTAATCGCTATTCATAAAAAATAATTTAAAAATATACTAGATAATTATATCTAATTTATGAATTCACTAATAGATTGGCGCGTTTGTAAAAGAACAATTGAAAAAATAATAAAAATTTTTTAATAAAACTAATCAGAGGAAACCAAATGGTTTGGAAAAATAAATTAATCGCGCATTTATTTTAAAAATTAAGAATTTCAAAAATGCAATTTATTATAAATTATTATAGCTATTAACAAAATGATGTGTTTTATGAAAAATATGCTGAAAAAATGTTTGCTAAACCTATGAAATGCATTTAGTAATGATACTGTTTGAAATACTTGGTTGCGATAAATAAATATAATAATAATAATAACAAAACATTTAGTTAAAGATGAGAGATAAGTAGTTTTCAGCTAAGGTGATTATAATAAAATGTTTATAATTATTACGTTTTGTTATTATTATATTTATTTATAGTAACCAGATATTTCAAACAATATCATTACTAAATACATCCCACAAGCTTACCAAGGATTTTTTTCAGTGTATGAAAAACACAAATATTCTCAGATCCATTCGGATTACTCAGAGCGATTAATCAGACAACGTATCGGTAGTAGGAATTAGTATCTAGTTATCCTGTCAGGCAGTCACTTAACTGGAAGTAAGTAACCTAATATGTCGCTGAATGAGATGAAGCGAACACGTTGAAACGAAATGGTATGAAACGACAAGGACGAGTCTTACTGACATCTGTACCTGGTAATCTCACTGTAGGGTTAATCCCAGTCGAACTCAACCTTCGTGATATTCATCATATCAAAGGTACTATTTGTGGAAGGTAATTTACTGAAGAATAAACCAGCCCCACGTGGTACGAGACAGGCGAAAAATGATCGATTCGTGAACTGCATTTCTTTTTCGGATCCTCATTATCCTTCATCATCGTCGGATTATATTGAACCAATATAGAAATATGATTTATTATTTGAACAAAAAAAAAACACACACAT